>NC_136073.1:384842763-386042763 GCF_964261635.1 Lissotriton helveticus | reverse complement strand
ATACATAAAGCTTAGGATGACTGGGGGCCCCTGAAGAATGGGGGCTTCCCTGCTCCACAGGGGCTTTGGTCCCGTTATGCTCCTACCTGTTCACAGGCCATTTGATCGGCTGTGTTGAGGATTGTGCCTGTCATATTTGGCGGATAGATCCCAGCAAGTCTGGATCCCTCCTTTTGCAGCCTCTCCGCAAGCCTTGAATAGAGGGGTTCCTCAGGGCTCTAAATTGAACCCTCTTTTGTTTAACATATATATGGCTCTACTTATTCAGTTAGACAAAGATCCTGAGGCCAAAGTGATCTTGTATGCTGACGACACTCAGCTGCTGTTTTCCTGGGACAAGCACAGCGGGACCATGGATTCCAGGCTAAAACCTGTCTCCCTCCTATTTTTCATTGGTTGCCTGAAGCACAACTTAAGGGCAATGTGGACAAAATAGAGATTGCCGTCTTTGGGAACTGATTCCTGCAGATCTGGCACATTGTGTCGATGCAACATATCCATGCTCACATAAGTAGCTTGTTTTGGCATTGTAAGTTTACATGAGATTACATATATACATTGCTAGATGTGAGATTTGCTACAGTAGACAATGGGTTTATGTTTTGTGTATTCATTAAAGTGGTAAAATGAAGAGATACATTGTTCAAAAACAAACATGGCAAAAAAGTGAAGTAGTCAGTCATGGTGAATGAAACCTTAGTTGTAGGATGTCAAATTGTCTGAATTCCAATGTCCAAAATACTACTCCTATCAGAAAGGGGAAAGTGTTCAGAAAAAGTCCACAGAGTGAATGTGTTACACACACTGAAGGAAATTAAGGTTGAGGTTTCTTGCTGGTGGTGGGGGGTGTCTTGCCATCCCCACCTCCTAGATTTTTGTATGGATGTCCCCACTTGCGACTGCGGGGCAGAGACAGGAGTGTCTGCAGAAGTGTCTTCCTCTTACAGGGCCTCCATTCCTGTGGCTGCCACAGATGTAGATTGTCCAGATGTAGTTAGACCATAGGAAGAGTTAGATGGTGGTGGAACGCCCTGCACAGGGTTGGGTTGATGACCTGCAGCACCACAATGAGCTGGCCCTTGTTGGTGTTGTGGGTGACCAGCTTCTGGAGTATGTCCCTCTGCAGCTGCTTCATCTCCAGGATTCCCATCAATACCTGGCCTGGGTATGAGTGGCCCCAGTGGCCTCACTAATCTAGCCCACAGTACCAATCCTATGAACCCTACCCCCACGAGCCGGTTCCCTTGGCCCATTGTACCCTATCCCACTGGTTCTTAGTTCATCTGTGAATGGGCTGGTGATTCTCATCTCAGAAACCAGGAATGGAGGGCACAAGATGATAGTGACTGTGCAAGGTATACAGGTTGGGGGACTGGGGTTGGCTGAGGTGGTACAGCTAGGGTGAGAGGTGTTGGTGTGGGCACAGTGAGACTCGGTGTTGCCATCTGCACAGGCAGACCAGATGTGCTAGGACCATCATACACAAGTCAAGGAGTATTATCGTAATTGAGGTCTTCATCCGGTGGTGGAGTGGGAGTCTGTTTGTGGCCAAGCTCTGCCTAGATGCTGTGCCAGATTGACCTGCTGTGAAGCAGAGAACATTGATATTGGTAGTAGTGTGCTATCTACATCCAAATGTTTTGTGTCACTGTAAGTCGAGACCTAGGAAAATGTTGAGATTACTTTTGTGATATATTTCTGTGGTATTGAACTTGTTAACAAGACAGTTGGATACATTCAATACATGCACTAGAATTGAGCAGCTCAATGGATGTGCTGAAATAATGTTGCGTTTTGGATTCAGAAATGCACATGAGATCTCCCAAACATTTAAGGCAGCACAGTGGAGACATGACGTTTATTTACCATTCAAAGGCCTTGGTGTGTACAAAACAGGGAAACACACAACTTGTCTGATCATCTGAGTTGCAAATATTTGTGCTGCACACTTGGTATGATGTCACTCATGCCATCAATAGTTTCAGTTGAGGAGACCAGGACAACATAAAGCTAAGTAGGCAGAAATGAGTAGCGCATTGTTTGTAGGTTGTTCAGCCCATGAGAAATAAACATCAGTTGTTACATGTCAGACAAGTTAGAATGGGCAAAATCTTTATTACATCTTTTTTTTTGTTACAGAAACAGGGCCTCATGGTAGTTGTAGTTATTTCAATCTCTATTTACTAACACTTGCAAAATGGTTAGTGTAGCATACTTGTTTTTAAAATGCCATTGGGCTGGACCATACATTTACATATTAACACATATCTTCTGTCTCAGGATGATGATTGGATAGTAATACACTCACAGACACTGTTCTGACATGTGGCATGTAATGGAGATTAATACATTTCATCTTATATTTAACAATAGACATTGACATTGACAGTCAAACATCTCTGATACACTGAGTATTGCATGTTCAAAAAGTAGATAGACAACACAATAGCATAAACTGGGATGAGATGAGAGCATACAGGCGATTAAAGTGTTGTGACAGTTAGTGAGGTGTTACTTACAAGACTCCATTTCCCAGTCTATTCCTGTCAAACCCTCCGAAAGCAGGATGGCCACAACAGGGAAACAGTTGTAATGGAGTGCTGGGAGGACTGTTGCCAGTCTTGTGGGCATCCAGGTGTTGCTTGGAGGCCAGGGAATGCACCTTCCCTCTCACGTTGTTCCACCTCTTCCTTATTTCCTCCTTTGTGCGTAGGGTGGTACCTACGGCATTTCCTCTGTTGACTATCCTGTCCCACATTGCCCTTTTTCTAATGAAAGGAGTGTGTTGAACTTGGGAGCCAAACAATTGTGGCTCTACTGTCATGATTTTATCCACCATCACTGACAACTCACCCTCTGAAAAATGTGGACTTTTTTGATGCAACATTACTCTAAATTAAAGTGAGTGAAAATGACAAAAAACAGCAATAAATATAAAAATAAATGCAACAAAAGTGTTTGAAGAGTGTTAAATGGGATCGGAAATAGGGCTGCCTTTTCTCACAAAAAAGTGTGGTCTCTCTTTTGCTGTGTTGTGGTGGAGAGGTGAAGGATCATGGTTTGTGGTGGGGTGTGTTTTATGTGTGATTTTCAGTGTGTCCACTTAGCCAATGGATATCAGCTGTGTTATGTTTGTATCCATCCAATGGGTTCTGTTCTGGTGCTTTGCTGAGAGCATACCATGACGGCCTACACCATCAAGTAGCTGCCACAAGGAGACCGCCAGTACGACTATGTTTTTGTGATCGACTCTGTGGGAAGTAGCGGCCCTGACAGTAATGAATGATGAATTGCCAACATTGCAGTCCACGTTGCCGCTGGAGGGAACCACCCCATTGACGGTGATTCAGGCTGCATGCATCATAATAAGGCGGTCTTCTTGGGATCCCTGCAGTGGCGGTACGGCAATGAGACTGACAAACTCATAACTGGGCCCCAAGACTCCATTTCCCAGTCTATTCCTGTCAAACCCTCCGAAAGCAGGATGGCCACAACAGGGAAACAGTTGTAATAGAGTGCTGGGAGGACTGTTGCCAGTCTTGTGGGCCTCCAGGTGTTGCTTGGAGGCCAGGGAATGCACCTTCCCTCTCACGTTGTTCCATCTCTTCCTTATTTCCTCCTTTGTGCGTAGGGTGGTACCTATGGCATTTCCTCTGTTGACTATCCTGTCCCACATTGCCCTTTTTCTAATGAAAGGAGTGTGTTGAACTTGGGAGCCAAACAATTGTGGCTCTACTGTCATGATTTTATCCACCATCACTGACAACTCACCCTCTGAAAAATGTGGACTTTTTTGATGCAACATTACTCTAAATTAAAGTGAGTGAAAATGACAAAAAAACAGCAATAAATATAAAAATAAATGCAACAAAAGTGTTTGAAGAGTGTTAAATGGGATCGGAAATAGGGCTGCCTTTTCTCACAAAAAAGTGTGGTCTCTCTTTTGCTGTGTTGTGGTGGAGAGGTGAAGGATCATGGTTTGTGGTGGGGTGTGTTTTATGTGTGATTTTCAGTGTGTCCACTTAGCCAATGGATATCAGCTGTGTTATGTTTGTATCCATCCAATGGGTTCTGTTCTGGTGCTTTGCTGAGAGCATACCATGACGGCCTACACCATCAAGTAGCTGCCACAAGGAGACCGCCAGTACGACTATGTTTTTGTGATCGACTCTGTGGGAAGTAGCGGCCCTGACAGTAATGAATGATGAATTGCCAACATTGCAGTCCACGTTGCCGCTGGAGGGAACCACCCCAATGACGGTGATTCAGGCTGCATGCATCATAATAAGGCGGTCTTCTTGGGATCCCTGCAGTGGCGGTACGGCAATGAGACTGACAAACTCATAACTGGGCCCCAAGAACTTCAAACAAGAAGTGCATCAACATAGGGGCTGACTTTGTTTGCTATAGTGGCTAATGTACATGAATTAACCATGAAAAACAGAATGTTAATATATTTTATGCAAATCGTCTCACTCATGGACAGAGTGAATCTTATCAGTAAGTGCTTTCATTCCACATTCTCTGTTCCCCAGCAAGATTGTAATGTAGTAGTACATTTATTTTATTGTTTAGTTAATAAAAACCATAACAAATTTTCTCCACAGCGTTTGGCCAATATTAGCTTAAAACAACCAAGACAACGAAAAAACAGTAAGAATAAAATTTCAATAAAATTACTTTCAGTCATGATCTTTCCTAAAACCTTAAAAAAGCAATTCTTAAGTAGTGTTTACATAAGTAAATGAGAGACTTCCTTCTGACTTAGTCCGCAATGCTAAACGGTCTTAATAATATTATTTCGTTATGGACTCGCTTGCTTTCAAGTGTTTTTCATGAGCTCTCAAAAACTTTATCATTTTGCAGTTCATTTGGGGGTCAGTTGGATCCAGGCCCCCAATAATAGCAGTCCTGCATGTACGTATTCTCCTTTCCAGAAAGGTTTTCTTCAAAAAAGTTACTTGCTCACTGTACAGCATCTTGAAATGGCATATTATATGGATTAAATCTTCCTTTGCGTTTCCACAGAGACGACATTCTTTTGACTCAATGGGGCAGATTTATGATGACTGGCGCATCCCCAGGGATGCGCCAGTCATCCTGCGCCGCTGCTCCGCCACCCATGGTGTGCCGCATTTACAATGCGGCGCACCATGGGGCAAAAACGGCACAGATGCGTGACGCATCTGTGACGTAAAGGTGGCGCATTGCTGGAGCTGCGTCGCAAGCGCGACGCAGCTCCAGCAAGGCTCGGGGGTGGCCCATCTCCACAATGCTGCGTCAAGACCTACGCCTGCTTCAAGCAGGCGCAGGGTTTTGGCACAGCATTGTCCTGAAAGTGACTGAGTGAATTCTTATAGATTTCACTCAGCCACTTTTAGGAGGCGTTCCTGGGCAGGAACGCCCCCCTCCTATGGCGCAGGGCTTTACAACGTGACGCATCTCCTAGATGTGTCACGTTGTAAATAGGGCGCATTGTTTGCGCCGCCGTTGCGTCAAATAAAGTGACGCACCGGCGGCGCAAGGCCGTCATAAATCTGCCCCAATGTGCCTCCAAGATGGTTCGTCGGCTAAAGCGGGAAGTTTGCCAAACGCAAGGCCATAAGTCGTTTTTTTAATATAAATAGGAAACGTTGTGTCCGAGTACGCCGCTGGTTTAAGAGTTTTATAATTGTTAATCACAGTCCAAGAGTGGGAGTGATGAGAAAAGATACCTTTATCTGTTAGCAACAAGTGAAGTTTGGCAGCTCTATTAAGTGCCTGCATGAATGATATGAAAGGCAAATTTTTATTCCAGAGGTTAGAAGAACATGTTGACCCCAGTGCACTGGTCAAGAATTTGTTGGCCTGCGATTTTTTTGCATTTCTAATTCCTGCCAAAAAAAAATGTATTGAGGTTGTTTTCACTAGCACTTTGCTTGATACGGTACCACACCTTTATATAAGTATAAAGTCTACCCAGTGATTCGTTCATTAGTCCGAATTCTAATCACATTTGCGCTGGTGAGGCTGAACTGGGAAGTTGAAGAACCTTTTTATAGATTTTTGTTATTAAGTTGTTAAGAATTTCAGAATCTTTTCCATGCATAGCGACGCTGGCATAAGATAAGGTGGGCAGTGCTTTGCTAGAGATAACTGTCAGGAGAGGCCTCAGTGATGGCCCTTCCAGCTTATTTGCCAATGAGCTAAATGCAAATATTAAGGCCCTCGCTTTCTGTGTCATATAATGTTTCTGATCTTTTAAGGACAACTTGTACTCTATCTAGTATCCCAAGTATTTATAGCAGGATACTTTTTCCAGTTGTTTACCTTCTAGCCAGATGTTATGATTTGCGGCTCGTCGGTTAGTAAGTTGCATTGTTTTTGTTTTGGCTGAGTTAATGTCCAACTTGTTTGTAAACAGGAAATCTGAGAGTGCAGTCAGGAGCCTCGTCAAACCAACTTTCGTTAAACTCAATAGCACAATGTCGTCTGCGTAAGCTAGGTGAGAAAGTTTTAGCTTGCCTAGTTTCGGGGAGTGTGTATTGTGGTTATCTAGTTTTCCGGAGAGATCTGATATGAAAAGATTGAATAAATGTGGTGCCAGAACCCACCCCTGTTTTAATCCGATAGTTGTATACACTTTTCTCGATAGGCTGGTACCGTTCCCAAGTTTTACTTGAGTCCAGGTGTCAGTGTAGAATAATAACAAACCCTTCAGTATACTCTCTGGTATTTCCCATGCTTTTAACTTTGCCCACAGCTGATTCCGGTCCACACTATCGAAAACCGCTTTTAGGTCTATAAAACACAGGTGCAGGTCCTGTTTCTCGCGCTGGCATTTTTCAGCAACCATTGTATTAGATAGGATGTTGGAAATTGTTCCAATACCTTCTCTGAATCCTGTTTGGTTAATTGGAATCAGGTTTCTTTCCCCGGACCAGTTTACCAGGTCTTTCAAAAGTAATGACGCAAAGTATTTGGCTTCAACGTCCTGCAATACAATGAATCTGTAATTAAGTGGGTTTGTTCTTTCTCCTCCTTTATATAGGGGCATAATTATTGAGCCTTGACAGCTGTCCAGTACTTGGTTATTAATCTGTACATCGGCAAAGAGATTCTCGAAGTGAATGCATTAGTATTCTGGTGCGTGTTTGTAAATCGCTTGGGGAATGCCATTCGGCCCTGGAGCCCCATTACTTTTACCCTTTTTGATTATTTTTGCTATCTCCTCTGCTGAATAGATGACATGATTCACTACTGGCATTGATGTTTTGCGTAGGTCCGTTGGTGAGTACTGACAGCGATTTTCTTCGTCTGAGTTCATTTTTTTCGGATATTCCAATGTTGATAGTTTCTGTGGAGCTTTTGATAAGTTTTCTTTAAATTTTTGCGAAAGGAAGCTGACCGATTTCGTTTCCTGCACATTCGATGTTAAGGTGTTTCGATGACTAGTCAATTGATTTATTGTTTTCCAAAATGTATTTGAGTTTGGATGCTTAATACTAAATAGCAATTTAGTCCAAAAGGTCTCAGTTTTTCTTTTTTTGAATTCCCAGATCTTCTTATTGTAGTCTTTTCATTGTAGGAGAAATGTCTCCAGTAGTAGTCCTTCTGTGTTATTTAATTGTAACTTCTTTTGTGTTCTCCGTAACGCCCTTCTTAGATCTTGCACCTGTTTCGGGAGTTTACTATTTGAACATGGTCTTTTGTCCTTCATGCTCGGGACTTTCATTTTCGTCTTTAATTCGCCTAAGAAGAGAGACCAGGCTTAAATCTTATTTGTTGAAGCGTTTCCTAAATCAGCCAGGATATCCTTTATTATCGAAAACCACTCAATTTTATTTGTGTTTGTCCAATTAATACGTTTTTTATTATTTGTGTCTAATTGGTCCTCCAGTATGAGAGATGGTTGAAATCTTTTCCTGCAAAAATTTAATTTGAAGTGTTGAAACGCGTGATCACTCAAGGGGGTGTAATCTATATGAAAACTGACTAGTAATGGAATTAGCGAAAGACTTACAATTGTAAAGTCAAGTGTTGATTGGGCCCGCGGGCGTAGTACGTTTTTTTTGGCGGACGGTCTTCGTCTGTCCTTCCATTAAGCACTCACATACCTTGGTACTCAAGATCTATCACTAATTGCTGGCCAAGTCGATCCTTTCGAGTTCTCGCCCCAACTTGAGACTGCTGTGGGACAAACCAATACATATTATCTGCTGTCAGTATTTTGTCTTCTTCCGGCAAGAATATTAAGTTTGAATTGAAGTCTCCAGTAACTATTATATTCCAGGAAGCCTCGGTGCTGCAAAGGCGTGTAATTACTTTGCTTAGTAGAGCATTTTTTATCTTTTTGACTAAGAACTTGGGATGTGTGTAATATTTAATAAAGATTGTCGTTCTTTTGTTAATTACGTTTTGTTCCGAGAATTTAATTAATTGTATGCTGGGGTCAGGAGATTTAAGCTGTTCCATTTTAATTATTAAGGCTGTGGATACGTAGACTGTCAGGCCGCCTATTGCGCGACCGTAATGCCTACATTTTTCTGCTGCTACAGAGTAGTGGACGAAGCCTGCTATCGGGATATCTTCTTGCAACCACGTTTCTTGTAGGGCAACTACATCGCAAATAGCCCTCTCTTTTAAGGCCCCTCCCTCCTCTGGCATTTTTTTTGCCCCGGCTATGTTCCACGATAGTAAATGAATACCGTGAGTTTCTGCGTGTGTCGCCCTTTCACTCTTTGGTCAGTTTTCCCTCTTATCATTTAGCAAGTTGGGAAGCCAATTCCATTGATCCGTTGTTGGTATAGACTCCCCTACTCTATCTACATCTACTTCTGCCGAGGAGTAGGCTGACTCACTTCTGCCTGTAGCATTATGTAAAATTGAGTAGATTTACTTTTGTGGTGCCCGCTTTTCTAATTGTCTGTTAGTTTGTTGTCCGCAAAGTTTTTTTAAGGGAAACGGATAACAAGGAGTACTGGGCATTGACATTTGTATGCCCCATGTTAGCAATAGGTCCGATCTTCTTAGTATCATTTGCACTATTCCTGGCGTTTTCCAGGTGGTTAATGTTTGTTCTTTTATTTCCTCATTGTTCACCTGAAGAAATTGTATGGATACTAGATCTATTGATTGAATGTCTCTTAGTTCCTTAATTTCAGCCATAGGTTTCAAAATATTACTCCTATTCAAAGTGTCATGACGGCCCTGCGTCTCGTACTGCGGTGTCCACATTATTTGGTGATGTATATCATCGAGCTTTGGAGAACCCCTCATTATATCCTTACCATCGTGATAGTTAAGTTGTAAGTTTTCCTGATTTGATAAACAAAAGCTTAATTTGCCTTGGTTCAAATTACATTGTTTTTCTGATGTACCTCTTGATGTTTGACGTTGAAGTACTTCTGCGGGATCTTGATCTCCCATTTCTATCACTGTCTGTGGTAATGAGGCAATCTTTATCTTATCCTCCGCTTCTATGCAATGTTCTGTGTGTGTTTGGATAATTCCACAACCTGATTCCTTGATTGTAGGTGGGTACGTTCGGCTGGATTTGAGTCCTTAATATTGTTATTTTCTCAGTTGTTTTAGGGTGCTCCTCTGTATAATAGCTTCCTAAATCTATCGCCTTATCCTTAAGTTATATGCTCTTCTGGGTTTCCATTGACTACGTATTTTCTTCATTACAAGAATGACTGATTTTTTCATCTACCCGATTTGTGGTTCGTATATTTTTTCGGCGGATCCTGTCGTAGTTATTGATTTGCCGGTTAACGCCTCTTTCTGTTTATCTTTCATTGTGTGTGAGGAACAAGCCTCTCTTTCTAATGTTAGTGAGCCCTTAAGTTCTTTTTTTGGAATCTGAATTATGTCGATAATCTTTTCATTTCTTCCTGCAGTAAAGGAGGCTGAGTTATTTATATTTATTTCCGGACTAGTTTCTCAGGTAAAATCCTCTTTTGGTCTTCCTGCTTTGGATTTAGAAAAAATAGGGTATATTCTGTTACCAGGCTGGGACTCTGAGACAAATGTTTTGTTCCTTGCTTTTCTTTCTTTTTTTCGTTGATTTCTTTATTGTGTCGGCTTTGTTTCTTGTAGATCATTTGCATTGTTTGTTACTATTTCTTTTGTATTATCCTTACTTTCGACTTTTCCATGTTTAGTGATTTGTACTTCGTTGTTTTGCTCTGAGCAAAAGTAAGTGTCGGGTTGAGGTTGCAGCTTATTTATAGAGGCTCTGAATTGTTCTGTCTCAGGTGCTGGGTTAATGAAACGTTTATTGAAGGTGAGTATCTGTTCTAGCATTGTTGGTAATAAGCTCAATTTATCCAAGATTGGTCCACAGGTACAGACTGGTTCCGACGGGGGATTAATTGATTGTACTCTTTTGATTAAACTATTTAGATTGTCCAGTTTCGTGTTTATCCCAGCTATGTATGATGCAATTACATTGATTAAGTCTATTTGTATGTCCAGTTTATCTGATTGCATTATTAACGTCGTTGTTGATGTTTGCAATGCTTCTAGTAATGGAGTAACAAAATCCGGTTGCCCTTCAGTATTGATGGAATTTACCTTATCCTCGTTTTTTAATGCCTGGTGACGTCTCTCATTTTGTAATGGTGACATATTTACTCCGAAATCTGTTGGCCTATATTGGCTTTTATTGTGACGTATGCTGGATGATTTATTCTCCGCTTCTTCGCTTCCTGTTTCTTCCTCTGGTGCCGCCTCTTTGTCTGCTATGTTTTTGTCGCCCAGAGGCTCGTCCGCTTTGTCTAGCGTATCACATGAACTATGCCAGAGATGAACAAGATCCTCAATACTTGAATGTAAAGATTGTGTAGAGTTCAGTTGATCTTTCCTTACTGATACCGAATTGGGGCTCGTTATGGTATCCAATGTAACCTCACTGGTTAATATGCTGTGTCCCTTAATTGTTCTTGAAGTAGATGGATGCTCTTGATGCGCTGTTATATTATTTAAATCATATGAGGCCTTGTGTACCGTTGCTAGAGTGATAAGGCTATTTTGTGTTGGAATTTCCTCATTTGTTTTTTTGTTGTTGTTTATATCTTCCAGATGTTCTGTCCTTTTGAACAAGTTACATTTTTCACTAAGAAGTAGGTTTGATTTCTCAAGGGTTGTCGTTTGAATTTCATGTACCCTCCTCTGATCATTCCCTGCTAGGTGTTTTAAGGGAGCTAGAGGAGTCATCAAACCCAGAATATCCCCAGTTGTTGCAAAAAGAGATGATCCGGGATCCTTTAAGAATTGAAATCGTAAATTCTGTGTAGTTTTTTTATTTGAATACGCCTTTTCAAATAAAGAGGCTATTGGTGAGATTAATGGGCTTTTTAAGGTGTCGCTTGCCTTATTGGCACTTATTTTTTCAATTTTTCTCTGTTTAGCAAGTTCCTTTAAGGCAGCTGCCTTCTCTCCCGGTGCCTTCCTCACTCTCCCCGACCGCATAGTTGCTCTGGGTCTGACTTTGGCACTGGCTATGCTCCTGCTCTGCTCGCCGTACTGCTCCCTCCTCTCGTCACGCTCCCCCTCCGAGTTTAACCTTGGCAACGCAGGGGACCAGTGCTGAGGGCCGAAGGCTACGTAAGATAGTTTGAAGTGCGACCCGCTAACCCACTAGGTCTGGTCTGGTCTAATCAGGGATCTTCGGTCCGCAGTCCTTAGTCTTCTGCCGGGTCTAGGTTCTGGGTTCTGGGTTCTTGATTCTGGCTCAATTTTAAGTCCTCTTTACATGCCTTCCGAAGCCGCTCTTGCTTCGAGGGTACTTTGAGACTCCCAGGAGGCTCCGAGCCCGAGGCTATAAGTTCTCTGAGTTATCATACACTTGCGCAAGTGCAAAACTCAGACACAGACGACCAACATTTTTCCTCCGTACTGCTGCCTGAGGCCACCCCCCTGTTCAGGACGCTAGTGTCTTTCACAGCCCTAGTTACCCTCAGTACCTCAGTAGTTACCCTCAGTACCAAGGCTTTAATAGCTGGCCTAGACCGAGGGGATGCTGAGGGGATGCCGAGCTGTGCCGACATATGCTGATGAAAGCTGATGTAGTGAGCGCGGGCTGCGTGTTGACAGGTGGGGTACAGGTATGGTACAGGTGCCAGATGCAAGATGCCGCCACTCACTTCTCACCTCCTTTCCTCCCCCCAGTCGTTTACTCCTGAGCGCTGTCTCCCGATACTCCTGACTGCTGTCTCCCAATGCTCCCAACGCTCGCCTCTTTGCTGACCTGTAGTTGTAGGATTGGGGTGGAGCTAAGGCAGCTTGATGCTGTGTGCGTGTCCGTGTCTCTGTGAAGCAAGCTTTAATTGCTGTCCTGTTGTCCTGTTTTCCTGACCGCCCCTCTCTGAACCTACCACCCGGCTGTGCTCCTGCGGGGGTAAGGCTCTGTCCGAGGCACTTGTCCAATGCAGGGGCCGGAACTGGGGCTGGTACTGGGGCTGGGGGCCGCTAGCTGCTGACTTCTGGCTGACTGTAAGATGGCTGCAAGCTGTGGCCTGGATACCCGGTTAGCGAGCCTGTGACGACCTGTCCTCCGAGAGTAAGCAATCAGCAAACAGCAATTGGCAGTCGGCGGGCGGGGGACCGGGAAATGTAGTTCGGAGCCGCGTGAGCCGCCCGGAGCCCAGAGCCCAGAGCCGCGTTGTCAGTGCTCTGCTCCCGATACCAAACTCCTGCTCCTGCAACACTTTGTTGTTTGGCGTCGTTGTTTGGCTCCCGCTCCCGCTCCCAATCTGCTCTGCCGCTTCCGCTGCAGTCCACAGTCCACGGTCCAAGATCTGGCTACACGGTCCAAGGGCTGACTGCTGCCCTCAAGCGGTATCCAGACAGCAAGACAGTAACTAGGTTTCCCTAGATTGTAATGTAGTTCACTTTACAAAATCTTCCCACTTTGCTGAAAAAACCCACTAAATACCAATGTTTAAAGAATAAGCAGAAATGTGTCAAATGTGACTAAATACATTTAAAGATATCTTTATTTCTCTGTCACCTTTTGGACTCAAGCATGGCTGTTTGTTTGCGCCCTTACTTTCACCACCTGTGGATAAAAGGCAAAATCTTAAAGCACACTATATGGCCCAATTATCATCCGTCAGTAGGAAGCTTTCTCAAGAAAAATTCCTGACTAATGGCGTCACACTTATATTGAACCTGCCTATCAGGATGGTACACATAATCATAGCCCCCTGCAAAACGTGGTGATGGTGTTCCTGATAGTCACACATCTCACTGATATACATAAAGCTTAGGATGACTGGGGGCCCCTGAAGAATGGGGGCTTCCCTGCTCCACAGGGGCTTTGGTCCCGTTATGCCCCTACCTGTTCACAGGCCATTTGATCGGCTGTGTTGAGGATTGTGCCTGTCATATTTGGCGGATAGATCCCAGCAAGTCTGGATCCCTCCTTTTGCAGCCTCTCCGCAAGCCTTGAATAGAGGGGTTCCTCAGGGCTCTAAATTGAACCCTCTTTTGTTTAACATATATATGGCTCTACTTATTCAGTTAGACAAAGATCCTGAGGCCAAAGTGATCTTGTATGCTGACGACACTCAGCTGCTGTTTTCCTGGGACAAGCACAGCGGGACCATCGATTCCCAGGCTAAAACCTGTCTCCCTCCTATTTTTCATTGGTTGGCGGAAGCACAACTTAAGGGCAATGTGGACAAAATAGAGATTGTCGTCTTTGGGAACTGATTCCTGCAGATCTGGCACTCCTCTGGCCAGATGTGATCCCTCTACCTTACACCCATGATGGTCCAGTAAAAAACCTGGGTATTTGGTTTGATAATAAACTTTCTTTTGGTCCGCAGATCAAAAGGCTATCACGCTCTTGCTTCGGCATTTAGAAATCTCTCAAAATGTTTCTCCCAATTCTCCCCATCTATGCTAGAAAAATGGTTATCCAAGCTCTGATAACCTCCCGCATAGATTATGACAATGCTCTCTATGTCAGTTTGCATTGCCACCTACTTAAGAAACTGCAGGTGATCCAGAATGCCACAGCCAGACTTTTTCTCAACCTACCCAAGCAAGCAAATGTAATTCCTCCTCTTCACGATCTGCACTGGCTTCCAGTGGTGATAAGGGTGAAGTACAAAGCTCTTGTGACAGTGCACTCGTTATTATAATTGCTAATGGCCCGGCCTACCTTCAATACAAATTAGATTTTTATTCCCCTGCCAGGCAGCTTCACTCCTCTAACAAACCTCTGGCAATTGTTCCGAGGGCCCGCAAACAGAAATCCAATAGCAGGTCTCTTCCCCGGCCTACCTTTAATACAGATTCGATTTCTATTCCCCTGCTAGGCAGCTTTGCTTCTCTAACAAACTTCTTGCCATTGGCCCAAGGACCCGCAAACAGAAATCCGACAGCAGGTCTCTAGCCCATTTAGGGGCTTGGCTCTGGAATCAGCTCCCAGTGGAGCTTCGTGCTGTCTGTTCCTTGAGTATTTTCAGGAAGAAACTGTAGACATTCCTCTTCAGATAATTCTTGGCAGAAGTTGTCAGCCTAGCTCTTAGGGACACTCCTCGGAGTAGCTGTGCGTGGTATAAATGACATTAACATAACATAACATAATAGTTGAGTGCACTTCATTCAGGTCAAAACTCTTTCTTCTAAATGCAGGCATAGAAGAATTGAAGGTAGACTAGGTAAAAAATGAATAGTGCAAAGTGCTTAGTTTTCTCAAACCTCAGTAATTCATATCTTTCGTTCTGGCGTTAGCCAAGACCTTTTGATTTTACTACTATTATATATGTTTAATATACTTACCTTTGAGGGATTTAGCCAGGCCTCTTCATCCATTGGTCGGCCATTGTGCCATTTACATTTTGGTTCCACCCAGCACAGTGTGCCTCATGGAGTAAGAGTAAGAGTAATTTTTACTATGCGTGATTAATTAAAACTGTTGCATTCAGAACATTAGAAACTGATTTAAAAAATGTTGCATTAATAAAACAATAAAAAATACGTACAAATTCAAAAATCCTTTTATTTTGTGATTAAGAGACATACAATTGTTTCAAATATGATAGCACTGCTGACACAGGTTTACAAGCCTGTTTGAGGTCAATTATATGAACTGTCTAATTTTAAACCAGTAGAGTGGTCCAATTCAGTGTCTACTACACAGTATGCATCATGGGGCAATGGAACAGCCAACTTCAGAGATTGACGACTTATGGAATTCTACTCATTCACAAAGAACACATCCACACACAAAGTAGTTCTCTTCCATACTAAGGACTTTTATGCTATGTGTGCTTTTTAAGACCAAAATATATTTTTGCTTTTAGTCAATTTAAATTTTTATATATGCAGGGGACATGCAACTCTCCCAACTATACATCACACAACACAAATTGATAAAGCCAAACGTTTGGCAGCCAATGCAAGACCTATTGGCATTGCAAATGTTTATTCTACAAATGCAGCAAGCAAGAATAATTTCTATGGAGATCTGTGTTAACCAATTCCACTCTAGGATGACAGTTAACATGGTGATAATAAAATGTCACTATGACTTAATTCATGTTACTTTCCCATGAACTCACAACAAACGCTAAAGCTATGGATCTTTGGATAAAATAAGACGTGCTGCAGACCCTTCTTTCACAGGGAGGACACCCTGAATGGCGTCATCTTTGTCTGAGAGGCAGGGGATATACATAGTGACAGATGCAGCTTTGGCAACAGCATTTGGGATGTGCAACCCTGGGTATCATGGAACGGACTGAAGAGAGAAGGCAGGTCTTGCAATATGCTTGGTGGCTGACTATCCTTTCTCTTCTCTCTGGGGATTTACAGGTCCTCAATACTTAGTGGCTATCCAATCAATGTCCTTTCTGCAAAGCCTTTTCATCAGTGTTCCACAGATGGCTCTCTTCCCATGATTGCACCACAAAGTTATTCGATGTGTTCGGAAGTTCTTTTAAGGAAATGGATTGCATTATTTATAGTGCATGACAATCTTTTTTTGTTCAAAATATTTTATTAAGTTTTAACAACAAAAAACAAGAAATTATACAGTGTTGGTATATATAAGGCAATAATATAGCCATAAAGAACATTACTATTACAAAGTGATATACCAACAGAGAAAGGATTAGCAATGTCTTAAAAAATAAGAAATTATAAAGTTGAAGAACTAACAAACAAGGCTACTCCTCAAAAACATAGTTATAAAATAACATGAATAAAACAAACAATAATAACGAGTCAGTCATAAATGAATATTAATACATTCTTCAATCGGTTTCCATAACTGCTGAAAAGATAATGTATTTTTTAATGGTTCCTTAAAGGAGAGATGGGCACCTGATCTAATCAAAGTAACATATGACCACCAAGCTTGGGTAGATATTTTTTCAGATGATTTCCAATTGGTAGTAATGGACTTATACGGTAATAGAGATAAGGAGGTTAAAGAGCTTAGATTGAGGTATAGCTAAAATAGATGATAAGACATAAGATTTACCAATAAGTATTTTGTATGCCAAAGGTTCAGAAATAGGAAGGATTTTAACAAAAATATCCCAAACATTCTGCCAAAATTGAGATATTACATTACATTCAAAAAGCATATGTTTTAACGTACCATCATAACACTTACAATTCCAACAAATTAGGGAATCTATAAGTTTAGCTTTAAATAGTTTAGAAGGTCTCCACAGACAATTAAATAAAATAAAGGCATTAGTTTGAGATAAAGAAATAGGAAACCATCCTAATATATTGATGTTCCATATATGAGTCCGCTCTTTTAAGGAGAAATTCGGTAATAACTCTGCATTCCAAAAAGTAGCCAAAAAAGTAAAATTAGTAGCATTACTACAATGAAGTAGTTTATAAAATTTGGAAACAACATGCAAAGAAGTTGAAAATGCGTTAATACAACTTACCAAATCTGGAAACATGCGGTGGGGTAGTATAGTTGGGAAGGCATTAAGCAACGTATTGATCAAAATTTCATATTTAGAAGCTTCGGAGTCAGTTAACATATATCTGACTTGTAATTCAGAAAAGGACATGAGGGAGTCATCAACATAAATATCTTGGAGAGAGAAAATGCCTGCTGAAATCCAAAGTTTCCAGAAAATAATTGTATGGTTACATTTTAAAGTAGGGTTATACTGTGTAAATGAATCTAGGACTCTATTGTAATTTTCCTGATTCATGCCTTTATATAGGTATAGATTGTTCGATCCTTATATAGGCAAAGAAATCATTACCATATTTAGACAGAGTCTATGCAGCCCAAATAGGGCATGGCTACTTCCACTAATTTTCAAGAATCAACAACGATTTCTTAGAGAAACCCGCCTTCAGCAGCTTGGGACTTTCCCTTGCCTGAATACTAAATTTTCTAGGAAATCATGGACTTTTCGAAGAACTCAGTCTTTGATGACATTATTAAGTCCAATCACACATCAAACACGGCACCTTCAAAGTATAAATATGCCTAGATTTGCCCAGACAAACACACAGTGGTTTGAAGCAGATCGACTCACTACTTGTCCGACGCCCTGCAGCAGCAAGTGCCGAAGGAAGCCGACCCTCCAGCTGACGCACTGAGAGACGCTGTCTTTTCTCCTGCCGAGAAATCCAGCTCCAGTGTTTCCAGGCTACCCTTGCGGGTTGCTGGTAAATCGAGTCCTGAGAGAGAGATACAAGACCTCCTTCATTCTAAACCAAGGTACGGAGGTGATTAGACCCTTAAAGAATTCTTGGACAGATTCTTGGCAGAGAAATACTAAACTTAAGCTACTCCTCACTTACTTCTTCCCTTGTACTGGACTTAGGTTACGTACACCGGGGTAGGCGTATTTTAGAAGCACCAGTTGAGTACTTTTAGTCATTATTTTATCACTGTATTTATTTTATATGTTTTAGGCAATTTATGGCATAGAAACCTTATCATGCTTTTACAGTACTACTTTATAATACTTTTCGTATTATATGACCTGTACTTTATAACCAGTATTACGATTGTAGCAGTACATTTCTTATGCTTGAGAAAGAAGACTGTTCAATAAATACTTTTCATTGAAAACGCCCGTCTCTCTATTTTCTCAGCACCTCTGGTGAAACGAAGCATGTACGATTGACTGAGTAAAATAGCTATCTATTGTTTCCGCGACTCTAGAGATTGATTTCTTATTCTTGGGAAACAAAGTTGTCATGTTTATGCGGTTGTCAGAAACGAATCCCTTCTTGTGAATTCGGGAAAGTTTCTAGTGACCTCTGAGCTAGCGGGCACTCACAATTAAGTTTAATATATTCGGTAGAGACCTAATCGACCTCAGTCCTACGTCAAAACTACCGGATATATTATTCCAATGCACAGAGCCTATTGGGAATGTAGGAACTAAACTACAATACCAAAGTGTAATCATAGTGGAAGCAGTAATATGTGAGGAGAAAAAGGTATCAAAATCTAGAAAAATTAATTTAGCAGAAGTAATAATGGGGGAGGATTTAAAAAATGTCTTTGAATTTGACATAGTTAAAAGGGAGGATAAAGGAAATGGGGATACTAAGTTGCGTTCAATAATTAACCATTTAGGAGCATAAGCAGGGTCAGGACATGGGAACCAAAGAGAAATGTGCTTTAAAATAAAAGCTTTATGGTATTTAAGAAAATCAGGTAAACCAAATCCACCATTAAGTTTAGATAGTTTAAGTTTAGAGTATGTCAATTGAGGAGGTTTTTGATTCCATATAAATTGTGAAATGAGCTTATCAATCTTTTTGTAAAAAAGAAGAGGCAATTGTACCGAGATCATCAATAATGTGTAAAAAATAATTGGGGCTAATATCATTTTAATAGTTTCAAGTTTCCCTCACATGATAAATGTAGTGTAGACTACTGACAAGGTTTTTCTGTGATCTTTGTGAATAAACAATTACAATTAAGAGTAACAGAGTGCTTAAAGGGAAGAGAAAATAGTATACCTAAGTATTTAAGCTTGTCTTTCTGCCAGATAATTTCAGTATTATTCAATATTGAAGGAGTGCAGTGACCATTCAAAGGAAAAAATTCTGATTGATGAGTATTTATGGAATACCCAGACCACAGAGTAGTTACGTATAACCTCTAATACTGCAGGTGAAGATGTGGCTGGGTTACTAAAATATCACAAATCATCATCCGCATAAGCAGATGTTTTCAGAACCACATCAGCTAATACAAATCCTTTACTATCAATAGAGCTATGAATGTGGGAGAGAACGGGTTCAATTGCTAATAGAAAAAGAAGGGGAGATAATGGACAGCTCTGCCTTGTTCCTTGAAAATGGGAAAAGGACTTGAAAATTGGCCATTAATAAAGAGGCTGCAGAAGGGGAGCCATATAAAGTGGAAATATTTTTTATAAAACTGGTACCAAAATTAAAAGAAGAAAACATTTGAAAAAGAAAGTGCCAATAATCCTTATCAAACGCTTTCTCCGCATCTAAAGCTAAGAGACCAGCAGGAGAGGAAAGGGTTGAGGCCTTATCTATAACATGAAAAAGGAGTCTAGTGTTATTAACAGAGAAACGTTTTGACATAAAACCACATTGATCTATATGTATAAGGGAGAGTAAAACCCGAGCTAATCTGGTTGCTAGGATTTTCACATAAAGTTTGCAATCCTGTTTTATTATAGAGATAGGTCTATAATTTGAAACCTTCGTCTGGTCTTTATCTGGCTTGGGCAAAACTATAATCAGTGCTTCTGTGAAAGATCCAGCGAGAGAACCAGATTGAGCAAATAAAGTAAATAAATGATATAAATAAGGGAGAAAGTGTCTAAAAATGCTTTATAAAATTCAGCAGGTATGCCATCAGGGTCAGGTGATTTCTGGGGTTTAAGTGAATGGATAGCCAATAAAATCTCTTATTTTGTAATAGGAGTATAAAATTTAATTTTATAATACTGACAAAGCTGCGGCAAATGGGCAGATGTTCAGAATTTATCAATAATATGTGAATCTACAACATCTGGTTTACTGTATAATGAAGAGTAAAACATAAGGATTTATATCATTTTTGATGTGTAGTTAATTAGTCAAAAGTTTCCCAGACTTGTTAGCATTATAAGCAAATTTTTCTTTCTGATTAGCAATCTGAATACCAGCTCTCATACTTAAACAACTAATTATATTCGAATCTAAGTTTCTGCAACTCGAGTTTATAACCAAGTTTCTGGGAGGAAATAAAGAAACGTTCAAATTTCGCAATTTACTTTTCTAAGTGTGACAATTTAGTATTAAATGTTTTATTCTCAGGTGCTATTATTGAAATTGCATCACCTCTTAAATAAGCTTTAAAGGCATCCCATCGTATAATAGGAGAGGTAGCATCATCAGTGTTATGCAAAAAGTATTCATGAATAGCCTTTAAAATCGTGTCTTTATGGTTGTTTTGAAGAACTATATCGACATTCATACGCCAACGGGAATGAGACAAGGACAAATTCTCAACTTGCAAATTAAGGGAAATTATAGCACTATCAGAAACATCAATATTGCCAATAGCAGGTTAAATTATGGTTTTCACTAAATCTCTAGATACCAATAATAATCTAAACGTGTATGAGAATTATGGGGGTTCGAGAAAAAGGTGAATTCTTTCTGTGTAGGGAAATGTAACTGCCAAATATCAATCTGTTTAGTGTATTTATGTAACATTCTAAAGGAATGAAATGCCTTAGGAGGTGTGTATCTAGCTGAGGATGACCTATCTAAAAGAGGTTCACTTTAAAGTCACCTCCTAAGATTAAGGGAACTTTTCCGAACTGAAGAAGTTCAGAAGTAATATGGGATCAAAAGGAGGGGTCATCTGCAGTAGGCCCATAGATATTAACTAAAAACAAAATGGAATCTCCAAGTTTAATTTTCACTACTGAAAATGTTCCTGCAGAATCAATTTGCTTGTCTAAAACTTGAATTTGGAGACCTTTGAAAAAAAGAATAGCTACACCATTCTTTTTACCTTGTATGGGTGAAGAAATAATCTGACCAACCCATTTCCTTTCCATATGTAACAATAAGGTATCATCAATGTGAGTTTCTTGTAAAAACATATATCGGCTTTTTGTCTATGTAAATAATCTAAAACTTCAACCTCTTAGCTGGATGCCGTAAACTTCTGACATTCAATGAAACAATTTTAACTGGCTCAGAACTATTTATAGGTTAGAGAGGAAAAGGGAAGAGAGTGGAGAAAAGATATATAGATGAAAAGAGCAATATAAGGGACCAACGTAGTAGCCAAAGGACATACAGGACAAAAAAAAGAAGACAAGAAAGAACACACAAAAATAGTAAAGGGACACACACGTGCATCCAAGAAGAAAAATAAGAGTAATAATACACCAGTAGAAGTTATTATCAGAAGAAGAGAAGGAGTATAACCATCCCAACATTAAAGAAACCTATTAATTACCACATAACAATACAATAGTAGACAATAATACTACGTGGAACATTTCAAGGTGGGGCATCAGATGTATCCATGGTGAGAGGAGAATGATGATCCAAAAAGGTTTGAAGGTCTTCTGGTCGATGAAAGGATTTGGAGATGTTGTCCTTCCAAACACGCATGATAGAAGGATTGAAGAGGCCATATTTGAAACCAGAAGAACGTAGACGTGGACGTAAAGCTGCAAAGTCACCTCATAATGCCACTGTTTCCTTGGCAAAGTCTTGATGAATCAAGATTTTTGAGCCATTGACTAAAAGAGAAGGAATTTCACACGCCGCTTTCCTAATGAGAATAAGGTGATGATGGCGCAGAACCTTGAAGATGACTTGTCTGGGTTTAGTCTGCCCTGGCTTTCGGTGAGAAGGTATACGATGGGCTTTATGAATCTCAAACTTCAATATCTTCAGGCAAGTTGAAAATACGCAGATTATATTGCCTATTTCTGTTTTCCAGGTCAAATAATCGGTTACTAATGGAGAGTATTTTTGTAAGCATTGCCAACAGCTGATCAGTTTTAGTGATAACATCACGCAATTTAATTTCATTATCAGCAACTTTCATTGACAGGCTGGCCATATCCTTCCTTATGTCTTTTATGTCGACTGCAATGTTGTCAGTATTAGACATGACAGCCTTCAATTCCTCCAAAATAGTGAGGAGGGAAGGTTCTGAAGATTCAACTAATTTTGACTTAACAGGCGGAGGAGAAACAGACTGCTTGCGTTTATTTGCTGTAGACTTGCTTTCCATTATGAATAAAAAGAAAAACACAGGCAAAACAGTCACAATACCCAAAAATAATAAAATTAAGAATGCCAACCAGTGCAGCAGCTAAACCCAGCTGCGACTCTCGACCCAAACCCAAGCCGCGCCCTTTCCTGGTACCAGATCCCGCCTCTCTGACAGGAACTGAGAGAAGTCGAGGGGAGACACCGTGAAGGAAGCAGCAGCAGAGAACTCCTCGATAGCACCAGCGTCGTGGAGGCAATGAGGCCAAAACTGTGCAGCAGAGTCAGGTGAGTGCCGCAAGTAGCAGAAAGGGGAAGAAAACTGCCTGCGTCGGCAGAAAAGGATCAGCGTAAATCCGGGTGAAGCAGAGAAATGCTACCGAGCGAGTCTCTTCCCGTTTCTTGTAAAAAACTTATATTGGCTTTTTGTATATGTAAAGAATCTAAAATCTTTAAGCATGGGCTGAAAATTCGTTCCGCTCGCGGAATTTGCGAAATCGCGGTAAAATCAGCGAATCAGCGTGGACAAATTTTCAGCTAAGCACTTACAGGGTTACAGCAGCAGGTGCAAAAGTTGAAGCTCATTTTTTGTAACCTTTTACAAAAGGGTTACAAAGAAATTAACTTCAACTTGGGCACCTGCTGCTGTACGCCTGTAGGTGCTTCCTGGCGCCTTTTTGCCTACTTGCAACTATTCTCTGACCCTGCTGTGACCCTTGAAGCAGGATCAGAGAATAGTTACAAGTAGGCAATGAGGCGCCTGTCACGAAAATTAAACCTCAACAGGAAGCACTGACAGATATAAAAACAAGCATTTGCAATGCAATAGGTCTCGCATTAGGAAAGTTTGAGCTATTGGTCTTGTAAATGACAATTTTTTTTATTTATGTGTTGGTTTTGAAAATAGCTAAATTAATAGCTCTGTCATTTTCAATGCCAATAGTTATAACTTTCGCAAACGTGACACCTATAGCATTTGTAATGCAACATGTTTTGTATTTACGTGACTTAGCTTTATTGATATTACAAATTAAAATGGCTTTTAATTTTTTTAAATAATTAATACTTAAATAAAAGTGATTTTATTTTATAATGGCAATAGCTTAAACTTTTGTAAACAACTTTTGTGAAGATTATGTTCAGTGTATTTTATTGTGACGAAAATCCAAGAACAGAAGTGAAATATTAACATCTTTTTGTGACATTTGTAATAAAGTTTGAAACATTGAGAGAACATATTTGAACCAGTTGTTGTTGCGCAGATTGATGCTGGGGTGGCGCTGAGTGCTGAGTGAAGCTGGGGTAGCGCTGAGTGATGATGTGGTGATGCAGAGGGCAGAAAGGCACAAAAAGCAGTCTAACAAAGGGCAGAAGGGCAGAAAAGCAAGGGAAAAACAAGTCTAACAGAGGGCAGAAAGGCCCAAAAAACCAGTCTAACAGAGGACAGAAGGGCAGAAAAACAAGGGAAAAACGAGTCTAACAGAGGAGAAGGGCACAAAAAATGAGTCTAACAGGGGGCAGAATGAATCCCGCCCTGCGTGTTTGTCCACGAAGATACCACCTTTTTGTGCAATACCTCTACTCAACTGGAGTACTTTCTACTGTCTAATCAGTAAGTGCTCCCTCGTTGGCTAAATGTATAAGGGCAGATTTACAATAACTGGCGCATCCCCAGTGATGCGCCAGTTATTGTGCACCGCAGCTCCGCCATCCATGGTGCGCCGCATTTACAATGCGGCGAACCATGTGGCAAAAACGGCACAGATGCGTCACGCATTTGTGCCGTAAAAGCAGCGCATTGCTGGAGCTGCATCGCGCTTGCGACGCAGCTCCAGCAATGCTCTGGGGGGCCCTATCTCCCCAATGCTGCATCAAGCCTGGCGCAGGGTTTTGACGCAGCATTGGCCCGAAAGTGACCTGAGTGAAATCTTGTAGATTTCACTCAGCCACTTTTAGGAGGTGTTCCTGCGCAGGAACACCCTCCCCTGCGCCGGAACGCCTCCTGATGGTGCAGGGCTTTACAACGTGACGTATCTCTCAGATGCGTCATGTTGTTAATACCCAGCACCATGGCGCATCTTTTGTGCTGCCGCTGCGTCACAAAAGGTCTCGGTAGAGGGTGGCAGTGGTGAACCAGAGGGTGGCAGTGATGAACCAGAGGGTGACAGTGATGAACCAGAGGGTGACAGGGGTGAACCAGAGGGTGACAGTGCTGAACCAGAGGTTGGCAGTGCTGAACCAGAGGGTGGCAGGGGTGAACCAGAGGGTGGCAGTGATGAACCAGATGGTGGCAGGGGTTAACCAAAGGGTGGCAGTGGTGAACCAGAGGGTGGCATGGGTGAACCAGAGGGTGGCAGTGGTGAACCAGAGAGTGGCAGTGGTGAACCAGAGGGTGGCAGTGCTGAACCAGAGGGTGACAGTGGTTAACCAGAGGGTGGCAGTGGTAAACCAGAGGTGCTGTGATGAACCAGAGGGTGGCAGTCATGAACCAGAGGGTGGCAGTGGTGAACCAGAGGGTGACAGTGCTGAACCAGAGGGTGGCAGGGGTGAACCAGAGGGTGCTGTGATGAACTAGAGGGTGGCAGTGGTGAACCAGAGGGTGGCAGGGGTGAACCAGAGGGTGGCAGTGGTGAACCAGAGGGTGGCAGTGCTGAACCAGAGAGTGACAGTGGTTAACCAGAGGGTGGCAGTGGTGAACCAGAGGTGCTGTGATGAACCAGAGGGTGGCATTCGTGAACCAGAGGGTGGCAGTGGTGAACCAGAGGGTGCCAGTGCTGAACCAGAGGGTGGCAGGGGTGGACCAGAGAGTGGCAGTGCTGAACCAGAGGGTGACAGTGGTGAACCAGAGGGTGGCAGTGGTGAACCAGAGGCTGGCAGGGGTGAACCAGAGGGTGGCAGTGGTGAACCAGAGGGTGGCAGTGGTGAACCAGAGGGTGCTGTGCCCATACACGACCGCATGGGTAACTTCACCATGCAAGCGGCCCATGAACACGCAAAAAGCCCCACGAACACGCAAAAAACCCACAAACACGCAAAAAAAATCTACAAATTCACACGAATTCATGGATTTTGCGGATTGCGAATTCGATTTTCGCAAATTTCGCCCATACTTAAAAATCTTCAACCGCTTAGCTGGATGTCGTAAACCTTTGACATTCAATAAAACAAGTTTAACTGGAGGAGAACTATTCATAGGTTAGAGAGTGCATGAAAATCTGAGATTTATAAAAGGGTGGGTCTATACTTGAGAACAGTGTTCTCTGTTGCTACCAACGAAAGTGTAAATTGACAGAACTAATAACATGGTTGACTCATCACTTAGTTTGCATCAGGAAATATATAGAAACATGTGCCTTAGTGCAATTTAGAAGAAAAGGGTAGTATGCTCATAATCTCTGTGAAGAAGAGAAACTACAAAAAGGTGAATCGCTGAAAATACAAACTGCTTCCGACTAAAAAATGATGGCAAGTTAATGTATACTAAAGAGAGCAATGTGTAGGAAAACAGTTGGCTAAAGAAAACAATTGACACATTTGGTTACTCTGCCTAGTGTCGAAAGTGACATACACACCACCAAAAAAACAAGCCCTAAGCAAAAACTACATAACACAAAAAACAATCTGCATGTAATGCTCAATTATTGAGGGGTGAACTTGATATAGGCAATAATTATCACAGTCGATGAATTCCCAACTCTATAGTATACAGCTGATCAGTTGCAATATTTATCACATCTTTTGTGCCTAGTACTAGCTATAGAGGCTTTAGAGTCAGTCCTGCAAAGACTTAGAAAATGTGGTACTGGGAAATTAAAAAAAAAAGGGGAGTGGTCGGGGAGTGGTCATAAAAGTGGACCTTTAATTGCAAATTTAAAGTACAATTATGATGAGCAGTTGGGGAAAGTGGTGCCATACTATTATCAAATGATGTAGAAATGGGGATAGTTGGTGGTATGTTTAATGCACAAAAAGAGAATACATCAGCCTTTATCCTTGTTTTGACGAGCTTTACACTGGATTAATCTGTGTCAAATGAATTGTTCTTTCTTAGTTTAAGAGCATCTCCCCATCTGGTTCAACCTTGGATAAGGACACTGGAAAATGCAGTACATATATATCTTGTGAAAACCTTTCTACTTTAATCTCTATAAAGCATCCTGGCCTGTGGGTGGTTGGGCTCGTTACTAAGCTTCATTATCTAGGGAGACTGTTAAAACTGCTTCATCAATAAGGTCCTCAATGTGCTACACGGTTCGTAAATTGTTTCCTTTCCAAGCACTAATATTTGCTGTAAAACGCTATTGCAGCTAATTTGTTAGAGAGCAATACAGCCTTCCCATGTAATTAGTCAAAAAAAATACGTGTCAATAGTTGCGATTTTTAAAAGATGTTGTCATATTTTAGATAATAGACTATCCAATTTCAATGTTTTCAGAGGCAAGAATTCATTGCAGCTCTTTTTCAATGCAGTACCAGAACGATTCCTTCATGTCATCAGAGTTCAATTTAAACGTTTAGCTAAGCACTGAACAAATCAACAGGACTAAACACAATAACTGTGTGAGCAGGGACAGCTCCTCCTCATTAGTGGAGGAGCACCACCCCACTGCCTGACGCAGAGCTAGCAAATCAAAAATAAAATTATTTGCCGGCTCTGAGACAGCTTGTGCAGGGAGGGGCGTGGCACAGGAGGAGGAGTGCTAAGCGCACTCCTTAAGTGTGCATATGTGTTTGCTGGCCTTTTCAAGCCGACCGAAACACACATGCACATTTAGGGGGTCATTAGGATGACGGGCTGACTTAGTCCGCCCGCCATCCTATCGGGACTAGGGACCGCCCGCTATAAGGGCGGGGGTCCCATGGGTGGCATTAGGATGCGGCCGCCACAGTGGCGGGTGCATCCTGCATTTATAACATTGTGGCGGGCGGTGCTCTCTGCACCGCCCGCCACAATGGTTTAAATGCTTGTATGCATTTGCATACACAATGCGGCAGGCACCGCGCGGTGCCTACTGCATTGTATAAGCAAATACAGGGGGATACCTCAGGTACCCCCCGTAGGCACCCCCACCCCTCCTTCATTTTGGGGGCCCGAAAGTGAAGACCGCATGCCTTTCTTTGGCGGCATCACCGCCACCGAAAGGCATCTGTTTCACCCCATCATAATATGGCTGGCGTTGTCTGATAGACACCGCCACCATATTATTCCTTTTCCACCCCGGCCGCAAGGCGACCGGGGCGGAAAAGCGGCAGACAGTCTTTCAGTCTACCGCGGTCCCCCCGCCATATTAATATGGCGGGGGGGAATTCGTGAATGGATGTCGGGCGGATTGCCTCCGCCAGGCCGGCAGTGGCTACCGCCAGCCTGGCGGAGGCAATCCGCCCGACATCGTAATGGGCCCCAAGGGTTTCTCCAGCCCAGCTGCATTGAATAGCTGGACTGGAGAAACGCCCACAGACTCCCTGGCATGAGCAGAGCTTATTTTTTAGCCCGCTCAGGCCAATCTCGTACTGCTCTCCTAGCAGGAAAGCAGCATGGGTTTAAGAAGGGAGTCTGTGACATGGTTGTCCCAGTGTCTGCTGGGACGAGCAAGTGTAGAGGAAGCAACGCTGGAGGTGGCTAGCACTTAGAGTAAGTTATTAATATTTTTTTTAATAGTCTAACACCAGTCCCCTGCAGCGCCCCCGGACACCCTCCCCCACTTTCCCGACACTCACCCTACCGCCCTTTGTTTGTGGTGGCAGCCATTGTGTGTGAGCAGCTAGAAAATTCTGACTCGGTAAACCCAACTTGAGCTGTTTTCGTAGGCCGAGAACTATTTTTGTCTACCACAATGATTCATTCTATTTCCATTCCTCACACATATTCAAGGTATTTGTAAAGATTGGTAACACACTGACACAAGGGCTTTATTATGTTTCTAAAGTTAACACACCTGAAAAAAAGGTTATAATTTCTATTTCCTGACTCAATTTGAGCCAGGACAGTTATTATTCTTAGACATACACACAGACACACGTGCATGCATTCACACATGTGCTTGCACATAGAAACCCATACCTAGCATATTAGATTTCATCCTATTACTCCTTTGTGTTCTAGTGAAATCTGGTTTCACTTAGGGCCTCATTTAGAGGAGGGCAATATTGAGACTTCTGCTAAAAATTGGAGGTTGTTCCATTTTTCAATCTCTCCGCTCGACTGCCTGAATCAGAGGTCGGGATCACTGTCTTTTCTGAGTCTCAGCTGGATCCACTATTTAATTTGCCTTTCTGATCAGCTAATCGCTTCAGAGCCGCTGGCTCAAAGGCATAGGAAGGATCACAGTATTAGGAGCTAGGTTTGTGGTACTGTTTTTCCTGCACAAGTCCACCAGGCACATCATGAGCATCAGGTATGCCATCAGGGCCAGGTGATTTCTGGGGTTTAAGCGAATGGATAGCCAATAAAGTCTCTTTTTTTGTAATAGGAGTATAAAATTTAATTTTATAATACTGACAAAGCTGCGGCAAATGGGCAGATGTTAAGAATTAATCAATAATGTGTGAATCTACAACATCTGGTTTACTGTATAATGAAGAGTAAAACATAAGGATTTATATCCTTTTTGATGTGTAGTTCATTAGTCAAAAGTTTCCCAGACTTGTTAGCATTATAAGCAAATTTAGCTTTCTGATTAGTAATCTAAATACCAGCTCTCATACTTAAACAACTAATTATATTCGAACCTAAGTTTCTGTAAGTCGGTTTTATAAACAAGTTTCTGGGAGGAAATAAAGAAACATTCAAATTTCATAATTTGCTTTTCTAAGTGTGATAATTTAGTATTGAATGTTTTATTCTCAGGTGCTATTATTGAAATGACAACACCTCTTAAATAAGCTTTAAAGGCATCCCAGTGTATAATAGGAGAGGTAGCATCATCAGTGTTATGCAAAAAGTATTCATAAATAGCCTTTAAAACCGTGTATTTATGGTTGTTTTGAAGAACTATATCGACATTCATGCACCAACGGGAATGAGACGAGGACAAATTCTCAACTTGCAAATAAAGGGAAATTAAAGCATGATCAGAAACATCAATATTGCCAATAGCAGTTTAAATTATGGATTCCACTAAATCTCTAGATACCAATAAATAATCTAAAAGTGTATGAGAATTATGGGGGTTGGAGAAAAGGGTGAATTCTTTCTGTGTAGGGAAATGTAACTGCCAAATATCAATCAGTTTAGTGTATTTAAGTAACATTCTAAAGGAATGAAATGCCTTAGGAGGTGTGTATCTAGCTGAGGATGACCTATCTAAAAGAGGTTCACTAATCAAATTAAAGTCACCTCCTAAGATTAAGGGAACTTTTCCGAGCTGAAGAAGTTCAGAAGTAATATGGGACCAAAAGGATGGGTCATCTGCAGTAAGCCCATAGATATTAACTAAATACAAAATGGAATCTCCAAGTTTAATTTTCACTACTGAAAGTTTTCCTGCAGAATCAATTTGCTTGTCTAAAACGTAAATGTGGATACCTTTGAAAAAAAGAATAGCTACACCATTCTTTTTACCTTGTGTGGGTGAAGAAATAATCTGACCAATCCATTTCCTTTCCATATGTAACAATAAGGTATCATCAATGTGAGTTTCTTGTAAAAACATATATCGGCTTTTTGTCTATGTAAATAATCTAAAATTTTCAACCTCTTAGCTGGATGTCGTAAACTTTTGACATTCAATTAAACAATTTTAACTTGCTCAGAACTATTCATAGGTTAGAGAGGAAAAGAGAAGAGAGTGGAGAAAAGATGTATAGATGAAAAGAGCAATATAAGGGACCAACGTAGTAGCCAAAGGACATACAGGACAAAAAAAAAAAAGAAGACAACAAAGGACACACAAAAATAGTAAAGAGACACACACGTGCATCCAAGAAGAAAAATAAGAGTAACAATACACCAGTAGAAGTTATTATCAGAAGAAGAGAAGGAGTATAACCATCCCAACATCAAAGAAACCTATTAATTACTACATAACAATACAATAGTAGACAATAATACTCCGTGGAACATTTCAAGGTGGGGCATCAGATGTATCCATGGTGAGAGGAGAATGATGATCCAAAAAGGTTTGAAGGTCTTCTGGTCGATGAAAGGATTTGGAGATGTTGTCCTTCCAAATACGCATGATAGAAGGATTGAAGACGCTGTATTTGAAACCAGAAGAACGTAGACGTAAAGCTGCAAAGTCACATCATAATGCCCCTGTTTCCTTGGCATAGTCTTGATGAATGAAGATTTTTGAGCCATTGACTAAAAGAGAAGGAATTTCACATGCCGCTTTCCTAATGAGAACAAGGTGATGATGGCGCAGAACCTTGAAGATGACTTGTCTGGGTTTAGACTGCCCTGGCTTTTGGTGAGACGGTATACGATGGGCTTTATCAATCTCAAACTTCAATATCTTCAGGCAAGTTGAAAATGCGCAGATTATATTGCCTATTTCGGTTTTCCAGGTCAAATAACCGGTTACTAATGGAGGGTATTTTTGTAAGCATTGGCAACAGCTGATCAGTTTTAGTGATAACATCACGCAATTTAATTTCATTATCAGCAACTTTCATTGACAGGCTGGCCATATCCTTCCTTATGTCTTTTATGTCGACTGCAATGTTGTCAGTGTTAGACATGACAGCCTTCAATTCCTCCAAAATAGTGAGGAGGGAAGGTTCTGAAGAGTCAACTAATTTTGACTTAACAGGCGGAGGAGAAACAGACTGCTTGCGTTTATTTGCTGTAGACTTGCTTTCCATTATGAATACAATGACAAACACAGGTAAAACAGTCTCAATACCCAAATATAATAAAATAAAGAATGCCAACCAGTGCAGCATCTAAACCCAGCTACGTCTCTCGACCCAAGCCCAAGCTGCGCCCTTTCCTGGTACCAGATCCCGCCTCTCTGACAGGAACTGAGAGAAGTCGAGGAGAGACTCTGTGAAGGAAGCAGCAGCAGAGAACTCCTCGATAGCACCAGCGTCGTGGAGGCAATGAGGCCAAAACTGTGCAGCAGAGTCAGGTGATATTTTCACTGTAGCAAGGCTCGTAGTTCCATGGCAAAACCCTAGAATGATGTATTAAATAATAATTATATCTTTATCTGGGAAAATCTAAACATTTAATTATTGTACTCTTTCTAATATTTAATGACATCCCAGTTCACTGATGAAGTCGGAATTATAACATATATTAAAGAAAAGGTACTTTTAGAAATTTACCTTTTCCCTGCCTAAAGTCTCAGGAGGGTAATTTGCATTAGCCACCAGCTTCAGCCCTCACAGTGCCCAATCCCCCAATGAGGTGAAAAATCTGCTTCCAGATCAGAAGCTAAGGCCAGGGTGTTGGTAGGTGTTATTGTTCCTCTGGCAGGGCTTCAATTTCAGTAGTGCCCAGACACTTGATTAACTTCAAAGAGGCATCCTCGGCCACAGGAAAATTTTAGTTCCCACCTGGGCAGTTCCCTTTCTTTCTTCCCCCAGTCAGGCAGGCTCCAGTCCCCAGAACTGGTTTGAAGTAACCCCACAGGATGGGCTGCTCATTTCTATGGCCAAGCATTTGGGGTGGGCACACAGGCTCTGAACAAGGAGAGAAGGGTTTCACCTACTTTGATGTAGGCAGAGAGGAGTACTGTGTGATTGTTTGCTGTAGGGCACACACAGAATGCTGCAAACGTGGGTATTGATACCCGTAGGAACATTTTCCCTATTGGTCATGAAGGAACTAGGAGGCAGCCTCACTCACAGGCTAGTGTCAGGCATAGATCTGTCACTCTTGGGCACCCTCTTCAGAAAACTCCAGACCTGTGGAAGAACAGAAAAAAGACTGCACCTGCTATTTGAGACCTGTGAGGAGACCTGAAGGTCTGGACCTGCTCCCACTTGTATCCAGTACCAACAAATAAACTCCAAGGTTCAGTTGACTGACCTCCTGTTAAGTTACAGGACAACAACAATTTACATAAAGACATTTCCTTAAGAGCTTAGCTGCCAAGTTCCAACAGGACCTGTCCTAGACCTTGCTGGTGGCTTCCCCTTAAGTAAGTCTAGAGCCTCGTGGAGCCCTCTTTGGCTGCAGGAATCCCAGGTCCAAAAAAGTCACTAAGTCCAAACATAGAAAACATGACTGGGCGAAGATGAAACCATTACTGACCACTGAAGATAGTGACCTTATTACTTGTGGTGGTCTCCCATGCACCCCAACACTTACTCACACTGACCAACTGTCAATCTACTCCCAGGCTTCACTCAGCATATAGACACCAACTTTCCATACATCCTCACATTCTCAGACTGAACATTTAACAGCAAGCTGTTACATACATGACACATCACATGACTACGTCATTCCCTTTTCTTACAAAGAGAACAAAGCAGATGTATACACAGACACAACACTTCTCTACATCACCTGACTTGCATTACACACAGAACAAACCAAATGCCACATCATCTAAGCAACAATAACCCAAAGGCAAGAAGACAAACTCTTTCATTTTCTATATCTTTCACAAGCAACGCCCACATGGTCACAAGGGTAATATGCTCTATCACTATCCCTTGCACCCACAATAGTGCAGCCCAGTGCTCCATCTCACCCAACACCCAGCCATACTAAATGGATAATTCAACATTATCAAATGGCAAGCGAAAGAAAGAACCTAAATCTGCACCCAACAGCATGCCCTCTGGGTGCTGCACAAATATCAGATAGAGCATCTCTTGTACATAATGATAACAAACTATAGTACACCAAGACTGAACCACCTGAAAGCACATGACCAGTACATGCATTCATGTGCACAAATAAGACAACCAACAAATTACTTTGCCTTAAGTACCATGCACCTGCCCAATTCTTCCATTCTTACAAATAGATGACTGGTTGCATAGCATATACAGGAAAAATACAAACAAAGACACACAAGATTGCACAAACTAATATGCTCTATCTATAGTACCACACACCTGTCAAAATTTCCCATTTGTATACAGTGACCACGTGTCCTAGAGAACACCCAAGTGCAACTTGTGTCTACCAGTCTCTAACCAACCGGGTTGTGCAGTTCACCACATATCTTCTCACGACAGGGTACTACTCTTGCACACCATTGAGTACAACACTCCCCATTAATTCCTCTTGTGACAGGGTTCTAAACTTCCCAAATGTCCCACTACTGGTAATTGTGGTATTGCGCTTCGCCCAACTGCGCATCAAATTCAGTGTGCTCCATAAGCACACACTGGTAGCTCTATACTACATACCATTGGACAGGGAGGTCCAGTGCCCCATCTTTGTACACACAAATCTACGCATTCAAAATGTGAATTCATAACACACAGTTAGGAACAAAATACCATTTCCCAATCTGTCACTCAGACTCCACTTCTAAATGATGACATACAATGTCACATAACGTAAGCCCAACTCAGATGCAGAACGTTAATTTCAGCCTCCTCAATGCTGCCTTGCAACTTAAACTTAGCATAGCACATACTTGAAAAGTGCACAAAAAGAAACCATGTAAGGCACATTTTCAAAAAACTGTAAATGTTCAAGAGCGTGTAAGATAAACAAGTCTGTCAACAAAAAGCATATCATTATTGCATCACCCTTTAGCATACTTATCCCTGTACAGATGTTTGAACTTTGTAAAAAATCCTAAACCTTAAGAAAGACATTCCACACTACAAACAATGTCTATTTAATGCATGTAATACTGAAAGGAGACATTGACATGTGGCATGTGTCTATTATGTGTGTTGTATGGTAACCAAAAAAGAGCAATTTACATACAAGTATCACTTGCTTACATTTAAAATCACTCACCATTCGCCCTTGCTCACTCAACTTGAGAAAAGGACACATTCGAAAGTGTAAGTATGATAGAAAATGAAATTTATTAAAATAAATGAAGGGAAGGAGTGGATAGTAGGGAACAATCAAATGTGCAAAGTGGGGCATGAGTAGGGTGCCTGTGTGTGTGTGCAAATAACCATATACACAACAGGTATCATGGGAAATGGAACACTGCAGCACTGTGTTCAAAATCAAAGTAATATAAAAACTGGAAAAAAAAATCAGAAGAAAGTCAAAAAAATAAGGTTCAGTCATTCAACTCATATGATCCTTTTCAAAACACAAATAGGAGTAGTTAAGAAAGGGGCACCACTCTCCTATTTCTGACTCGGAAATGAATGTGTCTATGGGTATTAATCACAAGGGCAATTGCAAACCATTTAAAAATTACCAACCCCTGTCTTAGGGTGGCAACTGATTTGCAAAACGAAAGGTGCTGAACTTCGATCTCGCTGCAGAGTCACACCCAAAGTTTTTTCCTACAACCCTAATATTTTGACACATTTGTTTTTGATAGCCTTAGGGTTCTATGTACTTTACCTCTGCTCATCAGTGCTAAAGCATGTGCCCTGACTCCCAAAAACATGGTAAAACTGGCTTACACTTATTGCCATGTTTAGTTTGCTTATAAGTTCCTAGTAAAATGGTACCCCAGATACCCAGGGTTTATTGTGGCCCCCTAAAACATTTTTCAGGCCTGCCATTGCAACCCATATGCAGTATTAAACTACCAGTTTGACTTGGAAAAATAAACATTTTGCCAAGCCCAAAACTCACTTTTTGTACATGTAAGTCACCACTAGGGTAGTTCCTAAACAGACCATATGGCAGGGTACATTGTAATGAAAAAGTTGGTCATATGCTTTTTAGTTTTAAATGTTCTGGTAGTGAAATACTCCTAAACTTGGGGTTCTCAGACCTACCCTTCAGTTCACATCTGGACCTGTGGAAGGGCTCTCAGAGGACTGCCTTGCTGCCTGTGGCCTGTTGTGTACTTCTGAGGCCTACCCTGTCACCTCAAGAGGACTACCCTGCTGCCTAAAGTCCGTCTTGCATCCTCAGAGAACTGCCCTGCAGCTAGAGACCTGCTTTGCTGCTTTAAACCAAGTCTTCCAGAAGAACTCTAAAGGCTAGTTGGCTGGCCTCCTGATCAAAGAGTCAGGGACAAAAAACGTTACAACCATCTTGCACTTGGACCCAACCTGAGTAAGACCTGACCCTCCAGGTGGTGCCCCTCCAGTTCTGGAACTGTGGTACTAAAGGTGCCCAGACAGACCGCATTCAAAGCCTGGGACTTAGATAATTTTATGTCAAAAAGTGATCTGAGAACTGAAAGAAAACTGGGACCTGCCTGCTCACTGATCCCCCCATGGTGAATCGCTGGTTGGTCTGGCTTTGCGGTAGCGCCCTCTATGTTGTTCTTGGCAGCAGCAAATCCTGATCAGTGGCTCCTCACAGAAGGGGCATCCTGTCTCATGAAGCCCTTGTTGTCTACAACCTGCTGCTTCATTCTGCTGGAGATCTTCAACTTTCAAAAAAGAGACTAAGTCAGAAAAAATAAATATTCCCCTTGGAATTTAGTCATGCAGGTAGCACTTTGATCCTTTAGGTACTATTTTTCACTTAAAACTTGATATCTCTGGTTCTACTGATCAGATTTTTGTCATTTTGGTGTCTGTCAAATAATTTATTAAAACGTACGCTATTTAACAAAAATTGGTGTGGGATTTTCCTTGGGTTGTGTTTTTACTTTATTACTGTTTCAGTATTGCATAAGTACTTTACACAATGCCAATAAGTTAAGCTTGATTGCTTTTGTCTCAAACTACCAGAGGATTAAAAACACATTAGTATAGTGAATGTTTTGTAGTTGACCCTGACAAAATTTGTGGCAATTGCTTGTGTAGGTTTTTACTTCCCTCAACCAGCAATCCAATTTCTCACCGAAGAGTCTCCTTAGGACCCCTTCTTCTTTGAGAATCATGATGGCAGTCTTTGGGTGGGGGCAGTAAGTAGTCAGTGGACTGCAGGATCACTGCTTTCTCTACCTAAAGTTTTCCAAAACAGAAAAGCTTGTTTTTATAGCTGCATCAGTTCCTTTAATGAGCACAGACTGCTTTTAAGAAAAAAAGTGTTGAATTTTGGAATGCAATCAAACGGATGGTGGTTTGCTATCCCTTCCAGATCCATTGCAGCTAATCTTATAGTATCGCAAATTGCAACCTTTATTATGAATATCAATTAGATCAGTTGTTCTGTGGGCCCCTGTGATACAGCATTTTCTGCATCGACATATTAGAACTTCGAAGAAACAGTGAAACATTACCTCAGTCAGTCATGCTGCTGGAAGAGTGGGTATGGGCCAGTGTCATAATCATGACTTTCATAATTATAGGGCATACTGTGTGTATGCCAATAATATAATTGCCATCTATGACGGTATTAGTGGATGAGGAGAAAAGCTCTCTTCAACAATGGGGGCACAAGTTATAGTTGGGTACATACAACAAATACAGACATCAAATAAATTCACATGAAACATTGCTTACATTGACACTGGGTACATTACACAATGTAAAAACCAGTGAGATTCCCTAGTTGTGGTTAACTCTGAAAATTATAAAATAAAAATAAAAACACTAGGAAGCACGTTGGATAAGAACCTAGACATGAAAGCCCACATCAATTCAATGACAAAAAGTGCCCGTTTTCACTTGAACTACATTAGAAAAGTGTAACCATTCATTTCTACTGCGGATCTCAAATTGGCAGTCTAATCCTTAGTTCTCAAGGGTTGAATATGGATGTACAACCTTAGCAGGTCTACCAAAAATTTACAGAGCACCACTAAAAGCATGCCTCAATGCAGCTGCAAGACTCATCACCAGATCGAGGAAATTCAACCATATCTCTACAAACCTGAAAGCGTTAAACTGGCTACCATATGAAGCCGTAATTCAACTTAAAATGGCATGCATTACCCACAAAGCGCTCAACCACAAAACACCAAGATACCTGGCCCAGAAGATGGAGCTATCAGGAAGAAGCAGACCAGCCAGGAGTGCCAAGGAGCTGTTGCTGAGACCACCCATCTTCCGGAAGAAGAAAACGTATGATAGAACTTTTTCCGGAGCAGCCCCCAGAATCTGGAACTCACTCCCTCCAAATATTAGGAAAATTCCAAACACGCCAACATTCAAGAGGGAAGCTAAGATCTTCCTAATGAGTAAGTTCCTTACATAGGCAAGACAGTTCATCACTAGCACCGTAACATAGATGTTTCCAAAACAGAACATCAATGTAAGTAAAGAGAAAGTTTGTCGGTACTATACCACTCAAGACTTATGGTTGTTGAATGCACGGAAAAAGACACTTCGGAACTATTTCTACTGGAAGTCCCAGTACACCTTGTACAGTAAGCAATTCCAAGAACTTTTATTGTAACATTGAAAATAGATATAAACAGGAATTATATAGATATATGTTATTTCTGACATTAAGTTGTATCCTAAATCTCCCACGTCATTGTATATATTTATGCTCATACTCATACTGTATAGCTGTATACCTAACCTACCTCATTTCATTGTGAAATGTTTACTGTATAGCCGTATACCTAACCTACCTCATATCATTGTAAAACGTTTTGCCATACAAGATGGATCTCTAACCTACCTCATGTAACTGTAAAGCGCTCTGATACCCATGGGTCACGTTCGCGCTATATAAAACTCTTTAAATAAATAAAATAATACATATATCCACTATGCTATTCTTATAACCACACACTCCACATTATCAATAACATTACAGATGGCATAATTGTTGATATCACTGATTAAACCAACATTGTATGACCAAGGTAAATGCGTGATGCCGTCTGTACACTTCTAGTGTATGGATATATCATGGTGAGCATGGCCCAGCCCCATTGTTGGAATAAATCATTGTGCACGGTCTTTAGCCATATGCAATTGGAGATTGACTGTTTAGCCAAGCCCCTGTATACATCTGTCTTCTGCTGTGCTCATGAATAATTGGACACCATGCCTAAACTTTGACTGGGATCTGCACCCACCATTAGCTCCTCAAGTTTCAGTTCCTGTGTGGAAATCACACCCTGTGCACACCGTTCAACCATGAGCAATTGGATTGAGCATAGGAACAGGACTTTAAGAAGGCCCTATTTAGTTGGGTGCAGTTGTCACATATTATTTCAATCAAGATTCAGCAAATCTGATGTTCATTGAACAAGCTCCACATAGTCTTTTACCATGTGTTGTAGGGACAAGGCGCAAGCTGAAAAATCAGAGCTATGGTGTGTGTGTACATAGCCTCCATTCTTACTAAGGGCCTCATTATGATAGCAGTCAGTCACACTGCTGACCTCCATCGTATAGGGCAGTAGACCGTCTGACAATGAGTCGGCGGTCCCACCCACCCTATTGCAATTTGACTACCATGGTGGTGGTCAGAAAGTGTTTTTGCTAGTGCAGCTTGTGCTGCAGCTCAGGAAAAGGTACAAAAAAGTACTTTGTGCACATCCATGCACCCCATGCCAGGCAACATTTGGTGCCTGGCACACGGTGCATGGATCAGGGGGCACTACATGTGGCCCCTGGGTCACTTAGCAGTGGCCAATGGAGGAAAGTCCCTTTCTCTCTGCCTTTTCATGGCAGTCGGACCAAGATTAAAAAGTAAATTGCAAAGGGACATCCTAATCATTACGGCGATGCCTGTGCAGGCACGACCTCCATTGTAGGGTTAAGATCTCGACCACCACCCCGATAGGATCTGGCATCCAGTTGAAGGCGGCAGCGTTTCCCCTGACTGCTGTGGTCCGTCGTCTTCATTGTAAAGTGGCAGTCAGACCGATGGCCTGGATGTCGATGAGACTGCAACCGATGGCCTGCTGGTGGCTTTTCAACCAACATCATAATGAGGACCTAAATCTTGGGCAAAGCCGATGTCATCTGTAAAGTCATTCCAGAGCCATCAAATATGTCTTTTGAGCTGTCATCAATCATGCTATTTATTAGGGCATGAACAGCACCTGGAGGTGGCATGAGTTATCGGTATTGCAGCTTGTCATGATTGGGAAATTTCAGAGGAGTTTAGATGTTGGATGTTTCTTTGATCCAATTTCACTTAAATCTCATTTTGTAGGTGAGTTAGTGAGATTTTGTAAAATGCAGTCACCGTGACCTCACAGTGGAAAGTCTGGCCTCTGCTAGGGAAAGCACCAGTTCTCCTCAGGCCCAAATGAGCTACGCATATCCCTTGGTCCTGCACAGCAACTCTGGTCACTGAGTCTGAACAGCATTCTCAAAAAGACACATACTAGTAAGTCGATGTCCCAGAGGTGGTGGATCCAAATATCACAGTGAAATATAGATGTTTACTTTTATGTCCCAATACTTTTTCGTTTTTTTTTCTCCAATCCCATCAGCAAACGCTACATTTGTTTCTTTGCATTCCAGCAGAGCATTGTGTGTTTTTTTCCTCTGGGTGATCAAGGCAACGTCAAACAAATACATTCTTTTGCATTAAAACACACTATCAGTTGTGTTGTTTTTATTCTGAGAAATAATTTGCTGCATGCTCTGGGCCTGTCTATTGATGTGCACTGTAAGAATATATCATGAAGAAAGCAGATAATGCCTCTATAATCCTGGCTTCTTCTCTAATAGAAATCAGATAGCACATTGATCTCTTTGTCTGGCTCAGAGAATATGGTTATTCATTTCAAAGTGACTTGAGTAATGTGCGAGGAGCTCGAAATTCACATCTCGAGGCCCCTGTTGATATTTTTTTCTCCAGGTATTGATAAACCCCATTACCCTGACATATTTTGTGTGATATGTTCGCCCTTTGATTTTCTAATCATAATATTGATAACATTTTGTAACTTTTTCCTCTCTGATGTTTACATTGCCCTTGGCCCTCTGTAGTCTTTAAAGCATCACTATGTGTGTTTATCGATGCTCACACGTAAATGCGGCAGACTGTAAATTCATCAGCAAGAGTGTGAATGAAAACACTGAAATGCAAAGGTGGACCATAAAAGCAATGTACACCCTCGGCAAATGAGTGAAATATGTGCTTTTATACGTGAACGTCTCCTCTTGTGTTGAACAGAAAAGAGAACAATTGAAATAATAAAGGACAATTAAAAACAACATTATAGCATAATGACACCTCAATTCAAGAAAGGAGAAAATCACTGAGTTTCAAAAGTCATGTTTGATGACCTCATTCTCCTGTGTGATGGCTCAATTTCTACCGAATATAAATAGCACAGCACAAGGACTTCAAACCACTCAATGGTGAAGGACGCTCGGAGTTTTACAACCTCAGGAAGTGTTGTTGCTGTAGGAACAGTATTTCTAGCTGGTAGGAGACGACTGGATGTTTCATCTGTCTTCCACCGCTAATAATTTGAAAATGACTAAAGTGCATCATGCCTCACGATTTCTAGGAAGATATATTATATTCCACAAAGTGTCCTCTGTATCCTTCTGGTCATACTTTCGGACACCTGTGCAATCACAGGCTAGAACACAGAGCCTATTTCGACAATTCACCACTCCAAAGATTTCAGTGGGAGACTAGCTCGAGTGTTTTACTTCATTGTGTCTCTACTTTAAGGGAGAGACAACATTAATAGAGAGGGTTTCAATATTAATGCTGAAATCCTTTTTACGCCTGAAACATACACTGAAGATTCTTTTTTAGAGACTTGAAATTGCAAAGGGTCCTTTAAAGACAAAAGTTATCCCCGTACAGAAAGTGAAGATGTGTAGTGGGGCCTAAGCTTGGTTTGCACGCATGTTATGTTGGCATGGCTTATTAGAAGTTTAAACACCCTTTTACCTTTTGCCGCTTTTGCACACGACACTGCATAAAGCTGTTTTTGTAAGTTAGGCTTCGTGAATGTCTGTTCATGAGAAAAGGCTTGTTTTCGACATCCCTAGACTTACATCATGCCCCTAGGCTGCATAGTGAGTGCTGAAGCCGTCAAGGTTATCATAACATGGTAGCTGTTGTTTGAAATGATCGGCTAACGTTTTTTAGACACAACAAATGGCATCTATGAGCCAACTGAGATTCTGGCGCCTCTAATATGGCACAGTTGCCATGATTTCACACACTTGGAAGATTTTCCGTTCCCAGGGATGCAGAGAGCTTTTGCTGATCCTGATGTGATTTACTCTTGCTGAGCTGAGAGGTAATGGGGTCCCCCATACAAGCCTAAGAGACCTTCTTTAGCTTATAAACATAGTTCCTATATAGGGAGGGTGTTACAACTAGGCGCTATAACCTGTTTTCACCATCATTGTAATATGGGTTCCCCTTTTGTGCTTTAAGGAATTGTCACAATGCTGATCATATTATTTTTAATCATATGTCTGCTTATTTTGGCAAAGATACTGCACCTGAGAGCACGTCATTAAAATAAATATTTTACCCTTACCTGTGTCTCTTATTTACTCCAGTTGTGGACTGATATGAGAGTATAACGAAAGAGTGTTCTCCCTTCCCTCCATTCCTGAGTTTGTTCTAAGTCGCATGTTCTAGGTTGTCTAATAATTGGTTACTTTGCTATAGGACGAAGAGCTAATGTGACACTGATGCTAGCTGGTTGGGGTTTTCTAGGTACTGAGGTGAGTTTCTGGTACACCACAATTCACTGATGTCCTGGGTCTCTGTGCACAGTTTTGTGTAGGAGCAGGATCCTTGCAACATGGCACACCTAACGTAGTGGTCTTATTGTGAGACTCTCAAGTAGTGCTTATATCAGTCCATGACCCCCTCACTATTGTTGAAAGTGGTGACGGATAAACCTACCTATAGTTACATATGTCTTTGCAAGCTTCATATTTTAAAACAGTTTTCTATTGAATTACTACCCAGTTGTGCTTTATTATATTGCATTGTACTTATCTTTCTTTGTGTCGATATGGCTGCCGTTGATATCCCAGTGCACAGTCGCTTGGCGGAGCACAATCATTTGCAGGATTTCAACGTCTCCCTGGAAGGCATGGCAGTGGTTTTTGTTGTATTTGCTGACGCAGCTTACCCGTTTGAGCTCTTTTACTAATGGGTCACGTTTCCTGCGGTTGATGCTACTACTAATGTGTTTCATACTTATGCTCCGACTGCCGTGCCTGCAGATTACGCTCCATATAGGACACAGGAAGTTCCGATTTCTGCTTGGCAGCATAACGTTTGGTTTAATAGCGCCCTCCCCCACACTATCACAGCGGATAGAATGGGACTGTTGTCGATTGCAGGTGCTTCTTGGGCTGTTTTAGCTGGTTATACCCCACACCGTAATGCGGAGCGTTGTACAGCTGCTGAATTAAGGCCCCTTTATGCCTCAGCTGTGTCAGTCATATGGGGTCTGGTTCATTATATTTCCCGCAACTTCCCGGGTGGGGCCCCTGGTGGTGTGGCGCATCCAGTTGGACCATACGGGCTGAAGCTTAGTCCTGTTATGGTTAATGCGGTTATGGGCAAGCGTCACAGGGACAAGGATGAGATGCCTTCCTGGCTTGCCGAGAAAATTGACCAACTGGGGGCAGTATTTCCTAATACCACTCCTGTGGAAAAACACAGGATCCTTACTATCAGTTTGCAGAAAGACTTAGTGCCAGACGTAAATGAATGTACCACATGGGGTGTGATTTTTGCGGCCGTCTATACTAAGTGCTTCTGCACCCCGTCAATGGCTGTCCTGCCCTCCATCATTAAACGTGTTCAGGATGAACACGGACCAGAGGCGGCTATAGAGTTGGGAATGCAACTCGTGGGAGCGTTTGACATGGTTCCCAATCTCGTCCTTGCTAATGTTAAGGGGTATGCGGTAAGTTTCCAGGTGTCTAATACTTTGCACGATGTTCCCGAAGCCAAGAAACCCCGTCAGTTAACAAAAATTATAACGGAGGCTTATAAGACCATTGGCCGTAATAGTTTGGATGTTAAACCTTTTGCTGAAAAACAAGGACAGCAGCAAACTCAGTCGGCGTCTTCTGATAAAGATAATCGCCGAAAAGTTCCGAAACAAAATTGGAGTAAGAATAAAAAACAGGGGAAACAGCAACAGAAACAGGGGTCCCATTCTACTTCTCCTACACCTGCCTCTACTGAGCGTACATATGAGTTGCGCGATCACATTACGATTAAGTCACCTGATAGATTTCAGATTCCTCAACAATGTCCTCCTCGCTCTTAGCAGAAAACATCGGTCTCACCCACCGGTGGTGGAGGCGGCGGCAGAGGGCAAGGTGCCTAACAAAGCTGTGTGCAGCCTCGAAAGGCTGACGGAAAAGGCAAGACAGCGAGATATGCCACAGATAGTGAGAATGCAGCTTCAGAATCTGACATGGGCTCTGACGCTGTTGGACAGTGCAGCGGTGATTACCATAGTGAGAGAGGCTCTGCGTCCAATTCTGAAGGTGACAGCGACTGACACCTTTGTTGTAGTCGAGACAGCTGACACTAGAGTGGCTGTCCCTGATAGGCTTTTTGAAATTGACATTTTAATTGAAGGGGACATACAGCGTTCAATAAAATGTGTGTTTTGGGAAAATCGTACTACTACCTATGACATTTTGTTGGCGGAGGTCGACTGGCCCCACATTTTGTTTTGGCAGCTCCGCAAGTGGAGGAGGTAATCCTCCCTAGTTTCGTGCACACAGTGCCAAAGGAGCAGGCCATGCATTTTGCAGAAGATTGGGCTAGGGCGCTTGCGCCGGTATTGTACCATACTCACTGTGGTTGGGACAAATTTTCCCCCAGACATGAGATTCCCTTAAGGTCTATGCCACAGCCTCAACCCCAATACCCCATGCGATGTGAAGCGAAAGCTCCCGTAGCGGAAATCCTTGAGCAATTGGAATATCAAGGTGTAATCGAAACATGTGTGTCTCCGATGAATAACCCTCTTTTTACTGTGACCAAGCCGGATGGCTCGTACCGTTTGGTGTTGGATTACTGCCACCTGAACTCCCAGTGTCGTACGTGTGTGGTACAGAATACTCACAGTTCTGCTCTTGTGGATAATCTCGTGCGCAAAAGGTTCAAAACCACACTTGACATATACAATGGCTTCTTTGCCCACAATCTGTCCCCTCTTAGTAGTCAATGGACAGCTTTTACCAGTGGTGGCAAACAACGCCAATTTCATAATTTGGCTATGGGCTATAAAAACAGTTCAGGCGTCTTTGCAGCCCATATGGTCTCTCTTTTAGAGGGACTCGACGCAGATGCATGTTCGTATGGGGATGACATCTATCTCACAGATGACGAATTATGGCCGCATCTGTGCCATGTTGCCCGCATAATTTGTAGTTTTGCGGAATTTGGCTATAAATTTAACTTTTTGAAAGTCACATTGCAGAGTACACTGTGTTGTTCCTAGGCTACGAGCTCAACAATGAAGGTCGAGGTTTAGCTCCACACTTCCTGGAGAAATGCGCACTTTGCGCGCTCCTACAACACTGAAGAAACTACAATCTTTACTGGGCTTTTTGAATTTCGGGTGTACCTATATTCCTGAATATGCCCAGCGCATCAAGCCTCTTTACGCTTTGATACAACCTACTTTCTCCAAATCGTGCTGGCTGCCTGAACATTCAGCCATAGTGCAATCTTTGCAGGCTGATCTTCTAGAATCTAAATTCTTGTTGACTCGTGATAACCACACCAATCTGGTGATTAGAATCGTACCGGGGGTGGTTGGTTTCACGTACCTCACTTTTAATGAGGGTGACACAGTCCCTATTGCTTACAAGTCACACTTGTACACATCGGCTGAGTTGCGGTTTTCCACTGTGGAAAATGTTTTGACAGCAGTGCAAATGGCGATTCTTAAGGAACGTGCACTGTCGCAAGGAAAACACATTTTGGCTGTTACTCCCTATCCTGCCTTGGAGGCAGTGATGAAAGCCAGTGTACCAAATTCCCCGGATGTCACATTAATTTTTGATTCCTCAATGCAGACTCAAGAGTTCTTGCAGTATGAATTCGTTCATCCTGGTCCTCTGACCATGCGCCCACTTGAGGATTTCCGTTGTATCATTTGCACTGATGGTAGTGCGCAAGCGGCTACGGTTCAAAGCACACATATTCTTCGGCCTGAGCAATTGTGGTTGGTACTATGGTGGATGGTGAATTCAAGTCCGATGTTGTGCATACACAGACATTGGGGGATTGTACCGCCCAATTGGCAGAGCTTCGTGCTCTGATGCTTGCATTGGAGTACGCAGATCCCAGTGTGACTACTCTTCTAGTAAGTGACTCTTACTACTGTGTTCAATCATACAATGACAATCTACCCTTTTGGACTCAAAATGATTATCGTGACTCCAAAGGTCGCACAATAAAACATAAAATGATCTGGGATCGAGTGGCTGAGCTTAAGGAACAGCTGCCACTCGTCTTTGTAATTCATACTCTGGGTCACCAGCGTATTGGAGTTCACGCTGTTGGCAAATGTCTTGCGGATGAAGCCGCTAAGACAGCAGTTGCAGCATACTCACTAGCAGCGGTTACACGTTCCAAAAGTAAGATTGATGATGACATCTTGGCAGCTATTACCTCAACAGAGAAGGGAGGTAATAACCCTAGAGGTTTCCCTTTTAAATACTCTTATCATTTAAGTCCTGATAAAATTCATTATGTGAGAATTAATGACGTTGGTGACAGGTTGATTCCCAACGTGGACCGCAGGCAGACTTTGATTACAGCAGCCCACGCTGGGATGGCCTCACCGCATGCCGGCTTGTCAGCTACTGTATCTCTTCTCCAACAACGTTACTGGTGGCGGGGTTTGTACAAAGAGACGTGTGATTATGTCCTTCAATGTGACATTTGTCAGCAAATTAAACCTTCTACTGCTGCACGCCCGCACCCAAACACAGTTGTACATATCTAATAAACCACTTGCGTGTGTTTATTTAGATCACTGCGGTCCTTTCTCATCTGATACTGAGTATAAGTACATCTTAATTGCAGTTCATTTGTGCACACGCTTTGTGTGGTTGTGGCCGCCATAACTGTCGTAAGGGATTTGCGTGTCTTTGTGGGAATTTTTGCATGTGGAACCTCCCATTCGGACCAGGGTCCAGCATTTGCATCTAAGGCATACAAGGATGCCTTGAGTACTTTGGGGGTCCAGGTCAAATTTTCGTCTCCATATCGGCCTGAGGGCAATAGTGTTTTGGAGCAGATGAACGTGACTTAAAGCAATCCTTGACAGCTAAGGTATTAGGTACATGACGAGACTGGCTAACCCACCTCAATAGCATACAGCGTGCACTAAATAATCTCCCTAGAAGGTCTCAGGTTGGGCGGACCCCATACAAAATGCTCTTTGGCATCAAAATGTTTGTTCCGGACCTTGAGGGTCTAGACATGGCGGCGTCTGCCGCATCCTTTGACATAGATGAACATTCTAATGTTTTACAGTACCTACAAAAGACGAGAGACAGTCTTGCAAAGGAACATTTGCCCTCCACATCTGATGCTGCGTTGCAGATTCCGGTAGTCGGTTGGCTACCCCAAGTTGGAGAACTGGTCCGAGAGAAGGTCGAGAACAAGAAGGAATTCGGCCCCTCCTATCGAGCTCCAGTTCCTGTTCTTGGCATGCAGGGTACAAGAACAGTCCTGGGCAAAAGTGGAACAGGTACATTTCCATTGACAATGTCAAGCTACACAGGGTGGCCGATTCTTCTTAGTATGACACCTGCGGTCTCGTGTCCAGCAATGATGCGAAACTCTGTTTTGGCCCCGGATCCTGCCACCGGCCTGATGTTGCCATTGAGATGAATACAATTGCGAATCCTTTATTGTATCCACCTGCTGGTGATCCTCTTAATGATACTGAATATACTTACCCCATTGACTTGTCTATGCCAGATTTGGAGACCCATGTGGCTAATCAATCACGTTTTTCATTTGACACTGGCTCTACCACATCAAAGTCCCCTTCGAAAATTTTGATTTTTGCTACTTGGTTTAAAAAACATTTTTTGATTCCCGCTTGGACTTACATTTGTCTGGTGCTTTTTTCAATTTTCTTATTCATGTCCATTGGATTAGTGGCGTATCTTTTTCATTTTGTGAATGTACACTACGTTCAAGAAAGAACTACAATTAGGCTAATTGATGGAACTTTGGCTCCCTACTCCTCATCACACATCATGAAGAGGGACCAGACATTTTTTAACATAACTGTTTGGCCCATTTTAGATGGGATAGTATGGGATGCTGTAAAGTTTCAGATTCATGGTCTCACAGAGGTTATTAATGTCCCTAATGTACTTTGTGTCTCTATGGGGATGTGATTAAACAAAATATTCGCTCTGATGATTGGGACTTCCAGGTCGTAGAGGTTCTATTTTCTGATTTGAAGTATTATGCTGCCTTTGATGCTGAAGATTTGTATGTAGATTCTTCTAATTATGGTGATTTGTTCTGTTACCAGCACTATGGAAGTCACTTTCTGCATAAAGCAAACACGTTTAGAAATGTGGTAAATTACACACAGTGGGAACATTGTCCTGCACCTGTTGAAGGCAGCTATAAAACTCTTTGAAAAATGTTTTCTTATTTTACTGATTTTGATCAATCAAACCCAGATGCATTTTATTTTAAGATGACTGAGAAGTCCTCTTCCAAGGTTAGACTTACCCACACACAATTACTGTACTCTAAGTCCTTTATTGACCAGTTGGCTGTTGGGGGCTATGAGCTTTGGAAGGATACCGTTGATCTTAAATCTCTTTGGAGTTCTAAAAGTTGGCAAGTGCAAGGCAACGAGGCTTTACATCGTGCATGCCTCATCCCGAACCATATGCTGTTTCTGAATACTTCTATTTCACAAACCACCTGCTTTGGATTGGCTACTTCTAAAAAATTAAATGCTGCTTCGTTTCCTGATTTGGGTGAATATCCCCATTGGAATAATTACACCAGTACTTCGCTTAGTGATTTACAAACCCTGTTGAGAAATTCCACTTTTAATATTTCCAGCATGAATCCCAAAGGCTGGTTCCTGTGGCAAAAAAGTGCAGATTCCTGCCAGCAGGGTTTTCTGGGTCTGACCCCTGGCTATACAGAGGTTATAGTAGATCCCTGATCGCAGAGTCAGCATTCGGTCACCACCAATTCTGTAGGTAAGTTGTGTCAGAGTTGGCTAAAACACTCTACCTTAGCTTCAGTTAAGTTGCATTTCTCTAAACTGACTGACTGTTGATTTGATTGATTTTGTGAAAGGTCCTGCAGCAGGCAGATCGAAAAGATGGATATATGCTGTTTACAACGAGGTTTGGAAACTGTCCCAGATTGAACTTGCTTCTAGGCTTAGGGCTATTGATCAGGCCAATTTAGAAAAAGTGCTTGCTGTTGTAGATAATAGCATTAGCACAATTTCTTCCCATATTTACACGTTAGATAATACTGTTTCATCTGTCGTTGATATTGTACAAGAAGATGTTGCAGTTCTGTACCATGGACAAAATCAATTGCGTTCTATCATGCAGTTTGCATGAACTCTTCAAACGTTAAAATCTGAGAAGGTGCCTTGGGATTACATGAACACAACTTCGCTATTTCTGCCTTTCAATTTGATTTTAAACAACAATTTATGTCAATGAAGGATGCCACGTTTTCACTGCTACATTACCGTTGCTTGCAAACGGTAGTTATTTGTTATTAAATATTGAAGATTGCTGTGGTATGCTTGCGGGAATTCCGTACATCTTTACTGTTTCCCACCGTGTAGTTTGCTGTAAAAATGTTCTGTTTCCTCCTCCACATGGGAGGCTCGATGTTTCCATCTGGCCTTCTATTCTGACCTTGAAAGCAGATTTCAACAAGATGAGTCGAATAAGGGCTCTTTTGTCACAGAAGTAAGTCGCCCTCACATCTGCGCGTGAAACATTTGTCCTTCACGTTGCTAACACTCGTACTGAGGTACATGCCTTATTAAATACAGATCTGCCCCTGCATTTTGGTGCTTTGCTTCACATAATCTTTAATGCCTCTTCTACGACGGGCCTGGCACACTTTTTTAAAGTGGTAAGTTCTGGCCTTGTGACCTCATTCCAAGCTATATTTGTTGTGATACCAGCATTTTTTCATTCGATTTTTACGAGTGTCTTTGGCGGTTTCCTGTTAATTTTCGTGTTGGGAGCGAGCGTACTGCTGTTCATTTGCTTACTCTAAAATGGAAGCACATTCTGTGCCCCATGACGGTCTGCCCCGGCTGCTTCAGCTTCAGCTTCGTAACCGGATGCTTGAATACTATGGAAGCTACCTCTGGCGACTCTGAGTGTGGCGTATGGTTTATCTTTCCGGTTCTCTTACTTTACTTGCGTGCAGCCTGTTTTCCATTGCCTGGATTGCGGACTTGAATGGGCCCTGGATTTGTGTCTCTGCAACATGGTGTCTCCTTACCCGGATTTTATTCTATTGATGAATCCCTTAGTTGCTCATGAACTAGATTGTTCTGATTTCGGGATTATGACCTGGGGAAGCGGCTCATGGGGTCCTGGTCAATTGGAACATATGGACGGCTGCCCATGACTTTCTGGCACGCAGTTATCTCGAACAAAGCCAGAGTTGTCCTCTGATGGTGCTAGAGGCTCCAGCTATCGAAGAACATGTATGTTCATTTCCATTACTAAATTGGGTGGCTGAAATGTTCACAGATAATAACAACGACTTCCTGTTGGAGGCGGTTGCAACATACTGTGCCTATACGCTGTTAGATTGAAGTGAGACGTTTTTTCTTCATAGACACGTACTGGACTTGTGATTTTTTTTCAATGATGTCTTAAATTTTCCTACTTTTTAAAAATCTTATTCACACCTTGGCCAATCATGAATGTTTTAATTAATTGGATACTTTTTAATGGTATACATCCTTTACAACGCAACTTTTACCACGCAGTGCCTTTACAACGCAACTTTTACAACACAAACTATTACAACGCATTGCGCTGGGGGGCGCTCTAGGATAGGGAATAGGTTTAATGTACTATCCAACACCTTCCCTACTATCCACGGGGACTGGAGTTGGAATAGTAAATTAATCTATTCACTATCCAGCGCCTAAAAGCACTATGCGTTATAAAGGTATGCATTGTAAAACTTGCGCTGTAAAGGTAGGCGTTGTAAAAGTATGCGTTGTAACGTCATACATCCGTTTCCATTCAGATTTTTACTCCCAATTATCATGTTTTGGCAACATTTCTGAACTTGGTTCTGTCTCATTCGAACATGAACTCTGCGTTCTGTAAATATTGCCCCCTTTTCATTGTGCGTTTTCCGATCAAGGGATGGTGTAGTGTGGCCTAAGCTTGGTTTGCACGCATGTTATGTTAGCATGGCTTATTAGAAGTTTAAACGCCATTTTACCTCTTGCCGCTTTGCACACAACTCTGCATATAGCTGTTTTTGTAAGTTAGGCTTCGTGAATATCTGCACATGAGAAAATGCTTGTTTTTGTTCCCTAGACTTACATCGTGCCCCTAGTCTACACAGTGAGTGCTGAAGCCATCAAGGTTATCATAACATGGTAGCTTTTGTTTGAAATGATCGGCTAATGTTTTGTAGACACAACAAATGGCAGCTGTGAGCCAACTGAGATTTCACACACTTGGAAGATTTTCTGTTTCCAGGGATGCAGAGAGCTTTTGCTGATCCTGTTGTTATTTATTCTTGCTGAGCTAAGAGTTAATGGGGTCCCCCATACAAGCCTAAGAGACCTTCTACAGCTTATAAACATAGTTCCTATATAGGGAGGGTGTTATAACTAGGCGCTTTAAGACCTGTTTTCACCATCATTGTAATATGATTTCTCCTTTTGTGTTCTATGGAATTGTAACAATGCTGATCATAATATTTTTAATCATATGTCTGCTTATGTTGGCAAAGATACTGCACCTGAGAGCATGTCGTTAAAATAAATATTTTAACCTTACCCGTGTCTCTTATTTATTCCTGCTGTGGACTGGTATGAGAGTATAACAAAAGAGTGTTCTCCCTTCCCACTTTTCCTGAGTTTGTCCTAATTGGCATGTTCTAGGTTTTCTAATCATTGGTTACTTTGTATAGGACGAAGAGCTTATGTGACATTGATGCTAGCTGGTTGGGGTTCTCTAGGTACTGAGGTGAGTTTCTGGTACACCACAATTCACTGATGTCCTGGGTCTCTGTGCACAGTTCTGTGTAGGAGCAGAATCATTGCAACATATGATGGAACTGAATGCATGTGTAGCATGTTGTTGACATTTCTAAAGCATAAACCAGAAACTCAAAAGCCTGATTATTTTTTTTTAGATTTTTGTTTAATTATCAGGTAGAAAAAAGTCTATAGTTATGTTAAAAAACTTGATTCAAGAATTAGTACCATTGATGCGAAATGTTATAGATCTGGCAAAATGCTTGAGAAAACACAGATGTGAAATATCAAAAAGTGCAAGATGTCACTGATTCCCCAACAAAATGGACCATACAACACGGTTGATGCGGCATGGGTTCATATAATAAGTCCAACCGTGTCATATGTCTCCAAATATTTTGAGGGCACCTACCCTTTAGGCATTGAGCTTTTCACAACGTTTTACTGCCTTCATCTTCAGCCACCATTGATCAAAAGTAGGTCCTATGAAAGATCCACATTTCTGCAATAAGGATTTGGCTACCAACGTGGCATAAAAAAGAAAAAATTGCTGCTGCCCTACAGTAATTTGCCTAAACATATGGCACATACCAAATAAAACTCCATACTGATCAGATTCTATTCTAATCAGGAGCTTATCGCTAATAAACTCAAATATTCTGAGCCAAAATCATTAGGAGAAGGGATATATCAAACAGATATGGAATTAGTCATCTTACAGATGGCCACATCTAAAACAAGCTGCCTGGATGGTAGAGAACCCTTTTTGCAATCTAGAGGGGGTGAAATACAGCATTCTTTTAGCTGTTGCGGCTGGTGCAGGTAAGAGCGGTGAGGCAGGTGGGGGGGGGGAGTTGACAGACGACAAGGAGGTTAAATATTTTTCTTTAAAAAGAACAACACTTACCTTGCGCTCGCCGCATCGCTGAGTCAGCGATGCGGCGAGTGCAAGGTAAGTGATTTTCTGTATTTAATTTTATTTAACCTCATTTTCATCTGTCAACTCCTCCTTCACCCTGCCCCACCCATCTTACCTGCACCAGCTGCTGCTGCCATTTAGAATAAAAAGCCATCCTTATAAAATGTCCACCATGGACGGCTTTGTGGGTCATTTGATTATAGCGAAGCCAAGTTCACCTTTCGATTTTACATTCTCCAAGGGTCTGAACATTGGTCAAGAAAGCATGAAGCATACCCTTGCATAGCTTCTGATGTAATAACTGATCCCAGTTCCCTTTCACAATATGACCTGTCACAAAATAGGCTTAACTGATATCCTCTGTTAATGGATCAGGAGGTTGTTTGCAGCCCGTTAAAATGTGACTGCTTTGCAAATAAGAAAATACTAGAACAGGGGAAAAAGTTGGATCATTGGTGATGAGCTGTTCCCAAGATTTCACTGTTTCCGTCAACATAAAATCACCCCACCCTTTCCCATGCCTTTATGACTGGGATCGCTAATTGCAATCCCAGCAATGGGCAGTCCCTCACACGATTGTGGGGATGAAACACAGGAATCTGAAATTTGTGTTAGAGTTTCGCATATCTAAAAACTGTGATATGAATTAGTTTATATCTTGTGTGTTTAGGTAGCCTTGGAATAAAAAAAAACATATAGCTGGAAATCTACTTCTAGAAGCATCTGCTGGACGTAAAAGTAAATCGACTGGTTGCTCATATATGCTGCGTGAACCAGCCAGTCAAGGAATGCTGCTTGGTAATAGTTTTTCAAGAGCCGAAGAGCTAATCCTCCATCTTCACTATTCAACAGTAAAGTTACCAACTTTATGCGGCTTTCTTCCCCTGCATAAACAATGTTGAAGCATGGAATCAGTTTCAATAAAGATTGAGAAAATGTGATCATGATGTTAGCAAAGATGGAAACAAACAGCAGAAGAATTCCATCTTAACCAAGGCTGCACGTTCTATTAAAGTAAGAGGCAGGAAAGGGAGACATCCTTTACAACGCAACTTTTACCACGCAGTGCTTTTACAACGCAACTATTACAACGCATGTTATTACAACGCATTGCGCTGGGGGGCGCTCTAGGATAGGGAATGGATTTAATTAACTATCCAACACCTTCCCTACTATCCATGGGGACTGGAGTTGGAATAGTAAATTAAACTATTCACTATCCAGCACCCCTTAACACTATGCGTTGTAACAGCATGCGTTGTAAAAACTGCGATGTAAAGGCATGCGTGGTAAAAGCATGCGTTGTAATGTCATACATCCGGCAGGAAATGTCACAGCTGAAGTTACCCACATACTTTTTACAGGGTGATGGTGTAGTTTAGTTTAAATACATCTGAGAAGATTTTTGTGTCATAAATGCCTAAATATCTGATAGGATGCATAGAAGAGTAATGGGGTCTAATAAAAGCAGACAAAACCAAAGGCAAACTGTTTTTAGTTGATCTACAATTTTGCGAGGGAAACCAAAATTCAGTAAGATGGTGAATAAAACCTCCCATTGAACTAAATTGAAGGTCTTTTCAGCATTGAACATGATAATTGCAGCCTTTGTGGAATTACTAGAATAGTTGGGGTTAGATGAAAGCAACCAATTCAGCAAAAAGTCACTTTGATCTAGATGGACCAAATTTTGCCCTAAGGGGGATAGCCTGGCCGCATAGATTTGAGGAATGATTTTATAGTTGCTATTTAGCAAACGTATTGGATGATAAGAGCCTGGTTTATCGGGACCTTATCTTTCTTCAGGAAACTGATTATCCCCACTTCTGTTAACAAACTAGGAAGCTTATAACCTTCAAGGTTCTCATTAAACAAGTTGACTATAAACTTAGCTATTTAGGCTTCAAAACACCTGATACATCGCAGCCAGTAAACCATCACACCCACAAGCTTTAGCCAAGGGGAAACCTTATTGGGTAACCACTCTGCCTTCCACTTTATCAATACTTCCCATTGATAACTTCATTAGTCCTCTTTTCTTGACTGGCCATGCCAAGATCAACCTACATGGTCGCTCTCTTCATGAAAGTGTTGAAAGCAGGTATTTTAGTTCACAATGTCCTTGGCCATGAATTATTCGTTTAGATATTGTTGAAGCTTGGTACTAGAACTCTGTGATCGCGCTATGGAATGAGTTAGACTGGTCAATTTCTTACTGCAAAGCTGCAGCCTGCTCCCTTCTAATTTTGTTGATTTGTACTCTAAAAAAAATCGCCTCGCCTTGTACCAAATGCTTTAAAGGTACCCCACACTGAGAAAGATGCAGTGGAGCCTAAAGTTCTTTCAGAGAACTCATCTATGGCAGAGAGCATGATTGAAACCCAGCTTTCATCAGTTAATAATGATCTATCGATGCTGCAATGAGGCCAATGGCGTCTCAACGTCTTTAGTGACACCTCAAAGAATGGAACAAATTGATCTGAGAAGGGATTCAAGAATATACCTCAATCTATTCTGCTCCACCAAAGGGAAATCTGAAAGAATATGCTTCTTGAGGCAGACTTATAGCATTTTGAGAAGCACGTGTAGTCTCTCCCTTGCAAATGATCAATGCTCTAGGGTTCAACAGAGCAAAATCACTACACAATTTAGTCAATCAATGCAACAACCTCTGCTTATTTTGCTGCTTGTTGATACGTGAGCAATCCAGTTTAGTGTCCTAGAAAATGTTGAAGTCGCCTCCTAATACAACAAGCCCATCTAGAGATTGAAGGATGATGTACATTTCTCTGAGAGAGGTATAATCATCCTCAATAGGATCATACTAACTAGTAATGTGTATAGTCTGCTCATGGAAAATAAGCAAAGAATGATGGCCAGGGGAACCAACTGTCGCACAAACTTGTGTAGTTAAGAGTATTTTAGAAGCACATGAACAGTGTGCAATTGCCCTCCTCAAAATATGGTTCACCCCCATAGAACCACAAATAATTATACTTTAGACAAAAAGCTCTGAGAGGCAACATGAACAGACTTTGGAGTACTGAGAGCACAAATGCCAGACATGCACACATTAGACGAGAGGATATCTTTATGTGTTTGATCCATTATTTCAAGTGTTTGGACACTTTCCAATCGAATTTGTTAAAAGGATGCCGGAATTGGATACGGGTCCACTCTAAGATGTGGTTGAGGATGCAAAATTGGGAAGGTCCTGTTTCGCCTCATTTGGAGCCCCAGCAGGTATGGGGAGACCTTGGAGAGGTTGGAGAGGCTGTATGCATAGCTGCGAATGAGGCTTGTGACCTCCTGCGGAAACCATTGTCACTTCTCGATTGTGTAGCAGTCATACGCGACATCTTCCTTTCATGCATAAGTGCCCTATACATTTTGTGCCATAATCCAGATGATGGTGGAGAAGCCACCTTTTTCTTCCTCTATAATCCATCTCTCTGCACTTTTGAGAAGAGCACAAGTCTACCAATTAAGCAGTTCTCTAGGGATGCTGTGAAAGCCTGTGCATCTGGCAAAGCCGTCAGAAGAATTAAGTATTGTTCCCGCACAAGTTCTATTTCAATGTCAGTGCCCAGAAGCTTTGAAGATGAATGTCATTCAAATGGACTGATGCAATCGGTCCAGGAGTAAAAAGTTAAAGGAATGGCAGGCCTAGGGTGTTTGCTGGGTTCCAAAGTGGGCCCCAACGAATCCAGTTTAGGTACTCCTTCACTATCTGATTCTTCAACAGATATGATCAGCCACAAGAGAAGGAAACAAGCTAAAGATCTGGTTGATAAACCTACGACTGACTCAGTTAAGCTTCCCGTTACACCTCCTGTATCCATCTTAATGCTAGATCAATAGCCATCTCCCAAAACAGGATTTCCTGGCCTTGCCAGATCCTCGCGAGCATCTCCTCTGGGCGTCGTTACTGGGCCCAAAAAGCTCCTCATTTAGCCTTTGTTTTCTGCCCCTGGTGACAAGGGTCCACTGAGAGTAGGTCGACCTGTGAGTAGTCAGGCTATATACAAGGTCACCAATGAAGCTATAAGGGACCCCAGAATTTCATGCCCAGGACCACCCTCAGCATCCTTGGAAAAAAAAACATGGAGTACGTGGCCTCACACAGGGTTGAGAAGATTCTCAATGGAGAAAGTGACAAGGCAGTCTTGGGTCCTAATCTCTTACAGGTGAAGTCTTTACCCATGGACCAATCATCCCTACCTCATAGGGCCAATTATTTGCCAATTGAAGTCATTTTACAGCAAATACTGGGTGAGGTTAGGAAGATGAACATTTCACAGGAAAAGGCACCCAGGAGACACAATGCCAACTGGGGCACATCAACTAATCACCTCACGGCTCATCCACCTCAAGCAAACAGTGTCCGAACTCAAAGATTCAAAGAATAACCAAGTCTCTTCAACCCTAAAACTTCTATCAGTCCTCGCTGCGTTACAGATAAAGCTTGAAGATGTTAAAAACAGGTCACCCTGCTTCAACCTACAATTTGTTGGGATTCCCAAGGGCCAAGATATTGGCCAGAATGTCACTAAACTTATATCAGGTATAATTCCAAATCATGTGATACCCGAAGCAGCTAAGGATCTCGACCTTACTATTGTAAATGTCCACTGAGTACCGGCATTCCAATCCTCCAATTCCAAGTACCCATAAATTATCTTAGTAAACTTCTGAGACTTTCAGGTGCAAGAGATAATTCTGACTAAAGCCATAAGGGATAAAGTTTATTGGACCCCAGAAAACTACTCTTTCAGAATATCTTAGGACATGTCCATATCAGCAGCACAGGCCCATAAAGAGTTCAGATCAATGATCAACAACTTTAAGAGTCTAAGGGCACCAGCTGGGCTTGTCCAACAGTCAAAACTGAAAGTCCTTCATAAGGGCAAATCTCAGATCTCCCACACAGTTGATCAGGCCTAGTGGTTTTTACAAGCCACTCAAAAGTCAGGTGTGGAAGGAGGAGGGGGCAGGATCTAGATGATTTGGTAAAATGTTTTTTTTGATGTTCTTTTTTTTTCTTACAGATTTTTGTAATTCTTCCTTTGATCACATATATGTACTTTAGTTTGGATGCTATCTGCCGGCTGTTGCAGGATTATATGGTAGCCAGCAGGCAGATCGCTTCCGACAACTGTCTGTTGCAGTCACCAGAGTGCCATGTCAAGGCACTCTTCTAGGTTAGGGGTTCTCAAGGAGAGGGAAGGTGGGCATATTTGGGTGGGAGGGGATCAGCTTCAGAGGGGGCCCATGCCTGGTGGGGTTCCAGAAGCTGAGGGGTCAGAGGAAGTGTAACTGTAGGGCAGAAACATTCAGGTAGAAAAGGTTCATAAATCTTTTCCTTTAACAGTTTGCTTCAATGTGTCAAGGCTGTGACTTCTCAGCCATGAGGGATGGCAGGAGCCGGAGAGGAAGTTAGAGTAGACTCTGAGCCTCAGGATCATAGTAATTTGAGGCTTGTATCCGGTAATACGCATGGCATAATAATGGTACAAAATATAGGTCCATTTTGGCATGGATCAATTAATCAAAAGCTAAGATCATTCTCTTTTAATAGATCCATCTCAATACCTTGGCCAAGCAACCTAGTGTTCAGGGATGGAATCTTGAAAAATCAGAAAAGGTATGTTATAAGCCATAGAGGAGTTTTCCTCTGAAATAAATGAATGGAAATATGTCTTTGTTTATCTGAACATCACCATAAAAGACAAAACCTCCAATAGTCTGGCCTAAGGTGGATCAGAATAATAAGTCCAGATTTACACTTGACCAACCACTGGCACTGCAACACCCTCCCATAGAAAATAATGTAGTAAGGGACTCAACATAAAAGCTCATAGGAAACAATGGTAAATGAAATAAAATATTTAAAACAGATACAAATATAACTAAATGTAAATTATTATTCAAAATATCTAAAGAAATTATATATTTTTAACATTGATTTGCAGTGAGTAATAAACGTACTCAAAGGTGTAAACTTACTCAAAAGTTGCAGTTTGTGAATCAGGCTTATAGATTTGTTCTTTAAATCAGTGCAGAAGGTATGCCTCTTTTTAATATGATCACTCTCATTTTTCTTTTTGGATTGATGCTGCAGTTTTTCTTACTCTGAACTGAAACTCTGCTAACCAGACCCCAGTGCATGTGCTCTGACCTCAAAAACATGTTGAAATTGCTTTACTCCTGATTGGCACAATTAGCTTACCTATATGTCAATAGCATATAATACAAAGTGTACCAAGAGCCTGTTAGTCAAATTTTACTAGTATACTGCAGGACATGTTGTGCCACCACTAAAGTGACAATGCAAAACATGACAGCCACGAGTAACTTGGCTGTGTAGGGTTAACCTGCATACTTAACCTGTCAAAATAGCCCCTTTCGACTGGCCTAAACCCTCCTTTTAAATTATAAAATGTTACCCCTAAGTAGGAGTTTAATGCCGATAAGGTAGGGTGCATGATATTTAAAAGTAGGATATGTAAAACTTTAATGTTAAGCAAGTATGCCAATGTCCTGAAAGCTACTTTCACTGTTGCAGGGTTAGCTGCTCCATAGGAAAGCTTTGGGATATGTTAATAAAATTAATAAAGCTGGGGGGCATGGCCGGCAGCAGGCTGAATTTGCTACCGCCTAGTGAAGCTCCAGACCTCCACAGACTTCCACGATCAGTCATCTGCAGTGGTGAGCGATAATAAATATAAGGCACCGTGCTCGGAGAACAGCGAGCACCGATCTAGCCCATTTCGGTTCTTGCAGCCCTGCAATTGATTGAGGTTGGCTGTCTGCAACGTTCGCGGCCTGTGTCTCGGTTTAGAGCCTGGGCCTCGAGTGATTTGCTGGCCTGGGTGCTCAATGACTTATCCTGCACCTTTCTGGGTGCAGTGCGGCTACATCGGTGGCCCAGGACAAAGTACCTGCTGGTGGGCTGTTGTTTGGGGCGCTGAGACAGCTGACTGCTGGAGTTCCCGGTGGTTAGGTACGTGGCAGAGTCCGATCGCTGGATGCCAGGCCCTCGCTGGGGAGGAACGAGAGAGGCGCCTCGGCTTGCCTAGCCGGAGGCTCTGCGCAGCATGCTCCTCCGTGCCTGAAGGTACCGGCTCCATCGTACAGAAAACCCTCTGTGATCCTGCACAGATATCGGCGGCATCAGCGCCTCTGGAGGGAGCAGCTTTCCTTTTCACCCTGCAGAGCGTCATGGATGCCATAGCGGATTCCAGCTCGGCTCCCTGCATTGCAGGGCCGCGCTCAGCTCCTGAACTGCTGGAGGCACCATCCGTGTTGGTGTTCGTTAGCCGCTCATTTGTAGAAACGCGAGGAAGAGCAGAACCTGATGCGCATGGAGTGGCGAATAGGTACATTTCTAAGGTTTTCCCGCTAGGGCGAGGCACAAGACAGGGATGCCCTTTATCGTTGCTTCGTTTTGCACTAGTTCTAGAGCCACTCGCGGCATGGATACGACAAAACCCGGTTACTCACGGACTCCGCTGGATGGAGAGTTGGGAGGATCGCATATCCCTATATGCTGATGACGTCTTGCAATATCTGGCTTCCCCCTATCATTCCCTACATAGCATCCTACATATTTGCGAGGCTTATGGAAAGTGCTCAGGGTATACAATTAATTGAAGTAAGTCCATATTGTATGTCCTAAGCGGCCCGGTCCCGCGACTGCCTAAAGGCTGTGCAGTGAGAATAGCAGAGGACAGCTTCAAATACTTGGGAATCCATATCTCATCTCACTCGGAGGATTTTATGACATTAAACCTGCTGTAACCCATAAAGAGATTGGGTAGAGACACCAAACACTGGCAATCCCTGCCATTGACATTAATAGGAAGGGCAGCACTTTTCAAAATGATGACACTTCCCCGATTTTTATATACCTTACAGAACACCCCATTCCTGGTCCTTCCAGCCTATTTCTGGGCCATTGAGTCGGAGGTGACCGAACGTTTATGGAATGGGAAACCGGGCCGGATAGCGAAGGCTAAACTATTTCGCTCATGGTATGATGGAGGCATTGCACTACCCAATATACAAATGCACTATTGGGCATCCCAGCTTACTCTAATAAACCAATGGATACATGTCCCACACACTGATCTGGCCTATCATCTTGACAGACTTACGCTAGGGGTAGAGTGATCTAATCAAGCACTGTATAACACTAACTGCCAGAGGGCCCTGGTAGGGCCAAATAAACATATGGTCCATCTTTGGTACAGTGTACGCAGAAAGCTTGGATGGAAGAAAAAGATCACACAAGCAACACCCCTCTGGGACACTGCCATGTTTGGTACATTGTACAATAGTAAAGGATTCAAACGATGGGATGACATATGGATATCGCATGTAGGCGATCTCTGGGCCAAGGGAAAGGTAATTCCATTTGCCCAACTCCAAAACCAATATGAGATGGCACCTACAGAACTGTTTTGCTATCACCAGATTCGGCACGCACTGGAGGCAGCTATTATGCCTGACACCGTCCTTCCAGAGGTTTCCCCCTTGGGAGACAGGATATTGACTGAACACATGCACCAAAAAGCCACGTCCTTAACATATTGGAAACTTAATAACCACCCCGACCCCACACTTTTCCTAAGGGAGAGATGGCAGGAAGTGGTGAGAGACATGGATGAGACGGATTTGCAAGAGGCTCTAGCGTCCCCGAGGTGGCGATCTCGTCAAAACTATGTTTAATTCAACTCAAGTGTTACACCAGATCTACTACACTTGGGTTACGTTATATATAAAATAGGAAGGTCGGATAGTAAGCTCTGTCTACGACAGTGTGGGGCAATGGGTACATTTTACCATACATTGTGCGAGTGTCCTGAAGTTGTGATCTATTGGGAGGCAGTGATGTCCACAATAACAAATGACAGTGGGGCCCCGGTACCTCCGAAGCCTAGGAGATGTCTCTGAATATCTGGGAAGCACCAGATCTTAATAATGCTCCACAAATGTGGGTGACACTAGGTATAACCATAGCTAAAAGGAGCACTGCAAAACAGTGGGGGGCACAAACTACTCCCACTGTAAGGGACTGGAGAAAGTATATGGATATAGAAATGGTGGCCAAAAGAGCAGTATATATACACAGGGGTTGCACTAAAAAGTGGGAACAGGTGTGGGGAAAGTGGAATATCATCAGAGGAAATATATGTGCATTGCCGGCCGTCGATCTGTCAATGGACAACAGTGAATGAATCATGAACTGTAGAATGATCCCAACTGTACAGACTTAATGCCATATTGTTTAAGAAAGCATGTAACGATAGAGAATGCTACATTGTAAAGTGATTATTGGTCTTATTGTTCTATAAACCTGATGCTGTTTTGTACCAATTCTCAATAAAAATTGTTTTAAAAAAATTAATGAAGCTATAACTGCCTAGGAACCAGATACATTAATTGGTTAACCTGCCTAAAGCTTCTGGAAGACATTTACCTGCACTTCCAACTGTCACCCAGGATCTGAATATCTCCTTACTTAGATGTGGTGTGGCTAACAGAGCTGAGAAGAAAAGGCTTGGTTGTGAGAAAGTGTCCTGTTCCTCTGGCAGGATGACAATCTGGAAAAGTGCCCAAGAACTTAATTATCTTGAATAGGGCCCGCCCTGTCACAGTCTGATGCACCTCACATGTGGGCCTGCCCTCTCTATTGTCCTTCTAGCCAGCCAGGTATGCCCAAGAATTGGTTTTAAGTGACTACATTGAAGAATTTACTAATTTCCTGGGCCATACCTGTAGGTTGGGCACAGACGCTCTGTAGGATAAAACGTTCTGCCAATATGGATTTAGGTAGAGAGGGACCCTCTATGACTGTTTGCAGTAGGGCACACAGGAACTACTACAAAATTGGGCAGAGCTACCCCTGGGATTTCTTCACTATTGGTCAAGGAGGGGCCAGGAATCACACCTACCTGCAGGCATGTTCCAGGCATAAATGTGTCACCCCTAGGTACCTTGTGTAGAACACTGTTGGCCCTGTGGCAGACAGAAGAAGGACCATGAGGAGAACACTAAGGAGTGGACCCGGGTCAACTTGTATCCAGGACAAAGAGGAGGAGTCCAAGGGACAGTTGTTTGACCTCCGGTTAAACTGCAGGGTCACAAAAGCTAGAAGAAGCCCTCTTTTCTGAAGGCGCCCAGGACCAGTTTCAACTGGACATTCACTTGACCCTGCTGGTGACATCAGTGGACCCCTAAGCTTGGTCCTGGAACCCTTGGTCAGTATCAGAGTGTACCCCTCCTTCCTACCTCTAAAGCCAGGGATTTAGAAATATTTTTAAGGATTTTTGCCTGGAGAACTGACAGACTCCAGGACCAACCTGCTCAGCTGATGTGTCGAGGTTGCATGGCAGGTGGGGCTGACAGAGCCACAGCTCTCCCTTCAGTCTTCTCCACAGCAGCCAAAACGATGGAGTGTACCAACCTTGACCAGCATCTGATGACGTTGAACCCCTTTTGGGTACAGCCTGAAGCCTTGCCCCGCTGAGGAACTCCGACTTCCAGAAAACAGTCCCAGTCCAAAAGTAGAAAGCCAGAAGCCGAGCAGCATTAGATCGACACTGGCAGCTTCCTGGGTGTGAACTCTGGACAATTTCCACTCAAATATTTTCCTGCCTTTGTTCACAGCTTCTTAGAGACCTCATCCTTCATCAACTCATTGTTAATGAGCCCATCCTTAGATCCAGACTGCAGCCTTGCCCCGCTGAGAATTCTGCCTTCTGTTAAATTTGTATTTATTTAGATGTAACTCTTTGATCGGAACCAACCTGTTCCTTGTATTTGAAACACACTCCAGCACAGTTGTCGTTAACACACGTTTGTTCTAGCCTAGTGCTACCAGTTGCCCACAGTTGGTGTTTTGCGTTTGTCAGATCAATGTTTTTTTTTATATTTAAAAAAATTAATAACTTCATCTCCCTTTATTCATTTTGGTCTCATTTTGTTCAATAAAATACTAGCGAATTGGAGTAGGATTTTTGTGATGTTTAGTTTCAACTGTTTTGGTACTTTTAATTGTTTTACAGGTGTTCTTGAATTAGGGCTGTCTGTTCTGTGTGATAGCTATCAGTGGTTGAACTCAGGTTTAAATTACTGAAGGTTATACTTAACTAACTAAGAAGAATAGTGACAATATTACTTGTGGTGAGCTATCATCCACCTCAATTAATAATCCACTTTCTCAGTAATGTTAGTCTTTGTAGAACACTTGACTAAAATGCGGCATTTAATACCTGTGTCTGGTCCACATTCTCCCAAATAGCAGATTTTTTTTCACAACTGCATGGCCTTCTGTAGGTCATGATTACTGAAGTCTCAGTGTTTTTCAAAAATTCTAGTCTGTTCTATAGAAGAAATTAAACATGGAAATACTCGTGTCACTACTCATCCTCGTCAAATAAATGGATAGGCGGAAAGCTTGAATCAATGTGTTGAACAATATTTAAGATATCAGCTGATAGCACAAGAAGAACTGGAGCAAGAAGCTGTGTTTGACAGAGTTATCGTATGATAATACATACCATCCATCTATTGGCATGCTGTCTTTCTTTCTTTTATGGCCATTCACCCCATATATTTCCTCTCCTTCTTTTTGTGTCCCCCTCAGTTCCTTCTGTCCCATAACATTTAACAGAGTTATTTGACATTCAGAAATCTAAGAAAGTATCTTTGGAAAACGCTAAAGAGATTGATAATTTTTATGCCGAGCACAAAAAAATGTTGTAATCGAGGAAATGTGATTATTTACAAAATAATGCCATTTTAAACATTCCTCCCTAGAACAGATTGTGAATACATTTGCTGCTAGTTTGAAACTGGCTTAGTCTAGGAAAGTTTAAATGTTCCTGTATTAAAGCCCTGCTCTGCAAAGACATGTCCTTTTCACAAATTATGCCATTGGAAGTAAATCTAGAAACAGAATACAAAATCACAGAATTTTAGATGCAACATTATGACAGGAAGATTGCAATGCAGTACATAGTGTACTAAAGGGGGTTTGGTCAAGAGGAGTGATCATTGAAACATGCTTCCGACTTCCATTCTCCCAGCTTATGGCAACACTTTAAATAGGACAGCCTGGTAAACCCTGTTGCCCTTGAAGGGGGCAAAGTCAGGGACCTGAGGTGCCACTTAACACTCTGTGTTATTCAATGTACATGGAGGGGGTGTGTCAAGTGAGCTCATCCTGGGAGTCTTGCAATCAAAGATATGTGGTCATTGCAGAATGCGAGTGCTGTGTGAATGTAATCTAGTGTGCTGCAGGCATAGAGGGCACGCAGCATGACAGCACACTAGATGTAAACTTTGAATCTCAGCAGGTCAAGCATGGGCCAGAGAGACTGCAACCATCCATGTTGGTTGTGACCTGCCTCGTGATTGATGGCAGCCTTCCGAAAAAAACATGCTAAAATCTTGCTGCAGCTAGAACCTACTACTTGATTATAAAGTACTTTTACAAGCAACCAGTTATCTGTTGAGGATTGTTTGCATCCACTGGTGGAACACGGAGTAGTAGTCTGAAGCTGTACTGATGATGGAAGTGAATCTTGAACTTGAAATTGCAGGTGAAGTAATTATTGTTACTGTAAATAATAGTCACCATTTCTGTGTGGTCACCCTGAAATGTGCACTCTTTTTAATAAGTAGCAACACATTCTGGTGAAAAAACCCCGGGGAAACTATGGGCCCGTTGAATTTACCCCCATCTGAAACTTTGACTCCTAGAATTCGAGCGAGTGAAACTGATCATTGTACTGGGCCCCTGATTGCCAATGGAAACAGTAGCCTAGCCCCTAACGGTGGTACAATGGATGGTAGGGCACCGGGTTTTTACGTTGATGATCCCTTGACTGCTCGTGAAATTGGTGGTTTAGCCTCTAGCCTTGCGATAGAAGGCGGAACACCCGCCGCTTCTGACCTAAGCCTCTTATTATGGAATGTGGCTGGGATTCTAAAATTGCAATCAGATCCAGACTGGTGTAACTTTGTGAACTCCTTTGATGTAATCCTGTTCCAGGAAACATGGAGTTTGGCCACCCCTTTTAGAGCATTTTTTGCACCTACGCTATTGAAGCGATTAGGAAAGATCATGGTAGACCCACAGGGGGTCTCGCAGTCTGGATAAAAAATACACTGGGGTCCAAAGTTAAGCTCCTACATGTTGACTCCCACAATATCTTGGCTCTCGAGCTGACCCTGTGTGGCGGCTGGGGGGTCAGAATCTTTTACATTTATAACAGAGTTGACTATGCCTTGGAGGAAACAAACACTATCCATATACTCGACAACGCCTTGGTGAAATATTCCAATAGTTCCCCTGTACTGGTGGCTGGTGATTTTAACTGTACTTTTGAACCCCTTGCTTTCACCCCCCCCCCCAGATTTTACCTGGGAATGGGATCGTGAGTGGTCAATACCCCCCCTAGACCTTCCAAAAGTAAGATGGACGAAAGGAGGAGGCCAGGTGCTCGCCCTTACTCTACAACATGATTTAAGAGCAACAAACGGTAGAACTAGACCAGATCGCGAAGGGAAATACAATACACCTTTAATAGACCTGGCTATACTAGTAGAATCGACTATTGTTTAATTACTCCCAATCTTTGGCCCCTAGTGAAAGATATGGCAGTGATGAAAAGATCAGACAGTGACCATCAAGCCCTTGCCCTCACCTTCACAAAAGTGGGCCCCTTGCAGACTGTCTCTATGGGGTGTTCTGACCTGGGTGTGCTCTCGGCTGCAAGCAATCAAAGAGCTGTCAAGTGGGGTTGGGTGGAGGACCACCCGGCAGACCTAGAAGTAGTGAAAGAAAAAGCAAGGCAGCTGATTAAAGAGCTGGCTGTACTCCGCCCCAAGAATGCAGCTGAGAGCCTGGGGCCTCGCCATGAGTTGTTTTTTAAAGAGATGAGGGACATACTCAGTCGACCTCGAAAATTGCGGAGAAAGGGGGGGCAATGCACAGATCTGATGCAAGATACTAAGAGTCCCTGGTATAAGCAGGATTGTAGGGAGGCAAAGGGGGCGCTTATCAGTGTATTAAAGCAGAGAGTATGTGCGGAGATCACAATCTGTAGAGCAGAGCATAAAATGGCCATCGATAGAGCTAAAAGGGAGTGGGAGTGTTCTCTTTGGACTTCCTTACACACTGCACTAACCAATAAAGACTCCAAGGCATTTTGGAGATAAGCAGCATATTGGCTAAAGGGAACAAGACAAACTCTGGAATACACTGTACAGCCTGAAGCATGGGTTGCTTATTTTGGCTCTCTCTATGGTAATGTTACTCTTACAAATAGTGAGATAACTGAGGAGAGGGATGAGCTCCTGGGAGGGGATGGTGAAACTTTGGCTTTCACATTAGAGGAAACACAGATAGTAATCTCATCCTGTGTGCCAGTGCGAGCCCCAAGTCCAGCTAGAATTCCCAAGGACCAGTATAGAGAGGACAAAATGCTCTGGGGTCATACATAAATCTGGTTACGAATTTCATTTTATCTGATGCCCCCATTCCACCATCTTGGTAGATCGCAGAAATAGTGGCCATCTACAAAAAAGAGGACAGATCCAAGCCTATGAGCTATAGGCCGATAAGCCATATTGACTCTCTCCACAACTTTTTTTTGTAAACAGGTCTTAGGAAGGGTACGGGACTGGATGATGGAGAGCCAAATTCTGAGTGACTTCCAGGCGGGGTTTCGTACCAAAGGTATCACCTTGGATCAGGTCTACCGCCTTATCTGTAACTACTGGAAGGAAGTTGTTGTTAAGGGGGGTAAATTATATATGGCCTTTGTCGATCTGCGCACTACATTTGATCTAGTCCCGCACGCCAGACTTTGGTGGTGCTAAAAGAGATGGGCCTCCTTACCAATCTTTTAAATATTTTAATTTGATTACATTCATACAACACAGCACAGGTCAGGTGGGGTGCGAATAACCAGGTAACAGAAACCTTCCCTGTCCAATGAGGAGTGAGACAGGGATGTGTGTTGGCACCCACCCTTCTTATTATTAATAGAGTTGTTGACTATCTAGATAGGGACAGCTGTGATGCTCCCAACATTTGTTTGAGAAGAGTGCCTGCACTATTATTTGCAGACAACACCCTATCAATTTCTAAATCACCACATGGTCTTCAACAACTCCTAGATGATTTTTAAAAGTTTTATGATAATAGGAGTCTGATTCTTAACAAGGCACAGACAAAGTACATGATTTTTAACAAAGGAAGAAAACAGCAATAACTAGATGTGTGGGCTGGTAGCACTAAGTTGGAGCCAGTTGAAGTTTTCAACTATTTGGGCATTCGCCTGACCCCATCCATAAACTGGGGCCCACATATGGAAAAGGCAAGGTTACAGCTAATTCATCAATGTCCCCATGTCAGTAAAATACACAAGAAGATGGTATCTCGACAAATTGCCCCTGCACTTGAAATATACAATCCTAAGGTCCTGGAAGGGGTACTTTATGGTGCCGAGCTATGGGGCACGGGCACCCAATCCTCCCTAACTACTGTAGAACACCATTTCCTGAGATCATTGGTCGATCTTCCTGCTAGCTCCCCACTGAAACCTCTTTACTTAGATCTCGCCCATAGGCAGCTAGAGCATAAGCTCAACTGTACATTTCTAATGTTGTGGTTTAGGTTATGGACAGTGGAAGAGTTGGAGACCTATCGAGAGGCTTTGAAGGAGCTCCTGAAATTTCCCCAGGCAACAACGATCAGTTGGTTAATCTGTTTACGTGAATTATTGGGGAGACTGGGAATGGACACCTTCTGGTCCAATCCGGAAAACATGGTGCAAATCTCGAGGGTGAAGTTGAAAGAACTGTATTGGGAAAAAATGCGTGCAATCCACTTTGGCGGAATCCTCGATAGGTTCGACAAAAGACTTTTTGATTTTTAAATCTGTTCCATTGTTTGAGCCAACTATTGATGAAATTACCCCATCAATGGCATGTAAACTTTTCCTACAGTTCAGCTGCAAGACCTTGCCCACAAGACTATTTTGTTTTAATGGGTGTTTTATTGCTCTCCAGGATGATCTGTGCCCTGCATGTAAGGCCTGTCCAGAATCTATTGTCCATTTACTTTTTTCTGCCATCATTACTCATCACTGAGGAAAAAATGAATATTTCTATAGTGTAGACTTGTTGATCCGGGTCATTATCTCGATGTATTGTGACTATTATGCACTGATACCCGTAGACCAATGGTCTTAGGTCTCTCTAGATTTTGGTATGCACTGTGGATCAGGCTTGGGAAGATACCTGTTTGAAGCACTTTTTTCCGATAAGAATTACTGTATTTTGCTTCTTTGCACATTTCCCTAATGAAATTGTTTTTAAATATGTATAGGGAAGAAACTTGTATGAAGCACTTTTTCTCTGCTGAAAATCCTTGCATCTCGCATTTTGCACATTTACTTAATGAAATTGTTCTAAAAACGTTTATAACTCTTATTCCAAAATTTTACATCTTGTTTTTATACCTACGCTGTATGTATTTTTTGGATCCTGGTGATCGTGATAACGTTTTTTGATGATGATGGTAGCAACACATTCAATTCATGAGTATAATTATTCATATACATTTAATAAATATCAATATAAATAAATAGATCAATTACTTGATTAATTAATTAATTAATTGTAGGGTTTTAAATCACAGCAAGGGAATTTTAGTATTAATGTTCATAAGAAATAAATGTCAGCGCGCCAGGTCTCCACAGAACTCGTTGACTTCTAGTAGCTTGCAGGATGGACATTTAAATGGCACAAATAAAAATAAGTTGCCTCCACCACAGTCCTAATACAGGAGGCCCGAAGATCAGGTTGAAGCTAATCTCTAGCAATACGTAGTATAGCTGTTACTACAGCAAAATAAATAAACACAGAATACTTATAGGAGATATTTGGGGAATGACCAAGAAGCATTAAGTTAGAATTTGGAGAAATGCTGTTTCTAAAAAGACTGTTTAATCTCCCTAATTACCTAAATCAAGTAGTTTTGAATTTAAGAAAAAATAGCAAATATGTGTGTGGTGTCAGCATCCATGTTAATACAAAAGAAACACAGAGAAAGCTCCCTGTGATTCTATACATACAATCTATTAGTAGTGTGGTAAAGGTTTGGAAACATTTTATATTGATGTTGTTTGCCACAGGAAATATTTAGATTTCTAAGGCTCAGGATTAAACTTAAGAAAATATCTTCCAGGGAGACAAGTTTACTGATTCCATTGGCCCGTTTACTAGCAGGATGAGTTAAGCTGTGGTCTCTTTCTCTTCCGACAGCTATAGATAAGCAAATCTAACTGCACCTTGTTTAGGCGTATTCCTCACGAAGTTTAGAAATGTAATAACATCTAAATTCATGTCCTCTGGTGCTACACAAAAAAAAATACTCTACTCTGATTTGGAAGCAATTAAAAAAATCCTGATTTAGGAGTTTCATAGATTTTCGGTATCCTATCAAAGAATTGAGCAATTCTTGCAATTAATGAGGTGTGCTACACAAAAGAATCATATGCGAGCCCCGGTACGTTTGACTAACTCCAGAGTGGCCTATATTTAGCAATTTACTAAATATTGAATCAAAAACCTAGATTTTGCCTAATTTGACCATAACCGGACAGGGTTTTAAAAGTATTCCTTTTTTAAGTTGGTTGTGTAGAGTGCCACTCGGCCCCTACCATACATTGTTGAAGGTGCACAACTGGAGGGTCGGTGGGCGCAGCATGAGGTATAAATCATGGGTACATGTAAACTTTTGACCAGGGATCAAAAAATATGGTCAGTGGTGTGACCTAGGGCCACATTGTGGCGGTAGGGGGTTCTGGGTGAGTCGGGGACTGTGCAAGGAGGTCTAAAAAGTGTTATATAAACTGGCAGGCATTTATTTGCTGGTCAACTAAAGTTAAGTGGTGAAGGACACCACAGAATTTACTTAATTTAACCTGCAAATAAATGCTTTCTGGTTTATTAAAAAAAAATCTGAATATTAGTGTTCAGCAAGTAAACAGCAGCACATGCTACTGTTCACCAGGGAGGCCGCATGTAGAGGTCAAGAGGGCCGCAAGTAGCCTCTGGGCAGTACTTCGAGTATCACCAGGATAAATAATTTCGGAATTAATCCTCATGATTCACTCAGTGACCATCACTAAAATAGACTGTGTCTCATTCATTTGTGTAAGGTAGCTGTCTATTACCTTGGAGTTGCTGAATCTCACATTGCTGATGAGGCCGGTCATCCCCACTTGTGCTGTAAATACTCACATCAACCAGCGAGTCTCTCCAGCCCTGTGTGGAGCACCAACAGATGTGCAACTGCCCTGTGAAGCATACCATGACAGGACAATGTTGGCTGACAGAGAACTGCGGCATTAAGGTGTGTCTCCCTGGCCCGCAGTTGAGCCTGCAGGGGTTGCCATTCCCCGCGGCTCCCATTCCTTAGGTGACCACGAGTGCAGTGCGGCCCGTGGCAATGAGGAGGCCACTGCACAAGTGTTGAGAAGAGCCGCAGCAACACCTGGTGGTCCAGCAATGCGATCCAGGAAAGACATGGCTTGGCATTGTGCAACATTCCGTCCATCATCTTGTGTGTTTTGCGGCCCAGCAATGCACCACATCTCAGGGCAGAAGCCCACCTTTCTCCTCTGCACGTGGCGCAAAGTGAGGCCCTCGAAGGAGGCTGTGCGCCAATAGGAAAAGACACAGGCATGTTTATATGAGGCAGGCCTCCCGGTGTCCCTCATCTCCTTGGCAGTCAGTGAGCTGGTCAGTGCTGTGTCTTTTCCTTTTCTTGGGAATTTCTTTTAAAAAGAAATAAAGAGGAGAATACAATACATGTGTGATAAGTGGCACAGACACCAAAAGACTTTGTAAAGAAAAATAGAAAAAGACTGGGTACACAATGGACATGTGCGGGAAGCACACAAGGTTTCAGACACATGGCTAGTAAGCCCCAAAGCAGAATCGTTGAGTTGGGAAAAAGGAGAGAGCACCCCAGAAGACATTAACAATGTCAGGCCAACTGCAAAATGCAGCCCCACCTACCCCCAAATGAGGTGTGCAAGTGTCCATCACAGCACTACAGCCTTTCAGTCAATTAGTCGACCCTGACATTGCCGCCCCTCACTGACACTAGCGTATAGGGCACGTCCAACACTATCTTTGTGCCATGTGACAGATTGATGGAGCATTGCTCCACGTGGGTGGTGCAGAGTTGTGTGACTTATTCAAACACCTCCCCAACAGCAGCCATCAGCAGGCACTTTGACCCCCAATGCAATCTCGGTTATGTGAGGTTCAAACTGAGAAAGGCCCACCAGAGAGAAGACGAGCCAGTGGATGTATTTTATGTGCGCCTATGCAAGCTGGCCAGCACTTGCATCAGCCATTTTCCTGTGCAAATGAGGGAACAACCTCTAATGATCGCTCTGGTGCTGTTTGTGCAGTAGCCCTATCTGCTTTTAAAAAAGGGGCAGCACAAGTATCTGCGACCCCTTCTGTTATACCAAATTGCCCCGGAGGAGCATAAAGCAGGCTCAAACACTCTTGTTTTATATGGCCCCAGATAACAGGAGAGCGAAGGCACATTCGTCGACGCTTAAGTTAATAAAAATATTAGACTTCTTGATAATCAAAATTGATTTTAGAAAGTTTCCAGCATTAAATAGGGAACTGGCACTAGGGCCAGATGACCTACAAGTATTGCTTCTACATGAAAAGATAAAATGGAGCAGTGGCAGAATTTAATATGGAGACTCAGCTTCCAAATGAGAATGTAGTTCAAAAGCCACTTCCACAACAGTACTTCATCGATTTCATGAAGGTCCAAATCATTCAGCTGCATTGCTTCAGAAGATCCTCGAGCTGTCCTGTTCACTTTAGTTTCACATAACAGGGCAGAATATTTAATTCATTTACTTTTTCTTCAGCATTTCAAATCTATTTCCAGCAATTTTGCGGTAATCCCATTAAGGTCATAAAAACACAAGATTAAGGTTAGAAATCTGCTTGAGGAGACCCAGATCCAGCTATAAGAAATAGTCATGCCATGCCCTAATTCTTTTACTTTCCCCCAATTTGGAAATGTAACATTTGTTGCTTACTTTGCCATGAGCACTGAGTAAGGTCCTGGGAGACAAAAAGGTGAGTGCGTAGTCTTTGTGAGTGCAAGGTTAGACCACATCGAAAGTTGTAGAAGTGGTAGCCAGGTATGCACTTGGGATTACAAATGTCAAATCACATTGAATGATAATACAGACTGACCAGGTGCTCTGGAAACCAAAGGAGGGTTGGCTTTTGAATAAGCTCTTTGAATAACCAGTGGCCCAATTCCCAAAAGCTTCTCAAATCAGAACCTGTTCTCAGCAGGTGCGATGTGGTGAGGTTAGAGGACTCACAGGAATCTCCAACCACTGATGCCTGTGTAGGCCATAAGTGAATGGCACACTGTAAATCAACACTCTTAGATGGGCATCTGATACAATTTTATTTCCTTGTCTAAGGTATAGCATCTACTCATTTCATGGGCCCACAAACAATAACACAAGTCTCACCCTTTCCAGCCAATAACATAAGATAAAGCCTTTCATTAAATGGACATGGTGGAACATAGGGGAAATTGACCTTGCACCAGATAATACATACTAGTTGCTTACTCAGCATTTGTTTTGCTACTGCCCCAGGGAAGGGTTAGGAAGTGTCTGGGATTTATAACTGAAGGACAGGAGATTCCCCTGCCTATTGTGATGTAGTTATAACTTTACCTCACAGTGTGTGAGAGTTGAGTGAAATGTACTAAGCGAGTGTGTTTTACTTGAATGCGAATGTGGACTATCCCACTTCAGAAGAGCAACAGAGTGTGTTTAAATATGATTATGCAAACACAAGGATATGATGGATGTGCATTATCCCACTTCTGAAGAGCACCAGAGAGTGTTTAAATATGATAATGCAAACACAAGGAGATGATGGACAGATCACTGAAACATTTCAGACACTCACCCCATTCACAGATCTGGGTTGAATCCATCATCGTTTTTTAGCTCACTTCGCAATCCCACTTCAGATAGAGATATATGCAAACCAATCTTGACCCTGTGCCTCATGGGAACAGTCCAGCCTGCACTGCCAAGCCATGTCTTACCTGGACCAGAAACAAGCATCCTGGGACCGGTTTCGGGCTAACATCCCTCATCAGCTAGGCTAGCTTGAATCCAGTGGCAAAGTGAGCAAGGGACCCACGTCTGGGCATACCATGCCAACTTACGGCGAACAAAGAAAACACAAGGAGATGATGGATGGGGCGCTGAAACTTTTAAGACACTCACCCCCAGTCACAGATCTGGGTTGAACCCATCATCGTTCTTTAGCTCACTTCGCCACCCCAGTTCAGACACAGCTATGTAGTGTAGTTCCTATTATCCCAATAGGCTCTGCGCATTGGAATAATATCTTCAATAGTATAGACGTAGGACTGTGGTTAACTAGGTCTTCTACTGACGATATTAGACTTAAAGTTATGTGTGCCAGCTAGCTCAGAGTTCACTAGAAACTTTCTCGAATAGGCAAGAAGGAGTTTAACCTCCCTGGATAGAAAAGAAGGGATTTAGTTTCTGACAACCATAGAACATGACAACTTTGCTCTCCCCTAATCAAGAGTATATCTCTAGAGTCGTGTGAAAACAAAAGACAACTTATTTTACTCAGTCAGTACCTGCATTCTTAATTTCACCAGTTTGTAGAGAAATAAGAGATGGGCGTGGTTCAATAAAAGATGTTATTTATTGATCAGTCTCTTTTCTCATACAAGAGAAATGAATCGCTATTATTGCAATGCTTATAGTTAAGTAAAGTGCATACAGTAAAAACAGAATTATAAAATAATACTGTAAAAGCATTTATATGGTTTCTTAGCCATATGATACTAAAATGGATAAAAGATATACATACATATATACATTGACTAATCGTACTCAACTGGTGCTTCCAACTACGCCTACCCCGGTGTACCTGACCTAAGCCTAATACTTGGGAGGGAGTAAGTAAGTAGCAGTTTAAGTTAAGTTTGCTTTGCCAAGAATCTGACTCAAGAATTCTCTGTAAGGGGTTAGTCAGTTCAGTACCTGGGATTTGAAAGGCTGGAGGGTTGGTATCTCTGTCTCAGGACTCGATATCCCAGTTACCCGCGAGGGCGGCTGGAAACGCCGGAGGCTGGATTTCTCGGCAGAAGAAAAGGCAGCGTCTCTCTCAGCGCGTCAAAAGGGAGGGGCAGCGTCCGTGGGTTTTTTCTGCATCAGCTGGGCTCTCCGGCAAGTAGCGCTGCTCCAAGCTTGTCACCACTGTGACCTAGCTTAGGGCAACGTCAGTATATTTATACCTGAAAGGTGCCGTGTTTGACGTAAGGATGGACATAAGATGTCAGCAAGAATGTCATAAGGACTGGTCGTTCTTACATTCTTTGCAGGAGTTCTCGAGCGAAATCAAAACAATGGTCACGGGGATTTCCCAGGTCTGTTGGAGGTTTGATTTGTTTTGAGAACTCGGTGTGCTTCTCTAGGGGGCTGAAGGGATAGTGCTTGCTTAATGTGACAGCATGTGCTATGACCTAATCTGAAGACGGGTTTCTGTGCCGTTGTATGGACATTAGTGAATTAATAACCGGACAAGGGTCAGAAATAGGAGTATCAATATAGGTACCTAGATAAACACACTACAGCTATGTGCAAATCAGCCTTGACCCTGTGCCTCATGGAAACAGTCCATCACAAACTGCCAAGCCATGTCTTCCCTGAACCAGAAACAAGCATCCTGGGACCGGAATCGGGCTAACAGCGCTCATCAGCCAGGCTAGCTTGAATCCAGTGGCAAAGTGAGCAAGGGACCCACGTCTGGGCATACCCCGCCAACTTAGGGCGAACAAAGCAAACACAAGGAGATGACGGACAAATCGCTGGAACTTTTCAGACACTGAACCGCAGTGACAGATCTGGGTTCAATCCATCATCATTCTTTGCAGGAGTTCTCGAGCGAAATCAAAACAATGGTCGCGGGGATTTCCCAGGTCTGTTGGAGGTTTGATTTGTTTTGAGAACTCGGTGTGCTTCTCTAGGGGGCTGAAGGGATAGTGCTTGCTTAATGTGACAGCATGCGCTATGACCTAATCTGAAGACGGGTTTCTGTGCCGTTGTATGGACATTAGTGAATTAATAACCGGACAAGGGTCAGAAATAGGAGTATCAATATAGGTACCTAGATAAACACACTACACCCACTCCACGAAATTATGTACATATTTACTAACCTAAGCAATAGTAAACATAACTAACAGTGCATTTGTATACCGGACCACCCCAAAAACATTTACGTATTTGAAAAATGGTGTATGCGAACTGCACGAAATGAGTATAGGTACTGTATGCATTCAAGCAGTATAAACATTCAAAAAGGAGATGCACATTTTATATCAGCATGAATGATTTGCGAAATTACACATGAAATGGCTCTTGATACAGAAAAAAAATTGCGAGACCATCTCATCACATATAAACACAATTAATTGCATATGAACTAGAGGTTGAGGTAATGTAATTACTCTAGCATTCCTAAGAATAGAAGTTCTGTTCTCTAAGAATACTTTTACTTTAAGCAGAAGATAAGTGCCCAAAAGGTAAATATTTTGGAATTTGGAAAAAGTTTTCGCTATTCAGGGGAGAAGAGAAAAAATAGTTCACAGTCATTTTGTTTTCAAAAAACTGAAGGCCAAATTCAGAGTTCAGGGAACGCCGTGTGCAAGTTTGTTTAAAATCATTCTCTCTGTTCCGGTGAAAACATCATTTCAGATAAATTCTCGAAAAAACAGTCTACGGCTTCTGGTGAAAGTTCGACTAGGTTAGAAAATGTCGCTACCATGCAGTCACGCGCATGATTGCTTTCACTGATGGTTTGATCAGAACTGCTTACAGAAGATCGTACCTGGTCGATGCTGCTTTCATCATGTACTTCACTACTCTTCAATCGCAGTGGTGAAGTTTCCACGAATGCCGTCATCAGGATAGGTAGCCGCTGGGGACAGCACAATGCATGAGCCTTTACCGGACCCAACAAAGTATCTGCATCCAATGGTACGTCTGATTGTAGTGCAAGACAGGTGTCCAACACGCATTCTTCGCCGCATAGCATGCATCTTAATAGAGGCATAACACAATTCTGCCAGATGGGTCTGAATGAAAGAAACCAGGTCATATTCAGATCTCGTAGCCGGGCTAAGCCAAGGACTTTAGTTATGCGGTCCCGGTAGCGGATAGCTAGGATCGTTTCTTCCATTGTAGCTGGCGTCTTGTCTGTGACATGGCTTGCCATAACGAAGCAAGAGTAGCAAGAATAAAATGCCTGCTACGAGTCCCAACAGGAGGGGAAGTCCGCCAAAGATGGAATGGACGAAATTTGGAAAAATACCCAGGATCGCTTTGAATGGTGTTAAAGCGCCTGAAAAAACTGTCTTAAATACACTGGCGATACCACTTGTATCAGAAATATTTAAGATTTCGTTCAACATTTCTGCGAAGTGTAGGGGGCTATTTGTTGATAACATTGAATGAATCTCTGCCGTTGTCCTTGCAACTTGGAGATCATACGTTTCTTTTGATGACGTCAACTGGGTTGGCGTCTGTAGGAGCACAGTCTTCATTCTGCTTAAAGTATCAATTCGAATAGAAGAGATTTTTAAACTGGGCCATAACCTTCCCTCCCTGTCTGGAGCATCATTCGGGAACAATACTTTTTCACAGCACATGACCCTGGAAGTCACGCTTATGAGATAAGGTTTTCCTGGCAGCAAGCCACAACATCTGTGATCTACAATTAGAATGTAACTCCCGTTCGAAAGTCTTCTAAAGAATGGTTCTATTTGTGTTGCAGGTGTGCCTAACTGGTGACATGAAAGGTTATTTGAAGTCCCATCACAGGCCCCATGCAAACTAATACCCTGACACAGAAGTATGCCACTTAGTGATTTTTCACAATTATTACCACTAAGAAATACACTCTGTCCGTTATTACTGACACATGTGTGTGTATAGGGCAAGTTCCATGTGAACTTAATGTATCCTTTACCCAACCTTTCATACTGGCCTGCCGGTATATATTTTTGGCAGTATTGAAACTGGAAAGTTGTTATCGGAATATTTATTATCCCATGTATTATCCATTCAATGACAGGTTGTTCTGACATTGTCAATGGTAATCTCTCAAGTTTTTCAATGCTCAGAATTGTATAGTCAGCACCCTTTTGTGCCAAACTGATTTGTTTATCAGTAAGGTTAAAGATATTAAATAGTGACGTTGTGTTGATTAGACGCCAAGGCACATATCCTGAACGCAGATTTTGTAACGTCCAGCCAAGCTGTACAATAGAACGCAATTGAGACTGACCGTGTTGCAACATCAGTAAGTCTTGTTCTATTATCTCGATTGCAGAAGATACAATACTGTCCAGTGAATATATTCTGGAAGACAGTCATTAACCCATTGTCCACAACAGAAAGTGATTTTTCCAAATTAACACGGTCAATTTCCCGTATTTTGTCTGCTGTCTCAATTTGAGTTACTTTCCAAGCTTCGTTGTAAGCTGCATATATAGAGGCCGCTATGAAACGTTTTTGACACTGTTTGCGTGGTCCCATGATGAAATCACGCAAGTCAGCACCTTCTTTAAGTAAAGTTAAGTGTTGCTTAATTTCTGACAGTGTGGATGTATGTAGCCATTGAAGGCAGAGTTTCCCCACACTATAAGTAGTTACAATCCCTGGATGTTGTCTCTGGGAGTATCTTGGGTCTGGCCTGGTCAATTTAAACCCCTGTATTTTGTTCAGGAATCTGTTTTGACAGTTATTTGTGTCTGTGGGCCAGATCAACCATTGTTTCCAATCAGTATGTGTTCTGTTTTGGTTTAAAATATGGGCTACGTCTATCTCAACATCCGTTGTGCATTACTGGTAAGTGTTGGTTTTGGAATAGACGGTTTATTTAAGTCTTTAATTTTGGCTAGGCCAAGACAGGATGTCTGTTGAATTGTATCATTCAAAAATATAATTTGTTCTGGGATTATGCAGGCTCTAAATAATGGTTCTATACCTTGCACTTGCCAATCTTTTGTGCCCCAGATCGTTTTTGTTTCAATGTTATTGTTCCAGAAATCAAAACCGAAGGTATTCATTTTTTCAAAAAATGAGTCTGAATATATCAATTTTGTGTTTGTAAGCATGGTTTTCACTCCTGTCTAAATTTAACAATTTGAAATAAAATGATTCTGCATTACTTGTGTTGAAGCCAGAAAAGTAGGAATATTTATCAAAATATGTCTTTGAACTGCCTTTTGGTGGAGTCGCACAATGTTCCCATTGGTTAAATTTTAAAACATTTCTAGGTTGAGCAGATTTATGCAGATAATGGTTACCATAATGGTTATAACAAAACATTTGATCGTAATTAGATGAACCTTGCAAATAATCATGTTCTGTAAATTTAGCTGACATTACTAGATCAGACATCATATCATTAATACTTTCAAAGTCCCAATCATCAGCAAATGTGCTTGGTTTTACAAAGTCACTTAATGAAATCTTAAATTGATGAGGATACTTCAGAAGCTCAACCGGACCATAGATTTCGTAATCAGTTTTGTCCCATGCTACCCCACCGGGTATAGGATTGGCTGTGAAGTTTACTGAAGAAAGTTCTCTTTTCTCTATGTGTGAAGACTTGTGTGGTTTCAGGACCAAGTTGATGTTCTGACTTGCTGTGTCCATTGTAACATATTTTCCCTCAATGAAATGTCCCAGGCATAGTACCATGATGAGCCAAATGATGAGGATGAATACTCCTAGTGCCACCCAAAGTATAATCCATGGAGAAATCAGATAGGTTTCTTTTAGTTGATGAAAGAGTTCCTTTGCTTTGTCTTTTAAAGTTTTTGTTGTCGGCTGTTCCTCAGGTTCACTTGGATCTTCAGAAAAATCATCGCAGTTGATGAAGTAGCCTGATGCTGTTCTGTCAATTGTTTCAATTGCTTCTGGATTCCTTTTCGTTTTTGGAATTTTATTTGTTTCATTAGCATAGTCTGTGGTTACATCATTATAGACTGGTGTTTCTTGATTTAAGATTTTAATTTGGGTTTCAAGAGGTTTAAGTTCCATGGCTTTGTTGCATAGTCCTTGTTGTTTTACTGTAGGTTTATCAATTGTGATTAGTCTTTCAGTTTGAACCTCTGTGTTTGTAGCAAACTTTGGTGTTCTACTACTTCGTGGGAGTCCACTTGGCCTACTACTTGTTATCGGCCACATGATTGTGGTTTAACCAGGTAAATGGATACAACTCGGTTCTCCTTTTTACCAGCAAGGGGCGGTAGTACTACTGATCTTGTCCCGTTGACAGACAAGACAGGAACTGCTTTTCTGTAAGAAGGCCCAAATTCCTTCTTCACCGCGATCTTTTCTCTGACCAGATCCCCGATTTTTGGAATCCAGACAGGCCTTGCTGGGACATGTGGTTCTCTTCAGTGGCTGTTGGCTGTTGCTTCAACTTTATGTTGCTCAGGTCTTTTCTTTTTTTGTTTAAGTCCTGTAAAATAGCCAAACGATCTTTGATATCAAAGCATTTTTCTTTAACCACTGAAGTTTGACTATCAAGGCCCTGGATTAGCATTCTAGTCCCAAACAATAGTTCGTACGGATTGAGACCTCGCAGAGAATTTCTTGGCAGATTATTAAGACTACGTTGGACACTTATTAAATGTTTGACCCACCCAGCTCCTGAACCTAATACCTTTGCTGTTATAGATTGCTCTATGCCCTGGTTTTTTCTTTACACCATCCCATTTCCCTCAGGAAGGAGGTGACAAGAGTACCGCAATGCTATGCCCATGCTGGCCATGTCCGTCTCATAAGCTTGAGAGCTAAAAGCAGGACCCTGGTCAGAATGTAGCATGCAAATTGCGTATATGCCATTATAGACTCGCAAATCTTTGTATAACAGTTCAGATGTCAGCCGAGAGCTGGGTTCTACATTTTAAGTGAAAAATAGTCTCTACATGTTAATATGACGCATTATTCATACTGGGTATTTCATGTTGATAGCCTAATCCTTATTGGGTGAAACGCCATGGTAATACACCGTTTCGTTCACTACTGCGATCTCTGTTGCAGTTTGGACAGTTTTTTGCAAATATGTGATGTTGCAGGCTCATTCCTGGCCACCAGTATGTCGATTGTAATTCTTCTAGAGAATCTTAAGTGTAAAGTGTCTAAGACCCTCACCCATATGTGCGTCTGCTATTAATAAGCCTCTCCTGTCCATGTTTGGAATCACTCTATCCCCCACTCCAGGGATTCGAGCAAAAGGGACGGAGTTTGCATCGATTATGTATGTATAATTGAGTGGATACATGAGGGGTAGCGCCGAGCAGTCGCCTTTTGATGACGTTTTTACCCCGTCAATGTATTTTACTGAATGCTTTTTTGTAGCTACGGAAGCCGTTGTAGTTGGTTCCGCTGTGGCTGTCTCAGCCAATGAATTCCCTGCAACGTGAACGCCATCACGCTGATGACTCAGTGAGTGTATCACGTGAGTCTTTGGTAGTTCTTTCTTTAAAAGAACTATTTGTTCCCAAAGCGATTTTTGCTTTATTGTTGCACCTGTGCCATCTTTGTAACCGTTTTCAACCCATTTCTGCAAGTCGTTATTGTATGTTTTTACGCAGTAATATGAATCGCTCACTATTAGTGTCGGGAATTCGCGATCCGCATTATCTAGCGCCATTTTTAACGCTATTATGTCAGTTTGTTGTTCTGAATTGTTTTCCACTGAGTGTGTTTTTGAAAACAGAGGTCTTAATTTACCTCCGCGCCACACGTCTTTTGTAATCTCGCATGTGGCGTTATAAGCTTGTTCACCCCAAACTGAGGGCTGAGCATGTCCGTCTGTATGTATTACACAGGCGTACTGTCGTACGGGCAGAATGTCGATTGGCAGAGGATATTCTCTTTCATATTGTAGATTTTTTCATTTTGTCAATTCTGGATCAAAATAGTATTTCACTTTGTCTGTAGCAATAGAATCTTCCCATTGTATCCATCTAGGATTCAGTGCCATAGTGGGTAAATTACATGGGGTTGTTAATGCCTCAAAGGCTGATTCTGCTGTTCTGACTGTAATTTGTCTGCCGTCAGCTTGGTATCTTTCTCTTGCTACAGCTGTTTGAACCGCGTGAACAATGTTTTCCTTAATGCTGAATGTTTTTTCGGTTTCTGTGTACAAGTGTGATTTGTATGCTATTGGTACCTTCTCTCCCTCATTTGAGGTCAGGTATGTGAATCCGCATCTTCCTGGGATGACTCGAATCACAAGGTTGCGTGTGTTATCGCGTGTTTGCAGTTTTGTTTTAACTAACATGTCTGTTTGTAAAGATCTCAAAATTTCTGTGTGTTTTTGAGTCCAATTGATTCTTTTAAAATCTGGTTTTATTAGATCATAGAGAGGTTTAACCCTCTCTGCATAGTTTATAATGTAAGTTCTTCCGAAATTCAGGAAACCTAGAATTGATTGCAAGTTTTTCAATGTTCTAGGTGCTTGGATTACAGCACATTTCTCTAGGAAATTGGCAGCCAGGCTTTTGCCTTCACTTGATAATTCAAATCCTAAGAATAGGACAGTCAGATGGGCAATTCTTGACTTCTTGAAGTTGAATTTGTAACCCTCTGCTGCGAACCCAAGTATTATGGTGTTCACTCTTTTCAAGTGAGTATCCAAGTCATCGTCTGTTAGATAGATGTCATCGACATAAGATAATGCCTCATCATCATACATTTGTACTAATTCTGTTACTCTCGCTGAGAATAACCCTGGGCTGTTCTTGAACCCTTGGGGCAAACGACAGAAATTTTTCTGCGAGCCATTTATTGAGAAAGCAGTCAAATTTCTGCTTTCAGGTGCTATATTTTGACAAAAGAATCCATTAGAGATGTCTAATGTTGTTTTGTATTTTTTGCGCACTATGCTATTCATTAGTGCGGCACTGCGTGAGTTTTGTACTGCAAACGTTTTGCAGCATGAGTTAAGGTGTCTGTAGTCCAAAACTAGACGATATGAATCATCTGGTTTGGAGACAGGAAACAAAGGATTGTTCACTTGTGAGGTGCATGTTTCAATCACCCCCTGGTATTCAAGTTGATCTAAGATCTCCCTGACCTGGTTTTTAGCTTCTTGCTTAATTGGGTACTGCCTCTGTGCAGTTGGTTGAGATTTTAACTGGATTTTGTGAGGAGGAGAGTCCTCATCCCATCCCACATGATTTTTATATAGTGCAGGAGCCTGGGCTACTGCCCACTTTCTTGCAAGTTTATATTTTTTATGAATTGGGATATGATTTGAGAAGGCAGGCATAATCATTTCTTCGCCATGAGGGCACTCCCTGACAAACTCTGGTGGCCAGTCTTTTTCAGCTAGAAGGATGTCATAGCCCTTGGAGAGATTATCCCAAAATAGACCCCTTATTTTCCTAGTCTTATCTCCCTCTATACGTAAGGTTATTTCATATATTTTATGAGGTTTGCTAACTCTGGTATCTGCAGTTTTCACTTGAATGTATTCATTCGTGTCCACTGTCTCCAGATGATTCATCAGGATCTTGCGAGCTATGCTCACTTCTGCTGCGCTGTCTAGCATTGTCTGAGCCCACTCTCCGTTTTTCAGCTGAGTCCTCAGGATCCTCGGCATGTTTTATTATTTTAATGCTGGCTACCTTCTTCTTTGGAAATTGTAACTTTTTACTTTGATGAGCAGGTTCTTTGTCTTTGGACTTGACGAGCTCTTCCCTGTGTTCTGACCGTCCTCTTCTTTCCGATTTCTGCGAGGAAGTCTGAAAAGATCGAGAGGGACGTGTATCAATATCTTGATATCTATCAGGTTTCTTCAGATTATCCCTATTTCTAAGGTTGTATTTTTTCTCAGAGGGCTCCCTCTGGGGAGACTTGTGTCCTTGGTCCGGAGATCTTTCTCTCCGCCGAGGAGACCTTCCTCTGGACTGGAATCTTTTTTCTTTGGGAGTGGATTGTTTATTTCCATCCCAGTTCTTTTTTGAAGTGTTTAGATTATTTTTAATAAATACCTTTTCAGGATTTTCTATTAGTTGGGGTTTCACTGGTTTCCCACCCAAACTATCTCTTCCTAGTTCTTCATAGGATTTTTCTATGATTCTGGCAAGTTCAAATGGTTGATCTGCTATATCTGTTTCCTTCAATCTTTGGCGGATCGCCACATTTGCTGCTTCCCCTTTTATGTTTGCTAGTAATATTGCCGAGACCTGCTTGAAGTCTTTCAGTAATTTCATACCCAGAGTTAGAGCAGGTTCTGGACCGTATTCATTTTGAATCTGTTTTAGCACTTCTGGTATTACCGCCATGGACGGAACACCATGTGTTTTTGTGTAAATGGAAGCAAAGACTGTACCCCAAGTGTCACAGTCCTCCACATGTGGTGCGATCCCCATTGGGAGACAGATAGTCAGAATTCTGTGTTTCTCCACAGGTGTGGTATCTGGAAATACCGCCTCTATTTGAGTGATTTTTTGTGCTAACCAGAATGGAATTTGTTCCCGTTTAATGGGTACTTTACCTAGACAGGACTGTATGTTCTGTGGTGTGATTTTATTTGTGTTCCCCTGATGAGGGGTCAGCTGTGGAATTTTAATAGCTGGTTGGACTGTTGAAGTCTGCATTACATATTGGACTAGTTGTCTGTGTATTTTAATCAGTTGTTTTAACTGTGTTAAAAGTTCTGTTACTGACATTTTTTCAATGTCTGGATGTGGTGTGTATCCGGCTAGAACCGGCCACGTCGCTCCTGGTCTACCTAGTGGACGAGCCTGGTGATGTGATCATTTTGTTTTAGGGCGCCTTTAAACCAGAGCAGGTGCTCTTGGTATTTGAGTGGTATTTCCACCTCCTCGAAAGGGGTGTACTCATCCGGAGGTTCCTCTATCTTGTAATAATGGAACTCCTTTGTTACAGCGTTTGCTGCTGGAAAATTTATCCATGAATAGAATACCTCTGTCTGCCGATATTCGTGTGCCTCAATTACGAATATGACTGTACCACCTCTCGGTGTCAGTCCATTTTCTATAAGTTTTAAAGTTATAGTTTTTCTTATGCTGACCGGGATGAGCTTTGCATCCGGGTCTTGTTGTAGGAGACTTGTGTCTTCCTCTAGGAGTTGAGCTGCTATTCTAGCTGCCTCCCTATCTTCTTCAGTTTCTGACATTTTACTGTCAAGAAAAGTTTTTGTTGCAGATCAGGTTTTCAAGGAAACAAAGATTAGATGCACAATATTTTGGAACACTGTATCCTTCAACGTTGAATAAACCAAAAACCATACATAGGAGTCTCCTCCTACTAAGTTTGGCGGATTTAACCTTTCACCCACTCCAGACGTCTTTGGAGTTTTATGGAAAAAAGGGTCTGTGTAAAAAAGCACGACTGAGTTACTCTAATGTCTTGCGTTAGATTTATCGCCTATCCAAACCGTTGGGCGACATGTAGTGTAGTTCCTATAATCCCAATAGGCTCTGCGCATTGGAATAATATCTTCAATAGTATAGACGTAGGACTGTGGTTAACTAGGTCTTCTACTGACGATATTAGACTTAAAGTTATGTGTGCCAGCTAGCTCAGAGTTCACTAGAAACTTTCTCGAATAGGCAAGGAGGAGTTTAACCTCCCTGGATAGACAAGAAGGGATTTAGTTTCTGACAACCATAGAACATGACAACTTTGCTCTCCCCTAATCAAGAGTATATCTCTAGAGTCGTGTGAAAACAAAAGACAACTTATTTTACTCAGTCAGTACGTGCATTCTTAATTTCACCAGTTTGTAGAGAAATAAGAGATGGGCGTGGTTCAATAAAAGATGTTATTTATTGATCAGTCTCTTTTCTCATACAAGAGAAATGAATCGCTATTATTGCAATACTTATAGTTAAGTAAAGTGCATACAGTAAAAACAGAATTATAAAATAATACTGTAAAAGCATTTATATGGTTTCTTAGCCATATGATACTAAAATGGATAAAAGATATACATACATATATACATTGACTAATCGTACTCAACTGGTGCTTCCAACTACGCCTACCCCGGTGTACCTGACCTAAGCCTAATACTTGGGAGGGAGTAAGTAAGTAGCAGTTTAAGTTAAGTTTGCTTTGCCAAGAATCTGACTCAAGAATTCTCTGTAAGGGGTTAGTCAGTTCAGTACCTGGGATTTGAAAGGCTGGAGGGTTGGTATCTCTGTCTCAGGACTCGATATCCCAGTTACCCGCGAGGGCGGCTGGAAACGCCAGAGGCTGGATTTCTCGGCAGAAGAAAAGGCAGCGTCTCTCTCAGCGTGTCAAAAGGGAGGGGCAGCGTCCGTGGGTTTTTTCTGCATCAGCTGGGCTCTCCGGCAAGTAGCGCTGCTCCAAGCTTGTCACCACTGTGACCTAGCTTAGGGCAACGTCAGTATATTTATACCTGAAAGGTGCCGTGTTTGACGTAAGGATGGACATAAGACGTCAGCAAGAATGTCATAAGGACTGGTCGTTCTTACATTCTTTGCAGGAGTTCTCGAGCGAAATCAAAACAATGGTCGCGGGGATTTCCCAGGTCTGTTGGAGGTTTGATTTGTTTTGAGAACTCGGTGTGCTTCTCTAGGGGGCTGAAGGGATAGTGCTTGCTTAATGTGACAGCATGTGCTATGACCTAATCTGAAGACGGGTTTCTGTGCCGTTGTATGGACATTAGTGAATTAATAACCGGACAAGGGTCAGAAATAGGAGTATCAATATAGGTACCTAGATAAACACACTACAGCTATGTGCAAATCAGCCTTGACCCTGTGCCTCATGGAAACAGTCCATCACAAACTGCCAAGCCATGTCTTCCCTGAACCAGAAACAAGCATCCTGGGACCGGAATCGGGCTAACAGCGCTCATCAGCCAGGCTAGCTTGAATCCAGTGGCAAAGTGAGCAAGGGACCCACGTCTGGGCATACCCCGCCAACTTAGGGCGAACAAAGCAAACACAAGGAGATGACGGACAAATCGCTGGAACTTTTCAGACACTCAACCGCAGTCACAGATCTGGGTTCAATCCATCATCGTTCTTTAGCTCACCAAGTTCAGACACAGCTATATGCAAATCCGTCTTGACCCTGTGCCTCATGGGAACAGTCCAGCCCGAACTGCCAATGCATGTCTTCCCTGGACCGGAAACAAGCATCCTGGGACCAGTTTTGGGCTAACAGCCCTCATCAGCCAGGCTAACTTGAATTCAGTGGCAAAGTGAGCAAGAGACTCACGTCTGGGCACACCCTGCCAACTTAGGGTGAACATAGCAAACACAAGCAGATGATGGACGGAGCGCTGAAACTTTTCAGACACTCACGCCCAGTCACAGATCTGGGTTGAATCCATCATTGTCTTTAGCTCACTTCGCCACCCTAGTTCAGACACAGTTATATGCAAATCAGTTTTGACCCTGTGCCTCATGGGAACAGTCCAGCCCGAACTGCTTAGCCATGTCTTCCCTGGACCGGAAACAATCTTCCTGTGACCGGTTTCAGGCTAACAGCCCTCATCAGCCAGGCTAGCTTGAATCCAGTGGCCAGGATCGCAAGGGACCCACGTCTGGGCATAATCTGCCAACTTAGGGCAAACAAAGCAAACACAAGGAGATGATGGATGGAGCGCTAAAACTTTTCAGACACTCGCCCCAGTCACAGATCTGGGTTGAATCCATCATCATTCTTTAGCTCACTTTGCCACCCCAGTTCAGACACAGCTATATGCAAATCAGTCTTGACCCTGTGCCTCATGGAAATAGTCCAGCCTGAACTGCCAAGCCACGTCTTCCCTGGACCGGAAACAAGCATCCTCGGACCGGAATTGGGCTAACAGCGCTCATCAGTCAGGCTAGTTTGAATCCAGTGGCAAAGGGAGCAAGGGACCCACGTCTGGGCATACCCCGCCAACTTAGGGCGAACAAATCAAACACGAGGAGATGACAGACAAATCGCTGAAACTTTTCAGACACTCACCCCCAGTCACAGATCTGGGTTGAATCCATCATCGTTCTTTAGCTCACTTCGCCACCCCAGTTCCGACACCGTTATATGCAAATCAGTCTTGACCCTGTGCCTCATCGGAACAGTCTAGCCCGAACAGCCAAGCCATGTCTTCCCTGGACCGGAAACAAGCATCGTGGGACCGGTTTCTGGGTAACAATCTTCATCAGCCAGGGTGAGTGAAATGTGTCAGCGCTCCATCCATCGCTTGCTCACTTTGCGACTGGACTCAAGCTTACCTGGCTGATGAAGGGTGTTACCCAGAAACTGGTCCCAGGGAGCGAAAGAATGATGATGGATTCAACCCTGATCTGGGGGTGAGTGTCTGAAAAGTTTCAGCACATATGATTAGGCCCAGCGCAGCAGGTGCACATGCAAATGACCTCCCAGGATATTGCACTGAGCCAACCATATATGGTCTTGGTGTGACCACTCTTATTCTGGACAGGTATTAAAATTGTTAGAGGGACGCCCTGTGGCCAGTTTCTATCACTGTCTCTGCACCTATTTTCACTTTTGATCCCACAATTTTTTTCATTCATTTGCTGTATTGTCTTCCCCCTCCCTATTGATCCACCTCCAGCGTTGGTCTACACGGAGGTGTGTTAGCAGCCCTATGATGAAGCATGACACAGTTTACTGTTTGTGAGGGCAGTTTTAACATTCCTGTGTGATTCCCCCACTCTTTTGGTTTAAAGCATTTCATGTACACAGTCCCTCTTCAATGTTGTGGTTTCATAGTTTTTGAAGGAGGTTGAAGCGGGACTTAATCCTCCTACCCATCATTTTCTGTGGGACCAGAATGGGAGCCCAGTGCTATACAGACAGGAATGAGTATAGACAAACATCTGTCTGACGGGAGGGCAGTCTCATATGTGAGAAACCATCGTTATGAAGGGGCCATGCTGCTCTGCTGATTCTATGTGCTTCCCTTTCTATTTTATTGGCATGGCACTCCCGCTTCTTCCAAATCTTGTTTTCGACAACGACCTTTGGGTAAACGAGTGCATGATAAAGGTCAAAATGAGTTGTCATTTATAAGCCAGTTACTATTTTCATTGTAAGTGTGGAATCAGGCGTTGTATCACAAAAGATGCATACACACTGAGCACAGCAGGAGAAATGTGTAATCCAGCTACACCAGCACTTACTGACCATAAACATGCCATGGTATATTCTGCAGGATAGCACAGATCATCTTACCTAAAATTAAGGAAGAGAACGCATCTGTAGCTATCCACGAAACCCTCGCCACATCAACCAATCAACCCAGGAGAATGTGGTGCTCAAGTGTCAAAAGTAGCAGGCAGATGAAGGAGGATCAGCAGTTGTACATTCCCCTGATCCCCATCTTCAATTAAACAACCTGCATATCCCGGAGTGTGGTCCCTCCCTTTCCCAGTCCAGCTGATACAATGGTAGTTGACCAAAATGTCATACTGTTCCAGATAGGTCTTGACATGATGGTACAATACCCACGCCAGAATCATGAGTGGAAACATATTGTTCTTCATCAGTCTGCAATTAGGGTGGTGGAAGGGAGGTCAATAGATCTTCATATGCAATAGATTCATTCACAGTTCCGTCTCATGAACCATTGCAACACAAAATAAGGTATTTACTACTTTTCTTACCGTAGGAAAATACCTTCACTAGCTGCAGATAATAGACTTGTGACACATTTCTACTGGGGTCAGAACTGGCTTTCAGGGAATCAACTATATCAGCTATTTCCTAAAGATGTAAGACACCTTTCATTTACAGAATTTAGAAATTGCGGGACTCATTTAAAGTATAATATTAAATTAGAATGTATTCTTACCACTGCACACGCTTCTTTAATACTTGAGTCTGAGACAATATCCCTGGAAGAAATATGTTTCAGTTGATTTATTTTTGTCTTAGTTAATTAAAACCGCACATCACTGCCATCAAATTGCCATTATAAATCGAAAAAGAAATCTCATGCTTTCAACATTGTGCCAATCACATTATACAATTAAAATGGGTTTTATAATGAAAAAGAAAACAATCCATTCTAAAATACATCTTTGGCTATTATTTATTCTCTGATTCATCACTTGCTATTTTAATTCACTAAATAAGATCTCATGGTTTCAACATTGTGCAAATCTAAATTATATCTTTATTAAAAAAGGATAAAACAGTCCTCACTCATTCTTCGCTGGCTATTGCTGATCCTCTAATTCATCACCTGTGTGGAAGAAAACAGCTATATGGTGGATTGTCTGCCTATGTACAGCTTTGAAAACAATTGTCTCTAAATTTCGCCAAAGTTCCATGGTTGTTCATAACATGTGAGGAAAGAGTCCTCGAGGAATGGATCTAATTGCATGGCTCACATATTATTTGTGTGAAAGCCAAAATTTCCTATAAAAAAACCTCTACTAATGCTAATCCGCTATGGGCTTCAACAATGACAAATGCACACAAACATTTGGTGCTGAAAACACAAGCCTTTCATATTCAATGCCAGTCCTTAACTAGATTGTTTCCTTTTAATAAATAATGTTCTTTTGGAAATACTGAACCATGCATAAATATACTCAATGTGACAGCCTTAAGATTTTGTCCTACGTGCACGTCAGAAGCAATCTCATAATACAATTACTAGTATTGAAGTAGAGGGAAAGGAATATAAAACACCCGAAGATGTATTAGATACGTTTAGGCAATACTATCAGAAACTATACCAGAATGAGGATAAAGCTGATCAAGAAGTAGTAAGAGATGCCCTCAATTTATGCCTAACTGAGATTGGATCAAATAAGATCATCGATGACGGTGCAAGGGAAAACTTGGAAAAAAATATTACACACACAGAGGTACTGCTAGCCCTGTCAGAGCTAGCCTCGGGAAAAGCTGCGGGTCCCGATAAATTACCATTAGAATTATATAAAATTCTTGGAGAATTTATAACACCATATCTACTAGATCTATTTGTAAGGATTCAAACAAGCGGCATCCCGCCTGACTCATGGAAAACAACAAACATAATTATCTACCCTAAAAAGGGAAAGCCCCCAACCTTACCCTCATCGTATCATCCAATCTCCTTAATAAATTCAGACTCAAAGATATACTCAAAAATTCTGGCGAATAGGCTCAGAAGGGTTATCGAAAACCTTGTCTCCCCATGGCAACACAGATTTATCCCCGGGAAGTCCACCACAGACCATACTCGTAGAGCTATATCGCTATTTGATATCATGAAAGCGACGGGGGGGCGAATGTCGATGATCTTACTCGATGCCGAGAAGGCGTTCGATCGCGTTTCTTGGAGTTTCCTATGGGCGGTGCTCGGGAAAAACAACTTTGGGCCCTGTCTCACTAAATCAATTAGGGCAATGTACCACGAACTAAAACGCTAGGGTTCTAGTTATGGTACAGGAATCAAAACCGTTTGAAATATTGAGAGGCACTAGACAGGGCTGTCCGTGTTCTCCGATCTTGTTCGCTATGTATATCGATCCGTTGATTCTTAAATTTATGGCAAGCGATGTAATCATACCTGTCACGATAGGATCTTACGAAACTAAGGTTATGGCATATGCTGATGACGTGGCGGTAATAACACCCTACCCCTCCGAGGCTATAGCTGAAATTGAGGCTATTACACAAGCCTACGGGTAGATCTCAGGATACTCTCTCAATCGCGATAAAACCATGGTAATTTGCACTGATAATATTCAGTTTGACGACCCTAAGAAGGTGGATAACGCAATATACTTAGGGATATGTATATCACCTAATGTAGAGATCATTAACAATTTAAATTATATACCACTACTAAAAAACATTGCGAAAGATCTAAAAAGGGTCGACAGTATCCATCTCTCAATTATAGGGAGAGGACATTTTTTGAAAATGAATATCCTACAAGACTTTTGTATTTATTTCGTGCTATTCCTCTAATAGTTGAAGACAAAACTATTAAAGCAATAGAATATCAAATGAGCAAATTTATCTGGAATTACGGGAAAATAAGGAGGGCCCTTAGCTATCTATCCCTTCCGGTATACAGGGGCGGACTAGCAATCCCCAGCATAATGCTCTATCTATGGGCCACTATACTCCAGCAAATGACACCCTTACTTAATACATATACGGCAACTCCAACACTAGGGGACAGTGTTATACAATCCATATATGAACTAGCCTTAGGAAACAATGCAAAAGGTTTACTGCTAAAACAATTAGAACCCTCATACTATAAAAAGGTAAAGTTCAAGGTTATTAAGAGTGCCTGGAGAATCTGGAAGAAAACAATGAGACAACTTGAAATCCCAAAATTGAATAAGTATACACCATTATGGAACTCATCAGCACTACCAAGACAAGCTAATGATGATATCTCCAGGCGATGGGAAAACCTGGGGGTTTTAACTCTAGGAGATTTCCTCCAAGATGCCTCAGAAACAAGGTTTCAGTACCTTCAAGATAAATTTTTAATCCCGAACTCAGATATTTTTAAGTTTATTCAAATCAACACAATTCTCAGTACAAAAACTATGAATATTTCTCTGTCAAATATCCCTTTAATGGATTGTATAGGGAAATCAGCATCCAGGATAGATACATTTTATGATATGTTGCTAGAAAGTAAGAAGGATGACTTAGAGTACATTGAATCTACATGGGCAAATAAACTTAACAATCCTAATGTGGATATCGACAAGTCACTACAGCTTCTATCTGAATTATTTATTTCATCCAATCTAAAGGCTCAGCTGTACAAAGCAATATATAATCTTTACTACACACCCGCTAAACTGTATACATGGGGGAAGAGAGAAAACTCTGAATGTCCTCGGTGTGGTACTAGTCCAGCACATCTGATACATATGTTTTATGACTGCGACAAATTAATACCTCTCAGACAAATGTTAGCTGAATTCTGGCAAGAAGTGTTCGGCCATCCCATACCTGAATCGCCCACTTTATACCCACTTGGGTATGACAATTCTCTTATGCTTAGAAAGGAGGAGGAAACATGCCTCTTTCTGGGGACAGCGGTGTATAGAATAATTTTATCAGCACGATGGAAGGATACAGATCCCCCTAATTTTCAAATATGGCTGACGCGTTATCTAGGGATTTATAATCAAGAAAAAGCAATCTATGCATGTAGAGGGAAAAAAGTCACGTTACGAGGGGAAAGAATCTGGGAGCCAATAGAAGGCTGGAATAATAAGATAAGATAATTTTCAAAAATTTTTTAAAAAAAAAAAATTCTCTTTTCTTGTGTGAAATAACTGCTATGTTATGTACTTATGCCTTCACGATTATATAATCTGTATTAACAATAAGAATTATTAATGTCGATACACGCATAATTTATGCATATGAATATCTCTTCAATATGTACAAATCTTTTTGTGTTGCTAAATAAAAAAATATTTAAAAAAAATGTAGAAATGTACTTTTTTATTAAACTTACAAAGCAAACCGTGCGCAGAAATAACATGCAGTTTGTATTAAATTAAAACAACATTTAATAGTGCAGAACCCAATGACAGCTTTCTAAAATATTAGTTGAGAATGTGCTTTCAGATGCGCTTGCAAAGCTGACCCCAGCTTTGACTTAAAGATAAAGTTGGAAAAGGAATGTTGCCTTTTGTTTGCTGACACGGAGGACCATTCAGAAATTGCCATAAAAAGCTTTATTTTACCTGCTGTAAAGAACAGAAAATATATGTATTACAAAATGCATTACAATTTTATGTTTCTATTGATTTCCTGCTTAACAATCTTTTTTCTTGCAGGCATGAAAATGTTTTCCTCAAGATTATTTGTTTAGTTAAAGTACAATTTGCTTTGTTAGACGGTTAGGGAAGTGAAGTCATGGAAGCTAAGAAATGTGCCATGGAGATTTGATGTTGCAATCGTAGAAAGATACAATCTGCTACGTCCTGCTGAATGATGGAAAGACGTGTGAGAATGAAGAGAAACATGCCTTTTGAGGAATGCTGAATTCTCATTGGATGGACTTGGACACATGTTTTTGTAACATGAATTGCAGTCTTTTTAAATACATTCCGAGTTTAGACGCAGAGTAGCGGAGATTTAGAGGGGTTCGGAGCAGCAGCTGATGAAAGCAAATGAGGGGGGGATGCAGCAGATGTCTTTGGGTGATAGGGAGCAGCAGATGAAGGCAGAGCAGAGGAGAGAAGACGGGCTGAGCCCTTTTTTTACATTACCCAAGCTCCATGCTTACCTAATTAATTGGCTTTTGCCAATACTTATTTACCCTATGCTATTTTAAGATACCACTGAATCTTTTGAGCCTCTCTAAATGGGAACATCTACATAATTATACTTGCCTTTACTTTTGAACTCTTCATGGGTTCTGACTGACATGATTTGTGCCCCAGCTTCTTAAATAGGGTAATCTTTCCGTTATGAACTGCATTGAATGCATTATTATATTATCTGCATGAACCATACTTTTCTATTTTCAATTCTGTAACCTGATTGATGTTTGACTAATGAAAAAAGAGACAGAGTTCCTAAACTCTAAATAGAAAATAAGCCCCTTTAAAACTGCTCATAACTCTCATTATTGACTGAAATATAGAATTACATTTAAAATTGCTTGTGATGATGAAATAGGTATTTTGATCAAAATACGTATAGTCGTCTTGTCCCACGTATAGAGGTGACATAGTAAACACAGCCAGGTAGAATCTTTTAAGGTTCTTTATTAAGACCATAAGATGTATGGTGACAGCCCCACCAGGAGCAGCCTGCTAGCTGCTCAGCCCATCTTCCAACTGACAACGCTCACACTAGGCACTCAAGCATTCCACCTATGTCAATCACATCAACATTCCATACAGAACACTCACACTAGCTGAGCAGCTAGGAACGAGGTGATAGGGAACATTATAACATAACATGAGGATACCACAATACAACGATCCAACACCTAGGAGAGTAGATATTGGTGCTGGAACAGGTCCTGATGTTGCATTCGCAAGGGTCTACAGTGCACAATAGGTCCTTCAATATCTGCATAAGTGTAAGAAATATAGTTAAAATTATAAAACCATTTTTTATTAGCAAATCCCAGATTCATAAAGGTAAGAGCTTTGCAACTGCAAAACAAAGTTTCAAAATATACAAGCTATACGCTGTCTGGTGAAGATATCTTTTCGACTTGTAAAGTGAACTTTGCAACCTACACCAATACTCAGGGGCATATAAGAGTCATCCCCCTTCCTTTGTAAGTGCAGTATGTACTGTATCAGTAATACGCAACTGGAACTGCAGTCAAAAAACATTTGTCTGTTCGCAAGACCCAAACAGGAGTTATTACATTTGCACAGCATCCACTTAGTGAATTGCTAATGTTAGCATTGGAGGATCAGGGGACCGTTGTCTACTCCCCCAGTGCTATTTATGTAATGTACACACTTATTTTTGAAAGCTGGAGGTGCTTTAAATGTTTTTTTTGCATTTGCTATAAAGAAATGGGATGGCTGTCTTTGGTCACTTGCAGAACTCCATCCTTGCATTCACAACTACTCGCAATCACAAAGAAACTCCTGCCTCCTGATTATCGATGAGACAAGGTTTTTTCCAACCTGCAAAATATCCTGAGGCTTAGTAGTACTCTAGCTGCAGTGCAAACTAAAGGTGAAGTGGCAAACCAGTCGCTGTGCAAAAATCACAGAAGGATTTGCGACCTAACTTAGTATATCAAAAGATGGACCTGGAGAGTTTATCATTCACAAGAACTTATTATTATTTCAACCTTTTATGTCTTAATGGACAGGGAGAATTTTGTTATCATAGTGGTTCCTATTGGATGTGGATAATGTTTTATGCAATTGGTCCATATTGGGATAATTCATCTGTGTGCCCTATGCTGCCCATGCAACTTAAAGTTTGCCTGCCTCAGACCATTTTTTGTACATGAAAATGTGAAGCTGACGAAATGCAGAATGACAGTGCTAAATTTGTGCCAATGTTTGCCAGTGCTCGGCACCAGCGGCACAAATGTATGACAGTACATCACATGGTGACACTGTGAGTCAAGTTTAAAAAACGATGGGCCAGATGTAGGTGGCCAAATAGCGAGCGCTAACGCTGTAATTCGCCACGTTTGCGATCGCTATTTGGCTGCGAGCAATGTAGGTGAGTTTAAACCTACTAGCAAAATAAGGAATCGCAAATTGCGATTCCTTAAATGCAATGTAAGTAGCACAAAAGAAAGTGCACTTTAGCCTTAAGGAAGCGCTAATTATTACCAACTTCAAGTTGGTGATAATTAGTGATTTCCATTAAAAAAGCACTTTTTTGCTTTTTTTTAAGTGCCTGTGGCACACATTCATGCCCTTAGGGCATGTTTGTGCGCCACTTGGTACACATGCACATTTCAGGGGTGCAACAGGGTGTCCTTTTGACACCCTGGCCCCCTTGAAATAGCGCCCGCTATTTGCGATTCTCTAAAAGCGAGTTGCAAATAGTGAATATCTTCCTTTTCATTCCTATGGGCCTCCTAGCCCATAGGAATGAATGGGTAGGTATTCCTTATTAGCAAATCTCAATTTGCAATTTGCTGTTAGGGAATATTAAGGATTCGCAAATATTTTAGCGATTCCTACCTACATTCGATTTTGCGAGTCCTTAATAGCGAATCGGTAAAATTCGCTATTAAGGAGTCACAAATTTGATTTTACCTACATCTGGCCCAATGTGAGCAAAGCATTTAGCAATTCAATATACCATTACAAAATTAGTAAAACCAGAGTGTTCATGTCATTCTTAAAGCTTTAAGTCACCTAGGGCCAGATGTAGGTAAATAGTATTTACCGTTTCTAAAATACAGAATTTTACCAATTCGATATTTTAGAATCGGTAAATGCTATGTAGCAAAAAATTTGGTAAAAATTACCGAGGCACATAGGAATGAATGGCAAATACCGAATCGGTAAATACCGATTCGGTAAAATGGGGGACACATTCAAGGGTGCCAGGGTGTCACTTTGACACCCTGTTGCACCCCTGAATCGTGCTTGTGTGCAGATCTGGCACACATACATGCCCTAAGGGCATGTATGTCTACCACATGGCACAGTTGAAAATGCACTGATTTGCCTTTTCAAAGGTATTCCTTATTTACCCAAAAAAACACTAATTATACCTAAGTCTCTTATGTATATGAAAAAGTGTTGTGAAGTTAAAGGAAAAGCTATATCTACACTCTCAACTCCCAATATGTATTTAGGACACAGGGGAAGGCATCCCTTAAGGATAAGACCCCTCACTCACCCGAAGGTGACATGCTTCATCATATGGGGCCTCCTTACCAGTGGCAAAAGCCTGGTCACCACTGGGAGCTACTACTTCAGGGATCTTAAGGAAGGAGCTCAGAGATGTTTTCTTATGGAGTAGGATGGTAATCCCATATGTGTGCTGTAAGGGTTGAGTGAGGTAAATTGCAGCGCTGTGTTGAAGGACGGGTGTGAGTTAAAACTGCCTAGTTAGAACACCAATAAACTTTATTCTTGTGTGCTAGCTGACAGGGTTAAAAAGTAACAGCACAGTGGTATGGATTTAAACCACTGTTAGTGATCGGTCAACATGTTTCAGCCTATTGATCTACATATAGTATCAGCGGCTTTCGTCAGGACCAGGTATTATTACAATGCTGCTGCAGTATTTCGTGAAAAAACCATAAATTTGGAGAAAAAAAACTTTTTAGAAAGAATAAATTTTACATTTTATATCACCAGTGTTCCTGCTCAATGTTATTTCTTGTATCAGGTCACATTCTGGATATCTGCAAAAGAGTCAACAAGTGCATTTGACTATAATTGGGAGGGGGAGGGCAAAGACAGGCTAGTCAACAATAACTCCTTACAGTTTAATTGAAGTCAAAAATGGTTTTCATATACTTCAAAAAAACTAGGTCACTTTTATTCTTTATGTCATATACAGTCTGTATGGTGAACTTACCCACAAAAGTTGGATAGCTCTGCCTCACCTCTACCAGACAAGTTGCTCAGGAGGGAGGCCCCGCTCTGTGGACACAATAGACACTTAGTGATATCTAACCACTTTGTCTTATTTTTGTACTTATAGTTGGTGGTAAATAACGAATCCTAAAATGGGAAAAGCACTCATTTGAGTGCTCTCTACATTACAAATTCGGTAATTTACCGATTCCTTAAAATACCGAATCGGTAAATGAACGAATTTGCAATTTAGGCCACCTACATCCCAAATGCCCAGTCGGTAACGGCCGAAATTCGGCCATTTTGGCCGTTACCGACCGGTATTGGGCCACCTACATCTGGCCCTCAGTGTAGTTCGAATTGTCACATGTGTAGGGCTGCAATGGCAAGCAGGTGTCACTGGTACTGGTATTGGGCAGCGCTGGCAGGGACCTTAGATAGTCTAAATAGCATTGGCCACCTGAGAAATAAAATTGACGTTGGCACTTATTATTTTCCAAATTAGGCACTGCAGGTTGGTAACCTCATAGGGATCAATTACAAGTTATGTGCATCAGTATGCCCATAGGGGTGGGCTGCAACGTCTGTTTACATATCTTACCTGGTGTATGAAAATACCTGTTCAAACCAAATGTGTTTCCTCTCACTTTTAACTCCTTCTCAAAGCAGGAGGCTTCTGTGCAATGGAAACAGGCCTGGATTCACTGATAGCATGCTGAATTATACTTGGTAATTCTGGGTCTGGAAACACGTAATGACCTGTAATTGCGGGGTGATGTAGTGATTGAAGACTCTTTGTAATAGATAGATAGGTATTTCTATGACCATTTACTTTTGCAGTAGTAAACCTCAACGCGTATTATTATTCTTTAAAAAAAAGCGTTTTATTAGCATAGAACCAGCCTTACATCTGCATTACTCCGTGAGACAGCAGACCAGAGAAATACCAAGAATTGTATCAGCATTTTTGTGCATTTGTGAAATAGAACCCTTGAATTATGTGCAGGTTGTACATTAGCACGCTCTCCCATTTCACTTGGATTTATCCTTTGTAACTATAACTATACATATGAACATATACAATGCATTGCAACGAGCTGCTTAGATTGTGCAGCACGGAGCTGCAACATTTACTTTGCAGCAGAGATTGCCCTTGCCAAAAAATATTAGTAAATGCTGCTTTGAATGGGCTTTCGAAGTCCTGTAGACTTATTATATCCTGCAACACCACAATGGAAATCGGAAAACCACAAAGCTTTTATCTGAGGTCAGATGAAACTGCTAACTTGCCTCTTTTCCTTATCTGCACATGCAATATTAATGATATGATTTGAAGAAATTGAAGGCAGCATAGCTCTATTTGTGCAAATGCGACATCTCGGCCTGCTTTCTAAACTGTCCTTCCAAGCATCCTTAGATAAATGACCTTGTGCTATCTCCTCAGGGAACGCTTCATCATTTAATTACTAAGCCATTGGAGACATCCTATAAAAATGCCTCAAAACGTCTTTCACATATTAGGTGGGACAGCATAATTCTTCAGGGACTCTGTCATGGGCAGAGGCAAGCACATTTGTCAGGTATGGATTTTCTTTACTCAATGTGGCAGAGATCATTGCACTGCCAGATGTGTTTTCATCTGTTTCTCACAGCTGTAAAATATTTGCATATTCTTTCCAATCTGTATGTGTTTTGTTTCGAGGTCGAATAAATAGGGCCACATGATTGGACTGCAGAGCACTGAAATGGCAAAAGCCAAACAGCACGCATTCTAGATTTGTAGAACCACTGGTGCATCATCCAGTTCAACACAAATACAGAGCACAACATATTTCCCAGTCTCAAACACCGTGACACAGTACACATTTTTAACAAGCAAGACAAACATAAAGGAAACAACTCTCTTAATACTCACAATATCTCTTGAGTGTGGTTCTTGCTTGCTGCACAGAGTAAGCCCCCTGCATCCGTGTTTTGATTAAATACAGTTGTTAAAACAATTGCAAATGACAAATTGCAATGCAATAACCAGTTGTGAGAAATTGGGTTGTTGGTTGACTAGGGTGTGAGCCCGAATCAATCCACAGCCACAATTCCCGACAGGGCGAACCACAAAAAGTCACTAATTAACCTGTGGTTAATGCTGGGTAGCGTGGCACAAGGAGCAGTCAGGCTTAACTGAGAGGCAATGTTTAAAGTATTTATGCAGCAAACAAAAACTAAGAAAGTGAAAACAGAACATAAGCAAAAATCCCAAACGAATTTATAAAAATAGATTACATTTTAATACATTATTTGTCATCAAAATGACAAACATCCAATGAGGAAAACAGAAGATATTGATTTTTAAAAAATTCAGTGAAAATAGCACCAAAAAGCACAAAGTGCCAGCAAGGGATATCTGGTCGTGCGGGATAGGGACAAAGTCAAAAGTTCACGCAGACAATAATGGAGTGTGGGCTGGCTACTGGGACCCGGCTAGGTTCACAGAGCAAAAGTACCTTAGTCTGAGTTGTGTCGACCTCGAGAATCCTGCTGACCATGGGGATGCAGAGTGCAGAGAAGGTAATGCACCAGTGTGGATAACAAGGCAGTGGTGATGTGCTTGTCCTGGTCACACAGCAGCGCAAATTCATTGACTACGGTGAGCGGGTTGCTGCGATATGGAGTTTCAATGTCGTTGTCGAGGCTGTCATCAATGGCGATGGGGACCTTGCTGTGAGTAGAGCGTTGCACAGTGGTGGTTCTGAGGGCAAGGCATCGTCTCCGAGCTACAAAACAGCAGTGATGCACAAGTTCTGATCCACTCAGTAGGGGTGATGCATCGGTTCTGATCCACTCTGTAGTGGCGATGCGTCGGTGCTAACACCCGCAGTGGTGGCAATGCGCTCGCTCTGTTTTCCACAGTGGTGATGATGCATTGGTTCTGTCAGAGAAAGCACCTTAGTTCCAGGTAAGCGGTCGCAGCACTTGGCAGGGCAGGCTCACAGATGGCAGAGCCCAGGTGCAGAACCAGGATAGTTGGACGTTTTTTATGTCCCTGAGACGTCAGACTAGGAGGCCAGTCAACTAGCCTTGGTGTCACTCTGGGTTGTGGTGTGATGCAGGTCCAGTACTTCTCATCCAGGCCAGGAGGGCAGCAGATCAGAACAGCAAGATAGCAGTTCTTCCGGAGCAGCAATCCAGCAGAGTGACAGTCCTTCAGCAGCACAGCAGTCCTTCTTCCTGGCAGAGTATCCACAGGTCCAAAACTGTACTGATGTGATAGGATCTGAGTTCCAGCTCTTATACCCAGTGGCGCCTTTAATGTGGGGAGAGTTCAAAGAAAGGTCTTCCCTTCCCTTCACATAGTTCCTCTCTTCCTGTCCCGGCTCCAGCCTAACTACAGGGGTAGGTGAGCAGCCATTTGTGTGTGGACAGGACACAGAATATTCAGGTGTAAGTGTGAAGCTGTGCCCAGCTCCTCCCTCCCATCCTCCCTGGATGGCCTATCAATCACACCTGAGTTCCCAATGTGTGTGCTGCCTAGAGGAAATACACAAAACCCACCTGTCACCCGACCCAGACGTGCAATCAGAGACAGACTGCAGCCACACAAGGGTAAGAGCAGGAAAATCTCAACTTTCTAAAAGTAAAAAGAGAACAATTGATGAACAGAATGAAGAATAATGTCATACATTCACCCCAGTAATGATATCTAGGCCTAAATCCATTGTTTCTTTGCTCACCATGCTGTTCCAGTTTGGACCCAGCCATATGCAAATCAGTCTTGACCCTGTGCCCAATTGGAACGGTCCAGCCCGATCTACCAGGCCAGGTCCTCCCTGTACTGGAAACAAGCATCCTAGGACTGGTTTCGTGGTTTCACCCCTCATCAGTCAGGATAGCTTGACTCCAGGGGCATAGAGAGCACTGGACCCACGTCTGGGCATAACCGTCCCACTCGGGGTGACAAATGCAAATAGAACAAGTGATGGACAGAATGCAGTACTTCTTCATAAAAAAACACTATGTTGTAAGTCTTGCATGTGCGCATGCGCACTCGCAAGACGTACAACGTAGTGTTTTTTATGTACAAGGATGTCGAGGATGCAAGGGGAGCAGGAAGGAGAGCGGCAAGGCAGGGGAGGCAGCAGAAACACAGGTAAGTGCCTTCTTTATAAATTTTTAAAGCATTTTGGAGGGGGAGGCAGTGGCTAACTCCGCTCCACCCTGGAGGCGGAGTTTTTGCCTATTCCGCGTTCACCACGGATCGTCGAGTAGGCAAATCTCTGCACCCTCCACTGGCGGAGCCGAGTTACCTGCCCAGGGTTACTACTAAGGTCTGTTTGTCTCCATATATTCAAGAGACATAGTTGTGGTGTGTGTTGGCGTTCTTTTTCAAAGACCATCTGTAATTGTCTCATCACAGCTCGCCAATATTTCTGAATAATGGGACAGTCCCATATTATGTGATAGAATGTACCTTCCTATCTGCATTGTCTATTACAACTTGGGTCTGCCTGTCCTTTTTTGATTTTCGCCAGTGTGACGCATGAGAAGTATGTTCTATGGAGAGTCTTCAGTTGAACTAGTCTGATCCTTGCAGTTATGGCACTTCCTTCAGAGATGCCAATGCTTCCTGCCACTCCTCATCTTCCAGTAGTTCTATTCTATTTTGCTATTTCTTGAGTACGGTATGAGGAGGGTCAGACATATTATTCAGTAGTTTCTTATACATCAAGAAGATTGGCCTGGTATCTATGTGTTGGTTTAGAAGTCTGTCCTTCAGTGGAGTTGCCTCTGGAAGGATCGTACCTTGTGGGATGGTTGATTTGAGAGCGTGACTGATCTGGAGGTATCTGAATGTCTTGGAGTCAGCCATCTCGAAGTCCTCTTGTAATTTAGTCAAATTTTTCACGTTGCCATTTAACCACAGGTCCCTAACCCCAAGACATTGATTATGTCCCATTTGTTGTACCCGGGACATCGGCTCAAACCACCAAGACACTATGCATCCCATAATGGTGTGGATTGAGTCATCTTTTGCTGCCACCCCAGTTTTCTTGTGAACTTGTGCCATAGTGTCACTGTTTGATGTGTGGGTCCAGTGAGTGTTTGTTTCAGTGGGTTCGTATACAGTGCCTGATTGTGCCCTTTCCAGATCATGAGCATTTTATCCATGTGATAAGCGGGGTGAGATGGGCAGCCATAGATCCAGTGATTAATTATGGCTAGCTGACTGGCTCAGTAGTATGTGCGGATATCTGGAATAGCTATTCCGCTGTCATACTACCCCCCTGATCAGTTTGTGAGTGGCTTTTCATGGTGGCTTCCCATCCCATAGCAGCATACGGATTTCCACTTCTATCTAGACAAAGTAGGAGTCATAGAATGGATAGGGAATGTTTTGTAGGACATATAACAATCTTTGTAATGCATCATCTTAAAGAGAGCAGCTCGCCCCAGTAGAGACAGTGGCAAGGTCCTCTAGTGCTGGGCATCTTTCTGTAACCCTCTCAAGGGGCCCAGCAGGGTTAAGGTGTAGACTTTACCAAATCACGGGAAACGTTAATTTCCAGATATTGGAAGGTGTCTTCTGCCATTGTTACAGTACAACTTGGGGGAAGCTTGGGTCGGGGGCCATACAGGATATAAAGCACCGACTTGGACCCGTTTATAGTATACCCTGAGTATTTATGGAAATTGGTAAAGATTTGGAGGACCCTGTTAATGGAAGCACTAGATGTTGCCATATGAATTAATATGTCATCGGCGTACAGTGATCCCATTCCATTGTCCATTTAAGATCACGGATCAGGTGATCATTCCTTATCCATGCTGCCAGTGGCTCAAGCATCAGCGCGAAGATCAGGGGCATCCCTGTTGAGCTTCTCTATTGAGGGAAAAGGCATTCGAGGTGTGCACATTTACCACTACTTGTGCTGACGGGTTTGTGTAGAGCAGCTTAATCCACGTGATATATTGAGGTCCAAAACCGATCCGTTCCAGTACTGCATAGAGATAGGGCCATTCGATGGTGCCAAACGCCATCTGTGCATCCAGTGAATGTGTCTTTTATGAACCCACTTCTGCCGAGAATGCTGTGCAAGCATCGGAGATTTAAAGCTGTGTTTCTCCCCGGCATGAAGCCTGATTGGTCTGTTGGTCTGGCTGCACTCATTTTACGATGAGTGGTAGTATTCTATTAGCTAATACTTTGGCTAGTATCTTTCCTTTGATGTTAAGCAGTGATAGGGGGCGATATGATCTACACAGTTTGGCCTCCTTACCCTGTTTATAAATGACTACTATACTGGCTAGTCTCTGATAATTCGGGAGGCTACCTAGTAGTTTACTATCTTGGTATATCTGACGTAGGTAGGGAGCAATCGGTGATGCTGTCAGTTTGAATGTATCTATTGGGAAGCCACCAGGTCCCATTGTTTTTCCAGATTTAAAAGTGTTAATCGCGTCTATAATTTTCTCTTCAGTGATTTAACTGTCAAGTGTGTTGGTTTCTTCTGGTGACAGCGACAATAGACGCATGTCTGAAAGCAACTCTTTGGAGTCATTAAGGGTTGTGGTGGATGCGGGGGAATACAGTCTGGAGTAGTATTGTGTGAATAGTTCAGCTATTTCTGGGTCTTTAATAATTTCATCTTTCTCGTTCCTAAGACATGTCACCCATCTGTCTGACTTTTCCCTTCTGTCCAACCATGCCAGTAGTTTCCCCGTTTTGTCTACTGTCTCATATAGTCTGTGGTTCGTTGGCAGCAAATAATGTGTGCCACTTCTGTCACCAATTTTTTTATTCTTGTTGCTTGAGTTCTAATGCGTGTGAGATCTCTTCTGAATCAGCTCTGTTTTTTGTGTTTCTAAATCACGGATCTGTTTCTCTAGTAGCGCAACTATTTCCTGTTTATCCCTTTTATGCTCAGCTGGCATAGTGCTTGTTCCTTAATAATTGTTTCCCATAGTGTTTGTGGAGATTTACCGGAGTCTTCATTTCATTTTCGTTAAAATAGTATTTTGTTGTACAGAGCAGATCTTTATGTTTGTGTGGAATTTTATGATATTGGGGATGTAGAGCGATCCCAGTGCGTTGGACCGGTATGCTCCATGTGAAGCAGGCCATGAGGGTAGAGTGGTCCAATATTCCCCGGGCTAATTGTGTACCATCATGAAAGGACAGTGGGTCCTGCCAAGCCAGTATATAGTCAATCCACTACTGACAGTTAAGTGCACCGGAATGACATGTAGAGTGCAACTTATTTGGGTTATGAGTTCTCCAGACATCTGCTAGGCCCATGGCTAGCAGGTATTTCGCTAGGTTGGAACCGTCACTGGGTTTGTGTCTCAGGGGTTATGATCACGAGCACTGCATACCCCCATGTTGAGATCCCGCCCCTAATATCAAGTCTCCCTTGGGCAGGTCTAGTATTATTTTCTTAACTCTGGGAGGGTGGATTTTGGCAGCGTTGGTGGGAAATTAACCAATAAGAGGCTAAGTGGCATGTCCTCCCATTTGCCCGTAATGGCCGTGATCTTACCAAATGAATCATGATAGGATCACCCAGAATGAAGGGGAAGTTCTTACGTATGAGGATCCCTGTCCCCCTGGAGCCCGCGGTGAAGCCCACATGAGCCACTAGCGTGTAACCCCATCTATTTAATGCCTCACATTTATTCCCCATAAGATGGGTCTCCTGCAGGAACACTACATCTGTAGTGTGTTGCTCAAGAAATTGGAAGACTTTTACTCTTTTCAACATGTCTTCCAAACCTTTTACATTCCAAGATAGCAATCTAAAGGAGGGGAGATAGGCATCAGAAGCTGCCAAGTTTTGGTGTGTGGGCAAAGTTTTCACTAATCAGGAGGATCCCCCGGAGCAGGCCACTCGGTTCGGTGGAGGACTTTGTGATTGCTGTCACAGCTGTGTGTGATTCAATATGTGGGCTGACTGCTTGTGACTGAATGAAGCATTTCCGCACTTATAAACTAACTTCCACAGAAGAAAATTCCTAAATGACATTTATGGTACAGTAGTCTTCCCTGGTAAGTGGAAAGTAATCCCCCTGCCACCCTGCCTGACGGTTTAGGAACTGCCCGCCACCCCAACATGCAGGGCACCTGTCGATACCCAAAAAACAATTAACAGAGGGTGTTGGACTTGGCCCCTTTGGCAGGTTCACCCCTAAACTTTTTGCCTTTTAATGTGACCTGATACTAGTAGTTTTTGGCGCACTTTAGCACTGTGTCCCAGTGTAAAGTGCGTGTGGTGAGATTGGCCTGCCCTCCCATAGGAATGCATGGGGGATATGTGTGTCCCTGGTAATTCCTGGTATGAGAGGATTGCAGGGGCGAGTTTAGTATGTGCAAACTCGTCAGAATAAATGCTGTGCAATGATATGCGCAGATTTATTGTGACTGGTGGGGAAGTGCCACTTTTAGAAGTTGGCATTTCTGTGTGCTGTGTGTCTGCCTGCCTGATGTGGAGTGCATGTCTGGCTTGTGATTGACAGGTGCTGGATGGTGTGGTTGGCTCCAGGAGCCCGGATGAGTCTCCCCAGTGGTGAATAGGGAGATCTGCATGTAGATGAGAGGGAGGAGTTGCACGTGGGACCTGAATAGGGCAGTGCCTTCCCTCCACAATGCTGGCTCCGCCCCCTGTGGTGCGTCTGAGCACCTAGCCCCCACCTAACAAAGAAGAGAGGAGCTGAGCACAACAAAGTGCTCCAAAGCTCCCCCAAACCAGTTGCGTCTGGTTTTCCCCCATCCCTGTGCTGTGTATGACAAAGGAAAGAGGTGTATAAATGTAGGGGCTGTGACCCAGAGTTTTGTTGTGCTGATCCGCTGATCCTGATGCTGGGGGATGCTGCTGCTGGGCTCCAGGAGGAACCGCCTCCTGAACAAGGGACTGCCTCCCTGCTGGAGGGCCCTGTGTGCTGGCCTGCCTGAGCCCAGCTTTGTGCCCCTCCCTTTCTCCTGAGGAGATTCCCCTGGACATGGGACTTCACTTTTGTCCTTGGGAGCGCTTTGCTTTTATTCTGGATAGTGCTTGGTTTGTCATTTTGAGGAGAGCTGTGTCTTCCTGTCCCTGAGGTCTCTTCCCTTTTGTTTCAGGGAGCACTGGTGGCCGCAGTGCGAAGCTGCAACGTGTGGGATTCCCCCCGCACTGCCTTTCTGAAGCGGGTGCCCACCCCGCGTTTTGAGGGCTTCAGCGGATGCCCACCGCGCATCTTTGCCAGTTTTTGGTCCTATTTAAAAAGCGGGTGCCCACCATGCATAATTGCCGCTTTTTGGTTTGTTTTTTGAGCAGGTGCCCACCCTGCTCATTCCTTCATAATTGTGCCCGAGCGGATGCCCACTCCGACTTGTGTGTTTGAGGAAGAGAGAGCCTACCCCTCATTATCACTGCCAAGAGAGATCACCGCCATGGTCCGGAGGTCCGCAAAGTGCTGCCTGGTTGTGGGTGGAGCCAAAACCAGAAGCCGACAGGAGCCCACCCCGCGCACCGGTGCACAAAGGAAAAACCGGAAGCTGACGGGAGCCCACCCCGCGCTGTGGTGCACAAATGAAAAACAGGAAGCCGACGGGAGCCCACCCCGCGCTCCGGTGCACAAAGGGAAATCCAGAAGCGGACAGGAGCCCACCCCATGCTCCGGTGCACAAGAGAAGAGGCTGGGAGCACACGGGAGCCCACCCTGCGCTCCAGTGCAGTGAAGACGCCGGGAAGCATGGCTGTGGGTGTGGAGGATGACGGGAGCCACCCCGCCTCCACAAGACACTAACAGGAGCCTCACCCGCTCTCCATTGAAGTCCCGGTCCCAGAAGAGGGACCGGGCGAAGAGGAGTCCCTGCCAGGAAGAGCCGGTAAGTGAAGCCTGCTGGGGGATGCGAAGTCAAGGCACCACGCCGGTGCCTCTCTCTCTCTCCAGAGCAGCCCCGCTGACAGAGTGAGAGGTGCCTGAGCGACCCCGCCGTTGTGGGCCGCTCCAATACGGGACATTGTTATTTAAATTATCAGTGCGCCCCAACCTGGGGCAAGGCATTAGAAAGGTCCCAGTAGGGCCAGAGGGCATGAGGTGCCAGGCTTTATTTTTGGATACCCAGCTGCCCCACCAGATAGAGGGCAGCTGCAACTTTTTGTGCCCAATTGTTTTCAGGGCACGGTTGGTGCCAGTGCTCCGTCCTTGAGCGGCTCGCCTGCCAGAGGGCTCTTCCAAACGTTGGCATTTGTTCTTAGGGCACATTGAGAGCCCAAGCCTCAGTTGATATTTACAGCTGCCCAATAAGTAGTGGGCAGCTGCACCGTTAAGGCTATTATTTCTTCAAGGGGCATGTTGAGTTAGGAGTGAGATGCACTCCTTTGCCCCTGACACGCACAGCTGCACAGCACATAGTGCCATCTGCAATGTTTAGGCCTGTGCAGATGGTGCACCCTTGACTTTCGCTGCTTTGGTAGCGTGCCCTGACTGCTGGGACACAGGAAGTTTGAGCCCCTTTTCAGATGGCCAGTTGGCCAGGGGGACTGTTAGGATTGTAGGGTGCCGGGCCTTAAGGTGATTATGTGTTGCTAGGAAATGTAATGTATGTAGTATGTTTTATGCACCCTGTTTGATACCTCTAAATTTGTTTTTTTGATTATGAAGTTGTTTTGCATACCATGGTTTATGCTTGTGATGCCTAATGTAGTTTTATTCCTAAGGTGATTCCTGCGCAAGGTGATTTACGCATCCTCTGTGTTACATTGCAGAACCTCATGCTAAGTTCCTAACTTTTACCAGTAGTTACGGGTTGTGCTCTACATTTATTATTTGTGCTACATTTACAATTGGTGATTTGTGATGGTTATGACAGTGGCCCCAGTGGCCCTGTCATGTGCATATAATCCCCTGTAGATACTGCCCAGTGCCAGTTGGCACAGTGTACATTGTGTGATTATGATCTAATGTGTTTTGTGCTAATACAAAGGCTATTTTTCAACCTTGTGTGGAGTTCCTCTTGTGGTGTGCCTAGTGTGTTGCTGCTGTTGTGTCTGTGTATTGCTCAAACGCTTTACGCATTGCCTCCGGGATAAGCCTGACTGCTCGTGCCAAGCTACCAAGGGGGTGAGCAGGGGTTATCTTGGCGTGTAACTCCCTTGCCCTGACTAGAGTGGTGGTCTCTGCCTGGCTTTGGCGCAAGCCTTAGCCAACCAGAGATCCCATTTCTAACAGGGGGGAACCAAGACTTCAGATTCCACAAACTCTCCCCCCTCTCTCCCCTCTTTACATTTTCAAAGTAATCAGGTATATATACTTTATAGCTTTAACTTTAAGTACAGTAGTAATCGATAGTCTAAATGGGGCTTGCTTGTTCAAGTTCAACAACCATTCCCATTGCATTGTTGAATAGTCAAGCGTCAGTGGAAACATATTAGTCAGTCAGTCAGTCAATCAACATGCTTTTATTCGATAAATAAATATCATAAAAAGACACAGATACAATACAATACATATGTAAATAAAGTCCATTACACACTTCAGAATTTAAAATTTTCCTCAATTAAGGATTTTTAAAAAGCTTCAGAAATCAGTTAAAACATAAAATAGTTTACCAATTCATTTATATAGTGCATCATAAAATAGCCCTCAAGTGCCCTTGTAATCAAGCTAACGAACTAGGGGCACATATTAGTCATATTGCATGGATTCTTGTATATAACTGGAGTCCCACCTGCATTCGACTCTGAGCCAGTTTTCTTTTTCACTAGTCAGTTGGATCGGGTACCTGTCAGTCTAAAGTGTCCCACCGTGCGCCATCCCTCCAGCCACTCCCAGGTTTCCTCAGAGCTGGAGTAAAACCCGGTTTTACCTTCTGCTTCCACCCTCAATTGTGCAGGAAACATCATTGCATATTTGATGTCCTTCTCTCTGAGTTTTTTTTTTACTTCAATAAAGTTGTGCCACTGTTTTTACACATTGGGAATAAAGTCAGGAAAAAATGAGATGACGCTGTTGTCGATTTGTACTGGAAGTTGAAGATGCGCGCCAGAATAGGTCTTGGGGGGGGGGGGCTGGCCTTGGTCTTTCACCCTGGAACTTGGTGTGCCTTTTTCACTGAAAAGTAGTTGGACAGGCCTCAGGGTTGCAAACGTTTCCGGCAGCATTCCAAAACGCCCAGTAGTCAGGTCGGCCCTGAGTCTGCGAGGTATCAGGACTGAGGGTCCACCCACCTGGTACTCACTGCCACCTGACCAGGGGGTTTCTATGCGGCCTGTCAGCTTTCCCCCAGCTGGGTCATACCCCCACTTCAGGTTCTCACATGGCATCTGCGGGAATGCCCAGTGATGCGGTGGTTCGTAAGAACTATGGGGATGTGGCTCCATCAGGATATTATCCACTGCTTCATCTTCTAAAGTCCAGTTGGTATGGTCTGGGACTAACGTTGCCCACTTGTGAGGAGGGACTGTGGAGATGTAGAGGCAATGGCGCAGTGTCACCCGGCTGAAGGATTCCTCTTCCGCCTCAGTACATTAGCGATGGACAGAGGGGGGCAGCCCTCCCCTCGACTTCTCCACTTGTTGATTACATACCTGTGCCAGCGCCGGACAGTTCTGCTGTCTGGATGTCTCCTGTGCCTCCCTTTGTCCATGCAGGGCCGCACCACCAACTGCTGCACTGCGGTCCCATCCGAGTCTGAGCCGTGTATCAGCGCTGCTAAGCACCCAGCCCCAGATCACCTGCCAGGCCAGGCTGCCCCACTCTCGCCCCGGGGCATCAGAGGAAAACCTGGGCAAGGCTGCAGCCTCCATCAGGACTGCACACATGGAGGAAGTGCGGGCCCCAAAGCCGCAGGCTAGGCCCCCGCCTCCTCTCTCCGGGCGATACATCACTGTAGGTCTCAGTCTGTATCGGAGGGTAGGCCGCAAAATGTCACATCCTTCCGCAATTTACCGGAACCACTGGAATTTATCTGCGGACAGGGATGCTGCTACCGGACGTCAGTGGAAGTGGTTTAGAACCCTTGTCATGCAGATTTTGTGGCGGATGAAGGAGGTAGGGGGATCTGGCTCAAGGAGCTCGCCTATTGTGCAGCCATTTTCTTTGGAGGCAGGCCATGCCTCTGAATCTCGCCTTGCCAGGGTCCATTCAGTGTCATGTAGAAGGCCTGCTAAATCCTCCTCCATTTCCTGATGGAGTTGGCTCAGAGAGTTCCCAGTGTGGTCCCAAGTGACTCTGTAAAGCCAAGTGATTAGGTGTTGATCTGTTCCCACGTTGTGTAGCATAACTCACTGCATGTGTTGGTGGTTCTGCGTCCATCACACCACGCAGTGTCCGGAGGGCTCCTAATAACTGCTCAAATTGAGTCTGGGTAAAGCTATATTCCTGACATATCTGATCGAATGTAAGCAAGTGGTCATTCTGAATCAAATCCCCCTCTATATCAATGAAATGCTCATACCAGATTATAATTGATCAGCAGTGGCTGGCGAGTAAGGGATTGTTCGCTTTGTAAGCTGAAAGAATTGTACCAAGCACATTCGAGCTATCCATACAGAGGGCAGGGCCTGACTGGCCGTATCGGGCACCGGGCAATCCCCCGGTGCGCCACACTGGTGGGGGACCGGTTTGGGGCCCCTGGGGGCCGTTATTGTTACAGGGCTGTTTTTGCAGCATAGCTGCAAAATCGGCCCTGTAACAAAATCGGCCGAAAAACCGGCCCTGGCTAAGAGCTCGGTGGCACCCACAACTCCCCCCGGGGGGAACAGCCGAGCACTTTGCCAGGGCCGCTTTTGGTTCCCAGTCCGGCCCTGACAGAGGGTCCAAGAACGGTGCAGTGTAATATTAGGATGAAGAATTTGTTGTATCACATGCAGAGGCAGGGGACCATCCCTAGTACTGGTTTCAAAACGATTATTTCCAGATAGTCACCTGGCCACCCACTGCAGTTGCGCTGCAAGATAATAAGCCTCAAAAGATGGAGCTCCTAGCCTCCTCCCCCCATGGCAACTGAGGCTTATTTAGAGTCACCTTAAGTGACCCATTGTCCCGGAGTGAATCTCCCTATGACTGGTCTAAATCAAGAAAGAATCATTGCTTAGGAAATACTGAGACATTAACAAAGTCATATAGTAGAGGGGTAAGGACTATAGTTTTTGAAAGGGCGGTTCTCCCTACCAAGATCAACAACAATCGCTGCCAAAACCGGTTTTGAAAATTAAGAGCCGTAAATGCCTGCTGTAAGTTACCAACGAATAGGTCTTGCTGAGAGTGATAAAGTTGAACCCCATGATACCAGACTTTTCTTGTCTCCCATGTCAATGGCTCTCCACCTTGCTGAATTACCCAAGTTGGAGCATCACGGTTAAGCTGGAAAACTTATGATTTTCCCCAGTTCACCCGCAGTCCTGCCACCTGTTCAAAGTTGTGGCACACCGCAGATATGGGGACCATGTCGGTTGATACATGTTATCCTATGCGAGTGCTCACAGTAGTAAAAAACTAATTTTGGATTTTTTCACTATAAGGACATAAAACTAAAAAGCACATGTCCTACCTTTTTATTACATAGCACCTTGCCCTTTGGGCTACCTAGGGCCTACCCTAGCGGGTGACATATGTAATAAAAGGGGAGTTTAAAGTTTTTCAAGGGGTTTTAAATGGCAAATCGCCATGGCAGTGTAACATCGCCTTCATGCTGCAACGGCAGGCCATGGACATGTTTTAGGTGGGTGGATGCAGGTCCACTGGTAGCATTTAATTTACAGGCCCTGGGTATATGGTATACCACTTTACAAAGGATGTACAAGTAAATTAAATATGGCAATTGATTGTATATATCAGTCAAACCATGTTCAGGGGAATGAGCACAAGCACGTTAGCACTAGTCAGCAGTGGTAAAGTGCACTGAGTCCTAAAGTCAACAAAAATGAATTCAGCAAAACAAAGGGGATGAGGAAGGCAAAAAGCTTGGACGCAACCCTGAAGAATGGGCCATTTTCCATCACCAGTAATCCATATGCATAGTACCTTTGTTTGTGAGGGAAAACCAAGTGCCTTGACTCTCTTGAGGTTTCATTGCTCATAGGTCATGTTCTCTTCCCACACTCAACTATGTTAACATCTGCATACATGATAATTATTTATTGTGTTATAATTGTTGTTTTGGGAGAACAGTCAACAGGCATTTACAATAATCCACACGTCATGACCACAACATCGATTAGGTTGATTGTCTGAGAGTAGCGGAGTAGTGACATGATTTCTTTCATCACTCATTAATGGTGGAGCAGAATTGTTTTGTGCCATCAAAATCATTCCCAAATTGCTCACAACCCATTTTTCTCTGGCAAGGTTCAGGGATTGGAGCTGCACCCGTGGGGCTAATGAGGGGGATTTCAGATTATTTGCCGTTTAGCAGAGGAAATCATTCTGCATCCACCAAGGACCCTGTGAGAGACAGTGAGCAAGACTGCTAAGATTGCCAGGATCCTTTTCAAGCTTCAGAAGGAACTTTGTATGTAATGTATTGTTCCAAATAGTACTGGAGACAGGATCAAGATCTGGGGGGAAGTGTTCCAGCGGAAATCCAATGGTAATCTTGCTTTAGAAAATCTAGGAAGTGTGGCACCATTACCTCTGATTACGGTTACCCTGCTTTCCGCTAAAGGTCGATGGATCTTTGCCATCGTTTATGACCAGGGAGCTTCTACATAAACATGAGCAATTCATAAAATGCAAATAAACATTTTAGCCAATAAAGTAAGTTATGAGCAGTTTTGAAGGGATTTATTTTCCAATCAAAATTTAAGAATCTCTGACTCTTCATTCATTAGTCAGGTATCAATCAGGTTACAGAATTGATACAAGAAAAATTAGGTTAGCACAAAGCACCATAATTTCCAAACAGCGCATTCCATAAAGGAAAGAATCCCTATTCTAAGACAATGGGGCTCACAAGATGTCAGTCAGAACTTCTGAAAAGTTCCAGAAGCAAGAGTGAGTTTGCATAAGCCAATCAATAATTGCAGAATCTCCCATGAAGGGAAACAAAGAATAGAGCAAATAAGCCTTGGCAAAGCCAATTAGTCAAAGCATAAATCAGAATTGAACTAAACCTACAAACTAATCTGCCTACGTCTGCATACATTTTGCTCTCCATCAAAGGTCTGCCCTCTCCTTTACTGCATCTGTAAATCACTTCTGCCCTCTCCATTTCTGCATCGGAGTCTGAAACTCCTTTGCAGCCTTGCATCACTAAATCTCTGTCTGTCTCTCTCAAAGGACTCCTAAAGTCTTCCTGCCTGTGTTCTGGAAGGCATACTGTCTCCTCTTCTTCTCTCTCCTCTCTCCTTTCCTGCCCTCTGATCTCTGAAACTAGGAACCCATTTATCAAATAATAATGTTACAAAGCATGTAACGAGACTTTCCTTCCTGCAACTGCAATCCAGCATTCTCCAAAAGGATGCCTCCACCCATCTGCAGATTTCATACGTCATCTCTCAGACGGTACATTCTGCATCTTATTTAATACAATTTCATCTCCTAACCTTTCTTTTAAAAGAGACATTTTATTTCTAACTACACACATAACATGAGCTGCAAAAGAAACTTTTTTAACTAAGCAAGAAACATTAAACTTGTTAATGCACATTTAAAATACTTGATTTTCTACTCTCTCTAAAGCAAATAATTAAATGAGGCTTTGTTCAACATTTCCAGCAACTTCTGAGATAAAACTCAGACCAAGGTTACAGCTGCAAATCATGCCACTGTTCTCACACAGAGAGCAACATTCCTTTGCTTATCTTTAAGGTTGACAGAAACTAACAGAGCAAGCTAAATCACGAGCTGGTTCTGTTTTCTACATTATAAAATATCGTGATAATTCAAATGCATGCGTGTCACATTTCAAATGCAGTTCTTTATTTCTGAAGCTAAGGTAGGTTTTCCATCAGTAAAGAAAGCACAGGTTTAGGCTCTTTCAATCCTCCCTTTGATGATTTAAAATCATCACACCTCTGAGGATCTGTAATCATCACTCCAAGTTCATTACACACGTGAGATCAATCAGATCATATGTAGCCAAACTCAAAGGTTCAGTGCAGAGTTCTATTAGTAGCTTCTTATATAATTTTCAGCAGAACAGTTATTTTTTTTCTTTCGTTTTTTTCTTCATCAATAATTTTTTCTTTTCAGCTTTTGACAGTTCTCAGTCATTGTTTAAGCTTTGCTCAGTTCTCTTTTTGTCTCAAGCTTGAAATCAAGGTGGCTCATACAGTTCAAATCGTGCATCACACAGTTCATCCATTGTGACGTTCAGTGCTTTGACCATGCAGCATGACCATTCAGGTGCTAGATATCTCCGACAGAGCACCATCGATCTTTTGGACTTTCTCAATACAAGCCTTCCACCATCGCCTTCACTTTGTTCTGATTCATATGTTTCAGATATGAGTACAACTGTTTTCCCAGGGGACAACTGCAGACTTTTCGTGTACCCATTTAGCCAGCTTTCTTCCACTCCCACTCGTGGGCCCACAGCACCAGTTCTTTTATCAGAGGTTGGACTTGGCTCTTTCACCACTTCGACACCCATTTCATCCGAGCCAATTTCCACTTCTTGCTTTTCGAGTCCCACCTTGGTTTGCTTTATTGCTGCTTCAGACTCAGTGTGTTCCCTTACAGCTTGTCTGACCCTCTCCTGTGGCCTTTTGACCACCGATGGCATCTCTTCTGGAAGAGGAGCTGTTTCATCAAGGGGACACAGGACCCTACAAGCATGGAAGACATGCACCCAGTTCAGAAGGCCATTATTCTTCACAGCAATCATTGTGACCAGGATCATTTAGAACAGTCTTTCCCATTTTGTTTTCAACCAAGTCTTACGAATGTCATTCTCGTGCACAACATCATCTCTCAGATCAAGCTTGTTGCACCGTTCACTATGCAGATCTCGTGTAGCCACTGCAACTTGGTGAGAAACTGTATGCGCCACATCAGCCAATCCTTCCCAGCAATGGCTCATCTTCTCACCTGCATTTGTCACAAGTGCTTTTACTGGTACATCATTAAGACACTCCAGTGATGTTGAGACACAGTCTTTTGCAAAGCGAGACTCATCAGTATCTTTTTGTTCATTGATTATGCTTGAAACTTCAGGTCGATAGTTCTGCACACATCATTTTCTGGTATCTATATTTTCTAAAGAGAAGTTACATTGAATCCCTCTCTAAGTGTGTACGTCCATGCATGTATTTTGTCATTGGCAATGACAACCTGCCTGGCAACATTGATCTCCCATCAGCTGATGCATGGCTATCATTTTTGTTTTTCTCAAAATATGTTCTGATCCATCCTTGTTGTTCCTCCACTAAAACATTTTCTTGTACAACATTCAACTCTCCAAAAGTGTTCGATATTGACATCAACATTGGATAGATAATGTCCTTTTCATATTCACATGTGACATTTCCCTAAAATGTGTAAGCTAACAGGACACTATACTGAGCAACTAAATTAGCATCTATCTTTCCAATTACAATTGTTACTCTCATTTGAGCGGTTAGACTGCATTTTATGGTAAGGGCATTTAATGTTGTATCTTGTGATGAGGTAACTTCTTGTAAACATTGGCCATCTACAATATTGACATGTTCAGGCTCAATCAGGTGTTCATCATCAGTGCCTAAACTTGGCTTCATGCATTGATCCATGACGCCTAGGCATTCAGGTTCAGCTTCATTACAAACAATTTTCTTTACTAGCAATAGACTCAATACATTTTTCAATCTCACTAATGTTCAGTAATCATTCCACAAAACAAGAACCCATTTCAATTCCTGGATGTTTTGTCATTATATTCTCACTCTTTTTGTGACTGACATCAAGCACAGCTTCTAAGTTAAGGCAGCTGGGCATTTCTGTGACGATGGGGTCAAAGGTCGTCGATAAAAACGTCACAGACTTTTGAAATTCTTCATGTTTTTGAACAGGCACTCCCTCTCACTGCAAATTGGTGTATATTCTTTTGAATAAACTTGCATCCCTAGTGCCGGGGCACAACACATTTTCTCTTTCGACTCTAGGCATGCTTTTGTGCAATTGTTTTCCAATGAAAGCGGATTAGACACATCATTGTGTGTCAGCCTCAGTAAAGGCTTAGCCACTAGGGAAAGGTTTGGTGTCGACTGTCTACAGTAGCCAACCATTCCCAGGAGCATTCTGACTTCTTTCTGAATTTGAGGTAGATTCATATTGTGAATTGCTTCCACTCTCTCTGGTGACTCCTTTCTAGCTCCTTTTTCAATAATGTGTCCCAGATATTGATCTCCTCATTGGCAGTACTCCTTATTATCCTCTTTATAAACCTGACAGATATCAATACCCGTAAGCCATTCTTCAGAACATGCTATTTGAAAAGGTATATTGGCTGGATTCAGTTCCATAGGACAAAACAGATCAACTATGCTGCTAATCTCCTGCACTATTCTGTACTTCTCATTGAGTTTCTGGACACCTGTGATTAGAGAGTTACATGAACTTCCAATCAATGCCTCCAAAAGTCCCTCGCTCAGTTTATCTTCAATTACGAGTGACATTCCCGCAACTGTCTCTCGTGGTGAATTGTATGATGGTGTTGCTGTATACATCGCATCTGATTCTAATTTGACTAAGTCTGGTTCTGCACTTTTTATTAATTCAACATCTTTCGTTGTGAACTCCCATACTATTGGGTTCACTGTTTCTTCCAAATCAGAGGATAATTTTCAACTGTCATTTCTGAAACCTATCCTTCAACTGTCTCTTGTTGAGCCATTCTAAACTGTACATCCTCATCAGGAGTCTGGCATTCAATATCATATGGTGTACAGTAAATTGTGCAGTTTAACTTGCACCACAAATGTTTTCCTAGCAGGCCTAAATTACTTGAGTCACAAAGAGCAATTTGGTAACTTTCCTCAAATGAACCTAATTTTGCTAAAACCTGCTCTAAAATGGAGTTTGCAATCTGCCTGGTTAGAACACCTACAACTTGGGCCTTTTCCCCTAAGTAATGTAGGTCTGGAACTTCCACTGTCCTCACAATGGATCTAATGATCTCAGAAATGTTAGGACCAAAACTGTCACTATTAATTACAGCGCACTGTTGAAACGTGTTCTGATTTTGGTTCTGAAAATAATTCAAATTTGCTTTGGACAACTCATTTAAGTTAATCTGATGGTTTCCCATATTTTGTGTGGACCATCTGGGCTTGGAGAACTTGTCTCGTTGGTACCTGTTTCTGAATTGACATTTAAGTCTACACTTCCTCTTCCAATGCTCAAATCTGTTACAAAGATGGCAAAATGACACTTTCTTCAGCATTACGACATCCATACTCAAATTTGGACCAACCAAAACTCCTCTATCTCTGTCCTGTAAAACACCAAATCCTCCTTCAGCACCTTGTATTCCTGCTTGTAGAACCACACCATATATCTCACCTTCATCCTTCGCAATCCCATCTATCAACTTTCTTTGCCAACCAACCACATTTTGCTGAATGTACACATTGATCTGACCAAAGATCATTAATCCAATAACACATTGAGACACAAATAATCTCATGTTACTAACATCAGTACACTCTCTCTTGCTGTGCTGTAGACATTTATGACACACTTTTTCACAAAATTCATTAATCAAATCTTTTAGTTCTTGTGAGGTTCTCTTGATCTTTACCCAGTTAAGATCTTTCTGTGGCACTCGGCCCTTCAGAAAAGTAATCACTGCTTCATTTTTCTCCATAACAACAGATGATGGTGCATTAGTGAAAGACTCTCTCATTGTCTCCTCACTTGGCCCTTGTACAACTTTATATTCAGACCACAATTCAATTGGCTCTGCAGAGTCAAATAACATTTTGAAATCAATCCACAACATATCTGATATTTCAACAAATCCATCAACATGCTAAATCACAAGCTGGTTCTGTTTTCTATATTATAAAATGTCCTGCAATTCAAATGCAAGTTATTTTCTACTAAAGCACATTTAACAGTTTTCACAAGTTAGAATCACATTTTCATAGTGAGAACAACATCTAACTAAACACATTTAAATCAAGCTTTGAATTACTTGCACATGGGTTACAAAAATTGATAAATAAAAGTGTCTGGCTGAAGTCTGTGAATTTCAAAGCTCATGTTTTCACTCTGTGGCACAGAAATGTGCATGTCACATTTCATGTGCAGTTCTTTATTTCTGAAGCAAAGGTAGGTTTTCCATCAGTAAAGAAAGCACAGGTTTAAGCTCTTTCAGAAGCTTCTCTAATGTCAACTATTCCAAATGAATGAGCCTAAATTGACTCATTTAGTCGTGTTTTGCTGGAAGGAAATTAATTGTGACTGTACTATACCACTGATCCCAGGCAAAAACAATAGTCTTTTGGCAAGCACCTTGTGCCTAGTGCGCCAAAGATGGTCAATATATCTAGTAGGTTCAGTGTACAGCAGAGGCCCTTATCTCTGGAAAAGAGAAATTCTATCCTAATGCTTAATAAAAAGGTGGCGTCTGTTCCCATGAGGAGTGAATCCTAGCAGAAAAACTCGTAGAAGGCAGCTGAAGTCCAGGTAGAACAACAGATGGTAAGTGATATGTATTTCAAGCAATAAATAAGTCTGTGTTTTGCCAAGTCAACAGGGTCTCAGTTTGTTTCACTAGGAATAATGTGATGAATTCTTTCTAAAAAGGGCTTCACTGGATAGGAAGACATTGATTAGATTGATGACGGCTATCATCAAAACCACAATATCAGATGTCAGTTACAGAAAAGTGCTTATATCGGGAGAGGGCAGGAAAAGGAAGGCCCGGGAAAGCATAGGTGAGCTCTTTGTACAAAGGGACGACGAGATTGAGCCTCTGCGCTGCCTCAAGGTATTTAGTGCATAGGAAAGGTAAATTATTTTTGTTGCCCGTCCCCCTTTTTCACAAACAGTGCTTCTCTTCTGCAAAACAAGGCAGGGCTAATTATTGTCGATGCCTGTGGTGCCGCCTCAATGGCCACCAAAGATGTTGACCAGAGTGGCTCATTAACAAACGTCGGCCTGAAAACTATTTACCCGTATGGCTCAGAGATGTTTTAAGTAATTGGGCTGTTGTAAATTTCAGCAACCTGTGAGTGAAACCCAGCCATCAATTGAGTTACAATTCTCCTTGTGGTTCAGGCCTATTGCCTTTATAATGTGATTTTCAATAAAATCTGTTATACCAAAGAAAATGACAATATGTCGACCTTTCAATAGTAGGGTGGGTGTTTGACCTAATGCATATATTAACATAATTTTAGATGAGATCATTAAGTCTACTACTAATGATAGCATGTTTATCACGGTTTTTCATCAGTGGCATCCAACCTGGCTGCCTTGATTATTTATATGACAAGGTAAAACGACAAGTGAACCAGAGATCTAGCACATATTTCAAAATCTAAAACTAGGCTTCTTCACATTCAATGCGCCAAACGCTGTAATGCAAATATGCAGACAAGGGCTTTAATGCAGGGTTGGGCCTTCAGGGTCCCCAATCCTTTAGAGAGGTACCATCAGTCCAAAGGTTAATGAATATCTGTAAGATATGGGAGATTTAGAGGGGGGTTGTTCACAATCTGCAGGGGTCCCCATCATTTCACGTCAGTCCACTGCATTCAAAATCATCATAAGCGTGCAAATAACAGTAAAAGATAAGTTATTCTCAAACTGTAGTCTTTCAACAGGTTCATTGATCATATTGTCAATAAACAAAACTTAATTACTTTGTTGTAGCTGACACGTTTCTGCGGTCTATTGTGCATGGACAATTTCTCATTGCGTTCCTAAATATATTCTATTTACAAAAAAAATCTTAAAAAGTATTCCATCAAGGATCACATTTGTTGACAACAAAAATAGATAAGTAATCCATATTAACAAGGCCACTATAAAACTTAACCTGATAGATGAATAATTGTACAGATCATAGGATTAGCATAACAAAGCAGTATAGAAATAAAAGTAGGACACGGTGATTCTTTCTTTCAGTATTTTGTAAGTTTGGGAAAATAAAACTGCTGAAGTATGTTATTAGGCTATGATCTCATGTGATCTTTTCCTGAGCTCCACGCACTCTTACTAAGCAGTCTGTGGCATATTGAAAATCAGCAGAAAAAGAAGGATCAGGAATGATTTATTTCGCAGGGAAGAAATTCCCCCAAGATGGGAATGATCTCGACTGCTGCTTGTATCTTTTTGCTTAACACGCAAAACCGGATGCTTTAGATCCTCCCAGAGAGGCCTCACAATTTACAGCCCCGTGACCTCATTTGCATGCATGTGATTAGAACAATACAGTTTTACTCAAATGGAACAGTGCAGCTCCTGGATTTAATAATTGGAGTTGTGCAGTTCAAGGCGTTAGCAAATGCCAATGCAGTTCCTGCTGATGTGACTCCAGAGGAGAAGAAGCAACGGAGGCCTGCAAGGGACACCAGACCTTTGCTTTTCCCTTCTATTGGCATGATCACAGCTGGAGCACTCTTATTAGAAACAAAGCACCTACCTTTCTAAGCACTTCCTCCAAAATACAGCAAATTCACATCAATTTGGTCATTTTTAATCTAAAACCGTTGCCATCGGATTTGTTTTTCTTTTCCTTTATGAAACTCGTATGTCTTATAGAGCATGCTTTAAAACGAATTAAAGGATACAAAACAAATATAGAACACCTGAAAAATTAACAGTGATGTGAAATAGTTAAAGGGAGCAGACTGTTCCTTCACGATAAAGATGGTGCTTTAATCTCTTTGCAAACAAAGTAGGAATCAAAGCTTGCATACCGTAATTGGGAGCGCTTTCAATAATTGTGATGGAATGAGACTGAGCAATTTCCCTAACGCAATTAATTTCATATTTACCAACTGAGCGGTTAGTACAGTGAATGAGAGGAAATCGCACCGGTTTCATTAGTGAGTTTAATTGTGTGTAAAGACTTGTTCATGCAGGGCATTGCAGTTTACGCAGCAGCCCCAAATGACAAGGGGGACAAACGTTTTACTACCAGGGATTTACTCTGTTTTCATTCAATTAATATTTGTGTACCTTATCTCGAGCTTGTACGAAATGGGAGCGCACGCATTGTTCTGCGCGCGAGTTCTTCTAATCCGCGTGCATGTGAGAGGAATGCATGCTACACTGTCCCTCAGGGTATGTGTGGAACTAAAGCTGTATTTTGGCTGATGGCGACCTGCTTATATGGTGGCACTTTTTGAACAGTGGAGCACCTGCTGGTGAGAGCCAAGTGTAATTAATATGATTTGGAAAACAAAACACAGTCAACCAGTAACTGATTCCAACATTTATTTGGCCAAATCCTTTTTGTTAACATGATGCAGCAGGGGCATGTGTTCACAATAAAAATCCATTTATATCAAAACATTTAGAGCATCATGTAAAGAATTCTCAGATGATGTGTCAGTCATTGGTGAGGTAGAAGAAGAAAATGCACCACACCAGTGGAGGAAAGTCTGCCATAAGCAGAGGTGGCCACCATGACCGCCGCTTTTATTCTATCGCCAAGGATTGAGTCGTCTTGGTGGGAATAAGTCAGTCAGTAGCTGCAATTTCACCATGCCGGTGTTCTAGCACAGTAAACCAAAGGAGGGTTACATTGTAAGTGTCTTCAATTCAAGTAGCCTTCACATGCTAGATGTTTTCTCCACATATGCCCGGAAGACATACTCATATGAGCATTCCCGACATTGTTTACCCGATGATCTTGCAAGCCTGCCTAAACTGGAGGAATACTGTGAGACCAGTGGAGAGACTGCTATCTGTAATGCTGCTTTTATTGCCATCAAATTATCGAGATGATCTGCAGGGATGGAGAGAGGTGGATCTGATGATTTTTGGTGAAGGACCTATCACCACCACTCTCAAATTAGACCCTTCAACTGCTCTATGTAATACCACTCTTTTTTTAGAGTTTTATATAGCACGAACTAGACCAGAAGATATCAGAGCGCTTTACATGAGCACCAGTTTTGTTACAGATGGACACATACATTTTTGTTAGGCACGGGGAGATTAAGTGATTTGTCCAGAATTACAGGATATTGAGCATCGATGCTGAGAAGTTCTAGCCATAAAGGTACATCCTCTCCACTTGCCCCTGCCTTTGAAGGTTGATGGTTTGCATCCAGTAGATTAACTGAAATGTCTCATAGGTAGGACACTCTCTAGCATGTAGAGCTACACCCTACATTTGATTACCCGTCTGACTTTTTAGAGACCCCAGCCTGTTGGTAAATATGTAAATTTCCCCACAACCCAGTTGAGCGGGAGTATGCCCTATGAAGAACCGGGCCTTTGGGCCTGGCGGTGCAGGGCACGCCTGAAATCTTTGAGTTCACCTGCCTTGTTGCACAGAGACACGGAATACTCTGTTGGCATATAAAACCAAGTTTATTAGCTGCAGCTAAGCACAGTTGTCCAAGAAGTACACCAAGTAGGTTCTCAGGAGACTGCCACTTTACTCCGTGGCTCACAAGCTTTTATAGCCAAAATACATCTGTACAAACATACACCCAATGCACAACGTTTTAGCAAATCAGAAGAGTTTGAAAACAAGGTGTTGTGCAACCAGAATGCTCTCTGCTTACATGTTGTGTGTTATCCCGCCCCCAAAGTTAATCAATACTGGTACCCATGGTTCAGTGTTGCAATGGCAGGACATGTCTGTATGCTTCAAAAGAAAGGTTGTGAAATAGGAAAACACAGGGAGAGAATAGCGAAGGCCAAAAGATAAGATATGGCAAGAGAAGGATACTAAAGGCTAAAATATAGTTGATACAGGGATTAGGTAGTCCAGACAAGGATTAGTTAGGCCGGCTGGTGTCTGAGATTGGTTTAAAAACAAGGACAGAGGGTTTTTTTCGACACGTTGCAGTCCAAAGGGCAGAGACACTTCGTTGATCGAGCAGCCTGTGTAAAGGCAACACAAAATGGCGGCGAATGTAAGATGGAGTCGAAATTAAAGAACCTCAGACCCTCCTTTTGCCATTACGCAGGCAATACACAAAGACTCACTCTAATCTGAATCAATGTCGATGGTCAGGAGGTCGTCAAGCTGTTGCTGCAACATCATCTTCATATTCTCCGTTTTCTGTGACATGGGTCTTGGGACACACATAGTAGCACAAAGACCACAGATTGCGGGGCCACATTGCAAACAAAGGCAACACAAAAAGATGATGGCCAAAACTACTCCAACAAAAGTCAATACCTTCCATCCCCATGTGGACAGTAGTCCCCAAAACCATCCCATCAGAGACCAATTTCCTTTTCCTGGTGGATGGACTCAGCAATGTGGTGTAATTTAGAGATGGCCTGGTATACTGTAGGGGCGTTGTCAGGTATGTAAATGCAACTACTGGATCGATCAATTTGCAGACTCCACAACGATCTGCAAGAATGATGTCTAACACCATTCTGTTTTGTAATGTCATAAGGCGATCCGCCTGAAGCTCAGCAGTGATATTACCCAGTGCTGTGACAGTTTCATTTATTGTTGGTTCAACTACTCGAATGAGAAGCCTGATATTTCTCCTATTGGACATAGGGCCCCAAAATGGGAGGAATCCTTTAAGGAAGTCGCCTCCTTCTTGTCCTACTGTGTCTTCCAAAGCAATAACCCCTCTACCGTACCTTGTCTTGTGATGTCCCGAAGGAGCTGTATATGGTGGAGGGAGGAGAAAAGCCATGTAACAAGTTCCTGGGAAATCGGCTGGTTGCCATGTATAGGCTTTGTCATGGCAAACGAAATATGTTCCTTGTGACGCTACCAGTGGTGGAGACGTTCGGGATGTATAGATATATGTATTATTATTGTGTCTTTTATAAAGCGTGCAGCTACCCCAACGGGGTGTCCCGGAGCTAAATGATTAACAGCAAGTCCCAAAAGGCAAAAATTATAGGCAGAAAAGGTGGGTTTTCAGCGCCCGCCGAAATTCGAACTCCGATTTAATAGAGCGTAGGCCCATAGGCAATTTATTCCAGCGTAGGGCGGCTCTTAGCTCGAATGTTTTCCCTCCAGCACGAGATTTTTTAAATCTTGGGATGGTCAATAGATGTTGAGAATTAGAACGAAGGGCTCTGCTGTTACAGTAAGGGCGGAGAATGCTTCTGAGATGGGCAGACCCCTTGCCCTGAGTAGAGCGATAAGCTAATATCATGGCTTTGAAATCAATTCGTTTATTTATAGGCAGCCAGTGCAATTCGCGAAGATAGGGAGAAATGTGCTGTCTACGTGATAGACCTCCAATCAGGCGAGCCGCCGCATTCTGGACTATTTGAAGTTTATGGCAGAGGCCGGAGGATAAACCTAAGTAGAGTCCATTCGCATAATCCAGATGCGAGATAATTAATGCATGAACAATCGTTTTTCTGTTAGAACTGGGGAGATAATTTATACGTTTTTTTAGCGTTTTGATCTTGGAAAAACATGCAACAGAAACTGATTGGACCTGGGACCCAAGCCTCAGAAAATTAAGATCCATCCAATCAGCAATTTCTCTGATGCAGGATTCAAGAGGGTCAAAGGTGGACGAGGAAGGCTTTTCGAAGGTAAAGAGCAACTGTATGTCGTCAGCATACGACGTGGTTTTAATACCGGACTTAAAAATCAAATCAGCTAACGGAGCAAAGTAAACATTAAAAAGAAGGGGGCTTAATGAGGAGCCCTGAGGGACGCCCCATTTCAGTAGTCTAGGTGAAGAAGTAAAGGGGGGGTATGAACAGATTGCGTACGATTAGTTAAAAAGGAACTAATCCATTTAAGGACCTTGCCCTGTATTCCCAGTTTCCTCAATCTGTCAAGCAGTATGGGGTGGGAGACGGTGTCGAATGCTGCTGACAGATCAAGCAGCACCAACACCGCCCTCGAACCCTGATCCAAGGCCCATCGGACCGAGTCAGCCATCTCAATAAGGGCCAACTCCGTGCTGTAGCCTTTAAGGAAGCCATGCTGGGAATCATGGAAAAGGTCATGGCTCTCGATAAAACCCGCAATTTGTTGATGAGCTAGTCGCTCCAAGATTTTAGCTGGAGCGGGAAGAAGCGAAATCGGCCTATAATTGGCCGGATTGTCAGGGTCCAAATTGGCCTTCTTTAGAATCGGCACTAGGGAAGCGTGCTTCCATACTTCCAGGTAGATGCCTGAGCTCAAAGAAGAGTTCCATATAGGATTGAGGTAAGGATTGAGGAAAGAGGCTAATGCTTTAAACTGTTTTATCGGCCAGGGGTCTCCGGGGGCGCTTGACCTGCATTGAAGTAGTTCCTTGAGAGAGGACTCCTCGGATATTTCAGTGAACTCCGAGAGGATAGGGCCATGAATATACACATCAGTCGGTTCAGCAGAGGGGCCAGCGCTCTCTCCACAGGGAAAAGCATAAATCTGGGCTATCTTATCCTCAAAAAATTCTGAAAGCTCGGAGCAAAGTTCTTGAGAGACAGGGTGTTGACGAGTCAATGCCTGGGGGTCAGTAAATGTCCTAACGATGGAGAAAATTTCTTGCGGGCATTACTCGCTTTTTCAATTTTCTCAGCTAAGTAGTCTCTTTTGTGCTGAACAATCAGCTTTCGATACTCCTTGAGGGCACTACGATACTCATGTTTGTTCTCTATTGTGTACCTTAATCTCCAGCACCGTTCCAGTACTTTACAGGCTGATTTATGACGACGTTATTCGTCCGAGTACCAGGGGGCAGCTGGAGAAGCCCTAAAAGTTTTAATCGGCCTAAGGGGGGCCAGTGAGTCAATGGCATTACTTATCCACTTATTAAGATTAGAAATGCGGGTATCCAGGTTTTCCGCCTGGGGGGGACAACTATCCTTGAGATGCTCAGATAGAGAGCTATGAGAAATCTTGCTCCAGTTTCTTCCCATCAACCGCGGCGTCGACGTTGGTTTGTCTATGCGGGTCAAAAGGACGGAGAAAGGAACAATAAAATGATCCGACCATATGACAGGAGTAGGGTCCTCAATGGAAATCTCCGGAAGATTGGAGCAGATAAGATCTAAAATATGCCCGGCTTTGTGCGTGGGATGGCCCACTAACTGGGGCAGTCCACAAGCTGCCAAGGAGGATAGAAAGTTAGAACTGGTGGGGCAAGACAGGTTGTCAACATGCAAGTTGCAATCTCCAAGGACCGTAAAGTTGGCATAATGAGTGCAGGATAGAGTAATATAATCCAACAGGGCCGGCAAGAAGGTGGGGCTGGAATTAGGAGGCCTATATAATAAAAGGCCCGAAAATGCCACAGTAGCTGAGAGATTTATACAGAAAGGAAGCCCCTCAATGGTATCAATGGGGTCAAAGTGGGAAGAGGCAACTGTCCACTTGTTTTTATATACAATGGCCACTCCACCTCCCTTCTTGCCGCCTTGTCGATTGGCGCAGATAATGCTAAAACCCTCAGGGATAGCAATGGCAATGGCCGGATTAGTTTCTTCATTAAGCCAGGTTTCGGTCAAAAGCAAGAAATCCCAATCATTATCCGAGAGGGATTGCAAAATGTCAAGAGAATGCTTGACTAAAGACCGGCAATTTATCAATGCGAGTTTAATAGGAATGGTCAATTTAGGGCCCCGTGAGGGCAACCGGGGAGCGAGTTTATAAAAGTAGGGAAGTAGATTAGAGGAAAAACCACAGTGCACACATAGCAAGTCCGTGCGCCCGTCGACAAAAAGATTGACCTGCTCAGGGGAGCAACCGCTGGGACGTAGCGCTAGTAGATCACTGCCAGAGTAGCAAATCCTTTTCAGGTCAGTGCCACGTCCACCAGATCCGTCCGCGATCCGGTCGCGGACGGGCGCAGACGGGCTTGCCTTTGGCACGCCTTTGGCACGCCGCCGGCGTGCCCGCTGCGCCCGCCCGCTGCGCGGACGGGAAGTTCCTTCCATAAATAGTAGAGGAGGGTGGGCGGGAAAAGCAACTGGTCCGCAACCCGGCCCCTCACCAAAGATGGCGCCTCAACCTGACAGCGTCACCCGTCAGCACCTAATCGTCTGCGGGGACTGCAGGGAGAAAGAGGTAGAGCAGTTGGCAGATTAAAATACAACAAATTAAAATGCCTAAAATTTTAAAAATGTGGCCCTGAAATAAAGTGCAAAAACCCTCGTTTTTTTCCGTCAATAATTTCAATAACAGCAGCAGTGTAGTGAGCCTAGTTTCCCTGGCTTTCCGGCTCAGGGAAATTTGCAAATCATTGGGGGCGCTGAGAAAGCTGGCATTTATACCGGGAGGGCTGGCGGGAAAAGCAACTTGTCCGCGACCCGGCCCCTCACCAAAGATGGCGCCTCAACCTGACAGCGTCACCCGTCAGCACCTAATCGTCTGCGGGGACTGCAGGGAGAAAGAGGTAGAGCAGTTGGCAGATTAAAATACAACAAATTAAAATGCTTAAAATGTTAAAAATGTGGCCATGAAATAAAGTGCAAAAACGCTCGTTTTTTTCCGTCAATAATTTCAATAACAGCAGCAGTGTAGTGAGCCTAGTTTCCCCGGCTTTCCGCCTCAGGGAAATGTGCAAATCAATGTAATGTTACAATTGCTCTTTCCCAATTGAGCCTTAGGACTTTGACCATTTGCTTGGAGACATAGGTGACCTTGGTGGGGTACAGTATATACAGGTGGGGATCTTTTCCTTTTGGCTCTGTCTGTAAGACTAGTGATGTAATGTGTCACATTCCAGTCAATGTATGATTGTTGTTCGTCAGTGGGGAATTCATTCAATTTCTTATAATGTTTTGACATAGCCACTATTCCTTTTATTAGTGCATCATGACTAACGTCAATTCCATCCCTATACAGACCAACAGGATGTCAATGTTGGTTCTCATAGGCATTGACAAACATAGAGGTTTAAGCCCAAGCAGATCCTTTTAGGGAGAAGGGTAGAACTAAATATGGCATTCCTTTATCTGTATTATGGGGTAAAAGTCCACATACCCAGCAATCGGTGGTATTGATTACCAATTGATGCTGGTGTAACAATTGAATGAAGGAATTGTTGAAATACTCCATTCTCCTAATTTGCTCATGCTCTTGTAGCGTATGAAATTGGTGTGGGGAAGCAGTAGTGCGAAAAGGTATGGGCTGGGAGGTAGATATAGGTACAGATGTTGGCTGTAAAGTGTGAATAACCCAACCCACACAAGCTAATAAAAGACATAGCAAAGTTAAAACACGTAGTACTACGCCACATCTATTAAATGATAATTTACAATATTTCATCATTATATTCCTTTCATCATTTTTTTTTTAGCAAAGCAGAATCCATCTTCTAGATGTTGCTCGTGGCAGTCTTCCTTCTTCACTTAGCCGTGATTATTAGCCGTCCTATGACACTGCAAGTCCCGCAGACCTATTGCCACGACTCGGGTCACTAACCCTGCAACCTAATTAGATGGTCAATGTCACAAAAAGCACACAAAACAAAAAAAAAGGTTCCCTAGTTGTCCTTAGTTGCTCTAGATCTCAAATTGTATCTAGTTTTGTTCTGTACAGTCTGATCCTGGAAAAGTGTCTCTGTATTAGTTGTGTTCAATCTCAGATGTGGTGGGATAGCTTCTTGCAAAACCTCATCATCTTCTTTCTCAGACTGAGTCCATCCTAGGTGTGCATCACAAAAAGGTACAAACCGGGGGACCCTCTCTCCTTCACAATCACCTATACCTTTGCGGACCCACTGATCGAAAGGCAAAGGCAATGGCACCTTTTTGCAGTGCACACCATGGATCCAGTTCGTTTTCCCAACAACTTTCACGGCTGTACGTGTCGTCAGCAGGACCTGCCTTGGCTCCCGCCAGCGAGGCTCCAAATTCCTCTTCCTTTGGAAGTTTTTCAGACACACCCAGTCGCCAGGTTGGAGGGTGTGCCCAGGATCCGAGGAAGCCTGCGGCAAGATGTCTTGTACCTGCTGATGGAGAACACGCAATTTAGTGGTGAGGTCATGCAAATAGTCAAATAACATTGGGTATTCTATGTCAGAGTACTTCTTGGGTCTAGGGACACCCCAGACATTAGCCGGGCGTCCGAACACGATCTCATATGGGCTAAGTCCCACATGAGAATGAACAGTTGTTCGAGTTGACAAGAGGGCTAAAGGTAAAGCATCGGGCCAGGCAATACCTGTGCTGGCTTGTATCTTCGCAAGTTAAAGCTTGAGAGTTCCACTATAGCAAAGCATGAGCACAAAATCCGTTCCGCTCGCGGATTTTCGGTAAATTCGCAATCCGCGAACTCCAGCAAATTTACCGAAAATCCGCAAATCCGCGAGCGGCGGATCCGGGGGGCAAAAGTTCAAGCCTTCAAGCTTGAAGTTGTCGTAACTAAAATAGATACTAAGTTAGCTTCAACAGGAAGCACTAATAGATAAAATAAAGCAGGTGCCGACGCCATCCTAAAATAGTTACAGGATGGTGGACAGCTCACTCAAGGGACCCCTGCGCACATCGGTGCGATTGCATAGTAACACACACATGGTCGCTGGAACTAGTTGAAGCTCAAATTCAGTGACTCATTCATCAGCCCAAAAAAAATCGTGAGCGTCGTCGAGGCTGGGCAGGTGTGCCTTCTTCCCAAATCTACCGTCGAAAATCAGCTGTGATGCTGGATAGAGGCCTTTGTATCCTTGACTTTCACGAGCGCAATCCTCATGCCACTGCTGACAGCTCACTCAAGGGACCCCTGCACACATCGGTGCGATTGCATAGTAACACACACATGGTCGCTGGAACTAGTTGAAGCTCAAATTCAGTGACTCATTCATCAGCCCAAAAACAATCGTGAGCGTCGTCGAGGCTGGCCTGGTGTGCCTTCTTCCCAAATCTACCGTCGAAAATCAGCTGTGATGCTGGATAGAAGCCTTTGTATCCTTGACTTTAACGAGCGCAATCCTCGTGCCACTGCTGACAGCTCACTCAAGGGACCCCTGCGCACATCGGTGCGATTGCATAGTAACACACACATGGTCGCTGAAACTAGTTGAAGCTCAAATTCAGTGACTCATTCATCAGCCCAAAAACAATCGTGAGCGTCGTCGAGGCTGGGCAGGTGTGCCTTCTTCCCAAATCTACCGTCGAAAATCAGCTGTGATCCTGGATAGAGGCCTTTGTATCCTTGACTTTCATGAGCGCAATCCTCGTGCTGTTCCTGTGACCAGGAGCTTCTTTCTCTTTATCTGCTGCTCTGATCGGTCTCTGACCATTTATACACACACGAGGCACTTGAACTCGCACAGAAGACCCCCCCCCCGAGTGGGGCAGAGGGCAGAAGACCACAAAAACGAGTTGGGCAGAGGGCAGAAACGAGTGGGGCAGAGGGCAGAAGACCACAAAAACGAGTTGGGCAGAGGGCAGAAGAGCAAAAAAATGAGTTGGGCAGTGGGCAGAAGAGCACAAAAACGAGTGGGACAGAAGGCAGAAACGAGTGGGGCAGAGGGCAGAAGACAACAAAAACGAGTTGGGCAGAGGGCAGAAGTCCACAAAAACGAGTGGGGCAGAGGGCAAAAGGGCACAAACACGAGTGGGGCAGAGGTCAGAAAGGCACAAAAACGAGTGGTACAGAGGGCAGAAGGGCATAAAAAACGAGAGGGTGGCAGTGATGAACCAGAGGGCGCATCACGGTCTCGCCCAAAAAAAAAGCCGCAAACACGCAAAGCGCCCCGCGAACATGCCAAAACGCCCAGCGAACATGCAAAGCGCCCCGCGAACACGCAAAAATATAATAATCCGCAAATTCGCACAAATTCACGAATTTTGCGGATCGCGAATTCGCAAATACGCAAATTCGCGAATCGCGAATTCGCAAAATTCACCCATGCTTAATTATAGCACTCTACCAAACCCGCTGACTGAGGGTGGTTTGCCGCATGGAATTTCTGCTTAATACCAAGACCTGCACATACTTTCTGCATGATTTGACCCACAAATTCACTTCCGTTGTCACTCCAGACAATTCGAGGCAAACCAAACCTCGGGAAGTATTCTTTCAGAAGTACCTTGCCTGTAGACAAGGCAGTATTATCCTTTAGGGGGTAGGGCTCTATCCATCTAGAAAAGGCACACACCACCACAGGACATACTGTAGGTTATTGCATCTTTCCATATGAATGTAGTCTATCTGCAATACCTCAAAAGGATACGTTGGGGGAGCAAAATGGCCTGCTGGGGTTGGTGTCCCTCTTCCTGGGTTTTGCATCAAACAAACAATGCAATGTTTAACAAGTTTGTCTGCACATTTAGGAATCCCTGCATTCTGCCATACCGGAGCCAAAAGCTTGCATATTCCTTTCGCACTGATGTGGGCTGGACCATGCGCCATATTTACTACTGGAAGTACATAGGCGTCTGGTAACAGCCAACCTTGGTGTTCCGACAATTCTATCCAACACCCCGTCGCATCCAACATTCCCGTACCATCTCTCCACTTACTCAATTCTTTTTCTGTAGCCTCTTCCTGAATCATTTTCACACTTTCTATTTTGTCCTCACACATTCCTTCTTGACTGACCCATCTAGCAGGTCCAGCAACATACATATGACTCGTCACATCTCTCGCTGTCTCTTTCGCTATCTGATCCGCAAAAGCGTTTCCTTCACCCACATCATCAGTGATCCTCTTATGCGCACTACACTTCACAATTGCTATCTGAGTGGGTAAAGCAAGTGATTCCAAAAGGTCATTCACTAACTGACCAGGCTGTAGTTTAGTACTATGTGAGGTAAAGAATCCTCTTTCCCTCCAAAGGCGGCCAAAACTGTGGGCCACCCCAAATGCATATTGGCTGTCGGTGAACACATTCACTCTCTTCCCTTTAGCCAATACACAAGCTCTAGTCAGAGCTATCAATTCAGCTGCTTGGGCTGAATTCTGCCTAATGCATGCTGTCTCCACAATTGTATGCAAAGTGGTAACAGCATAGGCTGCAGTCATTGCTCACTTCTCCCCTGAGGCGGAAGCCGGGGGTTCTTTGCTGTCCTCTTATAACACTGTTAGCTCGTTATTGAATCAAAAATAACGCGTTTTTAAAAAACTGTACATATTTTAGCTTGCATCTTTTAATTAGCTTCCTCACCTCGGCGCGAGACTTGCGTCGCTCCGAGGCTGCTCTTGAGCTACCCTGCCACAGCGCTGCTGTTGTTAGGCGCTGGAAACTAGTTTGCTCGATCCATCTTGGCCACCATCTTGAGTAGGGTAAGGCTGCCGGTCGAGTTGTTCCTCCCTCCCGCCCTCCCAGGTTATTTAAGGGTGTGTTCAGCTTCCCGCACTGTATTGCTCACTTCTCCCCTGAGGTGAAAGCCGGGGGTTCTTTGCTGTCCTCTTATAACACTGTTAGCTCGTTATTGAACCAAAAATAACGCGTTTTTAAAAAACTGTAAATATTTTAGCTTGCATCTTTTAATTAGCTTCCTCACCTCGGCGCAAGACTTGCGTCGCTCAGAGGCTGCTCTTGAGCTACCCTGCCACAGCGCTGCTGTTGTTAGGCGCTGGAAACTAGTTTGCTCGATCCATCTTGGCCGCCATCTTGAGTAGGGTAAGGCTGCCGGTCGAGTTGTTCCTCCCTCCCGCCCTCCCAGGTTATTTAAGGGTGTGTTCAACTTCCCGCGCTGTATTGCTCACTTCTCCCCTGAGGCGGAAGCCGGGGGTTCTTTGCTGTCCTCTTATAACACTGTTAGCTAGTTATTGAATCAAAAATAACGCGTTTTAAAAAAACTGTACATATTTTAGCTTGCATCTTTTAATTAGCTTCCTCACCTCGGCGCAAGACTTGCGTCGCTCCGAGGCTGCTCTTGAGCTACCCTGCCACAGCGCTGCTGTTGTTAGGCGCTGGAAACTAGTTTGCTCGATCCATCTTGGCCGCCATCTTGAGTAGGGTAAGGCTGTCGGTCGAGTTGTTCCTCCCTCCCGCCCTCCCAGGTTATTTAAGGGTGTGTTCAGCTTCCCGCGCTGTATTGCTCACTTCTCCCCTGAGGCGGAAGCCGGGGGTTCTTTGCTGTCCTCTTATAACACTGTTAGCTCGTTATTGAATCAAAAATAACGCGTTTTAAAAAAACTGTACATATTTTAGCTTGCATCTTTTAATTAGCTTCCTCACCTCGGCGCGAGACTTGCGTCGCTCCGAGGCTGCTCTTGAGCTACCCTGCCACAGCGCTGCTGTTGTTAGGCGCTGGAAACTAGTTTGTTCGATCCATCTTGGCCGCCATCTTGAGTAGGGTAAGGCTGCCGGTCGAGTTGTTCCTCCCTCCCACCCTCCTCCCACTCTCCTTGAATATGGATAAAAACAATAGGCCATCCCTTCCGCGCAGCGGGCGGGCGCAGCGGGCGGGCGCAGCGGGCGTGCCGACGGCCCGTCTGCGCCCGTCCGCGCCCTGCAGCGCCCAGGGGCCAGGCCCCCTGCTCAACCATCGGAGGATCTGCCCACTCAGATAAGGTATGCCCCTGACCGACTAAAAACTCTCATGCCCAACTTAGAGGCCTCATGTTGCCATTCCATATATCTGGATGTACCTGTGGGAAAGTGTTCCCACTGTCAGTACACACTTTGCCCCACATTGGAGCAGTTCGAGACTGTCGGACCCCCTTTTAAAATGTTCCTTTTAAATTGTCGCTCCCTGACCAAACACGCGGTAGAAATGTCAATCCTCCTCGAGGATATTAACCCTGATGCAATATTCCTAACGGAAACTTGGTTAAGGGAAGAAGCTGACCCAGACATTACCGCCATATTACAGAAAGGATACGGATTATAAAGGGTGGACAGGGTAGAGGGCAGAGGACGAGGATTAGGCATACTTTTTAAGGACTGTTACCAATGCAGAACCAGTTCTGCGACAATTCCTACTTGCGAAAGTATGAATTTCGCACTTGACCTATCCCCCACCTTAACCTTCTCTGACCTACTCATCTACCGCCCCCCTGGCCAAATGGGCGATTTTATGAACCTTCTTCCCTCTAAGGTCGCTGAATCAGCCATCTCTCTGCCTCATTTTACGGTTTTGGGTGACATGAATATTCACTTAGATGATCCTATGGATCCTCTAGCCACCTCCTTTCTGAACAGTCTTGCAACCATACAAATTGTTCAGAAGGGTTTTGAACTTACACATAACAAAGGTCACCTGCTAGACGCGGTTCTAAGCAATGATCAGAGACTCAAAACCGGGAACCGAGTTCCCCTCCCATGGACCGATCATTTCTTGGTCCCACTCCTCTGGCACATACCTAGCCCCCTTTCTGCGCCCCCTCGAGCCACTTTAAGAGGAAGGGACTGGGCGAAATTATCCACAGACCAGTGGGTGGATTCCCTCTCTACCACCCCTCGGCAGACTGGGGGTGACGTAGACACACTCTACACCCATTACGCCAATTGGCTACAGACCACCTTAGACACAATCGTACCCCAAAAACCCCTCAAAGTGAAAACCAAGTCCAAAAAATCACCGTGGTTCCCTTCAGAGTTAAAAGAGTTAAAACAAAACTGCCAGAAACTTGAGAGAACTTGGAGACGCACTCTCAAGGAACAGGACAGAAGTAGTCATCGAGAGGCAATTAAAAAAGATAAAGCTGAGATTATATTCGCACAAGCTCTATTCTACGAGGAAAAAATTACAACATCCGCCAACTCCCCGAGGGAACTATTTCGGATAGCGAAATCCTTGATCAGTACCCCCTCCACTCCGCAGGATCCCCGTGAAGCCCAGACTCGCTGTGACAATCAGGCAGAGTACTTTCATCAAAAAATTCAAGCCTTCTCCTCATCATTTGACCTGGTTAGTCAACACCTAGTGGGAACAGATACCTTTCCTCCAAACACGGTCTGCCAACTAGCTGGATTTCCATTACTTGAAGAAGACTCGCTTAACACCCTTATGCTGAAAGTCACAGCAGGCTCCCCTTCAGACCCTGCTCCTCCACGATATCTCTTGAAAACCGCGGATACCATCAGACCAGTAATTTTAAATATCGTAAATATGTCAATCACTACAGGGAGAGTTCCAGAAATTTGGAAATGTGCACAAGTTAGGGCTCTGTTAAAAAAAAAAAACCTTGACCCTGGTAAAATGACTAATTACCGCCCCATCTCACTCCTTCCTTGGGTAGGAAAGCTGCTTGAGAAACATATTAACACCAGTCTTATGTTTTACCTGGAAGCCAACCATCTGCTCTATGATTCTCAAGCCGGCTTTCGCCCTAAATTGGGGACAGAGGCGGCATTATTGACTGTCACAGAACTAGCCCGCAGGCACATGGATCAAGGCGGCACCACAGCAATTATGCTGTTGGACTTAAGTGCCGCCTTTGATACCGTGAATAGTAACATTCTTATCTCCCGATTAAAACAGCTCGGAGTGACGGGAAGCGCCATCTCATGGCTACAGTCGTTTTTGGAAAACCGAACTTTCCAGGTGGTGGAGGGTGACATTCATTCCAAAACTTGGCCTCTTAATCAAGGTGTGCCTCAGGGCTCTTCCCTGAGCCCCACGCTTTTCAACGTTTATATGCAACCATTGGCGGAGGTCGTTCACCCTTTTGGTTTTGAAATCGTGACCTACGTTGATGACACACAGCTTGTGCTGGCCCTGAATCAGCCAGGTCACACCCCGTCGAACTTGAACAGTTGCCTAGTAGCAGTCACAGAATGGATGGCCTCTTCCCATTTAAAACTTAATGGGGACAAAACTGAACTGATGTTCCTGGGGAATACAGCTGACCCCAGACCAACTCTACAATGGCCACTCTGTATGGGCCCCCCCCAGAACCAAAAAAGCTAATTAAAAGCTTGGGCATGTGGCTGGATAATACTCTTACCTTCAACCAGCAAGCCACAATACTTTCCTCCACCTGCTTCGGGCAGATGCGTATGCTGCGGAAAATTCTACCACTTCTCCCTTTTCAGGCCCGCAGGATAATGGTCCAGGCCATCATCCTGTCCCGTTTCGATTATGGGAATGCTGTATATCTGGGTGCACCGATCAGCACACTCAAAAAGCTGCAAGTCACCCAGAACGCAGTAGCACGTCTACTGCTAGGCCTGTCCCGTAGTCATTCGGGCACCGCTGCCCTGAGAAATTTACACTGGTTGCCCATCCAAGCCAGAGTAAAATTCAAGGCGATGTGCATAATGCATAAGGCCATGTGGAAAAACGCCCCCGCAATGATCTGTTCCTTAGCTACACCTTACTATCCTCAAAGATCTCTGCGTTCAAGCACGGCCTTTTTGGCAACAACACGCAAAATCAAATGGGCCAGGTGGGGCGGACGCTCCTTCTCCCTGAATGCGGCTGTGACTTGGAACTCTTTACCTTCCACGCTCCGGAACGGGTCCAATCTTTTAAAATTCCGTAAAACCCTTAAAACTTTTCTGTTTTCCAAATAACCCAGTAGACTCCTAGAAGTATGCCATTATAGCGCTACGAGGCCTTCGGGTAGTAATGCGCTTTACAAAACCCATTTTCATTTCATTTCATTTCATTTCACCATTGGAGAGCTTAAAACACGAACCATCCACCCATAGGATCCCACCGGGGTCCAGGAGCGGCGTATCTTTTAAATCAATCCTACCTTTTGTCTCCTCCTCTGTATGGAGAAAACAATCATGTTGCTCTTGAGTGTCTTTCTCTACTGGGATCGGTAACAATGTAGCTGGATTTAGGGTATTAAATCGCTTGATGTGCACGTGACTAGCCAAGAGCGTCAGCTCATACCCCGATAAACGGGCGCTCATAAGATGCTGAGTTTTTGTCCTGTTTAGAAGTGTATCCACTGCATGTGGCACCATGACAATAAGCGTATTGTCTAGCACCAATCCAGCAGATTGGCGAATAGAAACTGCTGCTGCTGCTGTAGCTTTCAGACAACTAGGTAATGCTTTAGCTACAGGGTCTAACATAGCTGAAAAATAAGCACACCGGCATTGCTTGTCACCAAATTGTTGTGAAAGAATAAGAAATCCCTTGGGAACCTATACACACATGCAAAATTCCCATCACCTTACAGCTCATTCATTTGGTTCACGCCCCATTCACCGCATTTTTATATCTCGATAGAGCCACCAAGTACAAAGGAAAATCATATAGTCCAAAAATATATATATTTTTTTTAAATTTATAAACACAGTTTATTAAACCTGATACACAATCTTCTCAGATTAAAAAACACAACACATGAATACACAGTTAAAAACAGGAGAGGATTTAAATCACATTTCATAACAATATATCCTATCTAATGCATGAAAAGTGAATAGCGAGTGTACAAAAGTTAGACCTAAAACATCAGTCTTAACACATTACATATCTGTTATGGATTTGTATACTAGAACACAGCCTGGAGCAATCATTATTAATGCTTCTCAGACACCAATGTTCCCCACGCAGATTATGTACAGAAGTTTAGCGTCGACGGGTTTCGATGGAAAAATCTTTATAGGTCCATCTTTATCAAGACTAAAATGGGTATACACTCAGTCTGAAGATTTCTTTTTCATGCGGTAACCTTTTGAATAAAGGAAAGATCTACCGAGGGGAAACAAAATCTCCCTCCTCTATGCTAATTGGGGTAGGTCAGAATAATTATTCCTCCAAACAGCTGGCTGAAACTGTGTGTAGAGGAAGCCAGATGTTTCTCTTCAGTTCGTCCTTTCTGACAATCTATTCTTACTTAGATGGTGGATCCCAATCAGGAATCTTTCCTCCACGTGGCGAAAAAATATAGACTTGTAGAATGTTGGTCTTTTAGCACCGCCACCTAGGTCAATGCAGTATGTTTAGGTCTGAGGTCCCTGTATGTTCATTTTAAAGGATCCTGTGTGCATGGTACAGACATTTGTGCAATTGCTTGGATTCTTTCTGGGGCAATTGCCGTCCCTCCTTCGACAAGAGATGACCTAAGTAGGTAACCTCCTGGTGACAATATTGTAATTTAGAGGGCGAAACCTTATGATGAAGGTCAGACAAGTGATGCAACAGTGAAACAGTAACTTGTTTACAAACGTCCTCAGAATCAGCAACAACCAACAGATCATCTACGTACTGAATAAGGGTGGCACCTGGAGGCAAAGTGAAAGCATCGAGCTGAGTTTTCAAAGCCTGACTATAAATGGAGGGACTTTCACAATAGCCTTGAGGTGCACGCTTGAACCGGAAACTGCGGCCTCCCAAAGAGAAACCAAAAATATCCCTACTTTCCTCAGCAATGGAAATGCTAAAGAAAGCATTCTTAAGGTCAATGACCGAAAACCAGGCAGCCAAAGCAGGTATCATTGTCAATAAAGCAGTGATATCTGGGACGACAGGAAACTGGGGTACTACAATCTTGTTGACCTCCCGGAGATCGATCACAAAACGCTAAACAGGTGGCTGGGAAGAGTCAGTACGTTTAAGGACAGGCATAACAGGACTATTGCACACATTTCCTCTCGTCTCTTCAACCACACCTTTCTCAACCAAATCATAAATGATGGCCATCAGCGCTCTCTCACCATCACTCGAAATTCTGTACTGAGGAATGCGAGGTAACCTAACATTAGACTTGAGGGTGACAACATAGGGTGGAATCTGCAAGAGACCAACATCATTGGGGCCTGCAGCCCAAAGAGTAGCAGGCAGGGAACGTAATTCAGAAGGGAGTTGGTCTCTAGACAAATATGTCGGGCAGGTCAATCTCTTACCTAAAGTAAGATTTACACCAGAAGAAGAACAATGCAGGGTCGCATACAGTCTTTTTAACAAATCCAAACCCAACAAATTCTCACCACAACCAGTTGTTAAAGTAAGCGGAGCCTCCAAATCATAAGGGCCAATGGAGATAGGCAAAGGACAAGAAACTGGGTTACGAACTGGGGCGCCAGAAAATCCTACAGAAACATTTGTTAAGCCAGACAAAGGTGCTCCCGAGAGGTTAGAGTAGATGATAGAACTCTTTGTTGCACCAGTATCTAAGAGAAATGGCTCTGACACACCAAGCGCAACGACATCAACATTAGGCCCATTTTGGTCCACTGGAACTGAAATGACTCCCTCACTTTGTCTACGGCTGTCCTTGATAGAGTTAAAATCCTGATTCTCATTCTCCATATAATAATCGTCATTATAATAATGGGCAGACTGAGTATTTTGCTGATCAAATTTTGAGGCGGAAAGGAACATTGATCCTGGGACATTGTACTTCGCCCCCTCCCCCTAGGTGTTGACTGGAAGCCACCTCGGCCTCGCGGCCCAGGCGTACCACCAGCAAGCTGCTATAAAATCGGGTAATTATTCTTGAAGTGACCTTCTTCCTTACAATAGGCACATTGGTTAGGACCCAGTGGAGGCCGTGGAACAAAGGGCTCAGGTTTCTGAAACACCTTCTGAAACTGGGGAGTCGGCTGAAACTGGCGCTGAGCAGGACGAGGAGGATAAGCCTGTTGCAAAAGAACCTTTGTCTTTAAATCTTTAGTCTTTTTATCCAATTTGTCCTTCTCCTCCTTATCCCTATTTTTGTAATATTGGGCAGTAGCCAATATCTGGGCTGAAGAAGAAACAGCCCATGAACTTTCGGAATCCTTTAATTTATTAGAGAGTTCGGGTAGCAAATTAAATACAAATTTATCTACGAACAATCGCCTTCCCCCTCTGTGCTCATATCCTGACCACTGTGATCAAGAAACGTTTCCTCAAAACGAGTAAAGAAGTCGGAGACACTCTCATCCTTCTTCTGCTTACAAGCAGCCAATTTATCCCAATTAACTCGCTGAGCGGGCATCATAGTTTTCATTAAGGTGATTATTCTACCAGGAAGTTCTGCAACTAAATTATCGGGTTTAGCACCACCCACTTGGAGTCTATCAGCAGCCAGTATAGCATTTCAATCACATATTAATTCTTGGGCGTGGTCCTCTTTCCGAATCCTAGCCCACAATGGTTGTGGGACAACATTTCCCATCAACACATCTATGTCAGCCAAATTCATGATGCAAGCATCAACAGTCTGAGATAATTCTTTGTAGTAACCAGCAGGGTTTTTAAGGGGGTCAGGTAAGGACTGTTTAAGGGCAAGCACCTCAGATCTCTTCCAAGGTACATGTACCCATATACGTTGGAAGGGAGCTGGTATAGGCTGATTACCATCCTGGGCTGCAACCGCTTCTCTCCACACTGGGGGAACCTCTCGCATAGGGTAGTGTTTCAGTTTGCGCCTAACAGAAGGATCAGGTTCAGACAAAGACCGGGAAAAGAACATTGATCTAAAAGTGATAAGTGTCCGTACAGCATTCTCAATCTCAGGACCCACAATAATTCCTTTATCAAAATCAGTCCTAATATCCAGCAAACCCTTGGGAGCTAAACCCAATCCCGTAGCCTCCCATTCCTGACCTAAAATGCCACACATGGCGTCAAAAACAAATCTCTGTGTAGGGGCATCCCCCTGCTCAAACGTTTCCATGATATCTTGCACGGTATACTCGGGACCCTGCATGATCCATCTGCGAGCAAGGAGATCTAACGCATCTCGTTGTTGGGAATCAGGAAGTAAACTACGGGTCTGCCTACGGGGAAGGACAGTAGTCAGACTTACTGACCCAAAGAGAGGAGAAAAGAGACCAGAAACAGTCTCAACTATCCGCTGACGGACAGAAGGGGAAGTTGGCAGAAAAACAGGAGATAAGGTATGAGATGGAGCAGGAGAAGAGGCAACAGGTAGAACGGAGGTCGAGGGCAAAGGAGACTGCGGCAAAGAAGTCGGAGGCAGAGGTGTCAGAAGCAAGGGAGCTGGAGGCAAAGGAAATGGCGGGAGTGGTAGTGCCACAAAGGGCTGTGGTGGAGGTGCAGGAGCTGGAGCTGGTGGGAGAATAACAGGTTGCTGGACGGGTAACAAAAGCGGGGGTGCATTAGCACCTTGTACATAGGGTGGGGGCGATCTTAACAAGTGAGACATTAAAGGATCCTTCTCAAGATCAGCATCGGGATTTGGGGAAGAAGTTGGCAGCACCGGGTAACATTTATCAATCGCCATGCGATGTTGCCTATCTGAGATCTCTATTGCATGATCTATTTCATTATCTTTAAACTGTTGGGCAGCCTGTATAACAGTCATGCCTCTTTCTTCCCTATCTCTTTTTGCTGTTTAATTTCTTTCTGTTTGGCTTCCATGCGCCAAAGGCGAAAAGAGTCAAACATAGCCGGCCAGGCTTTTCTTTTAAACAAAGTAGCTTCTAAATTGTCTAAAATATCAGGCTCAAAACTACCATTATGTGGCCACTGTAAAGTACCATCTTTCTTCGTATAGCGGACCCACACTTCATTAAAGGTGATGGGGCCTACACCATGTTTAGAGTAAAGCTCATAAGTAGGAGTTCCAGCCGGAGGATTTGGACAAGAATCCTCCAGTCGGGAGTCCATATCGCAACAAAAACAACACCTTTTTTGAAACTTACTGAAACCAGGCATCGTGACTTCACTGGCTTCCTACAAACAACAAGGGGCTAATCAAAACAGCACAAACGTACTCACCCCTTGGCTTCGAAAATTGCAATTGTCGAATTTAAGAACCCAAAAACAAAGAAGTGGGAGCTACCCACCAGTACTTAACCAAATGTCTTCTCCCGCCAACAGAGGTCCGTCTAACGTCTTGAAATACCAGTCATAACCAAAAAGGGACCAAGGCAGAGCGGCATTCAGGGCAGCAGTCAACAGCAGCCGGTGAAAAGGAGAAGCCACACTTCAAAAGACCATCGATCCACTTTTCGACATACAGGGGTCGCTGGTGTGGGGGCGCCTCCTCTGGAATTTTCCTGCGGGGCTCCTCACGATCCTTGGGCTCAACCGCTACCTCTGAAGCCGCCCCACGTTGGGCTGCCAATTGAAGAACCGGGCCTTTGGGCCTGGCGGCGCAGGGCACCCCTGAAATCTTCGAGTTCACCTACCTTGTTGCACAGAGACACGGAATACTCTGTTGGCGTAGAAAACCAAGTTTATTAGCTGCAGCTAGGCACAGTTGTCCAAGAAGTACACCAAGTAGGTTCTCAGGAGACTGCCACTTTACTCCGTGGCTCACAAGCTTTTATAGCCAAAATACATCCGTAAAAACATACACCCAATGCACAAAGTTTTAGCCAATCAGAAGAGTTTGAAAACAAGGTGTTGTGCAACCAGAATGCTCTCTGCTTACATGTTGTGCATTATCCAGCCCCCAAAGTTAATCAATACTGGTACCCATGGTTCAGTGTTGCAATGGCAGGACATGTCTGTATGCTTCAAAAGAAAGGTTGTGAAATAGGAAAACACAGGGAGAGAATAGCGAAGGCTAAAAGATAAGATATGGCAAGAGAAGAATACTAAAGGCTAACAGATAGTTGATACAGGGATTAGATAGTCCAGACAAGGATTAGTTAGGCCGGCTGGTGTCTGAGATTGGTTTAAAAACAAGGACGGAGGGGGGTTTTCGACACGTTGCAGTCCAACGGGCAGAGACACTTCGTTCATCGAGCAGCCTGTGTAAAGGCAACACAAAATGGCGGCGAATGTAAGATGGAGTCGAAATTAAAGAACCTCACCTAAAAGGTTAGTGTAAATGTCTGAATAATGAAACTTGTATTTAAGAGCTCTTTATCTCTGCCCAGTGCACTGGTGAGAGATAACCTCATCGGCTGAGTTTGGCAACATTAATTTACATCAGTATTCTAAGCATTCAGATTGAGACGTCAATTTCTGGATGCCATACAGGGTGCCAATGTTGAAAGCTTTTCTTAAAAAAAATAATCATCAGAGCGTAAAACTACCGCCTCTTCCCTAAACATCAAATTTACAGGCAGCCAAAGGAAATTAATTGTATAACGATTTTTTCCTTTGTGTTTTTCCTTCCTAACTGCTCTATAGATCAACTTTACTTGCATCTCGCTCCTTTACCTCATGTGCCATAAAACTCAAAAGCAACAGCTTCTGCACTCACAGCAAAGGGATCACGAATGAAACAGCCACTGGACAAAGCTTCAATTGCAGCTGACCTCGCGCTGTGAGCAGCTGGAAACCCGAGGACAAGTGCAAGAAACCACAGGTGAGTCCAGTTTGGTTCCACAGAGCATCTGAGGATCAGCAGTGGGATCCCTCATAGAAGAAGGACAGTACTAAAAGATTTGTAGCCCTAAATGTTGACAGTAAAGGCAAGCAAACAATCCCAAGGTGGCTAGGTGAATAAAAATAAAGATTACATTGGACCTAATTTGAAAAAAGTGGACAAACTTTATGTGGAATTTTGATTGTGTGGTGCACTTCATATATATATATATATATATATATATATATATATATATATATATATATATAACTTTTCTGATCCTTTGAGGTCGCAGCTTTGGAAACAGCAGGTGCAGTGGATGTACACGCCACGCTGCTCTCTATGCTATATATCTGGATTTTTGGGGGGATAAGGAGGGAGGTGAGACTGCTGCGCCAGCTCACTGTTTTTCATATCACTTATAAGAGTTATCTACATCAACAGTTTTGGAGCTGTCCTATAGGATGTTGAGAGTGCTGCATCCCTATAGCACCCTCTTAAGAATGCAGGGTCCTATGTTACTCCAAAGGCCATTTCATTAGCAAGGATACTGATCACAGGCTCAAGGGTCACACGTCACCCATCAATCATTTACCTGTGGATTCCTAAAGCTGAGTCTTTGATATCAGTGTTCTGTTTAGAGAGAACAAGTATGTGGACGTACTCGAGAGGCAAGCATGCATAATAAGATTTTATTTAACTTTGGTGATTAAGTTATGAATAATTACGCCAGATAAGCATCCTTGAGTATTTCTTCCTGGCAATGGAATGTGCTATCTGCGTTCACATTGATGTGAAAGTACTGCGAAGCCAAGAACAAGCTTTGGACTCAGGAATGTGATGATGTAATGGTAGAAAGTATAATTTTAAAAAAGGAATTGTTAGTCAGTTGGATCTTGGACCTGCCTGAATGAGGTGCTCAGTTATACATATCCTGATTTGTCCACATGTGAGCAAAGTCATTGATGTGTGCCGACTCCACAATTTAGCAGCGAGTGATGTAGCAGTAAAAGCGCGCACCTCAACATAACGTCAAATGGCCTTCAATTATGCAAAGTTTGAGCCAAGGAATCTGAAGGTAGTGTAACCATCATGAAGTTGGAAAAGCATAGCTACAACCCATGCGTGGGTGAGCAGCGGTGAAGACACATGTCGTTTTAGGCACAGAGGACGAAGATTGATTGCACTCAGATCAGGCGGTGAAGCTGGCAGCAGAGTGGAATGCATCAGTAAGGTGATACGTGCTCACTCAAGATAAATCTGGTGGAACGCAAGATTGTGTAGTCTGCGTTCCACTGGGCAGGAAATACAAGCTTTATTAGTTTTATATATTGATGCACAGACAAGTGCGTGGGAGCTATTTTAGGAAGTTGGGTACCTGCCTGCAAAATGGCGCTATTTCTCATGGAAAACAATGCATAGACATTTGTGTGGTGGCCATCATACTAAGTTGAAAGCAAGCATATTCTCTATGTAGAGAGACACAGAAGCAGACTTTCAAATATCATATTAGAATGGGAATTAGTCCCCTGGTTCAGACATGCTGTTTAAGAAAGTCTTAACTGTAACATTATAAAGTTGTGCTTCTCAGGTTAAACAAGAAGGTCCTTATTATCAAGAACGGCGATAACATTATCGCCGCTTTAGCACAGCAAACTGCCGCTAAAGAGGCAATAAGGGGCTTGATAATATGCCCTTGTGATTTCCCTTAGAAGCCCAGGTTTGATGTCCTGCACACCAGAACCTGGGCTTTCATGGGAATTCACAAGAGCATATTATCAAGCCCCTTATCGCCCATCTTGATAAAATGGCCTGAAGTTGCTTTAAAAATAAAAAAAATTAAGAGCTGAATGATAAATGTCAATCACTTGGCAATAGTATAAGCACTGAGTTGACTTTCAATAGTATAAACATGCCCCACAACTGTTATACAAGTCCATTAATTAAATTCCCAGTGATTCACTATTTTTTGGCACCGCCTTGTGAACCAACAATAAGATAGAAAAAATGGAACAAAAGTATTTACAAACTGCACTCGAGTATTTGTTCCAAATTTAAGTGCCGAAAGAAAACACGCTATTATAATTCACCGTTCACGTGTGGAAGGAGGTATGGAAGAATTTGGCTGAATATCTCAGAATGAAATACTTAAATGAGCATGACGTTCCAATTATAAATTGGATTTACATTACCGAACATCAGTAGTATTGTTGGATGCGACTATTTTGGCTTGAGTACATAGAGGGTTACATAACTAATTAGAGAAAATTATCATTGACGTGCAAATTTGTTGTTGCAATCAATGAGAGCATTTGTAAACAATTTATTTTGAAATGTAAGAGTGACAATACGGGGGAGGAATTGTGGTTGAAAGGTCAGCCTCCTTCGGATAAAGTAATTGCTGTAGCAAAAATACATGGTGAGATGCTTTGAAATGATGTGAATAAAGGGTTGAGTAAAAGTGGGACTGCAGTGGCAAATGTAGCAAATGAAACAAAGAAAGCAGTGCATGAGCAGGAAGGGAAAGAGTTTGTGTGTGAGTGTTTCTATTGCGACAACCAGATGCACAGAGCTAATGCGAAAAAGTGTCTTGCTATTCAGTTAACTTATCATGTTTGTAGTATAAAAGGCTGTTTTTTCAAATGCTACAAACCCAAATTCAGAAAGGACCAAAAACATGATGTAAAAGAAGAGGAAAGTGTAAAGTTGTCGAAACATATATGAGGCAGACAACTTGGTGTGGACACAGGTAGGTTATTTATTAATTATAAGCCAGAACACACAGAGCGCCGAGCGTGTTGCTTCACACAGCTCCGGCACTCGAATGATCGCGCTCGCTGTGCGTGACTCAAAATGGCCGCCGTCCACGCTACGCGGTGACGTAGCGTGAACAACTAGAGCGGCAACACTACATATCTCCCCCCTTTTGTCCAAAGAAGACATTCAGTCTATGGGGCATTATAGTCCTTCACCCATTTCAAAGTCTCTGAATCTGGCCGGTCTCACTACCCTGCGCCCACCTCTGGTGCACCTTACCGGAGTGGATGTAGCTTCCTTCTCTCCCTTACTTATCGACTCCGTCTCCTTATTTTCGGGGGCCAACACTCTCACCAGGCCGCCTGACTCTTCCTGTCTTAGTCCAGTGTTGTTTGTACGTGGGGTGCTTCCACCTTCTGCTCCCCAATCCATTTCTGCGTTGTCTTCTCCTCCTTCCTGCTCGTCGCCATGTGCCTTGGTCTGACACTTCCGGCTCTCGTGCCTAAGGGGCCCATTGCACTACTTTGTTACATCGAGCCATGCGATCTTGGGACCACACGTTTCCGTCACTCAGTCTGGCCGCTCGGCCCAACACTTCTCTGACTAGGAGTGGCTTACTATACTTGCTGTCTCCTTTGCGTTGAAGCGTGGCCAACTTGACTCTCACCCATTCACCTTCTTCTAACTGTGTGTCCTTTACATTCCTCCTCTTGTCATAGTGTTCTGAATATATTCTCTGGGCCTTTTCTAGGTTTGCTTGCACCACCGTCGGGGACCACTTACTGGTCACCGTCTTGTCCTTCCACGCCCTGTTGTCCTTAGTGAATGGATCTCTTCCTCTAAGGATCTGGAAGGGGCTGTACCCTGTTCCTGTGGGGGTGAGTCGGTATGCCCATACCATATGTAACACTTCCTTCTCCCAGTCCTTCCCCATCATTATGGCTGCTTGGATGGAACCCATCAAGACTCTATTGAACCGTTCCACTTGTCCGTTTCCTGCCGGGTGGTATATGGACGTGTGTTTGGAGCAGACCCCATTCCTTTCCATAAACTTTAACCACTTGTCGGATGTGAATTGCGGTCCGTTGTCGCTGAACACACTTTTGGGGATGCATTCCCTGAGGAAGATGGTGGTGAGGAACTTTAATATGGTATCCGTGTCCATTTCCTCTTTGACCAGCACTTCTGGCCACTTCGAATATCTGTCTATTAGAGCACATATGTATTTCGGGGTACCTTGATCATCTAGGATGGGACCCAAAATGTCAATGGAGAGCTCTTCCCATGGATTCCTTGGTGTGTCGAACCTTCCGATGGATGGCTTCAATGGTGTCATGGTCTTGTCAGCTTGTTGGCATTGGCCACATTCCTTCACATGGCGTTCCGTTTGCGTGTCCATTCCGGGCCACCAATAGCCTTGTTTGGTTCTCAACTTCATCTTCCCAATTCCTAGGTGACCTTCGTGCAGTACAGCCAGCAGTTTGGTGATGAGTCCTTATGGGGGTACCACTTTGTCTCCCCGGTACACGAAGATACCCTTGTCGTCCAATGAGAATTCTTCTCGCACCTCGAAATAACTTCTCATCTCTCCGCTCACATGTTTCTTCTCCGGCCATCCACCTGTGGTGTACTCCTTTACTTGTTGAAGGTTCTTGTCTGCCCTGTACGCTTCTTCCCATTCTTGGCTGCTGATTACTCTCTCTGGGTCCTCCATTAAGGCCACCATTTCATCTTCTTCTATCTTATCTCCTTCCACCTTTTCCATTGCCGATGCCCTGCTCAAATAGTCTGCTACTTTATTCCTGCTCCCCTGGATGTACTCGACATCATAACGGTATTCCAGCAGTTTTAGAGTCAATTTTGCTATCCTCGGGGTGGCACTGGCATGCCCACTGGATGTGAGAACCCTTACCAGCGGCTTGTGGTTTGTTCTCAACCGGAACTTTGTGCCCCACAAAAACTGGCAAAATCTTCCCAAGGCCCAGACCACCACCAGCATTTCCTGCTCGATGACACTGAACCTCTTTTCCGTGTCCGTCAAGGCCCTGGAAGCAAAACTGATGGTTTCCGTTGCTCCTCCTTCTCTGTCTTGCATAAGGACTGCGCCTAGACCTTTGTCACTGGCATCTGTTGTGACTGTAGTTTGTCCTTGCGGGTCATATCCTCTGAGGGGTATAGCTTGGGCTACCTCCTTCTTGATACCTTCGAACTCACTCTGAGTCTCTTCTGACCATACGAACGCCGTCTTTTCTCTCGTCAGCATCCGCATGTGGTGTGTCTTTGATGCGAAATGCTGTATGAACTTACTATAGTACTCGGCCATGCTGAGGAACGACCTGACCTCCTCCTTGCTGGTTGGTGGGGGAGCGTCACAAATTGCCTTGACATTCTCCTTCTTCGGAGTCACCCCTCGTTCTCCAATTTCATGTCCGAGATAGGTGACGGATGGCATGCCTAAGTGGCATTTCTCCCATTCTGCTGTCAGCCCTCTTTCTTCCAGCACTCTCAATACTTTGGACAGTTTGACATCATGGTCCCTTTGATCTCTTCCCATTACCAAGATGTCGTCTTGTAAGTATTGGACTCCTTCTACATCTTTGAAGAGCAGTGCATCAGCTTTTGGAAAACGGCGGCAGCCGATGCCAGGCGGAAAGGCATTTTGCAGAATTGGTAGCATCCGAAAGGGGTGATAAACGACGTCAACTTCCTACTCTCCGGGTGCAATGCTATTTGATGGTATGCGGACGTCAGGTCGATGGTGGAGTACCATTTCTTTCCCTCCGTTCTTGCCAGCATTTCCTCGATGCGGGGCAACGGGAACTTCTCTACTACGATACTTTTGTTCAGCTCGCGGAGGTCCACGCATAGCCGGACCTTGCCGTTTGGTTTCATCACCACCACCAGGGGGGGCAGCCACTCTGCGCATGTGATGGGTTCAATGATGCCGTTACCTTCCAACTCGCGCAGCTCTTGTTGCACCGCCTCCCTCACGGCTATCGGTACATTCCGCACTTTTTGCGACACTGGTATGGCATCACTTTTGAGAATGATTTTGTGTGAGAACTTCTCCAGTTTACCTACTTTACCCCCGAACACTTTGGGAAAGTCTCTTCTCCACTTCTCCAGGTCTGGCCACTGTTCCGGTTCCGTTAACAATACCTGCACTGCTTCTCCAGGGTCCAGTTTGATGCCTAAATTGCCCTGGTCCATCCGCCCTAGCACTGAGGGACCTTTCTCCGTCACGTACAGTTTGCAGTCGGCGCTGCGTCCCCTGAATTCGAACGTCAAGGGCCGATAGCCCGCTATGGGGATGCGGTTACCTAGGTACGTGACTGGTCTGATGTCTGGTGGTTCCAGATGTGGGCCAAGGCGGGGCAGGAATTTCTCTGTCCATACTGCCCTCTGTACCAACGTATACGGGGAGCCTGAGTCTGCCACTATGCTCATTGCTACGCCCCCAATCGTCATGTCCAACACCGGTTTGTTCGATCTTCTACCGCTCACACTCAAGACCTGGTCCTCGATGCACAGTATCTCATCATCCTCCTCTTGGTCTCCTGCTTCCCCGGCTTCCTGGTCACCCTCGATAAATTTCACCGTGTTGCGGGCCATTTTCTTCCGGCAAACCTTCTCATAATGTCCCATAACTCCACAGAACATACACTTGGCCCGGAAGGCCGGGCACCGTCTGTCATTTGCCTCATGGTTCCAACTGCCGCATCGGTAGCACGATGACTTGTTCCCCTTTGGCTGTTTTCCTGGCGGGCCCGGCTCCCCTTGCCACCTATTGGGCCCTTTGTGGTTGGAACTCGTGTTCCCGTTACCTCCCTTTGGTTCTTCATCCTCTATCCTGTTGACCATAGGCCTTGCCGCCATTTCCCTTTTTGCCGCCTCCGCACACCTGCGTGCCAATTCTGCCTTCTTCACCATCGCCATTGCTTCTTTCAATGTGGTGTCTCCGCTCGACCATAGTTTGTCCTGCACCGATTTCATTGTGGTGTGCATCACTATTTGGTCCTGGATGAAGTCATCATGGAGGCCGCCAAATTGACACGTGGATGCCAACTTCTTCAGCGCCGCGACATACTCATCGATTGACTCGCCCGGTTCTTGCTTCCGCTGTTGGAAGTTGTATCGGTCTATGGATACGCAGACCGCTGGGCGGTAATGTTCTTCGAGTTCTTCTAGGGCAAGTGCGTAGACGTCGTCATCACTCGACTGTCGCTGTTTGGGAACTACATTTTTTAACACTCTGATCCCCTCCGGGCCTAAGTTATGTAGCAAGATTCTCCTTTTCCTGACACTCGTGAACGGTTCTTCATTTTCATCCTCCAGGACCTCAATATAGTTAGTGATGTATTCTTTCCAATCCTCCCACTTCATTAGGGGTTCACCTGGTTTCGGTAGGAATGGAACAGGCGCTGTCGCAGAGGTGGATTGGGCGCACATGGTTTCCCGCCCTTTCGGCGCAACATTCTGAGCTCTTAGGCTGCCCGGCGTGCCGTCCTCTTCGTCTTCACCTGGTAGGGACTGTGTCTCGTCCTTCGCACCGGCCTCTGTGGCTCCTAGCTCCGCCAGCGCTGCTGACCAGCCTGTGGTATACCGGGAGGGACGTCTGGGCCCTTGGCCGTCTACGGGTGCGTGGTGTGTGGCAGTGGTGCCCCTCCTGACCCCTTCTGAGCTTGCAGTGCCAGGGTCACCCGACCAACCGCTTCTGCCGCGCTCTGTGTGCTTCACCTGCGTCTCTGCAGTGGCTTTGTCCTCTCCCCTGCTCCTTGTCTCGTGGCTGTGCGTGGGGGGCTCGTCCAAAAGCCAGCCTGCCTCTGCTGTGGGTTCTCTTCGGTGTTTCTCGAAGTTTCCTATTTCTTCCTTTTCTTTCCGAATCACCTCGTCGCCATTGTAAAGTTGTCATATATGAGGCAGACAACTTGGTGTGGACACAGGTAGGTTATTTATTAATTATAAGCCAGAACACACAGAGCGCCGAGCGTGTTGCTTCACACAGCTCCGGCGCTCGAATGATCGCGCTCACTGTGCACGACCCAAAATGGCCGCCGTCTACACTACGCGGTGACGTAGCGTGAACAACTAGAGCGGCAACACTACAGAAAGTGAAAAGATATTTCAGATTGCATGTCCGAAAAAGAGTCATACAAGTTGGTAGATACAAATAAATGACAAACATATTGTCATGAAATTTGTGATAACTTGGTGGGTTGGTTGCACCACAGATTGTTGGCAATTACCCCCAGGTCCCTTATGTCCTAGTCCCAGTCATCGACAAAGTGGAGATAACCATCTCCCCACAGAAAAAACGACCAGAGGAATGCAGGGAGCTTAACCCTGCCCCTCCCACTGGGAGTACATAATCAGCACTCACTCAGCATGCAGCCTTTTATTTTTTTCTGTCTGTCAACAGGATTGGACGTGGATGCCTTTTGCTGCTCATATGGGCTGGAGGGGCGTTTCTTCTTCCTGTCCCTGTCCGGCTGCCTGGCTGTGCGGGCTGGAAGTCTGCTGGCCTGCCTCCTGGCCTGCTGGGCTTGCTGGGGGGGCATGGTTGTTCCCGGCTGGCTCTGGCTTGCCGGCCAGCCCTTTCTGGCTGTTGCACTGGCCTCCCAGTTGCTTCCGGGTTGCTGGGCTGTCCGGGGGGGTAGATGCACCGTGTTTGGGGTTCCTTTCTCTGGCGTGTGACCTGGTGGTTGCCCTGGGCTGGTGTGGAGGGAAGGGGAGGGCGCCTTGTTGCTGTCTGGCATGGTTCTTTCCCGCCCCCCCTGTGTGTTCCTTGTAGCAGTGTCTGTTTTCCTAATTTTTTGTTGTGCCCTTCTGTCCCTCGCTTCGCCTTGGTGTGCTGGTTGCGGGGGGGGCTGCCTGTGCTTGTCTGTCACACCTCCTCTGGGGTCAGTTGCTGTTTTGCTCTGTGGTGACTGACCTGGCAGAGTGGGGTTGTAGTCTCACTGCTAGCCTGCCGACTTTGGGGCTGGGAAACCAGGGTTTGAGCCTCAGGGTCGACTCCACATCCTATGATTCTGAGCTGCTCCCCTAAGGGGTCGCTCCTTTGCCTGCTTGGGCACGTTTGCAATGGGGCCGCCGGGCTGTGTGTTCGGTCCTGCTGGCAGATGGCTCCGCTTTACGTAGGGGGGTGGTTGTTTCACTCCCTATGTGCCCCAGCAGAGGCTTCTGCCACTAACAAGGGCATGGCTACTTCCTTTGAGTCCATTGGGCGTTGGGCGCCTGTCCCTGTCATCTGCTGGGCTCTGCCTGTGCCAGCCAGTTCCTGCCTCTTTTGTCTTCCGTCTTTGTGCGGTTGGTCTATTGTGTTCTGTTGTGCTGGCTCATACTGATGCCTGTTCATGGGGGTGACTGTCTCGTCTGGTGCTGTAACAGTGAGAGTGTGGGCAGTGGCTTCTTCTTATGGGCCCCTCTGCCGCTTATGCTGTGGGGGGCTCCTTCTTCCATGTCATGCAGTGGTTCTTATTGCCGCTTGGCCTGCTCCACTTTCCTCCTCTGCGTGCTCTCCACTGAAGGCCGCAGAGTGGTTAGCCCCTGTATTTGTGGCATGGAGGGACAGTGGTGATATACGTTTGTCTGCTGACTTGACAGAATTAAATTATCAATAATTAGTTGACAATTTCCTTCCACCAAACATTGATTAAATTTCCACTACAGTTGCTAGAGCTCATTATTTTATAACATTGAATCTAACTACATCATACCATCAGATAGAACTGTAGGAAGGATCGCAGGAATTGACTGCCTTCATTATTGAAAGCGTGTTATTAAATTCAAAAGAATGCCCTTTTGACTAATATGCTTATCATTGGCGTTTCGGAAAGTTATGTGCACATTGCTGAAAGGGATTCCTGTTACCAAATATGACCAAGAAGTTATGTTAATATATGACAATGCTATTCAACAACATGATGAGCATGTAAGATTGGTTTTGAGTAAGTTAATGTTGGCTGTGGTCTCACTTTGAAGCACACTAAGGGGTCGATTCCGATTCGGGAAAAAAAACATCCGTACGATTCGTATTCAGAGCCCTCTCCGTACGAATCGTAAACATGCCGTACGACCCGACGTGTACGATCCGGAACGGGGTATGAGAACTCGATTCGTACGGTCCACGCCAGATAAGGCGATTCCTACGGAAAATCACACAATCTCATACACACCTTTACGGTCCGTACCCCCCATGATCACAGGGTACGGTGCGTACCCCTGCGATCATGGAGTGTACGCACCGTACCCCACGATCATGGGTTGTACGCACCATACCCCTGCGATCACAGGGTTTATTCACTGTACACCCTGCGAACATGGGGTATGGTCCGTACACCCCATGATCGCGGGGTATGGTGCGTACACCCCATGATCGCAGGGGTACGCAGCGTACCCCTGCGATCATGGGGGGTACGCACCGTACCCAGGGGGGGGCGTTCCGTACCTGTTTCGAGGCGAACTCTGCTTTTACGGCAGTTTTCAGCTCCCGTAGAAAAAGGGTCATACGGTGTGTACCCGACACGAATCGTACTTGCTGGGTCGGAAAAACCAGTCCCGAACCATACGGATGTCACATACAGCAGGTTTCGAGGGAGAATCGTACGGGGATTTGATTCTTGCGGTCTCTGTACGATTTGTACGGAGTCCAGCTCCTGGTACGAATCGTACTTCGTCGTACATACGGGGGACGTTGCAGGGTACGATTCGTACTGGAAAAATGCTCCAAACGGCTATTCGGAGGGGTTTTACTCGAATCAGAATCGACCCCTAAATGTCTATCTGGACTGAGTGAAATATCCTGGTTAAAAGGGAGACCATGAGTGCCATTGTAGGTATAAAAGAACCTTGCAATAAGGAATCATTTATTGAAAATGTCTCACTATGGTCATGTTTTATAGTAGAGTTTAAAGAAATTATGCAGATATATTGTGGAATGATGCACGCCAAAGTGAATTTAATGAGCTGAAAAGTGACATAGGAAAAGCACCGTGTTTGCAAGCATTTATTCTTTCAGGTGAAACAATTGTTGTTACAGGTACAATTGCAAAGGGGGTGTGAGCGGTTTCATTACAGAAAAGACTAAGCATGGGCGCAAAATCCGTTCCGCGAATTTACCGAGAATTCGCAAATCCGCGAGCGGCGGATCCGGGGGCAAAAGTTGAAGCCTGGCCTGTTGTAACTATTTTACGATGGCGCCAGCAAGCTGCCAGGGCCATCCTAAAATAGTTACTAAGTTAGCTTCAACAGGAAGCTCTAATAGATAAAATAAAGCAGGTGCTCGATTTTATCTATTAGAGCTTCCTGTTGAAGCTAATTTAGTAACTATTTTAGGATGGCGCTGGCAGCTTGCCGGCGCCATCGTAAAATAGTTATAACAAGCCAGGCTGGTGTGCTTTCTTTTCCCAAATCTACTGTCGAAAATCAGCTGTGATGCTAGATAGAGGCCTTTGCATCCTTGACTTTCACAAGCGCAATCCCTTTGCTGTTCCTGTGACCAGGAGGGTCTGTCTCTTCATCTACTGCTCTGATCGGTCTCTGACCTTTTATTCACACAAGAGGCATGTGCACTCGCATGGAAGCCCCGCCCACACACTCGCGGTGTGCACCGTCTTCCCGCCATTGACCCACTATGATGGACAGCTCACCCAAGGGACCCCTGCGCCCTTCGGGGCAATTGCATAGTAACACACACATGGTCGCTGGAACTAGTTGAAGCTCAAATGCAGTGACTCATTCATCAGCCCAAAAACAATCGCGCTCGTCATCGAGGCTGGGCAGGTGTGCCTTCTTCCCAAATCAACCGTCGAAAATCAGCTGTGATGCTGGATAGAGGCCTTTGCATCCTTGACTTTCACAAGCGCAATCCTCGTGCTGTTCCTGTGACCAGGAGCTTCTTTATCTTTCTCTGACCTTTTATTCACACAAGAGGCATGTGCACTCGCATGGAAGCCCCGCCCACACACTCGCGGTGTGCACCGTCTTCCCGCCATTGACCCACTATGATGGACAGCTCACCCAAGGGACCCCTGCGCCCTTCGGGGCGATTGCATAGTAACACACACATGGTCGCTGGAACTAGTTGAAGCTCAAATGCAGTGACTCATTCATCAGCCCAAAAACAATCGTGCTCGTCATCGAGGCTGGGCAGGTGTGCCTTCTTCCCAAATCTACCGTCGAAAATCAGCTGTGATGCTGGATAGAGCCCTTTGCATCCTTGACTTTCACGAGCGCAATCCCTTTGCTGTTCCTGTGACCAGGAACTTCTGTCTCTTCATCTAGTGCTCTGTTTGGTCCCAGACCTTTTAAACACACAAGAGGCATGTGCACTCGCATGGTAACCCCCCCCAAATCCGCGGATCCGCAAATCCGCAAATCCGCAAAATCCGCCGATTTTGCGGACCCACGATCCGCAAATCCGCGGATCGTGGATCCGCAAAATCCGCCCATGCTTAGAAAAGACAACAAAAAGAACATTTGATGACTAGTGCGTCTAATTATTTGAATGGGTCCGTAAGTAATTATTCTGTTATCAAGAGAGATGCATTTGCGGTTTATGGATGTTGAGAATGTTTTATCAGGAAACAGAAGGTGGGTGATTGTGTTACAAGAATGTTGCTTTATGGTGGAGTATATTTCTGGGATACAACATTTTCTGCAGGCTATTTATCAAGATTGATAGGAGAAGTGGTTGAGCCAGGCAGTGTAGAGGAGTGTGTGGTGGAAGAGGTGAATGCAAGACAAATAATATTAGGTGCCATAAAGAAAGATGAGTGAAAGTTCGAACTGACCAGAAATCCTGTATTGACTAAGGACATAGAGATCATAAAATCAACAAGGTCAACTGAAGTAGAAAAATCTTAGAGAATGATCACAAATTATTTGGCAGTGGACAGAAGTGTTCTGTTAAGTGACACAAGATTAAATGTTTCTCAAGATATGTGTGTCAAGTCAAGTCAAGTTTATTTGCATAGTTAATTAAAACCGTTGCAATACAAAAAATATAATCAATTAAAACTATCATGTGCAGATATAAAACTCTTGTATGTAAAACCGTGGTAAAAAGCTTGCTAGTTTTTTGCAAATATAATAACATTAATAACTTGTTAGATTTATCAATTTAAAATTATATGTTTGAAGTGTCCTCAGTCGCTTTACACATTTTGCATATAGTTTCTAAATAGGTTCCTATTGTCTGCATTTGTGTCATTTTACTACTGCACAGTCTCAGATATTTTACTGTTCTGCAGTTCAATTGAGGATCACTAGGTGCAAAGCAAGCCAGCAGAGCTTGCGTCCTGGTGCGGTTCCCTCGTTGACTGAAGAGTTGTTTCAGAAAATTCTTTCGTGCTATTTTGACTTCTTTACAGGAGCTTAATAGATGCAGCATGTTTTCCCGAGCCGATCGACATAAGCGACACACAGAGCCTGCTATATTGCGAAGCAAGGGGGGAGATGCTGGGCACAGGGGAGCAGTCTGAATCTATATTACATAAAAGCTATTTTTATAATTTTGTCATATCCAATGTTGAAGTAGGCTTGAAATCCCGGCTTAGAGTATGTGTTTAGGGTCATTCAACCATGTGCTCTCTTTGAGAGTGCATCCTTATCCTCTAGCCAAGAGAGTAGTTTCACTGACTTCCGCACTGATTGTTTAGGGATTGGGGTGGTTGTCGGTGTTTCCCAAAGTTGGTTCAGCCCCAAATTGTGTAGGCTGCTGTGTAGATATTCCGCAGCTGGTAGTGTGGGGTGCGATTGTAGCTCCTTCCACAGCTGTTCATTTAGTGTGCCTTGTTCGGCTTTTCATGTGTGAACAATGGTTGAACTTGACTCCTGAGGGCCACATAGGGATTGTGAAAACAAAAGAAATTACTACAGCCCTTTCTGTGTCCTGATATCGATTTGAAAGTTGAATGGCGGTAAGGGAGAATTTGGAATATAACAATCGCAACAAGATATTTATGTTTCTCACTGTTTGCTGACCTATTCGTGGGTACAGCTGGCCATAGACATTTTTGACCCTTTAAGAGGGGAGCACTCCACACCTTTTTTCAGTAGTTCTCATTAATCTATACTCAAAGAGGGTTGCAATTTCATTTGCCAGACAGATCATCTCATAACATTATCAAATTCTTGAAAGAAGTCAAACAAAATAGAGTCATATCTTAAAGTTTGTGGGATTGTACATAATGCTAAATTTGTGGAATCACGTTGCATCCATGGTCTATCACGCACCACCCAATGCAGTTGTTCAGTCATGTGAATAGCATCCAAAAAGTCAGTTGCTAATTTTGTGATTGATTTATGACTTCGTATTTTGATTCTGTGTTCCTCTATTCTGATTTTGCCATTTCAGGTGGCCATGCCCGTGTAGAAAAAAACAAAAAACAAATCATGTGGTCACGAAAAATAATACATAAAACTGTGTTCGGAAACAACAGAAGAGTGTCAAACAGCAAACGTGACAACTGCTCACAGAAAAGGGAAACACATTAATGGCAGGTGCTGTCCAACCTAAAACATTCACAGCCACTCTTATGCAGTGGTCATAAAAAAATTCTCCTAAATTTGAAATAATAAGGGAAAATTTCCCTATAGTCACATGCTGGGTGGAGATATAAACAACAGTAGTCATGTAATTGAAGTACTCACTCTTTTTAAATTGGTCCCAGCTCCCGATTGATTTATATATAGCACTGGTACCCATAATCATATACAAATCGGATCCATCACTCCAGCTCTTTATAAGATACTAGCAGCCCGTCCCGACGTTGTCCGGGTATGAAATAGAATGTGTGTAATGTGTGTATTTGGCAAGGGCAATTTATTTCAAAATCTCACGAAGACAACATTTTTTGTTTCATTAGAATAGGGACGGAGAAGGCCCAGCTGCAGCCCTGGTTGATGTTAGCAGGCGCGTGTAATGGGTGTAGTGATCCGTCGCCTGAGCCCGGCTACAGCCTGGTTGATGTTAGCAGGCGCGTGTAATGTTGTTGAATGAAAGAGTTAACAGCCGCGGGTAAATCCGTTTGATGAGAGAGTTGAGTGACAGCGAGTAGGAGAGGCTGCAGTAATTGTCCCCGCAGTCACGCTCATTTGCGTGTTCCCCCGCTTGAGGCCCAGATGCAGGCCTGTTTCATGTTAGCAGGCGCGTGTTCCCCTGCTTGAGGCCCAGCTGCAGCCCTGGTTCATGTTATCAGGCGCGTGTAATTAGTGTACTGATCCGTCGCCTGAGCCCGGCTAGAGCCCTGGTTGATGGTAGCAGGCGTGTGTAATTTCGTTGAATGAGAGAGTTCAGTAACAGCGCGCAGGAGAGGCTGCAGTAACGTTACTTACCAGGCCTCCAGGTAAACGCGTTTGTGACGCCCCCAGCAGACGATGTTCTGATTAATGTACGACCCACATGGCATGAAGGGCGGAACGTAGCACACGCCCCCAGCGCTTCTCACGCCCCCAGCATGCCCCTTGATGCGGCGCAATTGCGTTCACATGGCATGAAGACCGGACACACGCCCCCAGCGTTTCTCGTGCCCCCAGCGTGCCCCTTGATGCTGCGCAGCAACGTAATTGGCGCTTGTATGTACAACTCACATGGCATGAAGGGCGGACACACACCCCCAGCGTTTGTCACGCACCAGCACACGCCCACAGCCCACAATGTGATGGCGATACCACACGCCCCCCGCGTTAGTCATGCCCCCAGACCACGCCCACTGCACAATGCAGACATGCCCACAAGGGACTACTTTGCTGGCACGGTTCTTTTACCTTTTAAATGTATAGAGGAGTTGGCCTAACGGCTAAGGCGCTCAACCTCGGACCTGGGGATCTGGGTTCGAGCCTTGGTAACGACACCAATCATCCTGTGATTCTGGGCAAATCACTTAAGCTCCCCATGCCTAACAAAAATGAATGTGTGTCCTCATGTAACATAACTGGTGCTATGTAAAGCGCTCTGATACCTGATTCAGTTCGGGTCAAGTTTGTGCTATATAAAACTCTGCAAAAAAACAAAGAAAAATGGTGGCCGTCTGCATAGCCTATGTCCTTCTGCTGCAACTGCCCTTTCCAACGCTTTGTTGGGTGTTGTGATTGGTGTAGTGGTTACTGAGATTACCCTCCTCAAAGGTTTGGGCTCTCTCTTTATAATATTAGTATGGACAATACTATAGTGTGCAAGATAGGGTTTTACTTGACTCTATAGAAATTACCATAGTGTAGAAGTTATTATCTTTAAAGGCAGTAAATCGTGTGAAGGAACAGCTCAAAATAAATCAATGCTATATCCCTGCGAATGCAAAAACAACAGTTGATGGACAGAATGCAGAACAATGTCATACATTCACCCCAGTACAGAGATCTGGGCCTAAATCCATCGTTTTTTTGCACTCCACACCACCCCAGTTCAGACATGGCCATATGCCAATCAGCCTTGACCCTGTGGCTCATGTGAAGGCATACAAAAATTGACTAGTACAGATTTAATCAAGAAGTATTTAGCCAAAGAGCTTACTTTATCAGGCGTTCACTTCTGCCAGGTATGCCATGCCATGATTAAAACTCTCCCTTAACGTTCAGCATTGGTATCCTGGTCCTAATAATGCTCTTTTGAAACTCTGGCTAAGCCAACGTGTAAGAGTGCCTTACGCAATTATTAATGCAGGTCTAGTCTGGTGAGATAACTAGAAAGCACCATGAGGTTTCTTTTCTTCTGGATGGAAAGAGTAGAAATACTGCGTGGTGGTGGCTCCACGGTGCTGCTCAACTCTAAATTGGAATGCCATAATTTATCTATTTATTAAAACATGCAACATTAAAATAAAGGTGAAAACCATCAAAGAAAGGATAATAAGAAAATCTTTGTAAAATGTGTACTTAAATATATAATGTTGTGTCATAGAAAAAAGTTCCAAAAAGGTACACCCTTCCTATTTTATGAAGATTTCTACCAACAATTCATGTACCCCAACCAACAGTATGTTAAACGAGGAAAGAGAGCAGAAGGACTATTTTATTCTCAAACCTCCATGGAATGTTATGCTTCAAAGATAGGATACAGGAGGGAATGTGAGCAGCATCCAAAAAGTGGGTTGTTAGTTTTGGCATAGATTTCTTGCAACATATTTTGCTTCGGTGTTTCACTATTCAGATTTTGCCTTTTCTGGTGGTCATGCCACATAGTTAGGATCACATTGGCAAGAAATGAAGTAAATATTATTCTCAAAGTTGCATGTTTTATGTTAGTTAAGTACCCTGGAGTATTTTACCCCAATTTCTATTGTTGTGTTAAACTGGTAAGGTGGCAAACACTATAGCTACCACTACAAGTTAGCATCCCTTGACAGCACAAAGGCCTTGAATGGACCACTATGTTTCCAAGGTCGGCACTCTTGTTGAAAGAAATCATAGGTTTTTGTAGAATCAGATTATTTGAATTTGAAATGTGCCGCTGTTTATTTCTTATTTCAGCACATTTGATTCTGTACATAAAGTTGTGACGCAGGTCAGTTAATTTTTGTGTGGTTCTATATTCATTTCGGGTGGGGCATCTCAATGATTATATTTTGCACACTTGTAGGTTTTTTTTATTATCTGTGAAGGATAGTCATGGTCCATTAGTTTGTTAATCAAGCTTCGAACCTCTATGAGAAAGTCATTCATGAAGGTGCTATTTATGCGGTGACCAACAATTTGTTCAAAGGGGAAGAACCTGGTGCTTGTGGATGAAAATTTGTTATGATAGTGAGCTTTTTCTATCTGTGGCTTTATGATAAACAGTGGTTTGTAGTTGTGCATTTTTAAAAAAAAATTGTTAGATCAAGGAAAGGTAAGGAGCTATTAGACATACTAGATATATTTTTCTAGAAGTATACCTAGTATTGAGCTATTCCCTTAAGCCTTTAGCAGATGATTCTTTCCCAAGCCTAATCAGAAATATATGTAGTTTGTTCTGAATTGGTATTGTATTGTATTGTATTGTATTGTATGTGATATTTGTAGAGCGCAGCTATCACCCAACGGGTATGTTGGCGCTGTAGTACATGAATGCTCACCAGGCAGTGGAGAGAGAGAGAGCAGGCGTACACTTACAGGGCAACTCCAAATCTGTCAGGCTCTGGAAAGCAGCCATGTTTTGATCTTCTTCCTAAACAGTAGAAGATCATGTAACTGTCTAAATTCCAAAGGGAGGCTATTCCAGAGCTTGGCAGCGGCCAAGCTGAATGCTCTGCCTCCTGACTTGGCCCTTCGAATTTTCTGGACTTTCACAAAACAGGCGGTGGCTGATCGGAGACACTTCGTTGGAGTATACCATGTGAAGGTCTCTTGAAGAGGTATGGGTCCCAGGCCATGACGAGCCTTAAAGACCAGGCACAGAGACTTAAACTGAACCCTCTGCATTATAGGCATTCAGTGAAGCTCTGCAAGGGCCAGTGAACTCGACGAGCGTCGTGGTTTCATCAATGCTAGTTTGAACTCTTTGGAGGCGCTCAATCAAGAATTTGGGAGCCTCTAACAGTAGAGCATTACAGTGGTCAAGTCTACTAAGAATGATACTACCAACAACCAGCGCTCTGACCGTCTTTGGCAGCAACGGGAGGATGTTTCTTAGTGCTTTAATCAGGCAAAAACAATTCCCCACCACCACATGTAGCTCCAAGGTTAAGTTTGCATCAAGCATCACTCCCAGATTGCGTACTGCTTTAGCCGGAACCAGCGTAGGCGTGTTTGGAGATCGCCAGAAATTGTCTGGAAAAAGGAGAGGGACCTTCTCCACAGCGCAGTATAAGACTTCAGTCTTATCTGAATTGTATTGGAGTGAGTTAGTTCTTAACCAGAGGGCAGTAGTCTGCATGCTATCATGAAAAGTTTCTAAAGAAATTTACTGATTTCCCTCTAAGGAGAAGAAAAGTTAGGTGTCGATGGCATAGTTTACCACTTTCACACCATATGCCCTCATGATTCCAATTAAGGGTCTCATATAGATAGTAAAAAGAAAAGGGCTTATCGCCGAGCCCTGAGGAACACCATGGTGGATGTTGGAAAACTTAGACTGATACGGCAGAAGGGAGACCGCCTGACACCTGTCAGAAAGATAAAAGTGAAACTACTTTAAAGCTGTCCCTGACACCCCAGCTTCTTCCAGCCTGGTCAGCAGGATACCATGGTCGACCGTATCGAAAGCGGCAGGCAGGTCGAGCAAAATGAGAATGCCCGATTGTCCCCTCTCTGCCCACAGTCGAGGATGGTCTAACACGGTCACTAGGGCAGTTTCACTTCCATGACCAGGTCAAAAGCCGAAATGAGCGTCATCCAATCTGGAGTTAGATTCCAGGAACTGAGACAAAGTATTGTTGACCAGTCGTTCGATGATTTTAATCGGATAAGGTAAGAGAGAGATTGGTCTGTAGTTCCCGGCACAGGTTGGGTCAAGTGTTGTTTTATTCAAAAGGGGAGTAACCACCGCCCGTTTCCAGCATGCTGGTACTGAACCAGAGGTTAAAGAACTGTTACAGATCTGACGCAGAATAGGAAAAAGTTCAGGGCCCAACTCCTTCCAAATTTTATGGGGGAGAGGATCTAAAGAGGACCCTGAGGAAACGCACATAGCAGTTCTGTTAAAAAACTCCTTAGAGAGTGGCTCAAAATAACTCAGAGAGGTCAAACGGCCTGGGTCTGCCCTTTCATCCTATCCTAAGTCTCGTGTCTCCTCAATTTCAACAGTGGCGTCTTCTTTCTTAGAAGAATTATTCCTAATCAGACCATCAATGATGTTGTTTATTTTCTACATAAAGAAGCTCGCTAAACTATCACACAAAACTTGAGTTGGCATAATTTTAGACTGTGTACGTTCCGGGACATTCATGTCCTTCACTATTTCAAAAGTTGCTCTAGAGTTATTTTTAGAATTTAAGATGATATTAGCAAAATATTTGGATTTAACCAACTCAATTCCCTTCTTATATTCCACTATTGCAGCCTTCCAAGAGACTTTATTCTCATCCGAGTAGATCTTCCTTCATTTCCGCTCAGCCTTTCGGCAAGTCAGTTTTAGGGCTTTAAAGTGATCATTATACCAGCAGGCTGACGGTCTGCCCGTCTTCTTACAATTTTTTAAAGGGGCAATCTGGTCAAGTCAACTTTGAATCTGATCACAAAAATCCGTATAGTTGTCTTCCACTGTTCTATCATTATTAAAATCATTTCGTAAGGAGAATATCGAGGATGAATAAGTCTTTTTTTTAAAAAGTCCCCTCCAATCTCAACTCCAAAACATCCTTGTTTCGCTGGTGGCAGATCGAACCCTTCTAGGGTCAAGTATCTGGAACTTGACCAGGTGGTGGTTGGACCATCCAACCGGAAGGATCTCAATTGCTTCCATGGCCTGTTCCTTAGAAAAAAACACATCCAGTATATTCCCCCCCTTATGGGTGGCTGCAGTGATCCACTGGCATAATCGTAGACTCTCACAAGCCTGAATAAGATTACTGTATCCAGAATCTAAGTTTCCGTTGCACCATAGATTAAAATCGCCCATAAGAAACAAGTTGGAACGGGTAAGGGCCATATTAAAGATGATATCTATCAGTCCCTGCAAATAAGATGAACTTACCGCTCCTGGGGGTCTATAACAAATAGTAACCACCAGTAGGCAGCTTTTAGAGTCTTTAAGTAGGCAAAAAAGAAAAATCACTTCCCATTGATATGCCATGGATTTCTAAATATAATGTGTTTCTAGTTTTAGAATAAAGAGGCAGGTAGTCATTTAGTCCCATTTAGTATATCTTCGATGACCCGCAGCGTTTCGTCTTGTGGAATACTTGTTTATAATAACTCAATGTCTATCTGACTAGGATGTCAGTGTCAGAAATAAGCTTTTCTCACAACTCTAAAACTTCATGTTTTTTTTAAAAATGAGTGCCCCTTCTTAACTAGAGTTCATGGGAAAAAGTAGCAGAATTGTGAGAGAAGCTCCAAAACACGTCCAGTCCCGAACACAATTGAACAACTGGGGAAGGTCTTGTGGCTTTATGAATATTTGGTACAGTGTAAAAGTAAGAGGCTATGGGATTGTGGTTACACAGACAATCCCCATCAGTTTTAGAGATCCAATTAGTCTCAATCACACTATCCATAAACACTTTATATCCCACTGCAGAGCGAAGGTAGGATCAGTAGTGAGCATCTGATAATGAGTCCAGTCTCTTGGCGGAGGAGAAGCTTTCCTGTACAAATTTGGCTCCCCGAGATTCTTTAAGCGGGTATGCCTGAAGGTTCTAAGGGCAGCCCTGGAGGTGTGGTATAGGGTAAGGATCAGCTGGGGGATTGGTTACTATTCAGATCTTGCTCCTATTTGGGACTTGCCCTGAACCCCGGAATGTCTAAGAGATACCCTAGCGGTGCCAATAAAGAGGGCTGGAATCACTATGTGGTCAGATCTGATTGATGAGGATGGGATACATCCATGGGAATATCTGAGGGCAAAGGTAGGGATTGGACTATCAAGATTTAAATATCTTCAATTAGTTTCCTGGTCTGCCGCAGAGCAGGGTGAGATAAAAGGAAACGTAGAAATTGAGAGGATGTGTCAATCCACCTCACCAGTTAGGAAGGAAATATCGATCTGGTATAACCATTTATTAAAAACTGAAGATTTTGGGATCCCAGCCTCAGAAGCGGTATGGAGTTAATCCCTCATGGAAATGCAGGCCGAGACCCTCTTTGAACCATCTTTGAAGACACTATATAAGTTTATAAAACCTGCCTGCTTAAAAAAGAACCACCTTTTTGTCATCAATAGACTTTACTATACGCCCTATAAAATAGCTAAATTTGCTCCAACGCCTCCACCCAAATGTCCAAGATGTCATACCCCATTAGCAAATGATATACACATCTTTTGTGAATGTACAGTGCTGGAATTATTTTGGGAAGGGGTTGGTGACACCCTGTTGGGAATATTTAAGACGAGAGTGGAGGTAAATCTCCCCCTGATCCTATTCGGGGACGACGGCCTATTCTGTCAGACTGCTTCATGGCAGGATAAAGGTCTGCTGCTATATATGATCCTTTTGGCAAGGAGAGAAATCTGCAGGAGGTGGAAAGACCCTCTTCCCCCGAAAAGAGAGGAATGGCTTAAAGCAGCTTTCGCCATGGCCCGGTTGGAGTATGAGGCCGTAGAGGATAAGCTATCTAACATCTGGCATCCTCTAATGAGTTGGGGACGAAATCTAAGACTTATTTAGTCGGTCCAATGACTACACCATGTCCCCGTACTAAAAGGGGAAGGTCAGGTGACCCAAGTGAATGTGGGAAGCCTTGTGGTGCCTAGATAGAGTTAAAGGCTGCAAAAAGATCCACAACGACTTGACAAGGTGAGATGAGGACAAAAAAAAAATGTGTCCAGTCTAAAAAGAAACAAAGAGATTGTGGCTTTGTTTTGTTTGGATTACACAATGGATTCACTTTTACAGACTTCCTAAATAATTAAGCTTAGATGTTATCTTCAATACTATATTCAGCCCAATACTGCAGGTGGCCCGCGCACAAATTCTGCCTACATTAACTTACGGAAGTGAGGCTTTGAGAGGCTGGATCAGCAAGTCACTAGACTACATAGTCTCCATAGTATATACTGCAATCTTCCCTCTTCTGACGTATGTGTACCAAGCACAAATCAGATTAGAGTTCGGCTTGGTTAAACAAAGTCTGGGCACACGTGCATTTGTGCATTTGTGAACTCCTGCTAAAGCTTCAGACAGGCAAAAGAGTGTTCTCTAGGTCTTCACCACTGGTTGGAAATATAGGGAAGAGAAAGATCAAACAAGAGGGTATATTTACAAAGATCACTTGAGATCTTGGATTTTACAGCCATCTGAGACCAGAATCTGAGCAAAGATGTGCTGCAAAAAATTATAAAAATAAGCACCAAAATGTTTTCTCTTCTAGAGGACAAGAAGGCTCTGGCAAAAAAAAGACACATGGCTGGATAACACTATGAAATTACAAAAAACTATCCCCTCAAGGATATTTAACAACAACCTACAGCATTCAGACAAAGGAAAAAATCCTTAAAATTAGGCTACAAGTTATGACAATACAGCAGTATTGGCCACCATGGCAAAGAAGAGAATACGGACACCAATGCATACTTTGCTGCAAATCTCCTGAAGACATCATCCATGTATTATTCCTCTGCCAAACTTCCTCGCACTCCTACAGTTAATATTATGAAAAGAGTTAATCAGAAGACAGATAAGAATATGCAGAGAAGTAGCGATTGAGTGCTTTAAGCCAGTAGAGAGATATGATTTCAAAAGACGGCATTAGCTGAAAAATACTGTGAACTTTTTGTGAAAAACTAAACTACAACTACCAAGACGCTATGGGGTAATGGAGCAGTTATACACAAGCCGTGCACTCCTATCCAGTTTCACTGACAATCAACAGTGCCCTAGTAAAGTTCTTGGGAGAGTGGAGAAAAAGATCAAGGCAATAGACACTGGGAAGCAGTAGGGCTACTACAGTTAGAGCATTTTGAAAGACGTCCAAGTTCACTATGCATTTTTTACTTAAATATTAGTGTCCATCATTACACTTGTACATATTATGCTTTTAAAACTCTGTGATAATTTTTATATAGACATTTCTGGTCATTTTAAGAAAAATGTAGGATGACTTTTTATTTCTTTACAAAAGCAAAACATTGTATTCGTAGAAACAGACAAAATGGATTGCAAACGTTTTAATTAACAACACAAATAAAACTTAATACATACTATATTTAGCAAAGCCATTACAATGTTTGAGACCTTGGTTACAGGTATAGAGCATAGTGATTGATATTCCAAGTGGTTATCACACGTTTACTGTTTCTCCGTTACAAATTTCAAGGATATAAACTTCCCAATATTTATCAGGGAGACCTTCAAAAAAAGACAAACATGTGAAATTCAATGAGTTAAATATCACATATTCATGTTAGCCCCCACCCAATTCCACTCAATTTGTAATCGGGGCCCTGGACAGCATCTGATAACATTGTTCATTGATGTATTCTGCAATGTTCCTCCAATGACACTAAACACAGATGATGTAGGAGTCTAGTCAAGATTCATTGCAGAATTGGCCATATTCAAAGTGAAGGGTTTTGATGTAACTTTAGACCCTGAAATTGATGCATTCCCTCCCTGTTCTGAGTATGATTTGTAGAAGAGAGCTGGGGAATGCAGGATTATTCAGGAAAATATGTTCAAATTTAACTTAATCAACATTGGCATTTTCTCAACTCTGACTCCTATGTATTCATATGCTTTTCACATACACACAACAATAATTCCTGATGTAATGGTATATTAGTAGGAAGATCTATAGCCAATACATTTTATCCAAAAATATATCTGATAATAATTACAGCTCATGCTACAGAATCAGTCACAATAAAGTTAAATGAGAAAGCCCTCAGTGCTGGATCTTTGATCAGTCGTGTTTGAAAGATAGAAAATTCAGCATTTATTTGAGGACAAAAATAAAGGCTTTTTGATTTTATCTTAAATTGTGCTGATTTACATATTGTCTTAGAGTTAATCACAACTTTTTTTGAGGTTCATGTACAAACTTTCTGAATAGAAAGAAGCAGCAAATGGATGTTTATGTTTATTTTTATGTTTTGGCAATTTGTATAGCGCGCAATTACCCGGGGGTTTCTCGGCGCTTAAGATTCTAAAGATAGACAAGTGGAGTACACATTAGTGTGTAAACAGCCAGGTTTTTAGTTGCTTCCTGAAGCTGAGGAGGGTGGGACAGGTTTTGATGATGAGGGTGAGAGAGTTCCACAGTCTAGCTGTGGAGATCACAAAGCACCTGTCGCCCCAGTTGGCTTTTTTTGTTCGTTGAACATTAAGAAGGTGTGCTGAGGCTGAGCGAAGTGTCCTAGATGGCACAAGTGGACGGAAAACATATTTAAGGAACTGCGGGCCAGAGTTGTTAATAGCTATATAGGCGATACAAAGTGCCTTGAACTTAGTCCGGCTTTTGACAGGAAGCCAATGGAGCTGGCGGATGAAAGGGGTGATGGAGCTGAATTTGGGGATACCTAATAAAATTCTCGCTGAGGCGTTCTGTACCAATCGGAGCTTGTTTAGAACCTTTTCCTGTGCATTGAGGAGGAGGGCATTACAATAATCGGTTCTGGAGAAGATGAGGGTGGTGATCAGAGTTTTACCTGCTGAGGTGGGGAGGTAAGGGAGAAGTTTCTTAATTTTTCTTAATGTAAAAAAGGAGGTGGATACTACCGCATTGACATGCTGATTGAAGAGCAGTCTGTCGTCAAACACGACCCCGAGATTTTGGACTTTAGTGACGGGTGGAGGTGGAGGACCCATCTCGCTAGGCCACCAATGGGGGGACCAGCTAGGCTTGAGCTTCCCAAAGGTCATGACCTCCGTCTTTCCAGAGTTCAATTTTAAACAATTGGAAGTCATCCAGGAGCTAACGGCAAGCATTCCCTCGCGCAAATTAGCTGCAAATGTGTCTCCATCATGATGAACTGATAGGACCAGCTGGGTGTTATCAGCATAAGTTGTGAGACTGATGCCATGTGACTTAATCACCCTCGCTAAGTCCGAAACGTAACTGTTGAATAAGGTCGGACTTAGTGAGGAGCCCTGCGGCACTCCACTTGGAAGAGAGAAGATGGGAGAGAAGAAAGGGCCTAATTTTACGGATTGGGTGAGATTGGCAAGAAAGAGGCAAGAAGATCTTTAGCCTTGTGTTGGATTCCCATTGCTGAGACACGGTCGATCAAGGTGACACGATCGACCGTGTCAAAGGCCGTGGACAAATCAAGCAGTATCAAAACTGCCGCCCCGCCTTTGTCTAAGGTCATCCTGATTTCGTCAGCCGCTTTTATGAGGGCCGTCTCAGTTCCATGTCCTAGCCTGAAGCCGAACTGTGTGTCATCAAGCAGATGATTGGTGTCAATGAATTCGGATAGCTGTCTGTTCATTAGATTTTCAAAAATCTTAGAAGGAAAAGGGAGACAGGCAATAGGTCTATAGCTGGAGGATGATGCGGGATCCAGAGTGTTTTTTTTCAAAAGCGGCTTAATGATGGCCTTTTTCCAAACGGAAGGGTAAGAGCCTGTGAGGAACATGGTGTTACAAATTTTGGCTCTGGCAGGGGTAATGACCTCCGGGATGAGGTTAAGAATGGAAGGATAGGAATATAGACTCAACATCAGTAGCAGCCACTCATACTACAAACTGGTAGGGCAGGGGGAATACAAAAAAAACAAGTATCAGTAAAAAAAAAGAATACTTACCTGCTCAAACGGCCGCAGTCTGCTTCTGTAGAAAGGGAGGGTGGTTAAGCTATACTGTCTTCTAATTTGACAGGGCTTTTCATAATATACAGTCTATTGACAATGCTGATGGTATTTTTGCTAGGCAGTTGTTTTCTGATTGTGGAACATATATTGCATTCTAGAGCACAATAGTTTAAATAAATATTTCAAACTTTCAAACCTCCTTCATGTCTTTTTCACATCTTATTGTGTACAAGTACGAGTGTTTGAGCCAATGGAGGTGCCCTGTCACTGCGATCCCTGAGAGGGCCGAGTGTGTTGTGTTCTGGGGTGTCAATTCACAGGTCTCTCGGGGTATGAGTAGGAGGGCAAGTGAGACACTATATCTAGTCAGGTTGAGCTCATTGTACTGAGTTGGTATGGTGACTCAGTCCGCAGCTACTAATGCTGTATGGCCCCAAGTGTAGTTATGTTCCTGAGCAGAATCCCTGTAACAAACTCCCAAATACACTTTTAAGGTGTAATCCCCAATAAGAAAGGAGTAGCTGCACCATGTTTCATATATTTGGAATACTAAAGATAAATATTTTTTAATGGTAAAGTTAGATTCAACATTACTATTTTAGAAATGCCACTTTTAGAAAGTGGACATTTCTCTGCTCTTATTACTCTGTGTGGCTGCAGACTGTCTCCAATATAATTCTGGGGCAGGTGACATTTACACTTTGTGAGTTCCCTTCAGAAAGCCACACACACAGGAAAGTTAGGTGTGTCTGCAAACTCATCTGTATTTTGATGGCTCTCCCTCATCAGGAAGAGAGGGGAAGCTGACACTTACACCTGCATAGACAGTTTGATTACTCCCTACTGATTGTCTGGAGCCAGGGCTGGGTTATAAAGGACCTGTGTGCATTTCAAAGAGCCTTCTTTGAAATCACCCCCACTTTAAAGGCACAACTGGGTATAAGTATGGGGAGTCAGACCCCACCAAGTAAGACACTTCTGGACCTACAACTGGACTCTGGCAGAAAAACAGATGTGTGCTGTGGACTTATACTCGGCTGGCTTGCTGACCTGGAATACATGCTTTACTCTTGTGCTGCCCTGCTACCTGCTGCTCTCTGACTCTGCTGAGGAGAGCTGGACTCCACCTTGCACTGAAGTGATATCCAAGGGCTTGCTGGCTTCTTGCCTCCTGTTGATTGAGACTCAGGTATATCAAAGTCTCTACCCCAGCTCTTGTGTCTGGGTCACTGGAAGTGTACACAGACACTTGCATCACAGAAATGGAGACATCTCTAGTCCACATGTAGCACCAACCCTGTTGTGGAAGTAGCACCCAGCGCATTGCATTCTAAACCACCACACTTGGAAATGGTAAATGTAAATGTAAATTGATACTTGTATAGCGCACTACTCACCCGCAAGGGTCTCAAGGCGCTTGTACGAATACCGCTGTGGAACCCATCCTGGCTTTCCCTGTGAGGTGTCCACTCCTGGGCACCCCCAAGGTGGAGGCCAGGCATCCATAGCCTTGTGGGGGCCGTTGTGGAGATTAAGCAAGCTATTGCCCAGAGTTGCAGAGTGGGATCCATGATTGGAATAGGCACCGAGGCGAGTATTATCAGGTCCGTGGAATTTCTTTTTGAGCCCAAGACCCGCCGAGGCGGGGAATTGAACCCTGGTCCCAGGCTAGGCCTCTGCATCAGGGTCTGCCGCTCTAACCATTGAGCCACACTTCTCCACTGCTTCGCTCAATGGATCCTGACACATCGCTGTCACTGTGTGAAGAAAATTGAAGCATCACGTCAACCAGAGGTCCGACATCAACGCATCGCTCATCTGCACCCTGCGTCTCGCTATTGTGACCAGGATGAAGATACTCTGTTCACTGGGCCCTGCGTGGCTCTTGACCCTTGTTCTGCACTCCATTGCAGTCGGCTTGAACTGCTGGCTTTGTCCGGTTTACCACCGCTTCAAGTAACCCCCAAAGCGCTATTGCATCTAAGCACTATATTTACACTTATTCTTTTAAAATTCATATCTTGACTTGCACTTATTGGATTTTTGTAGTTTTGGTCTTGTTTTGTTCAGAATGTAATGAATGTAATGATCTGTGTGGAGTCTTTTTGTGGTATATTCATTGTGGTTCTGTTTGTGTGTGTCTGTGTTGCACAAATGCTGTACACATTGCTTCTTTAGATAAGCTTGACTACTCTGTGCCAAGCTATCAGAGGGTGGCACAGGTTATCCTTTATTGTGTATCTAGCTAATCCTAACTAAGATTATGGTTCTTGCTTGTACAGGATGCATACGCCGACAACCAGAAACCCAATTTCTAACAATTAACTTCTGCAATTTCTAACTGAACAGTACTGCAGCTAATCAAACCGCCTATTCAAGCTATTTCTGCCATCAGTATAAATCAGCCCATTTCATTTACATTTTGTATCATGTGCAGCAGTTGACAGGAGTGCCTCTTGTCTAATTTCCTCCTTATATAAAAACATTAATTACAATTAAAAAGCTATAAACATCTTTCCAGCCCAACATCTGCATAAATGTGCAAAGATTTTAGTTTAGTTGAATGACACTGTATTATTAACCATTGATATGAATACTGTTCTAATCACAATAAAATACTTAACTGAAGAATAAATCTTGAGCTAGGTTATAAACTTGAACATCAATGACATTCAACATTATGATCACCACAGATAATTTGAAATCTAATTTAATAGTCTGGTGGTGCCGCTTCACCAAATTCAGAACTAGATTTATGTTATAAATATTAAAACCACTATTAATAAAACCTAGCAACCTTTTAAAAAAATGCAGCATTTACCTTTGGCTTGAGAGGGGTACATTTATCAAAGTACAATATCAATGTGTTATTATTAATATGTCAGTGGCAACCGCTGTTAATCAAACCTAGCAGGATTTAAAAAATTGAAAAATGTACATCTAGCTCTGCTGCAGAAAATGTATCTTATTAAAAAGTCAATATTAGCACTCTATCTATTTCAAGCAATTGCTTGTTTTATTCCTCAGACCTTCTTTACATAAATTACAATTAATTATTAAGTCAATTATTTGGTAAGGCCTCACAGTCAGGATTTCATCCAAGAAAAATAAGGGAAGATACTTTGGCAAGAACATTCAAAATAACTACAGATATTCTGCTTTAACTAGACAAACTGGAGAGTGTGGAAGGCTTATAATGGCTGGTTTACAAAACCATCAGGTCAGAAACAGTAATTTCTGTGTTAGGTCCAAAAGAGTAGGCCCATTGATTCCAGGTTTAGATAAAGAAGAGTCAGATTAGCAGGATGGAACCTTGCAACTTTTTGTGCGTTATATACTCTCGCTCTTGTTAAGTTCATCCCTGGCTTAAATCCCTAATACTTTCATTTTCTTGTGTTCCCTTTCTTACGTTTCTACTACTGTGTGTGATATCTTTTCCACCTGAGATCAGCACTGCAAGACAGATCATAATTGTGGCCACTGGTAGGTTAGCATCCTTATTGCTGTTTCTTTCATGTGCCCGGGGAGCTTCCAGGTGCTTACAGAGCTTGTCATTGCTGATTCATCCTTAAGATACAGGGAGTCATTCATTACCTTGGCATTTTAACCATATCCTTGAATACTGTTTAACACGTTTGTTAATAACTGCTGTACTGTTCATTATATGAGGACTTGGCCCAGCCAAATACCTTACCTTTCACTACCATTACCTGTGTGAGTATTTAGGGGCTATTTCTGTGGTAGCAGATAGTAGTATGTGTTGTCATCTCTCCCTTTTCTCACCTCAACCTATTTTTCCCCTCACATAACTTCTTCCTAAAGGTAGTTTCATCAATTTGCCTCTAGAGACGCCCATGTGGGGTGATTGGTGTATTAACTTGAGAATTCAGTGCTCCGAATTCCCCCTCAGGATGTAGGCATTCCTAGCATTTACAAAACTTTTAGTCTAGCAATCTCCTCCATGTCTGGAGTTTATTTGGTTTTATTTGCTGCCAATGAGAAGAAAAAGGTTTGGAAGACAAGTAGTTCACTGCACACTTTTGTACTTGTTTATACAATGTATTTTCCTATCTGTTCAAGTTCATCAAAACTCAATGTAAGAAATTGCGTTGTTGGTTAACTGGGGTGTGAGTACTGGTCAAGCTACAACCACAATCAGGGTGCACCACAAAAATTCACTAAATTAACCTGAACTTGACCCTGGGTAGCTTGGTACAAAAAGAAGTCAGGTTTAACTTAGTGGCAATGTGTATCTTATTTATACAGCACACAAACAGTAATAAAGTGAAAACACAACACAAGATAAATCCCACACCAATTTCCATGGAGTAACTACTAATAAATTATCTGACACCAAAACAGCAAAAACCCAATCAGTAGAACTTGAGTTATGAATGTTTGAAATTTTTTATGAAAACTAGCACCCAAAGCCCCAACCAAAGACATCTAATCTCACAAGACCAGGTCAAAGTCGAAAAATATGGTGGACGACAACGGAGCTGTGCCTGAGAAGGTATATTTCAGTGCGGCAAGGCTTCAGGAGGTGTTAAAGAAGGGAGCATTGTTGTCAGATAGCTTTGGGTCGAAGCCACAGTGAAAAACTCTAAGTTCAGACTCAGTCTCTGAAATAAACGTTGAAAGTCTCTGGCAGGACGAGGCAGAGGGATGTAGACAAAGACATCTCCATAAGGCAGATACCCCTTTGGCGAAGGACTGCTGAAAAGCATTTGCTGCTGCGGAGAACAACATACTGAGGGGGGACGCCGCAAAGTAAATCCCACCTGTGATGCACCTTGGTCAGACAGGGGGGTAGGTTGGACCCGGTCTCAACCAGGTTCTCAGAGCACTTTTAAGACAAAATTTGTCTAAACCATTAGTTTTACATTTTGGCTGTCTGTGTACATTTAGCACCGCTTCCAAGGGTCCAGGACTGGAGGGGCTTCACTTGGAGGGTCACGACTTGCACAGGCTGGGTCCAGCTGTAGTTTCAAGATGGAGGAAGTCTTTTGTGTCCCCTTGTCTCTAGAATGAAGACCAGAAAACTAGCTCTTGTGAGTCAATATGGAGGTCCTGGGGCAGATGAAGACCCAGTCATTTTATCCAGGAGAAGGCAGCAGAGCATCAGGGCAACAGGGCAGTAATTTACCAGGGCAGCACTCCTTCGGAGCAGCAGTCCAGCAGAGTGACAACCTTCTCAGCAGCACAGCAGTCCTCCTTCACAGCAGAGTATCTACATTTCCAGAAGTGCACAGAAGAGCTGCTGTCTGAGACCTTATTTATATACCCTGATGTTCTGGTTCTGAAAGATGGGAGAAGCTTCTAGACATAGGCTTTGAATTGTTTGTAATTTCCTGACTCCCCTGCCCTGGTTCCAAGTTGGCTGCAGTGACAATGTGGGGTCATTAAGCCCTTCCTGTGGGGGAAGAACACACCATATTCAATTGCAAGTGGGGCTGGGCTCAGCTCCCCTCCCCCATCATGCCAGATGATGGTCCATTGAGGCACACTTAATCCCTCTATTGTGTGACTGCCTGGGAGGAATTCACAAAGTCTGTTAGTTACACCCAGCCATGTGACCCAAGACAGGCTACAGGCACAAAAGGGCTAAGGCAGAAAAACGCCAACTTTCCAAAAGTGGCATTTTCAAATTGTAATCAAAAACCCAACTCTACCATTAAATAGGGCTTCTCATTACAATTCCAAAGACACCAAACATGGTATAGGGACCTGCTCCCAATTCAAAATGACACCTTATTACATGTTATAAGGAATCTCCAATGTTATGCTATTGGAGGGGTGGGTTTCACAGTAGTGAAAAACGAATTTAGGAGTTTTCACTACCAGGGCATGTAAAACTTGAAAGTACATGTTGAACCTTTTAATTACACAGCACCCTGCCCTTTGGGCTTCCTAGGGCCTTCCTTACGGATAACTTATATGTAATAAAAGGGGAGTTTAAGGCTCAGCAAGGCAGTTTTAATGCCAACTTGACATGGCAGTTTAAATTGCATTCAGGCCTCCAGTGGCAAGCATGACACATTTTATAGGGTACTATTGAAGTGGGTGGCACAATAAATGCTGCAGGCCCACTACTAGAATTTAATTTACAGGCCTGGGTATATGGTACACCACTCTCCAATGGTTGTACAAGTAAATGTAATATGTCAATTGGGTGTAAACCAATTCAACAATATTTTGGGGAGAGGGCACAAGCATGTTAGCACTGGTTAGCAGTGGTAAAGTGCACAGCGTCGTTAGGCCAAAAAAAGGAATTCAGCAAAACAGTGGAGGGTTAAGGCAAAATACTTAGGGGTGACTCTGCAGAGAAGTTCAGGTCCAACACTCAATTTGTAAATTCAGCCAGCACTGTTTCTACTAGCAGATAGAACTCAAAATGGTTCAGACATTTTTAAAAACCTGGTAGATATGTCAAAGGCTTTGGGGATTAAGACAATCATATATGAAACACAATTAGTAGTAGCCATGAATTTTCATCTTCCATTTCCAATAAAGTTATTCAAACACTGATGCAGTCTGAAATCGATCATTTAGATTATTTAATATGTCAATCAGTTTTTATAATTTGGAAAGGTGACCATATGAGTGACAAGTCAGTTTAATACATGCAGCTAAAGTTGTGTTTCATGTCTCATTCCCTGAGTCTTACATGATGGATCTACATTCAGTGGCATCTCTTCTTTGGGCATCTATAGCATACCAGCATACTATAACATTCTATGGGATAATAGACAAATCCATTTGCACATTTTCTAACAGTCTAAGAAGTTTGATCTTGCTGTAAATATATAATGCATTACACATACATGCTTGTCATGCCAATATACACAAGGCCCATCAATCTTTGGGTACAAACTTTCATACTAGATAAAATATTTATTATATGCATGGTTGGTTGTATTGTACAATATGTCTGTTCTCTGATTCTCTTAGACGTGGGTCCTCTATGCTTGCATATTGTTGATAGATATCTATGTTCTGGGATGTGATTTTAGCCAATGATATATGTGAAATCAGCTTTAACTAATCTAAGTCAGTAATCATTTTTTGAGGAGTCCTAGCATTAGGACCCCAGCAGCGGTGATTGCTATTCTCATTAATATGTTTGTAAGGCATCAGATTCTTGCTAAAGGGTGCTTGTACATAGACCCCCCCATCCTTGAGCCTATGATGGCTGGAAATGTGTTTCAACTTTTATCAAGCACTCACCAATGCCAAAGTCAAGACCAGTCTGTAGACTTTTAAGGTCAGTGGTCCCAATTTCTATTCGCTATGCCTTAATCCTCATTGTTTAGTTGATAGTTGATTGTTTGCTGTGATTTGTTTGCTTGTAATATTGATATTACTACTGAATGTGATGCTTGGTTGTATGCCATAACTTCTTTTCTGCTGAGGACTTTAGGGCTCTATTTCCAGCAAACACCCATGTCTGTGTCTATATGAATTGTACATCTTTATTAGTATATATTAGTAACTTTAGTTCCCTTTTGTTTTATCTTGTTGATTTATATTACCTCTCTCACCCTCAAGAAAAAAAACAATACCTATGCAGGTGAGGCAATGGCAATAGAAGAACAAAAAAATGACATTACAAAGCCATCTAATTCACACATAATGCTAAATTAAGTTAGGCTAAAATCAGATGATGTCTTTTGTCTGAAAAAACATTATTACAAGCAAAAGTTAAAAACATCATGTGAGACAAACTACAGCAGGAGAGTCTCAAACCAACCAACTTGCCCAACATTTTGTATGTCTAATCAAACTGTTGGACAACTGGATATCAAAGGCCTTTTCAACCAAAATGGCAAACAAACAGTACACCCCTCCCATTTTCTGGTCTGATGGGACATGCTCAAGTAGAAAAAAGGCCACCACCTGGTTTTAGAAATGAAACACCGCCCCCAGAAATCCAGAAATGGTGGAAACGAAAGAAATTGCATCACACTGGAATGATATGGCTGAACTTCAAGAAAACAGCAGTAAAAGACTGCAAGAGATTATGAAGGATGGTGGCACAAGGTAAATTACTATCAGCATATTCTGGAGGCAAACATCACAAATGAAGCATGGAAATTCCACTTTCACAATATCTCCTTTAAACAAGATGCCACAGAAGCCAGCAACCAAGTAAGATCCCAGTTTAACGCTGTAAGAAACTGGGGCATTAGTGGAGGGAGATGAGAACCCACCTTTAGTATTAACCACAACCCCTGTCAAAGTCGACATTTAAAATAACTGATTTAACTTGAGCTCAACCTCCTGGTAAGTATGGCACAGAGCAGGCTGACTTACTTTAGTGGCAAAATGTAAAGTATTTATGTAGTATGACAACAGTAATAAAGACAATCACTAAACTATTGCCCCCCATCTTCTAAATGGGTAGGTGCACCACAGCGTTGGGGCAGAGAGCATATAATTCGGTGAATGTATTAAATAATTAGTAATGAATGATTACCTAATTAACTTCTCACTCTATCCCCCTAGAAACCAAACAACCTGCTACGACACTATACATTACTATGAATAATTAAATAAAAACATTCTGAATCACTAAAAATTACAATCTATAATTTATAAAAATTGATAGTATTTATATAAACAATCATAAATATATTTAATAAAGCAACTGAAACACATTAAAATAACTATGACATCAGTAAACAATCCACAATGCATTTTTTTTAGCTTTTCCCAGAGTCAAATGTTTATGCCCAATTTTATGTTCTTTTAATTGCAGATCTGACTTTCAGAGCCTCAAGCTGCTACAGTGTCTGTCGTCTGAGTTTCTCTATCGCTCCATTATTGGTTTTATTTTCCATGCTCTAAGGATCAGGAAGGAACTTACGGCCCCTATAAACAGTGACGTTTGAAAAATGTCAGTAATGCACCTTTTCCTTCCTGTATAATTTGTATGTGTATATGCGAAATGCCGCAAAATATTTCTCTCAGGCCTACCTAAAGTATATGGTAAACATGCCGACAGTAATAACTTGCTATTATGAATGTGCTGGTATGCTTATGTCATGAATAGATTCCCGATTACGTACTTTAGCCACGTTGTTCTTTCTCCTTTTTTTACAGAAATATATATTCGACCTTACGCTCTGATAAGCATATAACAGAAATATGTGATATAATCGGTGTAGTTCTATTTAGAAGTAAAATAAAAAAAGAATCAGCTTAAATGCATACTGTGCTCACCTTGTGCGACCTAGCATAAACGCACACATACGCGCACACGTGCACTCTCTCATTTACTCTCCCTGTCTCTCTCACCCCACTTGGTATCTCTGGCTCTGTCCTTCGCCCATCGAACTCATACACGCATTGATGCATACGTTTCCCTTTTTGCCAGGTCTAAATAACATCAAGAGCCCTTGGGAAAACATTACAGAGGTTGATGAAGTGTGAAAAGACAGATTCCAGGTTCACTGAGAGGACTACATGAATTCAAGTGGTTATCGTCTGTTCCCGAGATAAGCAAGTTTGAGGGGCATTGAAAGGTTAGAATGACTTTGTGTATATCAGCGGTAAAAAAAAAACGTTTTTACACTGAAAGAAACCTGGTTGAGCCGCCACAAGTGTGACAGTGTGATATCTGAAGGTTATTGTGTTTTTTGGGGATTTCATGTCTGGACTCATGAATATTGGCTTGCTTTTTTAAACAGCATTATTTGATATTCGTGAAGGTCAGAATACGTTATTTTGATGAAATAAGTTCACTAGGAGCAGTAGTCCATGAATGCCACCAATGTTCAGGTGAGGTGAGCAGCAGCAGCGGTAGAAAGTGCGCCGAAGTCAGTCCAAGAGGCAGGCAAGAGGTAGCTCCTTTGGCTTGTATGTGGGTGACACTTATTAGGGCCCACACAACACGTTAAGTCCTAGTGTTTGGGCATTGTGAAAGGATGCGCCTTCTGGGCACACTGACTTAATTATCCAATGCCACAGACAATCAGAGAAAAGAGAACAGATGAGAAGCTCCTGTGAAGGAGTCATTCGGGTCGTTGTCAAAGGCCTCAGGAGTTAGTGAGGGCATAGACGGGGAAGAAATTAGGGGACATTGACACGGTCTCTTGGCCTGGTTGGTCTAGCCTGCTGCCTGCTGTCTAGCCTTTGAGAGACGAACTGTTAACTTGCCCTATGTCAAAACCTACCAGTGTGCTGGAAATTTGTGGTAAGGGTAAGGAAGTCCAGTAGCCGAGATGTAAGTATAAGATGATGATGGTTTATTCAGGTAGATAAGATAGCGAGAGCCTCACCAGGAGCAGCCTCCTTGCTGCTCAGCCCATACTCTCAGCTGACACTCCCCAGGCATCCCAACACTCTATGGCCTCACCACACATACCAACATTGTAGAGCACATCCACACTGGCTGAGCAGTAAGGGCCATGAATCAGGAAAGATGCATTGCATTGAAGATCAGATACAACACAATTTCAAATATTTGTTGCCGGATCATATCTGATGAGTTACACACTGTCTTGATCATTAAGTACTCAGTAGCATGGCATTTCCTGATATCTGAGGACGATAACCGCCAAGGGTTGCAAAATATTGAAAGAACAGCATGCCATTGTCGTTATTGCCTCTACCTGTTGCTCATAAATGATTCAGTGATCAAACCTCACAAGCTCTCAGGGAACACAGGATGCCCAACATATGAGTAGTGATGAGAGCCTCAATAAAAGCGAGGATGTGTGCAAATTATTCGATATGTGTGCACATGCTTGTGAGTTTGAGTGTGTTTCTGCTTAAGTACATGGATGTGCGTTTTCATGTTGAGGAGTTGAATTGTTGTGAGTGTTTTTTTGTGGAGTGCTGTGCAGGTATGTTTTTTTTCAAAGTATTGTTGGATTAAAATATTGCTATGATGAGCGTATGTTGTTCTGAGGTCTGTGTACGTTTTATAATTACTCCCCTGTTGCAAAAAGGCGTTCTGTCCCTAAGGATATAGTGTAGAACTGTTGTAATTCACAAAAACGTTATTGTGAATGGACCAGTCAGATCATGGCAGGGACAAAAATGTGGCATGTGAATAAGAACAAGTGTATTAATAAAGACACATTCAAACATTTCTTACTACAGTTCATAGAGTGCTGGCTCACCTGCTCGTTTTTACTATTCTCACCTGGGCCCATTAAACCTACACACTTTGAACAGGTAAACCTACGCTTTTCATCAGAATTTTAAATTAACCATTTAGGACCTATACCATTTGTCTTACCAATCCTGGTCACCAGTACTTAGAGTCCGAAGGGATCAACGGTGATAGCATAATAGGCAATAAATAAACATTTGCGCTCATAAAATAACCGCAGACTCGGGAAAGATTTAAACACTTTATCTATGTAAATTCTTAAATATCAAAGTCCATACCAATTCAATCAAAGCTCTTTCAATTAGGAAGAATATAATCAAAGCAAGATGATGTGAAAATATTATGAGACTTTCTTTAAGCATTGAAACATAGGAAGGGTAAGAAAAGGGGAACAGTACAATGACATACCCACGCAACTTTATATATACCTAGAATGGTGTGAAGACCAACCCTGGCCACGGGCTGGGAAAATGGACAAGACCCCCGATAGTTCAGGTGCCAACAGGACAAGACAAGTGCAGATCAGAATCAGAACAAGTACGGACCAAATTGGATCAGGACAGGACCACCGCAGGTCAGGACCAGCGCCCACAGCTAAAGTGCAACGCCAGCATCGTAACCCTCTCTGCAGCTAACAGTCGGACCACGATTGTGTTATTGAACCTTCTCCCACAGAACCCTGATTGGGGCTGAGGGGAACATGGCGGCCGACAGATCGCGCTGAGCGTTCGCGGTCTCATCACCTCCGAATTGACGGGCATGAATATAATGGATGTAGCTATCTAAATCTTTAAATCTATGTTACTTAACAGAATCCATTAGATTTAACATAACGCTACTGAGAAATATCTTTGAAAAGTGCATTCATTTACCTGCCTCGTCGACTGCGGGTGCTTCCCCGCAGCCTTCAGCCTTTGCCTTTGACCCTCGGTGCGTGCCGATGCTTCTATGCCGGTGCTTCCGTGTGTGTGTGTGTCAGCACTGGTTTTCACTGGTGCCGCGGTTGGCCCCCTCGCACCCTCAGCTTCGACGTGTTCTCATGGCCCGGGGTTGGGGTCACCGGTCTCTGCTCGGGCGAGGGAATTCTGCTGCGGCCGTCACTGTGGCTGAGGCTGCAGGGAGCGTTGTCCTGCCGCCGAGAGGTGGAATCTGGGCGGAGGCAGTGTTACGGGTCGCCAGAGGGCGACGTACAGCGGCAAGAATTGGGCTGTGGAAGGGTGGAAGCCCGCTTACAATGCCAAAGGTGGCTGAGCAGCAGGAGGGTGCCAGGCAGGCTACAGCGAATGAGAATGACCTACCGCGGATGACTCTGGTAAGGAGGAAAGGCAAGGGGGTGCGGGGGTATTTGTTTTGAAGGAGAAAGCATTAAAACAAATGTGGTTTTGGCAGATTGCATAAAACCTGGAAGTGCTGGAAGTGCGGGAAGTGCTGGGTCACAACAGAAGCTCACAGGGGAAATAGCAATAGACCCCAAACAAATAGCTTTCCAAACAGGTACACCCTACGTAGTAAAGGTGCCTGGGGGTTGAATTTATCGCCCACAGAAATCACGCCAGGCTATACCTTCCTAAAAACAAGCAGGCGGAGGGTGTCATCCCCTACTCAGATGGAAAAAAAGCCTAAAAAGCTGCTAAACCAAAAAAAAAAACAGATTAAGCAAACTAGCCTTGCGAGCTCACGCATTACTCCTTCCTTCCGGACCTATTTTAAAGTACAAGCCCAGACTCCAGCAGTGAACTTACAGATCAGTCAGTCAAGAGTACGCAAACCCTGAAAGAATGTCAAAAACAGGAGGTCTGTCGTCCACTAGTGATAGGGAGGGCTTAAATGCCACGGAGCTAGAAAACGATGTAATTAGCTTGAAGAACAGTTTTGCCTGCTTTACAGAAACAGCAGAAACGGCAGGATTGGTAGACCCTGAAGTCCCACCACAGCCCGATTTTAACCAACAGGCCACAGCACAGCGACTCCCTGAAACTCCCAATGCTAACATCAATGCCCTCATTTTAAACATTGCCTCAAGCACTGTTCCTATGGAAGCAAGTCTTTTAAGACAAATAGCCGGACAGGAAGATGGACTATGCGGGAATACTACGGTGTCTAGCTCCACGACAGAAAATTTACTTTTAGGTTTGATATCAGAAATGAGAGAGAAATTCAATGTATCAGAAAGAATTCAACAGAGGATCCAAGGTGCTTGTGAAACACTAGAAAAAAAATGAAATAATGGGCAGAGTGGAAGCAGTAGAAATCGCAGTTGATGATCTCGCGAAACGGGTTAATGTGAACACGTGAGAGATCAGGAGATTAAACCAGAAGGACAGAGCATTGGCAGACAAACTGGAAAGTTTGAAAAATAATGCCAGAAGAAACAACATTCAGATTTTGAATATCCCGGAAGACCTTGAGGGTGGGGACATTAAGTCTTCAATAGTTAGTCTCTTAAATGAAACCAACCCCGAAATTGAGAAAACAACCCTTGAAAACGACATCCAGAGAGTACACCGGGACCCCTTTACCAGACGGCCTGGGAAAAAATACTCCAGGAAAATTTTAGTAAATTTCGGAACATACTCGATAAAAGAAGCCGTCCTCTCAGAGGGGCTAAAAAAGGGGGAATATAATAAGGGAGGCTGGTCTTTCTGTATAAGATCGGATATTTCACGTACCACACAGGAGAGGCAGCGGGAGTTGGGGAAGCACATACAGGAACTGAAGACCTTAGGGGCTAACGCGAAACTCTAATTCCTCGCCTCCCTGAAGGTGATGTGGAAGAATAAAATGTTTAATTTTGAGACCCCGAGAAAGTCAGTGCCTGGATTCAACAGATTAAAAGCTCATCCTGCTAAAGAATCAAATATAAATGCTACCTACCCGTCAGGCGAGGTGAGGTGACAGGCCAAAGAAAAGAGGCAGTCCAATGCCTCTAGGGATGAGGGAGGGTTCCCCAGGGAGGGTGGAGGGGGGCACCAAGGGAAAGCACCATGAAAAAAATGAACAAAAAAAATGTTTCACAGGGTGGGGGAGCATACAGGGAAAAAAATCAGAAAAAGTGCCCTCAATCACATTTACATAACATGCTTTTAAGAAATAAGATATCGAGGCAGAAAGGAACTCTCATTAGCTTGTCTTCTGTTGACAACTATGGCTAGATCACAAACCTTAAGGATTCTATCCTGGAATGTGAACGGTCTTAGGTTCCCCGCCAGAAGAAAATCCTGGAATATTTGCATCTCACAAATTATGACATTATGTTAATTCAGGAGTCACACCTCATGAAAGAAGAGTGGGCAGGTATACTTATAATTGGAAAGAACATTGTTTCTATTCAACACAGTCAGTTCCAATAAAAGGCGTAGCTATCATTGTCAGAAGAAATACCCAGATGGCTATCAGGAATGGAGTAGCAGATACCCAGGGTAGATGGGTTACTGTCAGGGCAAAAATTAAGTAAATTTGGATAACATTGGTCAGCTATTATGGCCCTAATATAGAAGACCCGACCTATCTCCAGTCCCTGTTTCTTCAATTGGGAGATGTAAACGATCGTATAATAATAGGGGGAGATTTTAATGTAATTGTAAACCCCAACCAGGACTCTACATCCAAAAATAATAAAGCCAGCAGTGCCACACAAAAAACTAGAAAAACCCTGAAATGGTTAATGGCAGAGGGCGGGCTTCTGGATATATGGGAAGAGAGAAGACAAACCCCAGGGTCCGTAGGGGGGAAATTTACTTATCATAATAAGATGCAGGGCCACCGCTCAAGGATAGATTTTTTCTTACTGGATCGTTGTACTAGTGGGGATACACTTAGAGTCACACACTTGCCAGAGTATCTATCTAACCATTCAGCTGTCCTATTGGAAATTGCCTTAACACAGGGTCCACTGCTCGAAGATGTCAAGTCAAGTCAAGTCAGAGAATTTATATAGCGCACTACATACCCAGGGGGTCTCAAGGCGCTTAGAAAGGAGGGGAGGATTACTTGTCAAATATCCACGTTTTAAGTTGCTTTCTGAATGCTAGGTGGTTCTGGGTAAGGCGAAGGTAAGCGGGGAGTGAGTTCCATGTTTTAGCAGCCAGGTATGAGAAGGATCTGCCTCCCATGGTGGTCTTGTTGATGCGAGGTACAGTGGCGAGGGCTTGGCTGGAAGAACGTAGTTGGCGGGAGGGGGTGTAGAAGGACAGTCGTGAGATGAGGCATTCTGGTCCGATGTCGTAGAGTGATTTGTGTGCGTGGGTTAGCAGTCGGAAAGTGATCCTCTTATTGACGGGTAGCCAGTGGAGGTCTTTAAGGTGACCAGAGATGTGTTCGTTGCGTGGGATGTCTAATATGATCCTGGCTGAGGCGTTTTGGATTCGTTGGAGTTTCTTCTGGAGTTTAGCGGTAGTGCCTGCGTAGAGGGTGTTTCCGTAGTCCAGTCGGCTCGTGACCAGAGCATGGGTGACTATTTTCCTTGTTTCGGTGGGGATCCAGCGAAATGTTTTTCTGGAAGAATGTTGAAGCAGGAAGAGGATACGGCGCTGACTTGTCTGTTCATTGAGAGTGAAGAATCCAGGATGACGCCTAGGTTCCGTGCGTGGTCTGTCGGGATGGGTGCTTTTCCGAGGGCTTCCGGCCACCAGGAGTCGTCCCATGCAGAGGGGGATGTACCTAAGATGAGGACTTCAGTTTTGTCTGAGTTCAGTTTCAGACGGCTTTGTTTCATCCATTCGGCAACTTCTTTCATTCCTTCGTGTAGGTTAGTTTTGGCGGTGCTGGGGTCATTGGTGAGAGAAAGGATTAGTTGAGTGTCATCCGCGTAAGATATGATGTTGAGGTTGTGTTGGCGGGCGATGGCCGCAAGGGGGCTCATGTATACGTTGAAGAGGGTGGGGCTGAGTGAGGATCCTTGTGGTACGCCACAGATGACTTCAGTGGCCTCGGACTTGAATGGTGGGAGGCGGACTCTCTGGGTGAGGAACGAGGTGATCCATTCAAGTGCTTTTCCTTGGATTCCGATGTTATTGAGGCGTTGTAAAAGAGTGCTGTGGCAGACTGTGTCGAATGCTGCAGAGAGGTCGAGGAGGATGAGGGCGACTGTGTCTCCATTGTCCAGTAGAGTTCGAATGTCGTCTGTTGCTGCGATGAGGGCGGTCTCAGTGCTGTGTTTTGCTCGGAAGCCAGATTGTGAGGAGTCGAGGGATTTGTTGGCTTCGAGGAAGGCGGCGAGCTGGTTGTTGACAGCTTTCTCGATGACTTTGGCTGGGAATGGAAGGAGCGAGATGGGGTGGTAATTTTTGAGTTCGGTGGGGTCCGCTGTGGGTTTTTTCAGAAGGGCGGTGAGTTCAGCGTGTTTCCAGTCTTCCGGGAAGGTGGCGGAGTTGAAGGAGCAGTTGATGACGTCTCGGAGGTGCGGTGCTATGACGGAGTCTGCTTTGTTGAAGATGTGGTGAGGACATGGGTCTGTGGGGGATCCTGAGTGGATGGAATTCATCAGGTGTATTGTGTCCTCAGTGGAGATTGGGTTCCAGTCGTTAAGGGTGTTCACGGGGGGAGAATGTTCAGCAAATGGTAGGGTGGGTTGGTTTCCGGGTTGGTTGTCGAAGCTATTGTGGATGTCTGCAATCTTGTTGTGGAAGAATGAGGCTAGGGAGTCGCAGAGGGCTTGAGAGGGGGTGATGTCGTTGGAGTTGGCCGAGGGATTGGAAAATTCCTTGACGATGTTGAAGAGTTCCTTGCTGTTGTGGGCGTTGTTGTCAAGTCGATCCTTGAATGCTGTTTTCTTGGCCTTTCGGATTAGTTGGTGGTGAGTGCGGGTGGCGTTTTTGAAGGCGTCCTTGGTGCTAGTGGTTGGGTCTTTTTTCCAGGCCTTTTCAAGGGAGCGGCAGAGTTTCTTGGACTTCTTAAGATCATCGTTGAACCATGAGGCCTTTTTGCTGCCAGGTTTGCTTTGACGTTTCTTCAGTGGTGCTAAGGTGTCGGCGGTGTTGGATAACCATAGGGTGAGGTTGGCGGCGGCTTCGTTTGCGTTAGAAGAGTGGGCTGGGGTGTTTAGAAGGAGCGATGCGGAAATCTGGTCCGTGGTGATTTTGTTCCAGTTTCTTTGCAGAGTTGGTTGGAGGTGGTTGGTGGGTTTTGGTTTGTTGTAGGTGAAGTGAACGCAACTGTGGTCAGTCCAGAGGAGATCCGTAGTGTGGCTGAAGGAGACATGATTGCTGGAGGTGAAGATGGGGTCGAGTGTGTGACCTGCGATGTGGGTGGGGGAAGTGACCAGTTGTTTAAGTCCGAGGTTGGCGAGATTGTCCAAGAGGGTGATGGTGTTGCGGTCGTTGATCTTTTCAAGGTGAAAGTTGAGGTCTCCCAGAAGGATGTAGTCTTTGGAGGGGAGCGCGTGTGGAGTGATGAAGTCCGTGATGTCTTCACTGAATTTTGCGCGAGGTCCTGGTGGTCTGTAGAGGAGGGTGCCTCTGAGTGTGGTTTTGGGGTCGATGTGGATCTGGAAGTGAAGGTGTTCGGAGTTGGCGAGGTTGGCGTCAGAGCTGGTTGAGATGCGGATTGATTTCTTATGGACGATAGCAAGATGGACTCTGAGTCGTGCAATACTTTTAGAGCCCTTAGTCACTAAAAAGCTAAAAATCGCTATAAAAGAGTTCTTTTTAATCAATATAAACTCAGCAACCCACTATATAGTTTGGGACTCCTACAAATCCTTTTTAAGAGGGCTATTAACCTCTCTCTCCATTGCACACAATAAAAAGGCAAAAGACAATATTAAAAGAATGGAAGGAAAGATAGCCCAAAAATCTTTAAATTTAGAACAAACTCCAACTGATCCATTCAATATTCAACAGCTAACTCTAGCCAATAATGAGTTGATTGACTACCTATAGGCCAGAAACAAAAATAAATGGGAGGAAAGCAAACTAGCACACCATGAATATGGAGAAGGGTGTGGAAAATTTCTGGCTTGGAAAACTACATCTGAATATGTCAGAAACACTGTAAAGAGCTTAAAATGTTCGACCACAGGGAAGTTAATAGAGGGAGATTCTGAGATTGAGGAAGCTTTTGTTCAATTCTTTTCAGATCTTTTTGCTGAAGATTTAAGCTTACCTAAAGAACAACTGGAAGCCTTCTTTCAAGATCTTCAACTTCCCACTCTTTCAGACATAGATAAAAATAACTTGAATAATCAAATCACGTTAGAGGAAGTACTGCAAGTTATTGAAACACTAAAAAAAGGGAAAGCAGCAGGCCCTGATGCCATCCCAAAGGAAGCATATATTATATTAAAGGAGGAGTTGGCACAATTTCTGCATCAACTTTTTAATTCCAAACATATTCAGGCTCAGGAGTTACCAGCATCCTGGAATGATGCCACAATTACGATAATGCCGAAACCCAATAAAAATCTGCAATTATGTGAATCTTACAGACCCATCTCACTTTTAAATAGCGACCACAAATTCTGCACCCAAATTCTCACCAAAAGGCTAGACAAAGTTGCAGGCTCTATAGTTCATTCAGATCAGAGGGGTTTTATGAGAGGGAGACAACTGAACGAACTAACCCAAGACCTCATCGGAGCGATAGATTTGTGAAATCTATATGAGATCCCATTGGCAGTTTTAACATTCGATTCTGCCAAGGCCTTAGACAGGGTCAGCTGGACCTTCCTAATAGAAGCAGTCCAACACTTTAATTTGGGAGAAACGTTTGTTACAGCAGTAAAGGCCCTTTTTAAAACCCCACTGCCAGGGTCCTGGTAAATGGAAATTTAACAAAACAACTTAAAATTTCACGAGGGACCCGACAGGGCTGCCCCCTCTCCCCCTTACTTTTCACCTTATATATTGAGCCTCTGGCACTTAAACTAAGATCGTGTCACAGTATTCCCCCCTTTAGTTGTTTGGGTTGGGAGAAGAAAATAGGCTTATATGCCGATGATCTTATGATTTTGACAAGGGATGTAGAACAGGCCCTTCCGGAAATTCGGTCCCAGTTGGAGAATTTTGGGAAAGTGTCTGGATACGCTGCAAATCAAGAAATGACAGAGCTGATGATATGGAATTCCCCCTATAAGAGTGCTCTTGAAAAACAACAAATAAGATACCTCGGGATGCAAATTATAAAAAATTTAGACAAGATAGCCCAAATAAATTTCGAAAGAACTTTGGCAGGTGTGCGACAGCAGTGGCAGACATGGGAGCTCCTTCCACTCTCTATTTTGGGCAGATCCAATTGGCTGAAAATGTCTATTCAACCAACATTTACTTTCTTGTTTGACACTATCCCTTTAGAATTTTCAAAAATTTGGTTCAGGAAAGCACAGGGGTTATTCTCTTCCTTTATGTGGGGTAGGAAAAATCCCAGAATTTCCCAGAAAAAACTTTGGAGGAAAAAAGCTAATGGGGTTATAACCACCCCTGATTTGTATCTATATTATTGTGCTTTCCACATTTGTGCCAACTACTAAACAGTAGTCAGACCTATTCGCCTTTAGGTAAACCTCTAACTCAGACACATAATACACAATCTGACTTCTTCCTTTTAAAATTCGGTCATCCCCAGTTCTTCAAAAAGGTTAAACTGAAGACTCTTAAAGCTGCCACCAAAATCTGGGTTCAAGTAAGGTTACTGCTAGGTATACCCTACTATAATGAAGAGTCACCCATTTGGGACTCTCCGGGTACTCCGGCATGCTTACAAGACGCCATGGCTCTTCCCCTACGTAGAGCCGGGATACTGCAATGGGGAGAATTAACAGTAGAAGAGGAGTTAATCCTGTGGCAGTGCTTCTCTACTCTTACTAATAACTCGGTAGCTAAGAGTTCTGCTGACTTTGACTTTGGGGGCACATTTAATCTACCTGCCACCGCCCGCCTTGATCCCGCGCTGCTCCTTCCTCTGCCATAACAGCTCCTGGCTCGGGTCTCGTGTCCCCCCCCCGCCGCCGTAGCTCTTTACCACACCTGCACGGCCGCAGAGAGGGGGGGACTACATTGCCCAGGAGCCCAAGCGGCAGGAAGCCGCCACCTACCATCCTGCGCCCGGAGGTGCTTAAAACTAAGCAGAGCCTCGGTGGAGCGGGTGCTCTGCTGACTTTGACTTTGGGGGCACATTGAATCTACCTGCCACCGCCCTCCTTGATCCTGCTCTGCTCCTTCCTCCGCCATAACAGCTCCTGGTTCGGGTCTCGTGTCTCCCCCCCGCCACTGTAGCTCTTTTCTACACCTGCACGGCCGCAGAGAGGGGGGGACAACATTGCCCAGGAGCCCAAGTGGCAGGAAGCCGCAACCGACCATCCCGCGCCCGGAGGCGCTTAAAACTGAGCAGAGCACCCGCGTCGCGGGTCCGCACGCGGGCCATGCCGGGCTAAGCCCGGTCAAAGGGCGGGCCGTCTGTGGCCGTCCGGGGCCGGGAGAGGCTGGGCCACCCCCCCTTGGTTCATGGTCCCAGTACTTAACGAGCTAATGTGTTAATGTTTCCTGGTGTTAAACAGTCACCTTTTTATTAGGTATAACTAGCAATACTTTATCAAAATGTAATTTTACTTTTAAATAAGAGCCCATTTTTCTGTACCTTAGTGCATGAATTGCTTCTGTGAATCTTAGTACTGTTGTATTGTTTCTCATATTAATCTAGGATTTTCCTGTAAATCTCAGTGCCAAATTATGGGTAAGAATATTCCCACACAGTCTGCCCCTGTTACAAAGCAAAGGATAGTGTTAAATACTCCTCTCCCTAGTCTGACAGCAATTGATCGAATGCTGCAAAAAACTATAGGGGTAGTCGCGTCTGCCATTAAAAGCACAGAGAGGCGCCTCTCCCTTCCAGCTGGTACGCTTCCCCCTTTGCCGGCTACTAACATATCGATGTTCACTATAAATTCCCAGGACTCGATATTAGCACCTTCTTTTGTGGGCTTGCCGGGGGCTCAACCTATCTTACTAACAAATGACATCGTGTCTGCCACGGGTAATACGCCATCTGAACCCTTTCCCTCTTTAACTAGGCTATCTTTGACACTGACAATTTCCCCGAGTAATGTAACCTCTGAGCCTCCACTTTTGATTGAGGACCTTACTGAAAAGTTGGGGTTTGATACACCGTCTAGCCCGATTTCTGTCTCTATGTCAAGTGTTTTTTTTTTATTTATTTTTTTTAATACCTTTATTGTACATAAAATGCTCACAAATACGGACCTACAACCCAGCGGGCCGGCCACCACAAATAAGGAACATATTCAGGAATACAAAGACGCATACAGAATATCACAACAAAACATACAGGAAATACGGGCTTAAAGCCATACAGTAACCCACAGGGGCAGGATACGAGAAGGTTGATTTTCTAATATAATAACGGGTATGACAGGATAATAACAGGTAGGAAGTCTCGGAGGGCCGTGGTAGGCCGCGAGCAGGCCGCAGCAGAAAATACAGGATAACTCAATAGTATCAAACACATATCGACAAAATCAGAATAGGAGTATCGCCATTAAAACAGTGACAATCGCCGTTCAACGCCCACCCACCACAACAAAAACATATATCAAACGAAATCGAAAAAGCTTATCAAATAAAGCCCTCCGTCACACAACCCAGGGAATAAGGAAAAACCCCCCCACGAGAGGGGGGAGGAAGGGAGAAGAAAGAGGAAAAAAGGGGACAAAAGGTGAAAGAGAGAGCGCAACCCCAAGCACGCGCCCCATGGCAAACGAGGTCGAAAACCACAGATCGATATACAGCACCAGTAGTAACCGGAAGCAAAGTACGTAGTGAGCCAAAGTCACAGTAGGATCAAACGACTAGTGTATCAAAAATAAGCCACCCAGAGGGACACATGCTAAGACCGCGTCCCGAAAAAGAGGACACACAAGAGCCATAGAACCAAAAGGTCAAGAAAAATGAGGGGAAAGAGAAACCCCACAAAAAAAAACAGACCCCCCCCCCCCACCCCGCAAGCCCACCCTGCACCCCTGCAGAAGGCTATGGCCTACCCCCCAGCAGCGTGCCTGTCGCCCTAATCAGAACCCGAAATATAGAAGAGCTAAAGCAAGATAGAACCATAAAGACAAAAAAAGGGGGGAGAAAAGAAGGAACAAGGGAAAAAGGAACACGGGAGAGGGCCATAAAACAGAATCATAGGCACCCACCCTCCCGTCCGAAACATCAATGTCCACGGGAAGAAAAAGAGTTTAAGGATACAGTCCAGGAATACGACAAAAATCCAACATGATCATATCATACCAGCCGATCATCCAGCCATTACAAGACATCAGTCCACCAAGGCAAAATCGTCTCATCCCTGTCCTTGTTTTTCCAATTCTGCGGCAGTCCGCCTCACAAAGAACCAGACCACGAGGAACAGGAGGCAAAGAACAGGGAGGTCAAACTGCAATCCACAGAAGACAGTCAGTGTACCACTCGGATGAACCGGAACGTTCAGAAACCATTGTACACCATGCAGGCACAGTTCCGAAGAGGATCCAAAAGAAGCCGAACCAGCGGAGTCAGCACCGGATCTATGCTCGGCCATTCGAGGAGATGAAGAACAGGAAGAATCACCAAGACCGGCTCGGACAGGACCCGGCCCACCGACCCACAGCACAGGAGAGGACACATCAAGATGGAGGGCAGCGGAACTCCGCACATCCGTAGAGACGGCCGTCTCCGGGTCCACAATTGCCAGGATAGTTCCAGCCGCAGCTAGCAGCGACGTAGCCGCACACGTCAAGGGGGGCTCAAACGGCCCAGCAAAACGAGCCTCCTCCATGCGAACAGCGGGTGCGGCCACAGGAGTACCCCAGGAGCGCAGGGCGGCAAGGATGTCGGCAAGTGTAGGAACACCTTTACAGTATCCCGCTTCCATGCCACATCGTGGACCGCCGCCGCCCATCTCGGCCCGGCTGAGATATACAGTGTCGGCCGCCATTTTGGAAGCCCGGCGGGGTCGCAACGATCCTCGACCCCCGACCGGGCCGCAGCAAGGCAAACGGAATTCAGTCAGCCACCAGAAGAGGCACGTCCAGAGCAGGAAGGGGGGCCACCAGAAGAAGGAGGATCGCCGTCCCCCCGATGCCGCCGGCCCCGTTCTCCGAGTCCGGGCGAAGGCACTCAAAATGGCCGGACCGGAGAACAAAGGGGGGGACAAGCCACATTTACGGTGAGTCCCGCGAAAGAAGGCAGCGCCTCCACCCCAGGCCGTGGAACCGCCTGATCAGGCCAGAAAGCCGCAACCGGCCTCTTCGCACATCCGCCTCGTCGGTAGAGCCCACTACGCCAGCAAGGTCCCGCCATAGCGTAGCGCCCTGTCCGGGTGCCGCCAAGGAGACTCAGGCCAGTCCGCTCCGGAGGCCCCGAAGCGAGCGAAGGCACAGCTCCGGAACCACGGCACCCAGAGACAACCGGAACAGACGGTGAGTGCCTATAAATCGTCTCAGATCCACAGCGTAGCAGAAAGTATCGTCCAGGGGCAGGAGAAAAGCAGGATTTATGTTTGGAACAGGAAAGTAGACGGAGCCGAGCTAAAGCGCGGCCATCTCGGACGCGAGCTTGGCTCCTCCTCTTTGTCAAGTGTTAATAACGATAGCCCGCATGTAACGACTAGAGGGCAGAAGGCAAGACGTAAGTTAAAACACATTAATAAGGAAGGGTCACTCGCAAAAAATGCTAAAGGGAATGTCGGCCATAAACAGCGAAAAATTCCTGTAAAACCAACTGGAATAAAAGGAAAAAATATTAACAGTCAGACAGATAGTATTTTTCCTTCAAGTAGCATAGGCAATCAAGCAGCTGAGGAGTGCTTTTGGGGAAGAATGGAGACACTTTTGACAACTCTTCTAGAACCTATCCGTTTAAAAGTTATGAATATAGAAACCAGGGTAACTAATATGGAGGAAAAGCTTGTTAGTAATCAAAAGCCTGTTTAGGACAAATTAATCCCCATATTACCGCAACCAATTTTTAAGGACTTAAATGGAATGCTTAACAATACATCAAGGGTTCCAGTAACTCAAACTCAATCCAAAAATAGTGAAGCTAATGGACGACTGGAGCCCACAGAGTCTAGGGGTAATATCGGACCTAATGCACCTGGTCCATCTGGTCCTGTCCAAATAAATACTAACGAGAATGTAAGACAAATAAGAAGAGTAGAGGATAATAGAGAGGCTAATGTAACTTCAACCGTACCTATTTTAAATCTACCTCATGAAGCACTGCCATATACAGTGGTGCTAGCTAATGTTCCTCCCCCCCCCAATGTCTTCGAACATTGGTCGACTTTGAGGAACAAATCCCTCCATTTTTTATCTACTAAGCTTGGACCCAGTAACTCTTTGTTTTCTAAATTTAAAATGGCCAGAAGAGTGAGCTGGGTGGGTATGTCAAATAAATCACTGAGCAGGGACTGTGTAATTTTAACATTTCGGTCACCTATGATGGTTCGTAATATAATCGAGAGGGGTTGTACTGGGTCTGTTGATCCTGATTTTGTTAACATCCTCCCCCTCGGTTTTTTCTATTGCCCCCTGCGGCCGGTTAGGTGTTAAGGTCCCCCTCGTCCACTATTACATCAGGAGGGCAAATGGGAGAAAGATATGTTATTCCAACATTTAATCCCTTTGACATCCTTAGCGGACTAGATAATAATGATTGACTACAGTTAGATACCCTACAAAATCCCCCAGTAATAGAAGCTGACCGTATGTCTGCTGTTAGCCATGGGGAAAATCTAAAGGTAGGTAGGGGGAAAGTTCCTAACATGATAGGGGTTGAGGGCTCCATAGGAGGCCTGGAGGTTCAGGAAACGGAGTTAGAGATAGGGAGCGAGCATAGGACTGTGACCTTATCTGTAGATCATAGTCCTGTTGCTGTCGCTCCTGTTTCTCCCCCACTGGTCCTCCCGTTATGCAGTGTTTCCTCTTGGAACATTGCCGGCATTAAATCTAAAATTGGTAATCCACTATGGCAGGACTTTATCCTTATTCAAGATTTAATTTGCCTCCAAGAAACATGGAGTAGGGATCTGGTCCATCTTGATGGTTTTAAGACCTTCCATACCCCAGCTGTGGAGGTAATACATGGAAGAGCGAAGGGGGGATTGAGCATTTATTTGTCCAATAAGATGAATATAATAAGGGTCACAGAACCTGTTAAAGATATCTATTTCTAACTCTTGATACTTGTTTTGGCTTCTGATATTCCAATTGCCCTGCTCAATCTATATAATAATATTCCCCTTGCTAATGTATCTAATGTCTTCAAAAAATTGGGCAAAGAACTTTATTTACAGGATAAGGTTTTTAGACATGATTTGATGATACTCTTTTTAGGAGATTTTAATTGTATTTTGTGTAACATGATGGATGATAACAGGTGTGGAATGACACGGGAAAATGGCATGTGCCAGTCACACTTCAATCATTCCGTCTTGGGTGAACAATTTAATGAATTGCTTGGTAAATTTGATTTGGGATTTGCAAACAAAGTTAGTATGATACCATCTTCCCTATCTCCAAAATTTAATGGGAGGGGTTGTGCTTCTATTATTGATTATGCTCTTATAACAAATAAGCACGCAAATAGAGTTTACTCTTTTAAGGTCTCAGATATTGCGTTAAGTGACCACTTTCCGCTCTGTGTAACCATTCTGATCCCAAAGAAGTCTACCTTAACACGTAAAATAGAAAGGGACAGTGTGGATAAAAATCTGTCTATCGGTAGCATAAATGTTTATTCATTAAGATGGGATTTGGTGGATCAAACTGCAATACTTAACACACTAATTGGTAAATGCACATCTGAGCTAGCGATTTGTTTGAGGGAAGATTCGACACCCGAAATGCTCCTTGCAGCTTTCCTCACTATTTCTAGTGAAATGAAGACCTCCCTTACGAGACAGTGTAAAAATGCCAAACAAAAAGGAGGATGGTTTGACTCTAGTTGCACTAGAGCTCATACACTTCTGAAGAAAGAATTGCATAAGAAACCTATGTGTGCTGCGGAAATTAGTAGACTGAGGAAAGAGTATAAAATCGCTATAAAAAACAGAAAGAACAAGCTAAAAGTAGAAGCTTGGGAAGCCCTGCATCTAGCTTCAGGTAGGAACGATAGTGCGGCCTTCTGGAAGATTATTAGAACTCCCTTTCTTAGAGAAGAGGTTGGTTCCAGACTAGAGATTGCAATTCCTGAATTGGATTGGCCATTTTTCTAAAGTTTATGAGGGTGAGGTTTTTAAGAGTCCTCCCTCTGTCTCTATTGCCCACTTCTCCTCAAGAAACTTAATGTTCACCCTAGAAGAGGTCGAAAAAGCCTTGCATGTAAGTCAGGGTGGGAAGGCCCCTGGTCCAGACGGTGTCCCTGATGGAGCAAGGATTCGCACGTAAAGCGCCTTGCTTGTATTCATGAACCTCGAATAACCTTAATTGAACTAATCAACCTGTTTGCCTTATTAATTTACCCCTTATTCTGACATTTTGGGTGTAACTTCAACCGTACCTATTTTAAATCTACCTCATGAAGCAATGCCATATACAGTGGTGCTAGCTAATGTTCCCCCCCCCCAATGTCTTCGAACATTGGTCAACTTTGAGGAACAAATCCCTCCATTTTTTATCTACTAAGCTTGGACCCAGTAACTCTTTGTTTTCTGAATTTAAAATGGCCAGAAGAGTGAGCTGGGTGGGTATGTCAAATAAATCACTGAGCGGGGACTGTGTAATTTTAACATTTCGGTCACCTATGATGGTTCATAATATAATCGAGAGGGGTTGTACTGGGTCTGTTGATCCTGATTTTGTTAACATCCTCCCCCTCGATTTTTTCTATTGCCCCCTGCAGCCGGTTAGGTGTTAAGGTCCCCCTCGTCCACTATTACATCAGGGGGGCAAATGGGAGAAAGATATGTTATTCCAACATTTAATCCCTTTGACATCCTTAGCGGACTAGATAATAATGATTGACTACAGTTAGACACCCTACAAAATCCCCCAGTAATAGCAGCTGACCGTATGTCTGCTGTTAGCCATGGGGAAAATCTAAAGTTAGGTAGGGGGAAAGTTCCTAACATGATAGGGGTTGAGGGCTCCATAGGAGGCCTGGAGGTTCAGGAAACGGAGTTAGAGATAGGGAGCGAGCATAGGAATGTGACCTTATCTGTAGATCATAGTCCTGTTGCTGTCGCTCCTGTTTCTCCCCCACTGGTCCTCCCGTTATGCAGTGTTTCCTCTTGGAACATTGCCGGCATTAAATCTAAAATTGGTAATCCACTATGGCAGGACTTTATCCTTATTCACGATTTAATTTGCCTCCAAGAAACATGGAGTAGGGATCTGGTCCATCTTGATGGTTTTAAGACCTTCCATACCCCAGCTGTGGAGGTAATACATGGAAGAGCGAAGGGGGGATTGAGCATTTATTTGTCCAATAAGATGAATATAATAAGGGTCAAAGAAACCTGTTAAAGATATCTATTTCCAACTCTTGATACTTGTTTTGGCTTCTGATATTCCAATTGCCCTGCTCAATCTATATAATAATATTCCCCTTGCTGATGTATCTAATGTCTTCAAAAAATTGGGCAAAGAACTTTATTTACAGGATATGGTTTTTAGACATGATTTGATGATACTCTTTTTAGGAGATTTTAATTGTATTTTGTGTAACATGATGGATGATAACAGGTGTGGAATGACACGGGAAGATGGCATGTGCCAGTCACACTTCAATCATTCCGTCTTGGGTGAACAATTTAATGATTTGCTTGGTAAATTTGATTTGGGATTTGCAAACGAAGTTAGTATGATACCATCTTCCCTATCTCCAAAATTTAATGGGAGGGGTTGTGCTTCTATTATTGATTATGCTCTTATAACAAATAAGCACGCAAATAGAGTTTACTCTTTTAAGGTCTCAGATATTGCGTTAAGTGACCACTTTCCGCTCTGTGTAACCATTCTGATCCCAAAGAAGTCTACCTTAACACGTAAAATAGAAAGGGACAGTGTGGATGAAAATCTGTCTATCGGTAGCATAAATGTTTATTCATTAAGATGGGATTTGGTGGATCAAACTGCAATACTTAACACACTAATTGGTAAATGCACATCTGAGCTAGCGATTTGATTGAGGGAAGATTCGACACCCGAAATGCTCCTTGCAGCTTTCCTCACTATTTCTAGTGAAATGAAGACCTCCCTTACGAGACAGTGTAAAAATGCCAAACAAAAAGGAGGATGGTTTGACTCTAGTTGCACTAGAGCTCATACACTTCTGAAGAAAGAATTGCATAAGAAACCTATGTGTGCTGAGGAAATTAGTAGACTGAGGAAAGAGTATAAAATCGCTATAAAAAACAGAAAGAACAAGCTAAAAGTAGAAGCTTGGGAAGCCCTGCATCTAGCTTCAGGTAGGAACGATAGTGCGGGCTTCTGGAAGATTATTAGAACTCCCTTTCTTAGAGAGGAGGTTGGTTCCAGACTAGAGATTGCAATTCCTGAATTGGATTGGCCATTTTTCTAAAGTTTATGAGGGTGAGGGTTTGTCGAGTCCACCCTCTGTCTCTATTGCCCACTTCACCTCAAGAAACGTAATGTTCACCCTAGAAGAGGTCGAAAAAGCCTTGCATGTAAGTCAGGGTGGGAAGGCCCCTGGTCCGGACGGTGTCCCTGATGGAGCAAGGATTCCCACGTAAAGCGCCTTGCTTGTATTCATGAACCTCGAATAACCTTAATTGAACTAATCAACCTGTTTGCCTTATTAATTTACCCCTTATTCTGACATTTTGGGTGTAACTTCAACCGTATCTATTTTAAATCTACCTCATGAAGCACTGCCATATACAGTGGTGGTAGCTAATGTTCCCCCCCCCCCCAATGTCTTCGAACATTGGTCAACTTTGAGGAACAAATCCCTCCATTTTATATCTACTAAGCTTGGACCCAGTAACTCTTTGTTTTCTGAATTTAAAATGGCCAGAAGAGTGAGCTGGGTGGGTATGTCAAATAAATCACTGAGCGGGGACTGTGTAATTTTAACATTTCGGTCACCTATGATGGTTCATAATATAATCGAGAGGGGTTGTACTGGGTCTGTTGATCCTGATTTTGTTAACATCCTCCCCCTCGATTTTTTCTATTGCCCCCTGCAGCCGGTTAGGTCTTAAGGTCCCCCTCGTCCACTATTACATCAGGGGGACAAATGGGAGAAAGATATGTTATTCCAACATTTAATCCCTTTGACATCCTTAGCGGACTAGATAATAATGATTGACTACAGTTAGACACCCTACAAAATCCCCCAGTAATAGCAGCTGACCGTATGTCTGCTGTTAGCCATGGGGAAAATCTAAAGTTAGGTAGGGGGAAAGTTCCTAACATGATAGGGGTTGAGGGCTCCATAGGAGGCCTGGAGGTTCAGGAAACGGAGTTAGAGATAGGGAGCGAGCATAGGACTGTGACCTTATCTGTAGATCATAGTCCTGTTGCTGTCGCTCCTGTTTCTCCCCCACTGGTCCTCCCGCTATGCAGTGTTTCCTCTTGGAACATTGCCGGCATTAAATCTAAAATTGGTAATCCACTATGGCAGGACTTTATCCTTATTCCCGATTTAATTTGCCTCCAAGAAACATGGAGTAGGGATCTGGTCCATCTTGATGGTTTTAAGACCTTCCATACCCCAGCTGTGGAGGTAATACATGGAAGAGCGAAGGGGGGATTGAGCATTTATTTGTCCAATAAGATGAATATAATAAGGGTCACAGAACCTGTTAAAGATATCTATTTCCAACTCTTGATACTTGTTTTGGCTTCTGATATTCCAATTGCCCTGCTCAATCTACATAATAATATTCCCCTTGCTGATGTATCTAATGTCTTCAAAAAATTGGGCAAAGAACTTTATTTACAGGATAAGGTTTTTAGACATGATTTGATGATACTCTTTTTAGGAGATTTTAATTGTATTTTGTGTAACATGATGGATGATAACAGGTGTGGAATGACACGGGAAGATGGCATGTGCCAGTCACACTTCAATCATTCCGTCTTGGGTGAACAATTTAATGAATTGCTTGGTAAATTTGATTTGGGATTTGCAAACGAAGTTAGTATGATACCATCTTCCCTATCTCCAACATTTAATGGGAGGGGTTGTGCTTCTATTATTGATTATGCTCTTATAACAAATAAACACGCAAATAGAGTTTACTCTTTTAAGGTCTCAGATATTGCGTTAAGTGACCACTTTCCGCTCTGTGTAACCATTCTGATCCCAAAGAAGTCTACCTTAACACGTAAAATAGAAAGGGACTGTGTGGCTGAAAATCTGTCTATCAGTAGCATAAATGGGTATTCGTTAAAATGGGATTTGCTGGATCAAACTGCAATACTTAACACACTAATTGGTAAATGCACATCTGAGCTAGCGATTTGTTTGAGGGAAGATTCGACACCCGAAATGCTCCTTGCAGCTTTCCGCACTATTTCTAGTGAAATTAAGACCTCCCTTACGAGACAGTGTAAAAATGCCAAACAAAAAGGAGGATGGTTTGACTGCACTAGAGCTTATACACTTCTGAAGAAAGAATTGCATAAGAAACCTATGTGTGCTGAGGAAATTAGTAGACTGAGGAAAGAGTATAAAATCGCTATAAAAAACAGAAAAAACAAGCTAAAAGTAGAAGCTTGGGAAGCCCTGCATCTAGCTTCAGGTAAGAACGATAGTGCGGGCTTCTGGAAGATTATTAGAACTCCCTTTCTTAGAGAAGAGGTTGATTCCAGACTAGAGATTGCAATTCCTGAATTGGATTGGCCATTTTTCTAAAGTTTATGAGGGTGAGGGTTTGACGAGTACTCCCTCTGTCTCTATTGCCCACTTCACCTCCAGAAACTTAATGTTCACCCTAGAAGAGGTCGAAAAAGCCTTGCATGTAAGTCAGGGTGGGAAGGCCCCTGGTCTGGACGGTGTCCCTGATGGAGCAAGGATTCGCACGTAAAGCGCCTTGCTTGTATTCATGAACCTCGAATAACCTTAATTAAACTATTCAACCTGTTTGCCTTATTAATTTACCCCTTATTCTGACATTTTGGGTGTCCGAGAGACGCTTGCTTATGTGTTCTCTAATCCTAATACGCGTGCTACTTAAAATGGCTGCTGCTACGTGGGAATTTCTACTGCGCATGTGTCGGTCATACCCATGTGACGTGACGTACACGCAGTTCTGGTGGGAATCTGTTGCGTTTGCGCATTAGAGCGAAAATGGCTGCTTTGTGTTCTCACATGCCTGAAGCTTGCATTGCTGCTTTTGATATGCTGTTCGTTCAGCATTAATCCTAAGGTTGTAGTTATTATAAAATAATGGGAGTAGTGTAGAGATTCATGGTATACAGTGCATTCATTTTTTCTGGGTTCTAAAACTGTTTCTTTTCTATTTCATGGTACATTGCGAAATATGGCTTGCTATCCTTTGCCGCCCTCCATCATGGGTGAAACTGAGTCTGCGCGAGATCTGCGAATCTCCCGAAGCAGATGACCTTTGAAATACTGCCAAGGAGCTGACTGACTGAGAAGATGCTCATGAGAACTTCACCTTACGAACTCTAGACGAATACAATGTATTTGTAAATAGAACATGTATTGTTGTACAAATGAAGACATCATGAGAACCTGAAGTTCGATGGGCATATTCGGAAAATGCAAATTATGAGCTTGAGAAAGTCAAATCCTAGTTGGTGTGATGACCTGTCCTTTCCTTTGTCCAATCGAAATTGGGGATCCTTACACTTGCAACATTTGGGGGGTGGTACACTGACCTGAAAACAGTATAACTAGCCTAGGTTTAGCTAGAGAATTTGTCCGACTTGCCCAAATAGCTGACCTGTCACTGACCCAACGCACTCAATAGCTGATCAAGAAACAGAGGTGCTGCGGAGCACTCTGTCAGATAAATTCACAGACCCAGTCGGGGTTTTGGGAACCTAAGTACTGGCAAAGCACTTTGCTGGGGAATTCGATAACCCATTCAGGGTTCTGACTGATAGCTGCAGAGAAGGAGTAGCGCAAGCGTTGCAACTGAATTGCGGGTGCTGGTCTCAACCTTGGTGGTCCGGTTCTGATCCAAATCTGGGTTTCCTGTCCTGGTTTCCATACTGTACCTGCTGGCCTACTGGCAATCGCTTTCCTTGGGGTTTCTTCTGTCTTTAACTGACCCGTGGCCAGGGTTGGTCTCAACACCGTTCTAGGTAAATATAAATCTGTGAGGGAAACACACTTGCGTCCTTTTTCCTTTACCCTTTCCTGAAATCTTGCTAAAGTTATAATTGCATATGTTCCTTTCTTTTCCCCTTCTCTGGTGACAAAATACTGAAGTCGTGAAAGTGCCTTTATTAGCATGTTCCATTTTTTCCCTACCTTATAGATGGATACTAAAGTACTGTCTCTGAATAAATAGATGTTCCTTTTCTATACCCTCCCTATATGGTACTAAAGTGGTCATTCTGAATTATTAGCGTGTTCTAAATTCTTACCCACTTATAGTTACATGGTGAACTCGGTTTTCGTCATTATTGTTTCATGTTCCCTTTTGTTACCCATCCTGTAGGAAACAAAAAACTGTGACATTCTAGCATGTTCCTTATTTTCCCCATCCTTTAGAAAACACCATTTCCAGTCTGATTCCAAGACGTTTATTTTCAGTATGCTCCTTTTTCTGACCTTCCCTTTAGACTTCTAAATGGTTGGCTTTATATTCTTCTTACATGGTTATACGTTTTTCATGATTCTGGTTATTGATAGTTTACTTGCTGTGAACCTAATGCTTTCAACTCTTGATGAAGAATAGATAAAGGTTTTCAAAACCTCCTGAGTCTGTGGTTATTACATGAGTGCAATTATTATCAATGTATTGGTATTTCTGTTTGACTGCTTATCTTTGCAGCTAGCTCCCTGATCCATAGTGGTCATAGGTGCCAAGGACAAGGATTGGTAAGTCCAAGGTATAGGAAATATTTAGGTATTGGATTACTGGTAGTAGAGTGTAGGTTACCCGATTTATAAATATGGTAAATTGAATTTATGGGCCCAAGTGTACCTATGGTAAAATTATAGTCGGGTGACCTGCGCGCTCTATCATCCCTATAGATATTTTTAAAGCTACCATTTCCCTGTGGGGCCCCTTCTGGTCCAGGTACTTAATGCTAGCTGTGTTTCAGATTTTTTGCCCACCTGGGTGGAATCTACAATAGTGCCCATCTATAAAAAGGGGGATAGACATGACCCGGGTTGTTATAGACCCATTTCCCTTTTAGATTCATTCACTAAAATAGTGGGCCGAATAATCTTGAACCGGCTCTTGGTCTGGGCCGAGGATAATTCTATTTTATCTGATTTTCAATATGGTTTTCGTTCTGGCTTAGGAACAGTGGAACAGGGCCTAAATATTTTAATGCTAGTCAGGAAGTACACAAGGGCCAAGAAAGGGAACTTGTTCCTGGCCTTTGTTGACCTCTCGGCCGCATTCGACTGTGTGGTGCATTCCAAACTATGGATATTGTTGGGACAACTTGGGGTTGAAGAAAATATTATTTATTATCTTAAACGTTTTTATAGTGACGCTTCAGCCCGCGTCCGTTATGGCCTGAAGGGGGAACGAACGGGCAAAATCCCAATCAGGAGTGGTGTCAGGCAGGGCTGTGTCCTGGCCCCATTCCTTTTTAACTTGTACATAAATGGTTTGGAGAAAGCCCTGTGTAATAATAGTCTAGATCCCCCATATGTAGCCGGTCGTTCAACCCCGGCGCTTTTGTACGCTGATGATGCTGTGCTAATGTCTCGTACTCAAGTGGAACTTCAGCGCGTGGTGGATAGTTTTGCCCTCCTTATGAGTGAGTTGGGCCTAAGAGTAAATACATCAACATTTTCACCATGCACTGTGGCAGGCACCTAAAAACTAAAAGGGCCATTTTTATAGCAGGACAGAAACTTGAATCCACTAAGCAATTTTCCTACCTAGGCATACTGTTTAATCATAGTGAGTCATGGGGACAGGCAGTGGCAGCGAAAAATCTTGCTATGGTCCGCTCGACGGCTGCCCTCAAGACTTTCTTGAATAAATTAGGCACCAGACCACCCGTGGAGGTAATTAAAATCTACAAAGCCAAATGTGTATCTGGTGCAATTTACGGTAGTGGGGTATGGGGGTTTGCAGACCCTATGCCCATCCAGGTAATTGAGAACTCCTTTTTAAAGTTTATCCTTGCAGTTCCTAAGAGCACTCCTAATTATAACTGCCATGCAGAATTGGGTCTTGCCTATATATCTGATCTCATCAAGCTTGAACCTGTGCTATTATGGCACAGGCCGTGGACTGAAGATGAGACAAAGCTGAATAGAGATATTTTGACAGATATTCTGAAACTAGAAGGAGCAATGAGGATACCTTGGCTGAGCTATGTATGTACATTTTTAATGGATATTGGGAAGTTAGATTATTTTCTAAATCCCCTTACTATCTCAGCCATGTCACGTAAGGACCTGAAAAAGGAGGGCCTGGCATTTTTGGATTCCTTAAGACTTACATCTGAGGTTTTAAAACCTACTGTCCTGCACCATCAAATGTTATAAACAACTTTTAATATTAAACCCTATTTGATTTATGTCCCCGAAAACTATGATAGATTTCTATTATGCCGTTTTAGATTTGGAATTTTTCACAGATTGGTTAGTTTTCCAACAGTAAATAATTGGATGCAAGATTTACCGCCCTGCCCCTGTGATGATGCTTCCCCCCAAAGTACTATGCATGTTATTTTATTTTGTAAATTCTATAACCAGATTAGGCATAGCCTTCTATTGCCGCTATTGAGAGAGATGGGCTTTCGGCAGTGCCATCTGGCTATGTTAAGCATGCAATACCTGGATAATCATCTATGTGTTGCAACAATTACATTGTTTATGAAAAAAGTGATGCACAGTAGAAAGAGTATGATCACATAATGCACTTTAATGAGATTAGGATGTTACAAAACGGAAACCTTGCCATTAATGACATTTTTATGTATAACACTGTGAGATTGTAAAATGAATTGAAATGTATTTTAATGAAATGTTTTTTTTATGTATACGTTTATGATTGCTTTTTAACAATCGAATACAGTTATATTTGATTGATTTGAACTCGGTATCAAGATTTAAGTATTTAAAAATTCTTAGCTGGACTAAGGCAACAAGCAAGGAAATAACCGGGAATGGGGACTTGGTAAAAGATATTATCTGTACCAGACGAACTCAAAAGGAAGTGGCAGCATGGTATTGGCAAATTATCGAGAGTGTAGATAAGAAATCAAAGCCGTTCACAGTGAGCTTGAAGAAGGACACGCCGGACGACGACCTCGCATCTCTTGGGCAAGTATCTATGTCTATTCTTTGGTCGTAAGTGAAAGCTGCCCCATTAAAAAGAAATCACCTTTTCACTGTCCATAAGGCATACTGGGCGCCATTGAAACTTTCCAAACTGGGGACCAGAATGACAAAGAAGTGCCCAAAGTGCGAGGAAACTAGTGCAGATGAGGTACATATGTTTTGGCAGTGTCCTTCTATAAAGCTCTTCTGGGACCACATGAGTAATATAATTTCTGTAATTATGGGTAGAGAGTTTGGGCTAACAGCGTCCATAGTCATTTTTGGGGTGGCGAGAGAAACAGAAAATCTACCCCTCTCAAGAAATCAGAGGGTACTACTGTTTGTTCTGATCCTTTTGGCGAGAAGGGAGATCTGGGTAAAATGGATCCTTCCCACTCCACCCACTAAACACAAATAGATTAGCTCAGTTAAACGTATCTCAGCTCTTGATCAGACAAGTAAAACGTTTACAAAAACACATTTTTGGGATTTATGGGATAGTTGATTTGCAGCTTTCATCCTTTCTTCTTCAGGGGCCACTTAATTTGTATTAACCCAACTTCTTATCTCTGGGATAAACACATTTAGAGCTATTTATTTACCTAGTCTTTGGAACTTTATTGTTAGTTTTTCTTTTTCATTTTTCTTCCTTTTATCTTTTTTCACTTTTCACTTTCCCTCTTTGTTTAAGGATAACACAATGTATACACTCACTGGTCCAATGATTACAAATTTGCTCATATGGCCGTAACATTAGGAAACCAACAAGTGCCAAGCGTGAAAGAGTTCTTCGCCAGCACCTCTGCTCTCGATAGCCTATTGAGTGCATTGGGTCAGTGACAGGTCAGCTATTCGGACAAGTCAGACAAACTAACTAGCTAAGCCTAACTTAGTTATACCATTTTCCAGGGCAGTGTACCACCCCCCAATGTTGCAAATGTGTGTATTCCCTCAATTTGATTGGTCAAAAGACGAGGAGAGGTCATCACACCATACCAGTTATGAGGTCACTTGATTCAATAATGTAAATTATCTTTCCCGCCCATAACTTTATTTTCCCATTCATTTTATTCCACCCAATAATGAAAGTTCTAATAGTAAATACAATGTTAAACAATTTATCAAATTGTCTTCCTCTTGGAGGGTTCACAGGAACATCACAGGCAAGACTGTCTTTGGCAGGGTTTCAATGCCGTGGCTTGTGGACTCGGTGATTTCAGCACATGCGCAGTTGCGGGACCCAAGATTGTACTTGATTAGTCCAACCACGAGCTAATAGCAAAGTCAAAAAGAACAATTGTAGAACAAAGAATAAATGAATGCACTGTATACTACTTATCTCTACTCTATTCTCATTATTTTATTTTAACTTTAGCATTAGGAATTAAGCAGAACAAACAATTTAGTAAAAGCAGCAATGAAAGCGTTAGCATGTGTAAACATAGAGCAGCGATCTTTAGTTCTAGTGCGCAGAAGCAAAGATTTCCCACCAAAGCAGAGAATACGTCATGTCACGTGAGTGTGACAGACGCATGCGCAGAAAAGTTCCCACATTGCGACGGCCATTTTAGGACAATCTGGTTATGGTTAGTAGAAAGCAAATTGAAAAGCTTCCCCTAGATACTAGAAATGTCGTGTGGTGCAATATTAGTAAGACAAAACATGTTTATTAGTGCATTACGTTTTATTCTGAGAGGGTTGAATCCGAGCAAGTCTCTTTACAAGTAAAACCTTGTTCCATCACAGTACAAAAGTCAACTTCCTTTTTATTAATAGGGTACAGAGAAAGTGACATTAGAAAATAGTTTAGCACCTTACAGATCGACTGTTACCATTACTTTACACAGGGAAAAGGCTCAGGTAACATTCATGAGGCCTCTCAAATGTGATTTTACCTTGCTGAACAAATGTAACCCCTTGCCATCCTGATTTTGATGAACTTTTAGTTTTTTGTTTTAAACACACACCCATGCAAAAGGCATGGCTAAACCAATATCTTCAGATGTGCACACCATATTATGTTAATTACTACCAATATTAAGGGAGAGGAGGAGGTTCTTAACTCACTTGAGGCTTCGTCTCTTTTGAGACATGACTACAAGGGTAACCAGGTTCAGAAAACCAAAAACCAGGACAGTCCACAAAAATGAAAGTAGGAATCAAATTTTCCATTGACTGGAGAAAAGGTGGAGATGCACAAGGGTACACCAAAATGTTTGCCTTTGATACAATTTAGAACTTATCAGAAAACATAACTATTTCTTGAATCGTGAAATAGCATTAAAGTTTTCTAACTTCATTTCAAATCAAAACAGTGCAAATTACCCCTTTCCTTCTCTTCCACAAGTTGTGATGAAGCTAAGTGGATAGCTATGGTGTCAGCAGAGGGCCTTTGAAATGCTGATTTGTTCCTCTTTAATATTCGGCTGTGTGCTTCACTTGCCCCCACATGCATCAATCTAGGATCTTGCATTTCTTAAATAGCGAAAATTAAGGAATCGCTATTTAGGAAATGCAAAATCCTATGCATCAAGAAATCCTAAAAGTTTTTAGGATTTCTTAATTTTCGGAAATTGCGATTCCTTAATTGCGAATCGCAATTAAGGAATGGCATTACATTGATTCCTATGGGCCTAGAGACCCATAGGAATCATTGCCGTTTTGCATTTTTTTTTTTGCACTCGCAATTTGTTGATGCATTGCAAGGGTGCAGAGGGGGGTCCAAAGGACCCCCCCCTGCACCCCTGAAATGTATTTTCAAGTGCATGTTTCACACACACATGTCCTAAGGACATGTGTGTCTGTAACATGCAAGTTTAAAAAATGCATTTTTTTGCTTTTTTATACATTTTCGCAAATTAACACGAGGGTCAACCTCGTGTTAATTTGCACTTCCAATTTCAAAAATCGCAATTTTTTTAAAAATGATGCATTGCAATTAAGGAATCGCACAAATGCGATTCCTTAATTGCATTTGCATTTTTAAGAAATGCAAAAAATAGCGAAATATGGCACTCTGTGTGATGCATCCCAAAAACGTATTTAGGAAGTGCAAACGGCCGAATTTACCGATTCGCACCGTTTGCACTTCCTAAATAGGTTGATGCATGTGGGGGTTGGACACTAAAGCACAGCCGAAGAATCTTTGGAAAAACACTTCCTAACAATTCACTTTTATCCCCATGGTAATGGAACAGGTTGCTACTGGACGTGGGTAGTGGGTCAACTGGAGAGGGGGGAAGTGAATGAAAAAAAGGACTTTCCTGCAACAGCCGACTGCCTCCTCTCCTCCGTCCTCTTCACCTTCCTTCTTCCTGTCCCGGCCAGCAGCAGGAAGCACCTGGGCACACAGGCTCCCAATCATAATGCTGAAATGCAGTGTTGTGATTTGTGTGAGCCGTGAATTGGGAGTATGGTTATGTTCCTCACCAGCAGCCTGGTGGGGAACATAAAAAGTGCACATGACTGTTTGGCTGGCCCAGAAGGGCCGGCCAAACAGTCATGAACACTTAGGGAGTGCAAATCACTTCTCCCCCTGCTCTGACCAGCCCGCCTCACCGCTGACTACAATAGGAAAAATAAAATGATAATAAAGTTACAGTATTAGCATTCTATTTTTTATTTTGAGCAGTGGGACAACGCTCCTCCGCCTTAGTGGAGGAGCCGCCACTGCAGGAGAGGTCCCTAGGAAATGTGAGTCTGCACTCTATTTCAAATTTAACATGCAGGCTCACAGACCCCCTCCCCAAAACCGGGATATTAATTTGGTTAATTTTAACTGTCTGAATTATGGGGCTGAACATGAAAATCCAGGACTGTCCGGGGATATCTACGGTCAATAGGGGTAATAAATAGCATTTCCAATATTCATATATACTGTATATGCCATGATACTGAAAACAAATGGGGGGAAGCTCTCTTGGTTCCCCTCCCCAGGCTGATTATGGCCCCTTGGACCACCAACCCCCGGGGTCAGGCCGAAAGTGATAATGGAGAAGAGGGTCATGCAGCCCCCCTCAAGGGGCTATTTCGGCCCTGGGGGCCCCAACCACCAGGGCCCAGCATACAATGAAAAAGGGAGGGGTGCCATACAGTCATCTCTGACAGCTATTAATGACACTGGGGACCACATCCCCCAGGGTAGGCAAAGCTATGCCCCTGGAGTGTCCACCCCCGAGACATAGTTGTTTCTCTGCCCGCTCTGGCTCACTTGGCAGGAGCAATTCAAAGCTCCTGCAAACCGAGAGCAAACAGTAAGTCCGCTCCCAGTAGGCACTAGCATAAAAAATTCTCCTGTCCGCTGGGAGCAGACTTTTTATATGTTTCCCTACAGGCTGGTGGGGAGCAACATTTTTAGCTGCTCCTTGTGGACAGGAGCAATGCTAGATCCCACTGGAGGCGTGTAGCTGCCTGCGGCCATGGGGGCACTGGAGCTCACCGTGGCCTCCAGGGCACCCACTCATTATTGGCTGGGTCACCAAAGAGGGGGGTCTTGCACCCCCCTCTCCCCTAACTGATTAGCCAGGCCCTGTGGGATTGGGTCCTCTGGCCAATACCCGCCCAGGGAGGTGGGCTGTATGCCCCCTCTGTCCTTTTTTTGATGGCAAGGCCGAAGAGATGGTGTCCCTAGGGCCAATATTGACCTGGGGAGAAGGGCTTCACGCTCCCTCCCCCGAGGAGATGTGGTCATCGGGGCAATACTAGCCCAGGAAAGGGGGCTGCATGCCCCTTACCCATTCATATTGCCTGGGCTCAGGGAGATGGTGTACTGAGAGCTGAAATTACTTGGGGAGGGGGGCCACTCAGCCCCTATCTCCAAATATCAAGGCGAGAGCGTCTCCGAGACCCATATTGGCCAAGGAGGGTGATGTGCGCCCCCTTACCCTTTGTTAAAATGGCTGAGACCTGGGAGATGGGGTACCTGTGGATACAAATCAACCCAAAGAGGGGGGCTGCTCGGCCCCCTCCCCGTAATTTAAATATGGGTCCCAGGGGATAGGGTCGCCAGGGATGAATACAGCCCAGGGAGGGGGTCACGTACCAATCTCCCCTAAAAATGTGGCATTGTCTGTGGGATTGGATCCCCAGGACCATATTTGGGCCTAGGAGAGGGGCTGCATGCCTCTTTCCTGGATTGTCTGCTTTTGGGGGTTGGCCACATCCCGATACACATGACTGATGTGCAGTGTGGGGTTGGTTGCATGGCCTGGTCACAGTATACGACAAAGGCGATATGGGGTAGACTGAATGCAAGGGGTTGGTTACAGGTTGGATTAAAGTATGGTAATACAATATTACGTAATGCTAAAAAAAATGTGAATTCATATTATAGTTAGGATCCCATTTTACACACACAAAAGCATAGAAATTCAGCAGTTATAGTTAGCATTATCTCAAGTTGCTATAACTCGTGCCTTAAGGTAACTATAACTCACGCCATCATCATGCACTGCTAATTACCCCACATATTACAACACTCATAACGTCTTCTATTATTTCATTGAGGATATCTCTGCAAAATTTGCTGTAAAATGTTTGATGAGACAACTGTGCGTATATGTGTGTGTGTATATATATATATATATATATATATATATATATATATAAATAATTAGATATAATTTTATATACATATACACACATATTATAAATGTGGCCCATTATTAACATACATGTGAAATTGCTTAGTTGTTCACCAATTTTAACGAAATTTCTTGTCAGCCAAAATGAAAAGTGTCTGAGTATGCAAATCAGTGGGTGTGTGAGTCTCTGATTGGGTCTGTTAGTGGATGAGTCTCTGGGTAGATCTATGAATGGGAACATGAGTGTCAGAGAAGGTATGTGGGGGGGGCATCAGTGTCTGAGTGGCCCTGTGAATGGCTGCATGAGTCTTAGAGTGGGTGTGTGAATGGATGTGTTACTCTCTGAGTGGGTCTGTGAATTGGAACATGAGACTCCAAGTGTGTCTGTGAGTGGGCACATGAGTCTCTGAGTGGGTGTGTGATTGGAAGTTAGTCTCCGAGTAGATTTGTGAGTGGGTGCATGAGTCTCTGAGTGTATATGTGAGTGGGTGTGTCAATATCTGATTAGGCCTGTGACTAGATGCAGTGTTTCAGTTGTTTTGTGAGTGGGTGCATGAGTGTTTGAATGGGTCTATTAAGTAGATGTGTAAGTCTTTAAGTGGGCCTGTGACTGGGTGCATGAGGGTCGGAGTGGGTCTGTAAGTGGTAGTATCAGTATCTGACTGTTTCTATGACTGGATGCATAAGTGTCTGAGTGGACCTGTGAGTGGGTGTGTGAGTGTCTGAGTGGGACTATGAGTGGATGCATGAGTGTCTTAGTAGCTCTGTGAGTAGGTGCATGACGTGTCTGAGTGGGTCTGTGAAAGGATGCATGAGTGTCTGACTGGGCCTGTGAGGTGGGTGAGTCTCTCAGTGGGTCAGTGAGTGGGTACATTGGTGTCTGAGAGGGTCTGTAAGTGGATGGATGAGTCTTTTAGTAGGTGAGTGAGTGGGTGAATACTTATCTGAGTAGGTGTGTGAGTGGGTATGTGAGTGTCTGAGTGGGTTTGTGAGTGTGTGTTTGAGTGTCTGAGTGCACATGTGAGTGGGTGCATCCATACCTGATTAGGTCTGTGGCTAGATGTGTGAGTGTTTCAGTGGGTCTTTGAGTGGTGCATGAGTGTTTCAGTGGGTCTGTAAGTAGGCGCATCAGTCTCTAAGTGGGTCTGTGACTTAGTGTATGAGTGTCTGAGTGGGTGTATGAGTGGTTGCATCAGTATCTGAGTAGATTTGTGACTGCATGTGTCAGTGAGTGGATCTATGATTGGGTGCATGAGTGTCTTGGTGGGTCTGTGAGTGGGCACACGATTGCCTGAATGGGTCTGTGAGTGTGTACCTGAGTTTCTGCATCAGTGAGTGGATGGATGAGTTTCTGAGTGGGTGGGTAAGTGGTTACATGCCTGACTGGATCTATGACTGGGTGTGTTAGTCTATGAATGGGTCTCTGAGCAGGCGAGTAATTGTCTGAGTATGTCAGTCGGTGGGTGTGTGAGTCTCTGATTGGGTCTGTTAGTGGGTGCATGCGTCTCTGAGTGGATCTGTGAATGGGAACATGAGTGTCAGAGTGGGTCTGTGGGGGTACATACGTCTTTGAGTGGCCCTGTGAGTGGGTGCATGAGTCTTTGAGTGGGTGTGTGAATGGATGTGAGTCTCTGAGTGGGCCTGTAAATTGGAACATGAGACTCCGAGTGGGTCTGTGAGTGGGCACATGAGTCTCCGAGTGGGTGTGTGATTGAAAGTGAGTCTCTGAGTGGATCTGTGAGTGGGTGCATGAGTCCCTGAGTGCATATGTGAGTGAGTTTGTCAATATCTGATTAGGTCTGTGACTAGAAGCATGAGTGTTTCAGTTGGTCTGTGAGTGGGTGCATGAGTGATTGAATGGGTCTGTAAGTAGATGTGTCAGTCTTTAAGTGGGTCTGTGACTGGGTGAATGAGGGTCTGAGTGGGTCTGTGAGTGGGTATATCAGTATCTGACTGTTTCTATGACTGGGTGCATATGTGTTCTGAGTGGCTCTGTGAGTAAGTATATCAGTGTCTGAGTGGGTTAGTGAGTGGGTGCATGAGTCTCTGTGTGGGTCTATGAGTGTGTGAATGCATGCCTGTGTGCATCTGTGAGTGGGTGTGTGAGCATCTGAGTGGGACAATGAGTTGGTGCGTGAGTTTCTTAGTAGGTCTGTGAGTGGGTGCCTGAGTATCTGAGTAGGTCTGTGAGAGTATGCATGAGTGTCTGACTGGATCTGTGAGAGGGTTTATGGGTCTCTCAGTGGGTCAGTGAGTGGGTGCATTAGTGTCTGAGAGGATCTGTGAGTGGATGGATGAGTCTTTGAGTGGGTGAGTAAGCAGGTGAATGCTTATCTGAGTGGATTTGTGAGTGGGTGTATGAGTATCTGAGTGGGTCTCTGAGTGGGTGCATATGCCTCTTACTGAGTATGTGAGGGTCTGAGTGAGTCTCTGAGTGGGTGTATGAGTGTCCGAGTGCATATGTGAATATGTGCATCAATACCTGAGTAGGTCTGTGACTAGATGTGTGAGTATTTCAGCGGGCCTGTGTGTGGGTGCATGATTGTTTCAGTGGGTCTGTAAGTGGGTGCATTAATCTGTAAGTGGGTGAGTGTCAGAGTGGCTGAATGATTGGTTGCAGCAGTATCTGAGTGGATGTGTGACTGCAAGTGTCAGTGAGTGGATCTGTGAGTGGGTGCATGAGTGTCTGGGTGAGTCTGTGAGTGGGTGGATGAGTCTCTGAGTGGGTGAGTGAGTAGGTGCCTGTCTGAGTGTATCTCTGAATGGGTGTGTGAGTCTCTGAGTGGTCTCTGGGAACATAAGTGTCTGGGTATGTCAGTCAGTGGGTCTCTGATTGGGTCTGTTAGTGGGTGCATGAATCTCTGAGTTGATCGGTGAATGGGAACATGAGTGTCAGAGTAGTTCTGTAGTGGGTGCATCAGTCTCTGAGTGGCCCTGTGAGTAGGTGCATGAGGCTTTGAATGTGTGTGTGAATGGATGTATGAGTCTCTGAGTGGGTCTGTGAATGGGAACAGGAGTGTCTGAGTGGGTCTGTGAGTAGGCATATGAGTTTCTGAGTGGGTGTGTGAGTAGAATTTTTAGTCTCTGAGTGGATATTTGAGTGGGTACATGAGTCTCTGAGTGCATATGTGAGTGGGTGTGTCAATATCTGAGTACGTCTGAGACTGGAGGCATGAGTGTTTGGTTGGTCTGTGAGTGGGTGCATGAGTGTTTGAGTGTGTCTGTAAGTAAATGTGCCACTCTTTAAGTGGGTCTGTGACTGGATACATGAGTGTTTGAGTGGGTCTGTTAGTGGGTGTGTCAGAGTCTGACTATTTCTATGAGTGGGTGCATACGTGTTCGAGTGGATCTGTGAGTGAGTGAGTGCATCAGTGTCTGACTGGGTCAGTGAGTTGGTGCATGAGTCTCTGAGTGGGTCTGTAAGTGGGTGCATGCACGCCTGAGTAGATCTGTGAGTGGGTGTCTGAGTAGGACTATGATAGGGTGTATGTGTGTCTTTGTGTGTGTCTTAGTTGGTCTGTGAGTGGGTATGTGATTGTCTGAGAGGGTCTGTGAAAGAGTGCATGAGTATCTGAGTGGGCCTGTGAGTGGGTGCATGAATCTCTCAATAAGTCATTGAGTTGGTGCATTAGTGCCTGAGAGGGTCTGTGAGCATATGGATGAGTCTCTCAGTGGGTAAATGAGTGTGTGAATGATTATCTGAGTGACTTTGTGAGTGGGTGTATGAGTATCTGAGTCAGTCTCTGAGTGGGTGCATGAGTCTTACTGGGTGTGTGAGTGGATATGTGACTGTCTTAGTGGGTCTGTGAATGGGTGCATGAGTGTCTGAGTGCATTAGTGAGTGGGTGCATCAATACATGAGTAGGACTTTGACTGGATGTGTGAGTGTTTCAGTTGGTCTGTGAGTGGGTGCATCAGTCTCTAAGTGGGTCTGCATGTGTCAGTGAGTCGGTATGTCAGTATCTGACTGTGTCCATGACTGGGTGCATAAGTGTCTGAGTGGATCTGTGAGTGAGTGCATCAGTATGTGAGTGGGTCAGTGAGTGGGCACATGAGTCTTTGAAAAGGTGTGTGAGTGGGTGCATGAGTCTCTGAGATGGTCTGTCAGTGGGATTGTGAGTGCTAGGGTTGTCTGTGATTGGTTGTGTTGGTGTCTGAGTAGGTGTGTGAGTGGATCCATGAGTGTCTGAGTGGGTTTCTGAGTGGGTGTATGAGTAACTGAGTGCATATATGAGTGGGTGTGTCAATATCTTGGTAGGTATGTGACTGGTTGAGTGAATGTTTCAGTGGGTTTGTGAGTGGGACACGCCTGTTAGAGAGGGTCTTTAAGTTGATGTGAAGGTCTTTAAGTGGGTCTGTGACTGGGTGCATGAGTGTCTGAGTAGGTCTGTGAGTGGGTGTGTCAGTATCAGACTGGGTCTATGACTGGGTGCATAAGTATCTGAGTGGATCTGTGAGTGAGTGCATCAGTGTCTGAGTGGGTCAGTGAGTGATTGCATGCGTCTGTGAGAAGATCTTTGAGTGGATACATGAGTGTCTGAGTGAGTCTGTCTGTGGGTGCATGAGTGAGTCTGTGATCGGATGCATGAGTGTCTGAATAGGTGTGTGAGTGAGTACATGAGTGTCTGAGGGAATTTGTGAGTGAATATGTGAAGGTGCATGAGTTTCTGAATAAGTCTGTGAAAAGGTGTGTGAGTGCCTGAGTAGATCTGTGATTGGTTGCATGAGTTTATGAGGGGGTCTGTGAGTTGTGTGCTAGTGTATGAGTAGGACTCTGAGTGGGTGAGTGAATGTCTGCGTGGATCTGTGAGTGCAGGCATTAGTATGTGAGTGAGTGTGTGAAGGTATATATATATATATATATATATTCACTGAAAAAACCATAGGTTATAGACCATGTATAGTTAGGAATTAGCATTTACAAAACCTTATTTTACTCACACAAAACCATTGAAATTCGCATATATAGTTAGTTGCACTAACTATATATCGCGCACCCGCAATCCACTGCTGATCATGTCACATATTACATCATTCATGACATGGTCAGTGACATCACTGATGACATCACTGATGACATCTCAAATTACATCACTGATGACATCTCAAATGACCTCACTGATGACATCACTGATGACATCACTGATACATCTCAAATGACATCACTGATGACATCACTGATGACATCTCATTTGACATTACTGATCACATCACTGATGACATCATTCATGTGATAGTACGATGAACCTCTTCAGACTCTAATATAACCTTAGATACACTCAGTGTAAACAGACACTCACAGACTGTCACTCATCCATGGAGTTACTCACACACCTAGTCAGTCATGCAAAGAATCAATCACACCTCCATTTCCTCAACTATACAGTTATACACACCTTACTTATTCAAACATATACTAACACATATTTACTCTCTTATACAATCCCTGACACAAGTTCACAATGATCCATACAGCCACTCACACATTCACTGGCTCTTATGCACAGTTATTTATATATGTCAACTCTCACATGTACTGTGTTTTACATATGTACTTACTTTGACATGTAGCACTGAGATATCCATTCACTCACCAATACACTCATGCACACAGTCAACCGCCCATACAGCTGTTTCCACATGCACTTTTGAATCCATACATCTAGTGAATCAACTGCTCACACATCTATGCACAGAGTCATACACCTCCCAGCCACCCACACACACACTCAGTCTCCCAAACAAATACTTGGGCAACCAATCAATAACCCATATACTTACTCATATAGCTACTGATCAACACATGCAGCAGTTTACAGAACAACAGACATAATGATGCACAAATTAAGACAGTTTAGTCACTAACCCATGCACTCAGTGAGACACATTTAATCACTCACTCATACACTCAGTCATGCACCTACTAAATCCTTCATCCAGACACTTATACATCCACTCATTCTTCAATTTGTAAGACATATTTTAACTTTACAGAAACATACAGTCACTGATGTTGTCATCAGTGATGTCATCAGTGATGTCATTTGAGATGTCATCAGTGATGTCATCAGTGATGTCACTGACCATGTCATGAATGATGTAATATGTGACATGATCAGCAGTGGATTGCGGGTGTGCGATATATAGTTAGTGCAACTTACTATATATGCGAATTTCAATGGTTTTGTGTGAGTAAAATAAGGTTTTGTAAATGCTAATTCCTAACTATATATGGTCTATAACCTATGGTTTTTTCAGTGAATTTTCAAGGTTTTGTAAATGCTAATTCCTAACTATATATGGTCTATAACCTATGGTTTTTTCAGTGAATTTCAATGGTTTTTTAATAGCAAATATCAAAAGCTGTAAAATGTATTCTTCTTTTAAAGGAAAAATATATTTTATATGTATTTAATATAATTTTTTTATGTATATAAATTTTTTGAGGGAACGAATTTATCAACTATCATGCTGAAGAAGAGTGTGGGGAAAAAAAACCAAAGAGGAGGACTAAGAGGAAAGAACAATCAGTTCAAAAATACAATTGCTTTAAAGCATGAAGTGCTTTTCCACACATTTACATTTAAATAACCCATATTAGAACATACAAAATATCTACAGAGGAGACGGTGTACATTGAATTTTAGACTCTTCATTGGTACCTACATGTTGGTACTTACATCACCCACACAACACAACAGCTCTATTCAGAGCTACCCTACCTCAAAGCACTCTAAAATATTATTTTAATATTTCCCTTGGTTTTCCCCTTGTTACGCTTTCCGGAACGCTACCCGGTGTGCGGACCGGGCGCTAACAGTGCGAAATGTTTTTTTTTTACATATATGGGCCTCCTCAGCCACCCTCAGAAAACCTAGGGGGTCAGGATATGCCTCCCGTGCCCCCTTATACCCATTCCCAACATTGTTTATCCTCCATCTTGTGACTAAATTCGTCCGAAACACAAGATGGCGGACTCCCGTTACGCTACTGGTGAGCTACCCGGTTCGCGTACCGGGTAGCGCTTCCACCGCGAAAAATCGAAAAAAAAATTATTTTATTTTTTTGCCCCGCAGGGCCCTTTAATAGCCCCCACATCAATCCTAGGGGGTCAGGAGGGGTCTACCTTGCCCCCTTTCATTCATTTCCCCCTTCATTTATTTCCACCTCTTGTCTCTCGATCCTACTGAGAGACAAGATGGCGGCCGCTCCGGACTGTTTAGAATGTTGACAGTCACCGGAGAGCCAATCCGCTTCTACTCGCGAAGTTCCGTTACGCGTCTGGTACCCGAACCGGGGCGCTAACCGGGACGCTGTCACAGATATATATATTTATTTTAACGTTAATTTCTCAAAATCCACTGGAGCACATATCTTGAGACCTAGCAAAGGCACATCGGGCAAACAGTCTCTACAATTTTGCCAAGGTTCATAGAAATCCATTCAGCCGTTCGAGCTAAAAGTGAGTCCAACCGCCCTATGGAAAACGTAATGTTAAAAACACGTTTTGGGACCCCCCTTTTTTCTCGGCCCCTGCTTGACGAAACCCCCCCAAACTTTCGGGGGACGCTAAGAAACAAAATGTGCCATTTTCCTGAAAATTCCAGCCAATTCCGTCCATCAACGCCAAAGTTATTCAACATAGAATTTTCAGAAATCTCTATTCAAAAAATCCTAACTATATATACCTACTGGCGACCGCCAGTAGGTTATATATATATATATATATATATATATATATATATATATATATATATATATATATATATATATATTTATTTATTTATTTATTTTTTTTCCAGCTAGGTTTGCAACTCCATGACACCATAATGCTACACGGGGGCGCACTCAACATAACGATGGGCTAGCAATTTCCCACACATAAATAAAATAACAGTTTGGGGCATTCTGACACTCATAAGTGGTCTCTCAGACACCCCTACAATGCACCAATTGGGGCAGGGTACCTCTACCCTGCCTTCTTCTATAGTTTTTCACATCAAATTGCATCCCCCATGACATGGTCCTGGTTTAGAAAATGGTGGCTGCAACTTCCTACACAATTTGTGACCAGCCAATCTCAGCACTGCTACTGTTGTGTGAGTTCACGAAGCTCTGCAATGGAGTCAAGGAGTCATCCCTATATACACAAATTTGGATTTTCTTTAATTTGATCAAAAATCTGTATGGATTTACACAAAATAACAAAAAGGGAGCTTCCTGGATTAAGACTTACCTTTCTGATGTCAATCCATTCAGCGGTTCGGGATGTAGTCATGTCTAAATTCCCTATGGAAATTAACATGGGAATAGCACTTTTTTTATCCCCCTTATTATCGGCCCCCTCTTGATGGATCACCCTGAAACTTTCCATACGCAACTAGAATTACAGGCACGTGTTTTGGGGACAATTACTTGAAGATTTGTCGAACGCCGCCATAGACTTAGGTGAGTCAAAAAACGCTCATCCATTGAAAACATGGCACTCACTATAACTACCTTCTGGTGACCCCCAGTAGGGCATATATATTGCTTCTGTGAAAATGTTCTTGCCCCGGTGAAATATATAATATTTTATTTCACTCTGTTTGAATTTCTTGATTAATTTTTCAATGTAATGTTGCACTGTCCCACAATTTTCCTTCTTTAGTGCCTGTAGTGCAGTGTGTTTGGTGTAGTGGTGATATACCACTGGTACACAGCCAGGCCTTGCTTGGGCCAGGCCCTGAATCAGGCCACAACCCTCATGCCTTTTATGGTTTAAATCTTTTATTATTTTCATCAAAACAGGAAAAACAAAGAGACCACATTCGTCATTCGGTACATCAGTGCTGAGCCATTTGCAAGGAACCCCCATCAAGTGTGAGGCAGTAGAAAAGTGATCAGTGTCTGTTGGATAGGGTTCCAGCCGCAGGGAATATAGGTCTCGACTTCCCCCCCCCCTCCTCCCCCTCCCCGTCCCTCCCTCGCCCCCTCCTTGTCCATTTAAGCAAAGCAAGAAGAAAGAAAAACAAAGTGCGATAAGATAGCCCTCGGTCCCAGACGTGAGGATGCACGTTAAACCTCAGGTTAGGTCTCTCGCTTGCGCGGTTGAGCTTTGGGTTCTTCAATTGGAGTGTCTGCTAGACGCAGCAAGCGCAGGTACCGGGGGCAGCTTAGTTCCCTGAATTCTCCCGTGAGTAGGGTCAGAAACAGCCACCAAAGTGCAGCAAACTGTTCTCCTCTTCCCTCCTTTGCCAGTGACAACTTCACCATCCCTAGTATCATCCACAATCTCTGTAACCAGCTGGAGTATGGGGAGGGCTGCGTGGTCCTCCAGTGCGCCACAATGTTCTGGACAGCTACCCCTAATGCTATCGCTATAAGTCTTCCCCTCCTGGATTTTAAGGGATACATTAGTGTGTTGGGGAGCCCTAGGAGAACATAGGCTGGGAATCTAGGAAGTTGAGTGTCTAAATGGGAGTCTATCTCATCCAGGATGGAATTCCAGTAGGGCTGCAGGCGGTCACAACTCCATAACAAGTGTTCTAACGTGCCGAGTTCTCCACAGCCCCTCCAGCAACGGTCACTGACGCGGGGATCCCAGTGGTGTAAGCGTTCTGGTGTGTGGTACCAGTAGGTGGTCACCTTGGTCAAGGTCTCGGTGAGCCCGGTGTGATAGGCCGAGTGCCTGGCCCTGTGGCATATGCCTCCCCATTCCTTATGTGTAAGTTGTCTCCCCAAGTTTCTCTCCCACCTGACCCTCCCTGCGTTGTATGTGTATTTATTGCTGAGGAGGAGTTGTTGGTATAAATCTGAAATCAGTTTCTTATCTGAAGTGCTTGTCAATAACCACTTTCCGTATGGGGTGAGAAAGCGTTGTGCGCCTGGTCTGATTGTGGGCTGTAAAGCCCAGTGTCGAGCTTGCAGGTAGGGTAGGCGATCCGCTTTGGATATGCCATAGTTCTCTTTCACTTTCTGAAAAGGAAGGATCCCGTTCAGGTCAAACAGGTGTCCCAAGTCCCTGCAGGGCGTGCGCCTCCAGGCTGCAAATGCCCTAGGGTCCAGGCCTGGGGAAAAATCGGGGTTATCGAAGAGCAGGGTCATCGGGGAGGGGAATGAGGCAAGGCCATGTTTGACCGCCACCCTGTCCCACACCTCCAGGACTGTGCTTGTGATTTGTGACGCATATAGGTTGGGGGGCCTATGGCAACGAGGCAGCAACTGGATGCCCTGGAGTGGTCTGGCAGCCACTGCCTCATCTTGAAAGAGCCAATTTTTACCCGACTCTAGCTGGTGCCATTCCACCAGGGTGCGAAGTAGTGTTGCTTGGTAATATAAAGTAAGATCAGTTACCCCTACCCTGCCGTGTTCGGGGGGGAGTATAGCGATTGCATGCCTGAAGCGCGGACGGCGACCGTTCCAGATGAAGCGTGCCAAATCAGACTGCGCTCGTTGGAGCCAACCCATTGGAGGGCGTAGTGGGAGGGTCTGGAACATGTAAAGGAATTGCGGCAGTAGGGTCATCTTGACGGCAGCAATCCGCCTCAGCCAGGAGAGCGAGTGCCCCTTCCATCTCCTGAGGTCCTCGTTGATGCGGGAGTGGAGCCTGGCATAGTTGGCGTCTGCGGTAGCCTGCAAGGTCGGGGCTAATAGGACTCCCAGGTATGGGATCGTGGAGTCGGACCATTTCAGATCAAACTCACCCTTGGTTTCGGCGAGCACCTCAGCTGACAAAGATAGGTTCAGGGCCTCCGATTTCTCTATATTAATTATAAACCTGCATGCTGTCGCGAAGGTATGGAGCTCAGTAAAGAGGGCCCTAAGGGATTGCATCGGTTCTGTCAGGGAGAGCAGAATGTCATCCGCATACAAGCTAATCTTGTGTATGTCTCCTCTGAATTTGATCCCTTTAATGAGGTCATGCTGCCGGATCCGCTGCGCCAACGGCTCCATGTAGATCGCAAACAAGATTGGGGAGAGAGGACACCCTTGTCTGGTGCCCCTGCCTATTGGAAAACGCGGGGAGGTGTGCCCGTTAACCCGCACCGCGGCGTTAGGTTGGCGATAGCAATTTAATATGCGGTCGCATAGGGTCTCCCCCACACCGAATCTCTGCAGCACGAGTTCCAGATAGGGCCAGTGTACCCTATCGAAGGCCTTCTCGGCATCGATTGTGAGCAACATGCAGCCTGGCCTCGCCTGAGACCTTACCTCTATGAGATGGAGGACTCGTTTGGTGTTGTCGCTGGTCTGTCGTTGGGGGATGAAGCCCGCCTGATCAGGCTCCACTAACTGCTGCATATATGATGCCAGTCTGGACGCCAGGATTCCAGTATAGAGCTTAAGATCAATATTTAGAAGGGAGATCGGTCTGTAGGAGCTACACTGAGTGTGATCACGGCCCGGTTTAGGTAGAACCGATATCGCCGCTTCCAATAGGTCTGCAGGGATTGCACCTGGTTGGTCAAAGGTGCTGAAGAGGTCTCGTAGAATCAGGGCCATCTGGTGGCAGAAGGTTTTGTAGAAGGCCGCTGAGTAGCCATCAGGGCCTGGCTATTTCCCTAGTTTGAGGCGGGATATCGCCAATATCACCTCATCAAGCCCAATAGGCCGGTCGAGGAACTCTGCTTGCGCCTTGTTTAGGGACGGGAGGGGTGCACTCTCCAGATATGCCTGGCTTTGCTAGTGTCCGCCGCATATAAGTTGGCGTAAAAGTCTCCGAATGTCGCGGCAATAGCCGCGTCATCCGTGATCTGCTCACCGCGATTGGACCTAATAGTGCGAATGCCCTGCCTTTGGTGTTGCTCACGTAGTTTACTCGCCAAAAGCTTCCCGCACCGGTCTCCCCCGGTATAGTAGGCATGCCGGAGGCATATGGCGGCGTACTCCGCCACATCTTGGTCTATGGCTGCCAGCATTTTCCTCTCTGTGCAGATTTGGCGCCACGCTCGAGCCGCTCCCGTGCGCTGGTGCATCTGCTCGAGCTCCGTGACACGTTGGGCTATTTCTGCTCTCTTCTGAGCACGTTCTCTGTTGTTAGCCGACGCTATGGAGATGAATTCTCCCCGGAGGACTGCCTTGAGTGCGGCCCATTGGGTGGCCTTAGTGGTATCCGTATTGGCGTTGTGAGTGCAGAGTGTCTCATAGGCGCCAATGCCGTTGCGGACCGGGCATATTCGGGAAGAGGAAAGATGCCAGCATCGGTGAATGATCCCACAGAGAGGTCGGTAGGATGTCCACGTCCTGTGCGCGGAGGACTAGCTGCGGAGAGCATAGAAAATAATCAAGCCGCGCATAAGACGTATGTGCTGCCGAGTAGTGGGTGTACGCTGTGGCTTGTGGATGAAGATTTCTCCATAGGTCAGTCAGGCCGAGGTCTGAGAGATGAGTGTGACCTGCCTTAGAAAGTGCCCCTACTTGCCCGTAACTTTCGTTATTTTGGTCTGCTGTGTTGTGGAACACTATGTTGAGATCCCCTCCCAGGAGCAGGTGTGGGTGCGTGTTGGCTGTGGCTGTCTCTAGTGCTGTGTGAAGGAATTTCTCCTGCTTCTCATTAGGTGCGTAAATGGAACCTACCAGCAACGTGTGTCCCCCAACCATGAAGCGGTGTACAAGCAGCCTGCCTTTAATCTCTGCTTCCTTCTGTAGGACCTGTCCCTGAAAGGATTTGAATACTAAGATTGCTACTCCTGCCACCTTCTTAGCTGCCGACGAAAAAAATTGCAGAGGGAAGGACCGAGACGTGAGGCGGTGATGATCCTTTGGCAGCAGATGCGTCTCCTGTAGGAGACATATATCAGCTGCGGTATGTTCCAGGAGGGAGAGTATTGCCCTGCGCTTATTGGGAATGATACGCCCTCGCACATTGAGGGAAAGAATTTTCAGTGGGTAATCGGGCCTGTGCTACGCAGCGCTCCTTGTGTGGCAGTACGTAGGACAACAAAAGAAAAGGACCTTGGACAAGGAGGGCCCCCCCTTCCCCCTTTCCTCCCCCCTTCCTCCAACACCCAAACTCCCAATTCAACTTCCCCTGACCAAGACCCAGAAACCGTCAGACCTGAAGGGTTGACACCCCCCACCCACCGCCCATTCCTCAGCCCCCAAACCAGAAGAACGCATAGTCCCAGTCCTGTCAGTCCACACAGGGCCGTGGTAGAGTTATATCCGAGGGCGGCCCTCGCGGCCCCCCACACGGTCCCCCCCCAGCCCATGGGCAAGGTACGTGCTATGAGCAATCTCCCTATAAGGTGAAAAGATCATTTAGAAGTCTCTCTGGCCACTTCCGTCACTGCCGTTGCCCTCTCCTGTGTCATGACGTGGGCGTCGGGTTTTAAGCGCTGCGGTCGGGTTCGCCGGCAGCCCACTGTTTGCCAGTCACCCCTGGAGGACACCTGCAAAAGTTTCACTGTTTGGGCGTCTTCCTCCAGATCAAGTCCTAGAAGAGCACAAGTGTCTTTGAGCGAGCGCATTTGGTGTAAGGCCCCGTTCCACTTAAATATCAACCTAAACGGGTGGCCCCATGAATATGGAACTTCTTGCTGTCTGAGAAAATCCGTCGCCACCTTGAACACCTTCTGCTTTTGTAGTGTGATGGCTGAGAGATCTTGGTACAGGGCGATGGAGTGGCCTTGAAACTGAAGAGGTTGTGCCTGTCTAGCCTCCCGAAGGATCCTTTCTTTTAGCGGGAAGTCAGGGAGAAAGGCCAGGATGTCCGGCGGTGGGGCGGAAGTGTGTCTAGGAAGTCCAACTCTGTGAGCCCTGTCGATGCGGATGGTGAAGTCGGCAGGCTCCCCCAAGATGTTTCGGAATAGGTCCTGCAGATAACTAGTGATATCCGTCCCCTCTGCTTTCTGAGGGACCCCCCGGACCCGTATGTTGTTGCGACGGGAGCGGTTTTCAAGGTCCTCCGTGTGGGCCTGGAGGTCCAGCTGTTGGTCTTGGAGTCGCAGGACTTCCTGTTGGAGCTGTTCGATTTCGTCACTTCGAGCCTGATCTGCCTCTTCAATGGCGACCACTCGCTTCCCGAGGCCCTCCACATCTCGCCTGAGTTCTCAGACATCAATTCCCACTTCCTGCTTCAAGGTTTTGAAATCATCCCTAAGGGAGTTAAAAAGAGTTTCCAGAAAGGACCTAGTGATGGGTTATTGGTCGCCAGAGGGCTCCGGTGGTGATCTTGTTACCTCAGGAGAAGGTGGGTCCTTGCCGGCTCTATGTTGGGATTTTGCCAACAGCTCTGAGAGTGTCTGGGTCACTTTTTTCCCCCGGAGACCCGCCATGTCGCAGTTGGCCACTTGGTTAGTCCGCCCGATGGACCGCTGGAGGCCGGAGGCGTGCTTAGAGGCTCAGCAGCCCCAAGGGTAGATGCGGTCTGCGTTGTGGGGAGGGTGATGCCCTCTGTGCTGCGTTGGGGTCCCAACGAAGAGCAAAGCAGCCAAGCCGCTGCGCCGATGACGGCCCAGGCCTCACCCCTCTCCGTTTGGTCAGAGTTAGTCTTCTATGGATCAGCCAGGGCCTTGGGTCAATAACGTCCCTGTCACCAATGGGCCACCCAGCAGCGGGCAGCCCCGCCAAGGAGCCAGCCCCGAGACCACCAGCAGGCAGGCCGACGCAGACAGGCAGGTTGCTCACCCTCGCTGCGCCGGCCTAGCGCGGCCCTCAGGCCCGACTCATTTTCCCTCCGGGAGCTCGATTATGCCCCCCGAGCGCCGTCTAGAGCACCCACCACCGCTCTACTCACCTCAGCTCGCAGGTCTGGTCCAGCCCGTCAATCGGTCAGCGGCGCGCTCAGGTTCGCTCAGGCCGCTTCTTGCCACACTCCCGGCCCCGGGCCTTGTCCGCTAGGCCTTTAGGCCGATTCCGCCGGTTCACGCCGGTGAGTCTTGATGTCGTCGACCCCTTGTGGTCCGGTAAGTGTGCAGCTGGTCAGCCTGGTTCAGGGGCAGCAGGTCGTGTTGCATGGCCCAATCGCCACCTCCGTGCCACAGGGAGACTCGGCAGGGCCGCAGTGTGGTCCGCAGTCCGCAGCCGCCGCACCCAGAAGGCCCAAAGCCGGGGCCTCGATTTTTGCGACTCCTGGCCGGGCTCCCTCTCGCCACCGGCCGGGTCGCGAAGGCGGCAGTTAGCGCATCGTGCAGGTGTCGGGCTCCGGGTCGGAGGCAGCGAGCTGCTTCCGTAGGCTCAGCGGGCAGACAGCCGGCTTCTCTGCTGTCCGGGGGCCGGGGGCGGAGAGCGCGCAAGTGGATTACCGCTCCGGTGCAGCCGCCATTTTCAAAGCCGCGGCCGGGCGCCCCGCACTTGCAGAGCCTCGCTGGAATCTTGCAGAGTCAGTGCCAAAGCCCTGGATGTAACCGCTGAGCTCAGCACCCGCCAGCCAACATGTGTGGTGCTTTTAGGGAGAATGGGCGTTGCTGTTAAGGGCTTTTGGAGAGATCGGGGCAGGGAGCCGCGGAGACCTGCGTCCGATCAGGTCGCCATCTTGGACACGCCCCCCCCCTCATGCCTTTTAAACATTATGCACTTAGCCATAAATAATAAACAGCAGATTCTGAGTGTGGTAATTTTAAATGAAAACCCAGGCATCAATGTAATGTAAACATAGAAATATAATGTAATTTACACAATGCTTCGAAAGTTGCCATTCCAGTCTAGAAAACAAACTTATGTTCTGAGTCTTAACAGTAGTAAGGGGGTCCACAGGAAAGCATACACAGTGAAATACTACTTTGTCAGATTGTTTCTGAAGCAGCTTGTTTGTCTCTCTTACCCTTCAGTGGTTACGGCCTCACTTTATTGTGGGAAAATGTTGAGAAAGGGACTGTCTGTACTAGAGTAAGAGCCCTTCGGAATTTCTACTAGATTTTGTATTCATAATAGATTTACACCTGGAATTGTAAGTTCTCTATGAACAACAGTGGAATGCTATTAGAGTAATGCTACCATTGTTCATTATAACAATTTAAAGGATTTCAGTCATTTAGGAAAGTTTAGAGATAATGAAAATGGTACTATGCATGGATAATTTAAGATAAACTGTGTAAAAAAAGTGCTGTAGTTTAAATTAAAGTTCAGATGATCTGATATTAAGGAATGGAATAAGAGAGAAGCAGGAGTAGTTTAGGGAAGGTATGGGAAGGGTTTCTTGAGGGGCGTCACCATTCACTAAGGAGACGAGCTAATTGCTTTACACTGAGCATAAAGGCATGCAACTTACACATTTGTAGTAAGTGAACACTCAAAGTTACTGAATACCAAATGTAGTAAACTTGCTCCAAAGTTTAAGTTAATCAAAATAGTATTTTACCTTTCTGAATCAGGCCCAGTGTGTCTAATGGTTTCATCATTTTCAGTATACAAAAATGATGAATGGAATGCTCAAATTAATCTCATTATATCAAAAACACAAGAGCGAACCATACGCCCATGTGAACTGGGTATTAGCTATTTAGCTAGCAATAATTGTTCACAGGGAGCTCATTTTGAAGAAAGATTCATTGTTCACAAGTTGTGACCTTGTGTTGATTGAACCATGAACAGAGAAAAATAGTTTGAGTATGGCATATGGTAGAATCCATCTACCTTGATTAATTGGTTAATTACAATATTAATTGATGCTGCAAAGAAGGTAGCCCAAGGAATATAATACTTTTTGCTCACTTCAGCTGAAATGAGTAATATATCTATTCATCATCACAAAAATATTTTAGAATAACACACCAAAATATGTTTACAATGCAAGAGCAGTGATTCGTACGTTTGTTGAAAAGAAAAAAAACAGTGATATTTGTGAACCCAGTGAAGTGACCATAACCAGCGCTCATTCGAACATATTGTGACTTAAAAAAATTCAAACAACAGGTTATTGGAGTTAAAGGATGTCTTTCATGGTTTTGAGTCACTATTCCAGACCTTGACCAGATTGCAGAGAAGAACCATGTCATCTCAGTTTGTACCCATGCTATGCAAATCTATCTTGATGTTGCTCCAATAAGAACAGTTCTGCCCAAACTGCCAGTCCAGGTCCTCTCTGAACCAGAATACTAGCAACCCTACATGGGTTTGGCCCTGATTGGGGCTCATCCGTAAGGTGCAGCTTGGTTCCAGTGGCACAGTCAACAGTGGACCCACGTCTGAGCATACCCGTCACACTTAGGGAGTCATACTGTAGTATCCAAAAAAGTGATGGCTGGAATGCTCAAATTAATCTCAGATACTAGGAATTACACCGAATCACTTCCCAGTCCATTGTTATTTTGCACACCATAGCACCTCAGTTTGGACCCAGTCATGATCAAATCTGTTTTGCGCCTGCTCCGATAGGACTATTCCCGCCTAAACTGCAAGGCCCTCCCTGAACCAGAGCACAAGCAACCCAAGACCAGTTTTGACCATATTGGACCCCTGATTGGGGCTTTAAGCCTTTCCTAACAGATCCAAAATTAACAAATAAACTGTTTGTGCCAGTAGCTCTCTTCTCATCAAATCTCTCTAGATAAAACAAAACTGCCCATCTAGCATCTAGACAATGTTGCTTTCTTTCTTCTGGGGCGTTAGGATCTTTATTACAAACTGGGAGGATAATATCCAGCTTTAGTTGGAATGGAGATTTAACTTTGGGGACAAAAGAAGTTCCTAAACTAAGCACAAGTATGTCCTCAAAACCTTGCAGAAAAGGAAATCTAAAAGATAAGGATCCCAGTTCCCCTAGCTTTCTCACTAATGTAATCGCCATGAGAAAGAAGGCTTTGAAAGATAAACATCACAAATCAATAGACTCTAAATGCTCAAAAGGAGGTGATTTTAATGACTGGAGAACCAACAGTATATCCCAAGTGGGAAGTTTCAGGTTCATAAAAGGACGAATATTGTCAAAACACTTGAACAACCTTTTCACCTGTTATCAATATTCCTCAAAACTTCTGCAAGTGCTCCTAAATGCTTTGATCACTACCCACTGTAGCCTGAGAGAGGAAACTCTATGATTCAGATAGAAGCCATTCTGCAAAAACTTCAGAATATATTCTGTTGAGTGGATTGAGGGATTATAAATCTAATTTAGCAACACTTAGTAAAGATAGACTGATGCCTCCTATAAGAAGCCAGAGAAAATTCTCCTAGAAGCCTGACTAGAAAACTTCAATCTCCCTGAAAGCCCACTTGTCACTAACCCTGCCAGCTCAACTTTCAAGCTGTTAGCTTCAATGTTCTGAGATGGTTAATCTAAAGACTTGGGGGTATATTAGGATGGTGGGTGGACTTTAGTTTGCTCGCCACCCTAGGGGTGCTGCGACTGGCCGCCAGTGGTGCAGCGGTCCTGCACCGGCAATTAGGATGCCACCGCCATGGTGGCGGTGGTATCAAACCAAATCAAATAAGAGTTTATTGTTATCAGTTAATAACAACCATCACAATATAGATATAAAACAATCCCTTTTTTTTAATTATCACGTATCTTAGCAACGTGAATTAAGAATTCTACAGCTCAAGAAAATGTTATCTTGTTAAAAAACATTATCATTATAAAATTTGTTCAGACATTTTCACTGTTGCTATAAATCGACATATGCCACAATAAAAAATTCAACAACTCTAAGTGTCAACCTTTCAGAGCTGTTTTAACTGTATATATACATTGTGTACTCATTTTACAAAGCAAATTCCTCATGCTATGGTATTCTGCTTAAAATTCTGCGTAACTGCTTTTTCATGCATTTGTAAAAATTTCAGAAGTTTGCAGTTTAGCTGGGGATCTGTAGAGGCCAGACTTCTCATAATGGCTGTTCTGCACATACGTATCCCTCTCTCGTTAAATAAATGCTTAAAGAAAGTGGGGCATGCATTATACAGTTTAGGACATATGGTGACCCGATGCATGAAATCCTCCTTCGGAGCATCACATAGCCTGCACGTTTTAGGTCCTTTGTATCTCCACGCAGGTTCATCTGAGAGGGACGGCAGTTCACCTAAACGCATGGACAGTAGTTTTTTCTTAAGATACACGGATATGTTAGGTGTAAATAGGCCGCCGGTGGCGGTGGTATCCCCCATCCACAACATTGTGGCGGGCGGTGCTCACAGTACAGCCTGCCACAATGCTGGGGATGCACCATGTGCATTTGCATGCACAACGTGGCAGGCACCGCACAGTGACTGCCACCTTGTGCATGCAAATGGTACCCCCCATGTGTAGCCCCCACCCCCCAACACCCTAGGGGCCCGCAATGGGCGCCCACATTCAGGCACCGCATGCCTTTCCACAGCGGCAATGCCACCATGGAAAGGCACTTCTCCGCCTTTATTGTTTTATGGATGGCAGTGTCTTGCAGACACCGCCATCATGTCCAGCCCCTTGCCCGGCAGGTCGACTCATCGACGGGTGGAAAACCGGCGGACGGTCTTTTTGTCCGCCCGGGTCCCCCGCCATCGTAATATGGCGGGGGAAATGGGAGGCGGTGGTAGGTAATGACAGGCAGATTGCCACCGCCATACGGGCGGTGGCGATCCGCCCGCTATTATACTAGACCCCTAAGACGGAAAGAGGGAAGGATGAGTCAGAAGGAGCCAACCTTTTACTAATCTCAGGATCACTGCCAGAGAGAACCTGGTGGAACAAGACTAACCGGAGCCATCAGAATCACAATTGCTGTTTCTCTTCTCAACCTCTCAGAAGGATAGTGAATGGGGAAGACTTTTCAGACAGCTATATGACAGGCTTCTGACTACATGCTCCATCTTCTTTGTTCTTGGGCAAAATTTTGGAATCTGCAAATTCTCTTGGGTGGCATAAAAGCAACTGCTAGACAATCTTATCTCCTGCATAGCTGCTGAAACACCTGATTGCTGAGGCAAAATTTGTTGACAGAGGGATCTCTCGTCTCAACTTGTCTGTTATCAAATTGACGGTTTCCTTGATGTATAGTGCTGTTATAGCTGACATATGGACCTGGGTCCATGTAAATATGTGGTCAGTAGTCCAAGCTAGGGAAGGAATTCTCTGTTAGCTCTGCTTGTTTTGATAGAATCTTGATGTATTGTTGTCTGTTCTGATAATCACAGTTCTTATGTGAAGAAAATGTGTAGGCTTGCAGGGCTAAATGCACTGCCTCTAACTCCTTCCAAGCCATAACCGTTTAGCTTGATGGCAACCACTCCAGGCCTCCCATCCTGTTACACTCACACCTCTTGTTATGGTAACTGGATTATGTGTCTCTAGAGGAACTCCCCTCAGATTGTTTACCTTTGACATCCACCAGGTCAGCTCCTTTCTCATTACACTGTTCATGGGAATCCTCAATAATAGATCTTGACAGTTGGGCAGACACAACTGTACAATGTGCCTTATCGGCTTGTTTAGGTGCCACCTCACCCAAGGGATGAAAAAGACGGTTACGGCCAGGTCCCCTTGGGGGACTGCAACCACAATCCCACTGTTGGAGTGTTCTTGGCCATTTGGCCATCAGGTTCTTTATGTGAGTCGGAATTCTCATGACTTTCTTGTCTGATATAGTTACTAAATTCATATCTTTTCTGTTAGACCTGGCTCTTTTCTCAAATTTATTGTCCAAATGTTTGCCTTTTGCCTACTGTTTTTCGGACCCTGTTTCTGTTGGCTATAGGACTATTGGCGGTTTACCGCTGCTGTTCAATGCTACAGTGCATATGCTCTCTGTGTAAATTGTGATTATGATTGTTTATCCATGATCAGCATATTTGATTTACTGGTAAGTCCCTAGTAATGGTAAAGTGCACTGAGTGTGTCAGGGCTACTAGTGGGCTGTCAAAACTGGTGCCACCAACGAGTAACCCTGGAAATGTGTTTCAGACCTGCCACAGCAGTGTCTGCGCACACAGTTTTTAACTGCCATGTTGACCTAGCAAATGCACCCACTTGCTACGCCCAAACCTTCCCTTTTCTAACATGTAAGTAACCCTTAATGTAGGCCCAAGGTACCTCCATAGGCAGGGTGCACTGTATGTAATAGGTAGGACATGTGCTGGTGTCTTTTGCATGTCTGATAGTGAGATACTGTGCATTTTCCTTTTTACTATTGAAAGGCTGTCTGCCCATAGGTTAACATGGGAACTGCCTTGTAATATTTTTCAAGTTAAACTTTCCATGGAGACAAGATAGAAGAATGCAGTTTAGGCTCTCAGAATTTAATAACACACCTTTTAGTAAGGGTGGTTTTTAGATTGTGTGTTTAAAAATGGCCTTTTTAGAAAGTGGCCATTTTCTTGCTTTACCATTCTGCGTCCCTCTGCCTGTTTGTGTATTTATAGTCTGGTTTTGGAGTAACAGGAGTTGGGGATGTGTGTTTACTCTAGAAAGTCACAAGGTGGGTTGAGGTGTGTCCTGTCTTTCCCGAGTGACTCAAAGCCAGGTTGAATATGCCTTTATGCATTTAGAGCGATGGGAGGAGTTTTCACTATCACCTGAATAGGCTGTGTCTCCTCTGCACAATGCTGTCGCCAATCACTCTGGTCAAGCTGGACCAGGGAGGACAGAATTAGCTTGTACTGAGTTCAGATACTCTGAAACAAAGACTAAAATGAGAGAATGAGGTATAAGTATTGGAACTAAAACCACAGAACTTTAGGTCACTTCTCGAAACAAGAGAACTCTGCCAAGAAGAAGAGCTGTGTGAGGTGTGCTACCCTTTCTGTTGTGTGAGGGATGGGTTGGCCTGCAGTTGCTACTTCTGTTTGTGGGCAGAGGAAAAGGACTGACTCTTTTTGCCCTGGGCTGGTGTGTTCTTGTCTCCTGTAAGAAGTCTGAGGGAGATAAAAGACTTCAAAAGATTCTTGCTGGATCCAAAAGGAACCTGCCTGGAAGGAGAGCTGGGAGAGCTCTGTGAGGAGCGCTGCCTCCGATGTGTGCGGCGTGGGTCAGCCTGAAGTTGCTGCTCCTGTCTGGAGCTGGAGAAGGACTGGACTGTTCTTCACCTTTTGGAAAGGAAAACGTGTGAGGAGCGCTTTATTTTTCAGCTCTGGGTATGGAGAGCGATGTTTCTGCTCGATGCCTCCTGATGCGACCAGCACATGCTGAGAGCTTCTGGGGTTGCCCTGCCAGCCTTTTGTGGTGTCAGGACGGTACCTGAAACTGCTGGAAATTGATTGTGGTGCTTTAAAGCACTCAAATTCCCTTCCTCCTCCATAACCAGCACCCCGGTGATACAGGCAAACCCGGGTGCCCCAAGGGAAAAAGCAGGCACCAGCTCTGGTGATCCCAGCAATTCGTGAAGCTGCGTGGGGTTCATGCTGATTCTTGGCACTGTGCTCACTTTACCTGCCACATTAGGCTGGAGTCCACCTTGTAGGGCAGCAAGAAGAAGCCTTTGCGGCACCCGTGTTGCCGGAACCTGCCCCAAGAAGAAGCCTGGAATTTGCAAGCTGTCCGCACATTCACAGCAGGGTCAACGTTCTTTACAGTTCCCACAGTGGTCAGCGAGGCCCCGGAGGGCTCCATATACACTGTCTCTATGGGTGACTTCACAGTTCTGAGATGCTGCATTGGCTTTGGCTGCCTTTCACTGTTGGGCACACGAGGGACCCAGCGAGGCACCCCACAGAACTTGGCAGTGTGTACCCCCACCACACTGGCCCAAACACGGAGTTATTTGTGCAGTGTGGCACTTGGAATAATCCACTGAGCGAATAGGCCAAAAAAATAGTTGATTTGAGCATTAGGCAATTACTGTATCCCTATTGGTAGGCACACAGGCACACGCTGAAGGCGCGCTAAAGGCAAGCCCGTCTACGCCCGTACGCGCCTGGCCGACGCCAGATGCCAGAAATGCCGGTGGTGTCAAGTTAGGTGCGCCATTGTACACCAGAGAGGACTTGCTGTCCATCAGCTTGCTGGTAAGCCCATGTAGCCAGCCCCTGGTGGATGTCGTGGAAGGGCCTTTTTGCTGCTCTAGTTGTTGCTATGATTCTCACCCCGGGTTACTCCCTTGCCGCCCCGTATCCCCATCCAGGCCCTCTATGAAACATCTCTATCTGAATGTCTGCTCTCTGGCTAAGCACTACATGGAGATATTAGACCTAATAGAGGACAAATCACCTGATGCCTGAACCTGGTTTAGTGCTTCCTCTAGGCTTTAGTATTTTGACTGTAAATAGGGAGTCCACAAGCAATGCATAGCTGTCATCTTTAAATCCTGCTACCATTGTGAATTTGTGAAGGAGGATGTGGTTTACTGCGAACGCACCTGTTATGGAATTTCCTTTAGCCCTCATTCCACTATGACAGGAATATTAGTTTATCGCCCCCGGGGCCGGCTATGGAATTTAAATCTGCTATTATTGAGGCCGCTGGCTCTCTGGCATTCACGGCAACGAACTTTAGTATCATTGGTGATCTAAATCTGCATTTCGATCGTTCCTCTGATCCTGAAATCAGCAGCTTACTTGCAGATTTTGGCGCTTGTCAATTAAGTCTGCTCGTGGTGGGCCCTACTCATATTGCCGGTCACCTGCTCGACCCTGTCTTTTCCAACATCCCCTCCCTCTCTGTCAAGACACCTAGTCCAGTGTGTTGGTCTGACCATTGTTTGGTCTCCATCTCCTTTCCGTTGTCTGAACCTGTGCATAGAGCTGATCCACAGGCCTCCTTTAGACTGCGCTGGCATAGACTTAAACTGGAGGACTTACATGCCATCTTGTCACTTTGTCCCCCTATTCTGGCCACCGACCCTGATTTGGAATACAAATCACACTGCGATTGGATTCTGCATGCCCAAGACTCTCCCATTTCAGCTAAATGGTCCAAGGGCCGTTGCTCGAATTCTAATCTGTGGTTCAAGGTTTCTCTGGCCACCACGTGCAAATCTTGCAAAAAACTGGAACGGGTCTGGAGAAGGGACTCTGACCCTGTGGCTAAGAAGTCCTACAAGGATGTGATCAAGTGCTATCACAAGGCCATACATTCGTCTCGGCAAGCCTACTTTACTAATGAGATTAAGTCTAGTAGGAGCCAAGCCAAATGTATACTTAACGATCTTAAAAGTAGGAAAGACTCCTCTACCCCTGTGATCACGTCTGGGCAGCAGTGTGAGGACCTGGCCACCTTCTTTGTTAAAAAGGTTCGAAGCCATTTATAAGTCCTTTCCAGTGTACACTACTGATCTTGCTGTTTTGAATGGTCCCCCTCCCACCCTCCCTCTGGCAGCCATCCCTCCCATCTCTTAGGATGAGTTTCTCATATTGAGCAAGAAAAGTTAAATCTGGCTCCCCCATGGATCCCCTGATGCCTGCTCAATTTATGGACTCCCTACCTGTACTCCTTGCACCATTATGTCAGGTAATTAACACCTCTTTCACCACAGCAGTTGTTCCTTTGCTGTGGAATCAGGCAAGGGTAGTCCCCCTACTGAAGAAACCCTAGTTGGACCCTGCAAAACTGGAAAACTTCTGCCCTATATCTCTATTGACATGGGTAGCTAAAGTTGCTTAGGCACACACGAACAACATCCTCACAGGCTTTTTGAATAACACTGGCTTCTTGGATCGGTCCCATAATGGCTTCTGTCCCGGTCACAGCACTGGGACTGCGCTCCTAGCTGTGACCGAACATCTGCGGACCATTCTAGATGATTGGCACGCCGCGGCCCTGATATTGCTTGATCTAAGAGGCGTGTTTGATATGGTTTCCCGCCTGTTCCTTTTACATCATCTAGAGGAGGCCGGGGTGGTAGGCTTAGCCTTGGACTGGTTTCAATCCTTGCTGTCTGACAAAACATTCCACGTAGCTGCCCCCCTTTCTCTCCTGCTCCCAGTCCATCGGGCAGGGTATTCCCCAAGGCTCGGCCTTGAGCCCATTACTTTTCAATCTGATGTCCAGTCCCTAGCCGCTGTGGCTAGGGACTATGGCCGTACCATGGTCTCGTATGCTGATGATACGCAATTGGTGGTGGCCCTCTCTGATGACCCTACGTGGGGCACCTCCAAATTTCGGAGCGGCCTAACGGCCGTCACGGAGTGAATGACCACCAACTGCCTTCAGCTCAATGCCAATAAATCAGAGGTGTTGTTGGTGGGAAGAGATAAGGGACTTTGGAGTGAGCAATGGTGGCCCATGACCTTGGGCAGCGCTCCCACTCCTAAGTTGGTTGTAAAAAATCTTCGGGTATGGTTTGACTCCACTCTTGGGTTTCAGGAGCACACTAAGTAGTTTGCAGGCACCTGCTTTGGCCTAATCTGGGGATTAAGGCCCTTGTTGGGGTTTTTTGACCAATCCACCCGCCAGATGATAGTCCAGGCGGCAATTTTGTCCAGACTGGACTATGCAAATTCGCTCCTTTTAGGGGTAAACAAAGTGATTTGTCTACAGCGAGTCCAGAATGCCGCTGCCCGAGTCCTATTGAGGCTTCCTAGAAGCTGCTCTGCGACGGGGTCTATTCGACATCCACACAGGTTGCCTATGTCCAACAGGATTGAATTTAAAACCCAATGTCTGACTTTCAAAATTTTAAAACTCTAATCCCCTGAGTTTCTGTCCAATCTGTTGGTACCTTTGTACCCGCCCGCCAGTTGCGCTTGGCTGGGCAATATTTGGCTATGGTCCCTCGAGTGAGGCACCTCCGAGCCGGAAAATGGAACTCTCTGCCTTCTCAGATTCGTCATCTGGATAGCCTGCTGTCCTTACGGAAGGCCACCAAAACCTACCTGTTTCCCATGGTTTAGTCCCCAGCCTCTTCATTGCCATTGCTACCAGCGCCGGACGCCTCTTCGCTGAGGCACCTGCACGCCATATCAAAAGAATTAACATAACATAACAACTGTTCCTGAAGCCTACGCGGTACTCTTAGAGCAGGTTCCTTTGGTACTGTATTTCATGTTATGTGATAAACGTTGAAAGGCTTATGGTGGATGGTGATACGTGACACCTGCCTTATGTACAGAGCTCATACATAAAGTATGAGCTAACCACTGAATTTCATGCCCTGATGTTTTAATTTATGCCATTGTATGCCTTGTGATAACAGGATAATGAGTATCATGTCAAGGGTTGCATTTATCTGTAAAGGGATGGTGTTTTCATGACTTGTGCAACCTATAAGTAGTTACTTTTTTACGCTACCTAGGATGTTATGACAATTGGCTAGCTGGCAAACGATTTATGAGTAATGTGATTGTGGGCTATATGTTTATATACAATATATGAGATATTTTTACATACTATTGTGTGGAGTCTCTTTTCTGGTGTATTTATTGTGTCACTGGTGTGTGTGTTCCGCAAATGCTTTACACATTGCCTCTGAGATAAGTTGACTGCTTGTGCCAAGCTACCAAGGGGATGAGCAGGTGTCATGTTGGGTGTGTAACTCCCTTACCCTGACTAGAGTGATGGTTCGGCCTAGCTTAGGTGCATAAACTAGCCAACCAGAAATCTAATTTCTAACATGTTCTGAACCTCACCATCATCATCGTCATCATCTTTATTTGATCATATTAAAAGTAACCATAAAAGCACATATAAATACATCAATAAGAAGATATTATTACAAAATATTATCCTTTAAAATTAAAAATATGTCTTCACAATCCTGGAATAAGATGAGAATGCATAAGAAATATAAAAAATAAGACATTTCATATCGCAGATCTGGTTACATTGTGATTACTGATCAAACTCAGTGGGCTACATGTAATCCCCTTCCTTTTCCTCATGCAGGCCCCTAAGAATGTTGCTACAGAGTAGCAAACGAAAGGGTTGGGTAATGTTTTTAGAAAGAATAATGCTACCCGACACTGCTTAAAGCCCATTTTCTTTAAAATTGGTTTCAGATGGGCTTTCCTTTTGCTCTCATAGAGCCCACAGAATAAAACCAAGTGCAGTTCAGTTTGGGGTGATAGATTATCACACGGGCACATGCTTAGATTGGAGTGGTTGTACGGTTTTTCAGGATAACCAAGCATTAGAAGAATCAAATTAGTGCGGAATCTTAATATTATAAATCTATGTTGCGCACTGTTTATGTTGGCTAGGTAGGAGAAATCTCCCATCCTTAGTGGTGGGTTAAGGTAATAAACCTGTGCTGCATGTTTCTCTTTATAATGTTCCCTGTGCTTGTGTTCAGCCATCAACATAAACATGAAAATAACTTTCTGCTTTGAACCTCTTCCTGATGATTATCTGATCTTGGGCTGAAACTAGGTGAACCTTGCCAACATTTACAAGGAAATCGTCACTCTTCAACACTGCTAACGTTCCCAGCGTGTATTTTTGTGTTGTCTGGAGAGATGGTGATGGAATCAGAGAATCATCTAGAGAAGCATTATGGTGTTTCCTTGTTGGTGTAGTAAGACCATCAATGGAGACAATATCTTTGTGAATACATGAGTAAATAATCTGATCCCAAAGGGTAGGACCATAAACTGCTATTGACATTCACCCACTGCAAACCTGCACATTTTCTGATGCTTGGGGTTATTAGGAATGTGCAGGTAGGAGCAGGTTTGTATTCATTAAATCTTTTGTTTGTTAAGGGTTCTTTGATTTCAGTTGAACTATGTATGTAAAAAGAGCTTTTTTAATGCCCCTGACTGGTTAGAATCCTCTTGATTCTTATATGATTTTCTGGGCTGAAATCTCATTTTCCAATACTGGTAGGTCATAGACTCCTTCCTGGAAACCTCCTTGGTCTAGGATTTGGTCAATCTGGAAGGCAAACTCTTAAAAAGAAGAGCATGCTTCTTGTCTTTTTTGGAACTTAGGAGCATATTATCAAGGATGGTGTTAAAATTATCGCCGGTTTAGCGCAGAAAACTGCTGCTAAAGCGGTGATAATGGGCTTGATACTATGCCCTGCAGAATTCCAATAGAAGCCCATGTTCACACCAAAACATGGACTTCTATTGGAATTCTCAAGGGCATATTATCAAGCCCATTATCGCCCCTTTAGTGGCAGTGTTCTGCTGCTAAACTGGCGATAATTTTTAACGCCGTTCTTGATAAAATGCCCCGCAGTGATCATATCGTCAAGCTGACTTCCAAAGAGTTTCTTGCCCTCGATCAAAATTTGAGGAATGAAGATTTGTCTGGAAATCTGCTTCCCATTCTCTGAGCATAAATTGTGACAAGCAAGAACTGCTGCACCAGAAGCTTGTGATGCTGCTCTCATAATATCTGAAGGTGCATCAGCAAGGAATTTCGCTTGCTGGTACCAATAAATCTGTAAAGTCAGCCTCCTCTTGCACTGCTTCTAACAAAATATTAAAATCTTATACCAGAGACTACAAAGCATAAGGTGCATATGTAGCGGTCTTCAGAACAAGGTGATTAGTAGCAAAGGATTTCTCATATGCACTGGCCTCTTATATATCCACTGCTTCCAAAGGGGTACAGTTGCCTATATTAAAGTCGTTTCTGCCTATTGGGGGAGCTAGAATCAAATAAACTTTATAATTGGAGGACTGACTTATTTTCCCTCCAATCAGTATCAGTGTTTGTCCATTGTGTGAAGATCGTCTTCTTTGTTGCAGGGCCAAGCTTGCAGGCTTCTTATATTGGGGAAAGAAAATGTCCTCCTCGAGTTGAGGGTCTGTCTCATAGTCTAAATTTTCAAGAATAAGGTTGAAAATATATGCCAGCTCCTCCATCGTAATATGTTTGCCAGCTGTAGTGGTTCTAAGATCCTCCCCAGTCGATTCCAATGCTTTTGTCGGGTGATGGATCTCTCTTGGTGTCTTTTCTTCCTTCTTTTAGATTTGGATAACACTTTTCACACTGCCATCTCATTCATTGCTTGAATTTGAGACACAGAACGTTTCTGTGGCTTGGCTTCTCTGGTTCCCCCTCATCCAAAGAAGGAGAAGAGAATCTAGCATGTCTCCTCTCTTGTGTTTTCCTACCCTCCATTTCCTCAACGGGGTGTGCACATAAATTACTTCCTTCAAAAGTCACTTAAATATTTAAACTGACTAATGAGCCACAGAGGATAATTATTTCAAAACCTTTAAAGTCTTGTGAATACCAATTCGGGCATCTTCCATGACCACACAATCAGCTCTGTTCTTTCTGGAATGCCCCTGCAGCCTCCCAACTCATCATCTCTGTCCAGAGAGCCACAGAGACTCAAAAACAGAGAATGTGCACATACGCTCAAGTCTCATCTCTACTGAGTCACTGAGGCTTTTTGTCCACCAGATCTGCTAGTAAAAAACCTACTCTGCACTCACCAAAGCCCAGCGGCTCCACCCAGGAAACATACTTTACATCGCGGTGATTACACCGCAATGCCATTACAACGCAGTTGTTACAACAACCGCATTGTTACCATGCAATGCCATTAGTACGGATGTCATTACATTGATTTGCAGTAGATGGCGTGCTGACATAAGGAATAGTATAGTGTACTATTCCAACACCTTCTCTACTGTTGCGTATGCTGGAGTTGGAATAGTAAATTATACATTTCTAATGTTAGCGCACCATCTTCTGCAAGTCAATGTAATGACTTGCGTAGTAATGGCATTCGGTGGTAACAACGCGGTTGATGTAACAACCGCATTGTAATGTCACGCGATGTAATGACTCCCGTAGTAACGAGTCATATTCCTCCACACAACAGCTTGCCAGTCATCTTCCCAAACAAAATTTTTTTTTTTTCACTGGAGTCACCATGCGGCAGGTACCCTGAAGGTACACGCTTTGCAGACACAAACGCAAACAGGATGTTGGAAGTGTTGGGATGTTTTAAATACTATGTTACGTTTGAAAATGTGTCTAGGAGGATCGACCCCTCTCATGTACATAATTAATTTACTCAAAGGTAGCATATGGTGGTAACACTGACTTTCATTGCTTTTCCCAATATTTTTACCACCATGTACTTAAAAATACAGTCCAGGCCGGTAAAAAATAATCAGGTGTCAATTCTATCTGCAAGAGTGATGAAGGCAAAATATAGTTGTAAATTGCACGTCTACTTTCTGCAAGCAGTCTTTATTATGCAATGCTACCTATCTACGACAAGGCCCCACCAAAAAATCGCCAGTCGCCAGGGCTTTGAACCACCTCCTAATGAATACAGGAGTCTCCATAGTGATAGGTCTAATTCATTACAATTATTTCCAATATTTAATGCGTGATTTTCATTTTTATTGATGATCAAATATTATTTTTGTCACTATGTATGATTTCTTCAGTATATCATTCCTTTAAGTGGAAAAATAAATCCCTCCTCAGTCGCCCTCTCTTCCTCCCCCGTTTCTGCAATCCTGCTATTATATAAATGTTACAGCTAGCAGTGTACAGTCACTTACAGTTCACATTAGCTTTCGGTTTTGACCTAAAAGTCATAGTTATGTTTTGATCTAATATAGTGGTGAGTCTCTTGTGGTCGTGTGGTTAATGTCTTCTGACATTCAATGTGAAAGTTAGTCGTTTGAGTCTTCTATCTTCATGGTCATGTGTCTGGTATATGGAAAAGTGTTCCAATATTGAAAGAGTAGTTTAAAAAGTGATTTTTGTTTTTATTGAAGATCAAATATTATTTTTGCCGTTCTGAGTGGAGTGTATTTGAGTGTATCACCTTGTAATTTGACTGGTAGATGTAGTAGTGCACATTAAACTATGGCTCCACATTGACTTGTGTTTGAGAGTTGAATAACATAGTTATGCTTTGATGCAATGTGGGAAACGGCACTACTGGCCTAGTGGTTAATGTCTTATACTCTCAATCACAGAGCTAAGTGTTTCAGTCTTGGTGTCTCCATGGTCATGTGTTTACTCTAAAATCTGAGCTGTTACATAGAGTTCCTATAAATCTTTTAAAAGTGATTTGCATTTGTTTGGTGGTCAAGTATTATTGTAGGCACTATGCATGGATTTTTGTATAAGTATATCATGCGCCTAAGCTGACAAAACCTCTCTCTTTCTCCCTTTCTCTTGTACTCTATATGGCAGAGCTAGCAGTGTACACTTGCCTATGGTCCCAATTGACTTGAATTTTGAAGTCAAATGTCATAGTGACTTCTAAGTTCTTTTTTCACTACTGAAAGGCCTACTTCTCCCAGAGGAAAACATTGGAGTTCCATATTAGATTGAATAAACTGTAACTTCCAATTGGAAACAGGTCGACAGGTTGAGTTTGGTGTCTAAAGAATTGTAATTAAAAGCTTCTTTAATGTTAAATTCTGATTGTTTTATCACAATTCTAAAAATGCCACTTTTTTAAATTTGTCATTTTTTGTCCTAACAGTTTGATGCCTGTAGTCTGATCATGGGTAACATGACTAGGTGTAGCTGGCAATTGGCATTTGTGTATTGCTACCAGACAGTGAGACAAAGGGAAGATAAGCGTTGGTACGATGAAGCAATCTGAGTTAACAAGGGGCAGGAGCTGTCACCTACCAAACCTGCACATCACAAACACCCAACTGCAGCCTCACAGCTCCTCAGAACTGACACATCGACTTGGCTGCATGGTGCATTCGTGACACCGAACTTCCATCCCTTGTCAACGAGACCCTCAGTGTTGAGGTAGGATTATGTACTGCTGCTTTGTAGGTCCTCGGCTCATGATTTAAAGTTTTGTTAAGCAGGCCTAACTGGGTACTTGTAGCCAGCCCGCATTCCATCGCAGTCAGCCTGAACTTGTTACTTTGTCTCAGTCCAGCGCAACCAGACATCGACAGTTGGCGATGTGTGCTTTTTGATGCAATTTTCACTCAAATCTCTAATCTTGCATATGTCCGGTTCTACTGATTGGATTTTTATTGTTTTGGTATTGTTTTCTTTATTAAACTATACTCTGTTACTCTAAATTGGGGTGGGATTTTTTTGTCTTGTATTTTCACTATATTACTGTTTGAAGTGTTGCATAAATACTATACACATTGCATCTAAGTTAAGCTTGACTGCTCTGTGCCAAGCTACCAGAGGCTTGAGCAGAGGTTAAGTTGGGGTTTGCTTGTGCTTCACACTGACAAGAGTTGTGGTTGCTGCTTGAGTAAGGGGTTTACCCCCTCAAACAGTAACCCCATTTTTTACAGTTATATTTTGATCTAAAAGAACACATACTCACTTGTGGTCTTGTGATGAAGGTTTTAGACTCTTTATTTGAAGGTTGAGTTTTTGACTCTTGGTATCTCTATGGTCATGAGTCTGGTCTATTATGAATAGATTCAGTGAGCATGTTCCATTTGTGCTGCTGGTCAATTATTACTCTTTGCTCTATGTAAGATTTTTTTAAACTATTTCATTCCTTAAGTTAGAAAAAAACTTGTATCTCTCTTTTTCTGGCTCCTCCTTTTGAATGAAAGGATGATCGAATGAATTAAATATTCTCATAATACCCATCTGCCTTAAGGGCATCCCAGCGCTAAATTGGCACAGAAGTAAATTTTTTAGGCTATTTGGAGCAAAAAAACATGTTTTCCAGATGCCATAAGGAAGTTTGTTCCAAATTTTAGGGGCTAGAGCAGAAAAAGATTGTCTGCCCACCTGAAAAAGTTGAACTCTGAGACCTTGCAGCAAAAATTGGTTTGATGATCTCAGAGGTCTTGAGGGAATTTAAGCAATTTATTCAGCAAATGGTATGGCTAGCAGTGTACACTCACCAATGGCTTCCCATTGACTTGCATTTTGTTGTCAAATATCATAGTTATGTTTTGATCTAACTAAGCAAAGAGTCACTTTGCTTAGTTAGGTCAAGGAGTTCTCCAACCCCAGCACCGGCAACAACGACATCACTCCCTCACAAGATCTCTGCGACTCCCTCGCCTCGTTCTTCCACCGCAAGATTGCAGACATCCACAACAGCTTCGGCGTACCACCCACGCACCCAACCGCCGAACCAACGTCCCCCACCGGCACCCTCCGCACCTGGACCACGGTGACCACCGAAGACACAGCCCGCACGATGAACACCATCCACTCTGGATCTCTGACTGACCCCTGCCCCCACCACGTCTTCAAAAAGGCCAACTCCACCATCGCACCCCAACTCCGAGACGTCATCAACACCTCCTTCAACACCGCCACCTTCCCGGAGAGCTGGAAGCATGCCGAGCTCAGCGCCCTACTGAAGAAACCTACAGCGGACCCCACCGACCTCAAAAACTTCCGCCCCATCTCGCTCCTTCCTTTTCCTTCCAAAGTCATCGAGAAGATCGTCAACAGACAGCTTGCCGCCTTCCTCGAGACGAACGGATCACTCGACCCCTCGCAGTCCGGTTTCAGAGCCAACCACAGCACCGAGACCGCCCTCATCGCAGCAACCGACGACATCCGAGCCCTGCTCGACAACGGGGAAACAGCGGCACTCATCCTCCTGGACCTCTCCGCAGCGTTCAACACTGTCTGCCACCGCACCCTAATACAGCGCCTCAGCAACATCGGCATCCAAGAGAAGGCACTGAAGTGGATCGTCTCGTTCCTCGCCGGAAGAACACAGAGAGTCCGCCTCCCCCCGTTTCGATCCGAGGCCACCGAAGTCATCTGCGGCGTTCCGCAAGGATCATCACTCAGCCCCACCCTCTTCAACGTCTACATGAGACCTCTTGCCACCATCGCACGCCAACACAACCTCAACATCATCTCCTACGCCGACAACACCCAGCTGATCCTCTCCCTCACCAGCGACCCCGACACCGCCAGAACCAGCCTACACGAAGGGATGAAAGATGTCGCCGATTGGATGAAGAACAGCCGCCTGAAACTGAACTCAGACAAGACGGAAGTCCTCATCCTGGGACCATCACCCTCTGCCTGGGACGACTCCTGGTGGCCCCCAGCCCTGGGCACCACTCCCAAGCCAACGGACCACGCACGCAACCTGGGCTTCATCCTGGACTCTTCCCTCTCGATGACCAGACAATTCAACGCCGTCTCCTCATCATGCTTTCACACCCTACGCATGCTTCGCAAGATCTTCCGATGGATCCCGACCGAAACCAGGAAGACGGTCACCCAGGCCCTCGTCACCAGCCGATTGGACTACGGAAACACCCTCTACGCCGGAACCACAGCCAAACTACAGAAAAGACTCCAGCGCATCCTGAACGCCTCCGCCCGACTCATCCTGGACATCCCCCAACGCAGCCACATCTCCGTCCACCTGAAGGACTTGCACTGACTCCCCGTCAACAAGAGGATCACGTTCAGGCTCCTCACCCACGCACACAAGTCTCTTCATGACCTGGGCCCGAAGTACCTCAACGACCGCCTGACCTTCTACACGCCCACCCGCCAGCTACGGTCTAGTAGCCTCGCCCTCGCCACCATACCACGCATCCGAAGAGCAACCGCCGGAGGCAGATCCTTCTTCTACCTGGCGGCCAAGACATGGAACTCCCTCCCCATCCACCTTCGGCTGACCCAGGACCATCTCGCCTTCAGGAGACAACTCAAGACCCGGCTGTTCGAGCAGTAGCGGACCCCCTCCCCCAAGCGCCTTGAGACACTCCCGGGTGAGTAGCGCACTATACAAGTGGCATGATTGATTGATTGATTGACTTGTGCCCTTCTGGGCATGGTTTTTTACTTTGAATCTGTAGGTTAGGTGTTCGTGCCTTTGTGTTGTCTCTATGGGCCAGATGTAGGTAAAGTACATTTACCGATTCTAAAATACCGAATTTTACCGATTCGGTATTTTAGAATCAGTAAATGCTATGTAGCAAAAAAATCGGTAAACATTACCGAATCGGTAATATTCGGTATTTACCGAATCGATATTTACTGATTTGGTAATTGCCATTCATTCCTATGGGCCTGGAGGCCCATAGGAATGAATGGCATTTACCGATTCGGTAAATATCGATTTGGTAAATAGGGGAAACATTCAAGGGTGCCAGGGTGTCACGTTGACACCCTGTTGCACCCCTGAATCGTGCTTGTGTGCAGATGTGGCACACATACATGCCCTAAGGGCATGTATGTCTGCCACATGGCACAGTTGAAAATGCACAGATTTGTATTTTCAAAGGTATTCGTTATTTACCACCAACTTATAGTTGGTGGTAAATAACAAACCCTAAAATGGGAAAAGCACTCATTTGAGTGCTCCCTACATTGCAAATTCGGTAATTTACCGATTCAGTATTTTAAGGAATCAATAATTTACCGATTCCTTAAAATACCGAATCGGTAAATTACCGAATTTGCAATTTAGGCCACCTACATCTCAGTAGCCTAATAACGGTCGGTAATGGCCGAAATTTGGCGACCTACATCTGGCCCTATGTCTGGTCCTCAAAGAGTTCCTATATTCAATGAGAAATTTAAAAGAGATTTCGTGTTTATTGATGGTCAAATATTAGCAGTGGCAGCATGTATTGGTATAAGTACATCATGTCCCAAAGTTGAAAAAAAATTCTCAGTCTCTTTTTCTCCCTTTCTCTTGCTCTCTTAATGGAAGTACTAGCAGTGTAGATTTGCCTACGGCCCCCAACTGACATGCATTTTTTAGTTGAATGCCATAGTTATGTTTTGATCCATCACAATAAATCATTACTTTTGGCCTACAGGATACAGTCTTAGACTTTCAATCTGAAGGTTAAATATGTGATTCTTGGTGTCTTTAGGGTCATGTGTCAGCTCTATGTATGGTCCAATACAAATACTTCATTATTCAATTAATAATATAAAAGTGAAGTACAGTTTCATTGATGGTTTCCTAGAATTCTTGGCAGTGTGTATGATTTTTATAAGTATATCATGCCCATATGTTTAAAACAAACTTTTCTCTTTCCCTTTCCCTTCACACTATTATATAAATTGTAGAGCTAGCAGTGTACACTCACATTTGGCGTCCCTTTGAATTTCCTCTATAAGTTGAATCTCATAGATATGTTTTGATCCAACATAGTAATGGGTCACTTGTGGCCATGTGGATAAGGTCTTAGACGCTCCATCTGGAGTTTAAATCTATTGTGTCTCTATGCCCATGTATGTGTTCCATTACAAAGAGATTCAGTGAGTTAAGTGATATTCATATCTGTTGCTGGTCAAATGTTACTCTTTGCAATATGCATGATTGGTTAAGTATATCATGCCCCTAACTCGAAAAAAATACTTCTCACTTCCTTTGCCTTCCTCCAAGTCTGTAAATGGTAGAAATAGCAGTGTAAACTCACTTATGGTTCTCAAATGCATTCATTTTTTAGGCAAATGTCATAGTTCTGTTTTGAGACAATATAGTAAAGAGTTGCTTTTGACTTGCTGGTTAAGATTGTAGAAAGTCACTCTGAAGATTAAGGAACTGATTACGATGAGTGTCTGACTGCCATTGTTGCGGAAGCCAGACTGGCCGACAGGTAGTCTTCGGTCCCGCCTGCCAAATTACGATACAACCGCCATGGAGGCGGTCAGAAACATGCCTCTTTGCATTGAGGCTTGTTCTGCAGCCCATGGAAAGGGCCACAGCACCAGGCCCAATGCCAAAAGGCATGTTTGTGAATATCCCTGCACCCTGTTGCAGGCACCATGCGGTGCATGCCACAGGATGGCGGGATGTTTAGGTGGTCACCCATAGCACAGGGCAATGGGGGACAGGGGCCCCAATAAAGCCTTTCCATCAAACTTTTTACATCAGAAGAACCGACATGAAATGGCTTGCAGAAAGGTGGATTGTAATCCCCACAGTGGGGCCTGAAAAGGCACCACATCCATTGTGAGGAATGCGATTAGACAACCCCTCGACTGGCTGCTTGAGCCTGTCGGAAGCTGTAGGTCAGTCCCTGGGCCAATGAGGTCCATCAGACCGCATCCTAATGCGGCGGTCTGACCGCGATTAGAGATGTCGGTAGGACAGACACCCACGGCATGTCAGTGTCGGTCCCACCGACATTCCTTACGAGCCTCTAAATGTATGAATCTGAGTGTCTCCAAGGGTTTGTGTCTGGCCCATTACAAAGAGTTCAAATAATCAGTGAGTCGTTTATAAGGGTTTTAAAGTTTTATTGATGGTCAAATATTGTATGTCATGCCCCTATTTTGAATAAAAAAAAATCTCAGTCCCTCTTTGTCTCTGACTTCAGTTCTGTAAATGGTAGAGGTAGCATTGTACACTCACCTCTGGCTCTCCACTAACTTGCATGTTTTATTTCGTAGTTATGTTTTGACCTTACTTACTAAAGAGTCACTTATGGCCTACTGGATAAGGTGTTAGATTTTTAATTTGAATGTTCCATGTTTAAGTTTTTGTGTCTCCATGGCCTGTGTTGGCTGTATGCCTGGTTCATTGTAGAGTTTTAATATCCAATGAGTATTTTAAAAAGTGATTTTAATGTTTATTGATGGTCAGATTTTGTATTTGGCTCTTGCATCATTCTTAATAATTATTACATCCTACAAAATATTTTTTCTTTAGATGTGAATGTATTTTTTAATTTGACATCAGAAAAGTAATTTTAATATCATTGAATATGTTTCCCTTAATTAGAGAGTGATTTGAAAATTAAGTTGGTCATATGTGGTGCAGGACATACTACTACTTCGGCAGTAGTAACTAATACTCATCAATTTGGCTCCACCCCATTGGAGACATATAGGTTGCACTTTTTAATTAAGTTTCCATTCAAATCTTGTTCGGAGTTAAAAAGCTGTAAACTTTCTGAAAAGTCTAAATTACTCAACAGTGTAAGCTACCTTTGTGAAACAACCCAGTATTGTCTTACATGGAGTCACAGAGATTGATGGAGTAGGCATTGGTATTAGTTTTGGCTTCTTCCTCCAGTTTCCCCTCTGAAGAACCTAGCAAGTAGAAGTTTTGAACATTACTAATCCTTCTTAACCCTCTTCGGAAGAGCTGGATTTTGTTTTGCCTTCTGTAACTTCATGTATATTTATGCTTTTCATACTGCGTGCCTGAGGCTAGCCTTGTGGGAAAGGTATTCAGAATTCAATAGGCCTTAATTGTTATGGTGACATCCCTATGATAAAACTTTATGCTTGTTTGGCACTGTTAGAACTGAGGGTCTCTGGTTGGCTGAGGTAGGTACCTTAGTCCAAAAAGAAACCCTTTCTTCTAAGTCAGGGAAAGGAAGGACACCTTCACAGATAGCCCCTACTCACACCCTCGGTAGCTTGGCACGATCAGCCAGGCTTATCTTCAAGACAAATGTGTAACGTATTTGCAACCCCGCTCTCAGCAACCCAATGATGACACCACAAGTAGACTCCACACGAGTTTCATAAAAAACAATTATATATTTTTAAATGAATAGATATAAGATGAGACCACATGAAAAAAGTCCAACATATGTGTATTTGTAATATTTCACCTTGCTGGTTATTAGGCCAACAAGCCCTTGTAGGTTCTTGCAGTATTAATGAGCAATTCTCTATGATCCAATGCAGTTCTAATGTAATGCTATGCATTTCATAATGCAAGAATCAGGCACTTCGTGATGTCAAAATAATGCAGTTTGTTATGCAGCAACCAGTCAGTTTGTAATGCCAAAATAATGCAATTCGTAATGCAACAATCAGGCAGTTCGTTATGCAATGCGTAATGCAATGCGTAATCCAACAATCAGGCAGTTCGTAATGCAAGAATAATGCAATAATCAGGAAGTTTTCAATGCAACAATAATGCAATGCATAATGCAACAATCAGGCAGTTTGTAATGCAAAAATAATGAAACAATCAGGCAGTTCGTAATACAAAAATAGTGCAACAATCAGGCAGTTCGTAATGCAAAAATAATCTAATGCATAATGCAGCAATAATGTACTCCGGCACAGATCATGGTGCTCTGGATGGTCTCTATGCCACTCTTACTGACTCGCGGTCAGCTTCTGGCAAAATATGAACCCAACACGGGTATGGTGGAAAACAAAGTGCAGCTCCACACTCCGGCCCCGGTACTGCCACTCCTCAGCAAGTACGGGCTGTTATATGAGCTTGAATGGAAGCTCGTGCTGCGAGAATGGGAAAAGCTGACAGCGTTTCTCTCGGAGCCCGCACCCCGCCCCAGGTGGCGACACACGCATGTTCGCAGAGCGTAACCTGGGGGGCACAACCTCGCTCTCCTCTCCTCTCCTTGCGACTTGGACCTCTGGCGCTACTTCATTTATTTTGTGCAGTGGATCTCACACCCCCGAGATGGGGATGGTTCGAGGTCCCTCCTTGACACAGGCAGGCTCGGGCCAGCGGCACAGCTCCTCTGGGTATGCCGGTCTGGGCCGATGGCAATGAAGAAGGTCTCAGGCTGCAACAGGACACACACACACACCGCCGCTGGGACTCACTTGAGCTCCGAGTGTGCACGGTCACAGGGCAATCCTCATGAAGGTCTCAGGCTGCACAAAGCACACCCACCCAGCATCGCTGAGAGTCACTTGAGTTCCGAGTGAATGCGATAACAGGGCAATCCTCAAGAAGGTCTCAAGCTGCACAAACCACACGCACAGCATCACTGAGACTCACTTGGATTCCGGGTACGCACGATCACAGGACGCTCCTCACGAAGGTCTCAGGCTGCACAAAGCACACGCAGACCGCATTGCTGAGACTCACTTTCATTCCTGGTGGCAACAATCACAGGGCAATTCTTACAAGGGTCTGAGGCTGCAAAAAGCACATGCTGAGACACACTTGAGTTCCAGGTGAACATGATCACCGAGCAATCCTCACGAAGGTCTCAGGCTGCACAAAGCACACGCACACACCGTCATCGCTGAAACTCACTTGGATGCCGGGTGCACACGATCACAGGACGATCCTCACGAAGGTCTCAGGCTGCACAAAGCACACGCACACAGCGTCGCTGAGACTAACTTCGACTCCTGGAGCCCACGATCACAGGGCAATTCTTACGAGGGTCTCGGCTGCAAAAAGCACATGCACACAGCCTCGCTGAGACACACCTGTAAACGTTTGTGTTCCTGAGTTTCTGCAACAGGGAGTCAGCTCTCCTCGGGTCTGGGGATAATTTACTTCAGGATACAGCACATAGCAACGTCCTTTCAAGCAGGAGGACACAGCAAAGTCCCTATAGCCTCTCCTTGGTTAAATCAGCAAACTGCAGGCCAGCCCCAGGACACACAGCAAGGGTCAGTCCTTACCTTCAGTGTCTTCACTTGTTTCTTCCTTGGCAGAGGTTCCTCTTGACCACGAAGTAGTTTCAATCCTTTACAGTCTTGATCAGTTCCAATCCAAAGTCCAGGGATTTCAGCTCTCATAGTTATACCCCTAAATGTCTTTGAAGTCTTTGCGTTCAGGGGGGCACTGAACCCTGTCCAAACCAGTTCTGGGTGCCACCCTGCCAGTGACACCTTCTTCCTTTGATAGTGGGGGTCTGGATCCTTAATTACTCAACAGGAGATGGAGCCATTGCTTTATGGTAGCAGCCCATGCCTCTTCAACTCCAGAGGCTACTCCTCCCCCCTACGCTCCAGATCCAGGTCAGCCTGTTGCTGTTTTACCTCCGCGTCTGGGTCAAGACATTCCCCAGAGCCTATCACATTCAAATCCAGACAGTCAATACACAACCAGGCAGAGACACACTGAAATGTTGAAACACAAAAACCCAGCCGCTTCTAAAAGAGTGGTTTCTAAACACACAATGCAAAAACCACCTTCACAAAAAGATATGTTATTAAATTGTGAGTTCAGGCACACTAAACATCATGTCTTCATCTTAAACCTATGATGAGATAGGCTGGAAACATATTACACATCCTTCCCTATTCTGTCCTATGGGCAAGATGGGCTTGCAACAGTGAAAAACTAAATGGAGAGAATTTCACTGTCAGTACATGGTACACACCTTAGTACATGACCTACCTTTCACATACACTGCAGCCTGCCCAGGGGGGTACCTTGAGCCCAACATAGGGGTGTCTGGTGTGCATTAAAAGGTAAGGGTAAGGCCTGGCAAGTGAGTGCACTTGTCAGGACAACATTACATTTTAACAAACTGTGTGCAGGCCCTGCACTGGCAGGCCTGAGTTCTCTCTTTAGGGCTACTTGTGTGGGTGGCACAATTAGTGCTGCAGGCCCTCTAGTAGAATTTGCATTACCAGCCTTGGCACACATAGTGCATTTTACTTGGGACTTTACTTGTAAGGCAAACATACCAATTATGGACAAGCAACTACCATAACACTTTATACATGGAGCACTTGCACTTTGACACTGATCAGCAGTGGCAAAGTGCCCAAAGCATCTAAGTTGGCAACACCATGTCGGAAAAAAGTCTAGGGGGGAAGGCAAACATTTTAGGGAACGTTAGCCAAAAAGGGCCAAGTCCAACAGGTACTTTGTGAAAAATGACATGCCTTAGATCTGATATGTTTACTATGAAAGGTTACAACAAAGAAAGAAAACCTACTTTCAAAAGTGTTTGTTAAAGCTAATAGATCTTTAAGGGTGGACTGTCATTACACTATGTGAAAGGCTATAGACAGATTATTTTCTTAAATGTATTTTCACAGATTACCAACATTAGCTAGCGTTTTGGTGATAGTTCCGCTCTCTTCAAATAACTTTGAGTTGATGGCTATGTGATATACAATTTTCTGAGGGAATGTGTGTTATTTTGCAAAGTTACATTTTCTACATATTTCCAATTTTATGACTGTGTGCCTGATGACAATATGCAAATGATGAAAGCTTTAGGTTTGATTGATTTATTGGAAGACATGAGTCATATCTGATTATTATTATTAAGTAGTAGGCTTGACTTACTAATTATGAAATGCATTTATTAAAGCTGATAGGCATTTAAAGGTGAATTGTTATTTCACTGTGTTGAAGGCTGTAGATTGATATTTTGTTACGTGGACTCCCACAGCTAACTAAAAAAGGAGGGTTTTGGTTGTCCCCTCAGACTAATCCTTGGAATAGGAGATTTACACTTTAATGATTGTTGTTAGACCTTCTGAGAGGGGTTGTATGATGGTTTTCCAGCTGCAATTTCATTCGTTTGTAATTTTGCTGACTGTTTGCCTGATGGCTGCCTTGTGAAAAAGGTTATTCTCAATATAGGAATCCTTATTTGGTGATGGTAACAAGTAAATAATAAAGGTAATATGTTGGACAGGTTCAATTGGTTAAGTTATGTTAGATTCTGGAGGACTGATCTGTTTATTATAAAAAGTTATGACTAAGACAGGCCTTTAAGGGTGGATTGTCATTACACTGTGTTAATGTCTGTGTACCTGCCAATTTTTACATTGAATCTCAAGGTTACTAGACTAAGCCAGTATGTTGGTGTTGATTAGTTCCTTTCACAAACCCAGGAGGTAGACGATTACTGTGATAGTTCTTAGCAGACATCCTTAGGAGGGCCTATCAGGTGTAGTTATCTGCCATGGACTTGAAACAAAATCAACATACTAATCTCTACATACATTTACACACAATAACGGTCTTTGGGTGTGCCATCTCCCAGTTGTTTGAGTGTCATTCACAGTCTGTATCTCCCCATAGCAGCATATTGAATGGGACAATTGTTTAGCCCTTCTCTGCCATTCGCTCTATTTCCCTGTGAGTGATAGCATTTTGCCTGATCAAATGTGCACCTTTGGGGGGGCGTGGCTAGCAGCCGAACGGGATGGTCACTACCTAGAGCGGCTCCCGAGCCATCGCCATAAAACATCCATTTCAACATCCTTGCCTTGCCAGATTTGACCCCCCACTGAATTGGGGGATCGCAGTGACCAGTCCGGACCTGCTCGATCGGCTCTGGGAGCCCCAGCTGGGTGCGCGGCTTTGGACTTTGCCCGCGGCGTGTCCGCTCTGATTTAAAAATGGCAGCCGGCATCGGAGTGCTTCCTGAAGCTCCTCCGCACTGATTCCTGCAAAGATCTCCTGGGCCACATAGTGGGGTCAGAGGGCGACTGCGGATCTCCCTGGGCACCGGAGAGGACTGGGCATTTGTTTCAGAGGAGGGCGCTTCGGCCCCCTGCCAGGTGGAGATGTCGACGAGGAGCACCCGGTAAGGTTCCTCGAGCCGGGGACGCCCTTACGCAAGTCCCCCGGCTCTGAGGTCTACCTAAGGAAACGGCCGCGACTGGTGGGAGCCCGCCCGCCTCCTGACACCACCGTTTAGTGTCGAGCCCTGCCTCGTGGACTGCGCTACTTTATTACTACTGTCCCCCTGCGTGGAGGGGTCGAGGGGGGCACACTGAGCTCTACGGGTGTGGCGCAGTGGCCTGCTATATAGCTGTAACAAAGGCCTTTTCGAGACATTTCTAAATATTGGCCCTCCTATTTTCAATCTGCCAAAGACATTCACCATCTTCTCACCTGCTGTGACCCACCCCTCAATTGCACGGATAGACGCACACTGGTCAGTTGGTTCCTGCGTCCCCGGGCCTCCATTTTGGGAGGCTCTGTATCCGGCCGCTATTTGTATGGGTCCACTCTACACTCCAGTCCGGCCCTGCCCGTCAAGATACTGTGCATTTGTTAGGGGGTTTGCGGCCACAGCTGAGACTTACCTAATTTCTACTCCCACGTCGTGGTTGCGGTGTGCTCTGCTCTGGCCTACCTGGCCATATACGACTGTGAAAGTTGGCTGTTGCTAGACACACGGTACCTGGCCCTCCTTCCCCTCCCCTCACTCCTATATCGTGGCTCGAGTGCGCTCGCTGGGTGACACTGGAGCTGCCCCGTGGGGCCCATCTGCTCCCGCACCTGCAACCTCCTGTCTCTACCTGTTCTTGTAGCGCTCTGATCTGCCCTCTGTGGTAAATTAAATATTACCCTGGCATAATTTCTAGGCATTAACAATTAGCATGTATCAAATGAGAGGCAGAGAGTCCGTGGTGTCCAAGTTAAAAGGGCTTTATTCCAATAACTCGAGTTAAGGGAGAATCTGTTCCATCACCTCTAAGGTTCAGGAAGGGTCTTCTAACATTATTACAAAGAACAACACATATATACATTTTTCCTTGTACATAGGGAGGAGCGCTCCAGGCAGAGCATGAAAGAAAGAGATAAGAGCATGTGGGCGTGCATGAGGGTGTACACTTGATGAGTCACAGGTGGGTGATAGGTGGGTGGCTACATAGAGGAGGAGTTACATGGCAGGCTGGAACTTTGCCCTACTTGTGCACGCAATTTGAGCATGACGTGCAATTGACGTGTAACTGGGAGGAGAGCTGACTTTCAGTCTAGTAGAGAGATCTTTAGTGTCAAGGCGACCAGCACGTCTGGTACTAACTGATATCTTAAGTCAGGGGATGTATTATCTGAAGCAAAGGTTGCTCATCGCTAAGAATCAGAAAAAGCATATATTTCTTCGTTCATTGCGTGGGGGCTGTGAGCTTTCTATGGATGCAAGCACTGTGATTTACTTCAATGGAGACAGAGAGGCTAGGCCCTATCTTCCGCGGACGGGTTCTGTTTACCTTCCTCACTGGGCAGGAATGTGACTCTGTACAGCAGGCAGATAACTGTTATTCATAATACAGTCTTGGCAACCCTTGCTGGGTCTCTTTCGGCTGAGCTAGAAGTATGCGAGGTCAGAGATACGTAACTGCAGCTTTCAGTGTGTCAGGAGTCATGAAAACCCTAATTCAGAAAGTGGCTCAGACTGAACCACAAAAAGGGTTTATTACGATATTTATTTAAAAGTGCACAATGCAAATACATGGGCCTTCATGTTAGCTTAACGTTTGGGAAACTTGATGGCAGGCACCTTAATGCAGGACGTGATTGCAGAGGCCTTGTGACTCAAGCCACTAAGAGGAATATGCATGGGTGACATGCACATACATAGGGTACACGTAGGGGGCATCTTGGTCAGGCAAAATTTCATTTTCCTCATTCCCTCCTTGTCCCCTACGTAACCCTTCAGGATACATCTATATTCATGAGACCGTATAGTTGATCATACAGCATCATTTGTTCATCCTTAACCCTTTGTATACTTGGATGTGGAACACATGCAGTTGCACACAGGCCGCAAATGGCCGGGCCACACTGCAGACAGAGACAGCAACCAAATATCATAAGTAGGATCATTCCTAGGAAGGACAACACTTTCCATCCCCAAGCAGATATCACACCCCAGAGCCAACTGGACCAAGTCCATGTGCCTGGGTCTTGATGTATGCCATGAGCAATCTTGTGGAGCCTTGTTATCGCTGCATACACAGATGGCGCGTTATTTGGGATGAAAACGCAACAACTAGATCGGATCACGCTACAAGCTCCGCCCCTATCCGCCAAGATGACGTCTAGAACGAGTCGATTTTGAAGAACAACAAGTCTCATAGCAGACTGTTCCTGGGTCAAGTTCGCCAGGGCAGATGCAGTCACATTCACTACTGCCTCAAGAGTCCTTGTTAACTTGCGTATCAGTTTACTGTTTTGGACGGGACCTATGAAGAAAAAGAATCCTTTGTTGAAATCTGCATACTGCTCCCAAGCTGTTTCAGTCTGATCAATCCCTGAGGCATCTGTCTCTCTCCTTACTCTAACATGTTCTAGTCGTGAATCTCTATGATAATGGGATGGGGCCAAGAATACAGGTGGCAATAAGAATGCTATATAACAAGTCCCACCCCAGTCTAAGGGCAGATGTACATAGGCTGTCTGACCGCAAATGAAATAGGTATGGCGTGATATTTTGAAAGAAGAAAGTCCTTTATCATTAAACTCTACTACAGCTTTACACTCGCTGTGTCCCATATGTACTGAGCCTTTCTTATTAACACATAAATCACCTTTTGCTGGTAGAACTGAAATAAACGGTGGACCTGTATTTTGCTTGGGCTGAACGTTTATCATTATAAAATTAACGGATGCATTTCCCTGCTCGTACTCTTCATTCTCTAGATCGGTTCCCTTCCTTTGAGGAAATCCGTCTTTGTCTGGAAAACATGCTTCATTCATTACTTTATTCAGGTTTCCATATATCCAGCCACCTGGATAAGCTATGTACTTTCTATCTATTGAGGTCATTAAGGCAAACCATGCTCCACATGAACCATTGTGTGAGAACGGTAGAGGATAGAAGGGCAGAACTCCCTTCGCCCTTTGATAAGGTGGCAGTTGGCCACATACCCAGCAATCAGTCGCATTGCTGGTCTGATGAGAATGGTGTAACATTTGAATAAAAGTATTGTTACGCAATGCAAGTCGATATGACAATTCATGAGGTGGCAGTTCACTAAATGTATGCTCTATGGTGCTGTTACTGGAAGAGTGTATATGTGAGGAAATAGGAAAGAAAACATGTAGTAATAAACTGACACAGATTATAACAATGCACAGAATAAAAAGAATGATCAAAGTAACTATACATCTACTGCGTAATAGCTTGCAGTATTTTGCTTTCATGTTATTTTTCTTACTATTCTCGTATGTGATCTTATACATGTCAGAAATAGTCTAACCGATTCACCCCCGAGTGGACTTAAACAATTAAACTACGTCTGACTTACTAGATCTTAACTTAGATTTATACTCCTGCTGTGAAGTCTTTTCTAGTAAAGGCGGCGCAGGCGGCGCAAGCGGCGCAAAGTCTGTATTGTCTTTTACTGAAGTACCAGATTGTCCAAAGTGTCTTTTACAATGCTGAGCGTGAAGCCATCCTTTGCGTCCCTCCACTTTTATTGCGGTCCTCGTGGTCAGTAGCACCAACTTCGGCGTCTTCCAATGTGGCTCAAGGGGGCTTGATCGATCAAAGTTCCGCACAAAAACGAAATCACCAGGGACTATGGCATGTTCCTTGACCTGGGTGTTGTCAGGGAAGGTGGCAGCAACCTGTGAACGACAAGAAAGTAGTGCAGACATCAAGGAAGCCAGGTAATCTGCCAGCATGTTACTGTCAACATCAGTTATTCTTTTAGGCATAGGTGTACCCCACATATTTGGCGGTCTACCGAAGACTACTTCATACGGGGATAGGCCTGTTCTGGAATGAGCTACCATACGCATGTAAAAGAGGGCAACCGGTAAAGCTACCATCCAATCCACGCCTTTTTCTGCACATATCTTACCAAGTTTTGTTTTGATTGTCTGAATATGTCTTTCTACAAGGCCTGCTGCTTCAGGGTGTCTTACACAATGGAATTTCCAAGTATATCCTAACAGAAGAGACACTTGTTTCATTAATTCAGAGGAGAATGGCTGACCGTTATCGGAATATACGACCCGAGGCAATCCATACCTGGGGAAGTACTCGCGCACTAATTGCCTGGCTGTTGTCACAGCAGTATAATCTGGAACTGGATATGCTTCTGTCCATCTAGATAGTGCACACACAACTACCAAGACATACTTGTAACCTATACATCTGTTCATTTGGATATAATCCATCTGGAGGACCTCAAAAGGGTGGTCAGGAGGATGAAATCCGCCTTGTTCCACCGGAATGCCTTTACCTGGATTGAACTGACAACAGATCATACATGTTCGTACTTTCTGCTTCGCTGCTGCACGCATGTGCTTGTTAAACCAGATATTCTGCAAGCTGTCTATCATTGCCTTTTCTCCCAAGTGTGCTGGACTATGTGCTGTGTTTATGATTACTTGTACCATAGAATCTGGAAGAAACCATGTACCTTTTCCCTTAGTCATCCAACCTTGTTCAGTCTGGACCCCTCCTTGTTCAGTCCATTTCTTTATCTCATCTGCAGTGGCATGTGTCTGTATGTCGAGTACATCTTGAGTGGGATCCCTGACTGTCATACATGTTGTCAGTAATGGTACCTCTGTCCTTGTGGTGTCTGTTGGTATCTGGGCTGTCTGGGCTGTAAGTTTAGCTGTTCGGTCTGCCAGGTCATTACCCTGGGAAATGGTGTCTGTAACTTTGGTGTGAGCTTTGCACTTCAGGATAGAAATGGCTGTAGGTAAATGTATGGCTTCCAACATGGCTTGAATGAGCTGGCCGTGCTGGATCTTGGTCCCATGGGAGGTCAAAAAACCTCTTTCCCTCCAAAGTACCCCGAAATCATGAACTACTCCAAAAGCATATTGTAAGTCAGTATAAATGTTCACTCTTAAGTGCTTAGCTCTTATGCAGGCTTGTGTCAGAGCGATGAGCTCTGCTGCTTGTGCTGATAGTGTGTCTATTTTCTGTGTCTCTATGACTTTAGTAGCAGTGGTCACAGCATATGCTGCTACTAATTCTCCTGCACTCGTTCTCATGCATGATCCATCTACATAAAGCGTTAAGTCTGGGTCTGGAAGTGCAATATCTGTCAGGTCTTGTCTTGGTTTTGTCACTATATTCATTACTTCCACACAGTCGTGTGGCGGTGCATTTACTGTACTTGAGGGCAAGAGTGTTGCAGGATTCAGAATATTACAACGTCTGATCTCTATGTGTGGTTGAAATAATGTCAGTTCATATCCTGTCAGTCTTGCTACAGTCAAATGTTGTGTCTGTGTCCTGTTTAAGAGAACCTCCACTGCATGTGGAACCTGTACTGTCAGAGGGTGACCCAACACTATTGAGTCACTTTGTCTGATGGCTAGGGCTGTTGCTGCAACTGATTTCAGTCACGCAGGCAGAGCCTGAGCCACTGGATCTAGTGTACTAGAAAAATAAGCGCAAGGCTTGTGTTTTCCTGCTTGATCTTGTGTGAGGACAGATAACGCTGTTCCATCTCGTTCAGTTACGAAAAGCATAAAAGGTTTGCTGTAACATGGAGTCGCTAAAACTGGTGCTTGACATAATGCTCTTTTTAATTCCTCAAATGCCAAGGTATGTTCTTGTGTCCAAGGGAGGACAGTCGAAGTGGCTGCCTCCTGTGTACTTAACTGTATGAGTGGTTTGGCTAGATAGGCATACTGGGGAATCCATTGCCTACAGTATGAGGTGAGGCCAATAAATGCACGTACCTCTCTCTGTGTCTTGGGCTGTGAAAGGTTAGAAATGAGCTGTATGCGTTCTCGTGTTAGTTGTCTACCCTCCTTGGAAAGTAAGTGTCCAAGGTACACCACTTGCTTTTCACAGAATTGCAACTTGGAAGGGGACACCTTGTGCCCCTTGTCAGCCAGAAAATGTAAAACTGCCAGTGATGCATTCTCGCATTCTGGTTCTGATTGTGCTGTAATCAGGATGTCATCTACGTACTGAAGTAGAGCAGTGTTGGCAGGCATGTGAACACTGTCTAGCTGTCTTTTTAATGCTTGACTGTAAATGCTAGGGCTTATTGCAAGAGCGAAACTCCTGCCAATTATTCTGTTTACACTATGAGGGAAAAACTATTCATTTGCAAGCATGCCTTATCTGAAGCCAATGAAGCTTTCAGTGCTGGCTGTAAGGAAGAGCAACTTGACCCCCACCTTATATAAACAATTTCTCCGTGGCTCATCAAGTTTTTTTTTTCTCTACACTGCCTTCCCCTTCAACGTGATGTCACCCACAGGGCTGCTAAGAACAGCTGCCAAGTTACTGAAGAGAGAACTTGGTCAAATTGCAAGCATCCTTTATCTGCATGCGAAGGAAGCCTGAGTCAGTTTATATCAACAAATGTCCGCGGAAAAGAATTGGCGTATGGCCAATGATAACAAGACAGGCACTGCTCGGCGCTCCAAGAGGGAAAAGCCCTCCCTTTACAAAATATCTTTCCCTGGGAGTCAGGCGCCCTCAAGGCCGAAAAACACATTCTCTGTAATTCAAAACACATCTGTACCCAGGCCAGAGAGCTAACCAACATTCTCTAACTTAACTGAAGCAAATTCAAAACGTGATAAAAAGCATCCTAAAATCAGTAATTAATAAGGACATATTCTTTTTTTGTAACCTAGACACATGCTAGCATCTTAACATACGTATATCAGAAAATATTGTTACTAGCTGCAAAGAAAAAAAGAAACAGAACAACATGACATGGAAACACATCACGTTCTACTTTTTGAAAATAACATGTGAAACACCTTAATTTTGCATTGCAGAACCAAGATTTTCATAATTAAGTGTGCAAGCTCTTCTACTCTAGCTATCAAAAGGGCCAGATTCATCATTTTTCAAAAAACCATGTTTTCTAATTCAGTGGATTAACTGTCACACGCTATTCTAAAGGGCAGCTTGCATTGGGTAAAATAATAATGTATATTTTGTAGAACACATTTCTATTTAAAAAAAACACACAGTTGCATTACACTAATCAAAAGCACATTCTATGATGGGTCTGTTTTATATTTCCTTCTCAACCGTGAAAACATTAAAGCACCCTCCGTGCAAACCCTTATCTCAATCCGACTGGTTTATTTACAGCTTACCGACCTCTGAGTCAAACACATTAAATCAAGTGTTCCAAGGCAAACCCACACAAATACACGGACGCATTTGAAATAGAATGTTAAATGAACACTTCTTTACTCTCCATGCAAGACGTTACCACTCAGTCAGCAAACTGACAAAGCACATAGGCAGACCCAGCAACCAATGAAAAAGTTAAATCAAACCATCAATCAACTAAATACTCACTGACTTTTAGTGTCAGCTCACATAACCATGCATGTGAGCTACACAGCCATGAAATTGTGCCAAAACGCACTTCCAAACTACGCCAAAAAGACACCTTCCCCTCCACCAATTTCCTTCAAACTACTTTGCCGCAAAACTAGACACTCCCAAGTTTCAGCCGATCCCGCAGACTCAGTTAAGAACTACTTAGCACACCACGAAATCTCGGCCTAAAAGCACGCACAAATCAAAACAGATCCATTTTCCAAAAATACACATTAGCCAAACACACCCTTCCGCCCAAGCCAAAAATCCCCAAAATTCAGCACACCTGGCCATCCACCTCCTCTACCGCTGATCCAACCCCCGGGCCCCTAGCGCACCTGGAACACCCCCAAAATAATTTCTCAATTTTCAGAAAAACGCCCATTGGATAACATGGCAAATCGCACCTCCGCACAAAACATGCTTTTTCCACCACTTCCACAGCTCAGATCCTTTTCAAATTTGGCATCACAGTAGTCCAAGCGATTTCCTAAATCCTCACCAAAATACAACCAAATCCATCCACTGGAACGGGTACGAATTTCCGCTCAAAAATACGCCCCCCGCAAACACCAAAAACGGCCATAAATCGGCCAAATCTCGACCAAAAAACGCCAAAATCCTTCACCACCTTGTTAAACAGCATGTTAAAACAAATACTGCATTCTCAATACAAGATATTAACCCTTTGGCAGCTGAAGCACAATCTTTCCCCAATGACTGCAGTACATGGGAAAGTCATGAACCCATCTCTCCACGTTATCACATAACACGTACGCACATCTTCAAAACGTTTTTTCCAAGCACTTGAAAGAGATCCAGCTCTCTCCTGCCTAACGTAATAATAACATGCTCTGCACAAACCATAACCACATGGCGCTATTCACAAGCCATATTCACAAGAAACTCAACAAGTTATAATAATGACATGCTCTTCATAAACCATATTTACAAGGAGCTATTTACAAGGAACTACACAGTAAACTTATATATATGGGGACTCTTCTAGATAGGAGGAAATAAAAAGCCTCTGATGCTGTCGGCTTCTTTCTACATACTCTAAAGGGTACAGGTGGTGGCGTTCGCGACCTACTGGGTGTTTCTGAGGGGGTCATTCTAGCTAGTTCTTCTGAGAGGACGGGATAAATACCAGTAACGACGGCATTTCTTTCTCTATCAACCTGTTCTAATTTGACCCGTTCCCCCTCCTCCCGCAATTCCTTTTCTTTCGCTTTTTCCCCTGCTTGTTTAGTTCTCTCTGCTTTGTTCAATTCTTTCTCTGTTCTCCTATGTGACTCTTTGCGCCATAATTCAATGGCATCTTTCTGGGAGGGTCTTGACTTCTTTTTCCATAGCGCTTCCTCTACTCTCATAAGGCATCTAGCCCGTGCTTATTATACATAAAATGACCAGGTGTGTCTCTAGGCGGGATGTTAACTGACTCTTCTAGTATACCTTTTCTGGTCCCTATCTGACGCAATTTTGAAAACAGTGGCATGTTGAAACCAACACAATGGAAATACAATATACAAAAATAGACTGAAACAATCAACAATCATTCACACTAAAACATCATAACATTAAAACAAACATGATCTAAACCAATACAGAGAACTAAACATGTACTTGAAAAACTATATGCACTGGAATACAGTACAAACATACCGGTCTCAAAAATGAGACACGTCTTTACCGTGCCCACGTTTACCATGGACCCGTCTTGACCGTGCTCGTGTGAACGAACCCGTCTTTACCGTTTTCACGAATAACGTGAACCCGTCTTGAGCGTGTTCATATAAAATGAACCCGTCTTGAAACTTTATGCATTCCCCATAGTGGTACTCACCGAGAAGCAAAACTTGAAACTTGAAGGCCTCGGACTTCTACGCATCTACGTCTACGTCTACGCATGCGCCTCGGAACGGGTGGACCTCTGGAAACCTCGGACCTTGCTCTCTCACAAGTCGGGCTCTGGTTGAGACGATCCGCAATCCTCACCGCCTCGTATGGATGCCTGGTCACAGTCCGTCCTCCTCCTGGGCCTGAGGGAGTAGCGGGAAATCCCGATGGCGTGTACACTTTAAAGTCCGTCACGGCTGTAGAAGGGGGCAAAGCTGGACCTACAACTCCGGCGCGTGGGGAAAAGGATATGTCCCTGTAAGGGCGCCAAATTAATGTGGTAAATTAAATATTACCCTGGCATAATTTCTAGGCATTAACAATTAGCATGTATCAAATGAGAGGCAGAGAGTCCGTGGTGTCCAAGTTAAAAGGGCTTTATTCCAATAACTCGAGTTAAGGGAGAATCTGTTCCATCACCTCTAAGGTTCAGGAAGGGTCTTCTAACATTATTACAAAGAACAACACATATATAAATGTTTCCTTGTACATAGGGAGGAGCGCTCCAGGCAGAGCATGAAAGAAAGAGATAAGAGCATGTGGGCGTGCATGAGGGTGTACACTTGATGAGTCACAGGTGGGTGATAGGTGGGTGGCTACATGGAGGAGGAGTTACATGGCAGGCTGGAACTTTGCCCTACTTGTGCACGCAATTTGAGCATGACGTGCAATTGACGTGTAACTGGGAGGAGAGCTGACTTTCAGTCTAGTAGAGAGATCTTTAGTGTCAAGGCGACCAGCACGTCTGGTACTAACTGATATCTTAAGTCAGGGGATGTATTATCTGAAGCAAAGGTTGCTCATCGCTAAGAATCAGAAAAAGCATATATTTCTTCGTTCATTGCGTGGGGGCTGTGAGCTTTCTATGGATGCAAGCACTGTGATTTACTTCAATGGAGACAGAGAGGCTAGGCCCTATCTTCCGCGGACGGGTTCTGTTTACCTTCCTCACTGGGCAGGAATGTGACTCTGTACAGCAGGCAGATAACTGTTATTCATAATACAGTCTTGGCAACCCTTGCTGGGTCTCTTTCGGCTGAGCTAGAAGTATGCGAGGTCAGAGATACGTAACTGCAGCTTTCAGTGTGTCAGGAGTCATGAAAACCCTAATTCAGAAAGTGGCTCAGACTGAACCACAAAAAGGTTTTATTACGATATTTATTTAAAAGTGCACAATGCAAATACATGGGCCTTCATGTTAGCTTAACGTTTGGGAAACTTGATGGCAGGCACCTTAATGCAGGACGTGATTGCAGAGGCCTTGTGACTCAAGCCACTAAGAGGAATATGCATGGGTGACATGCACATACATGTAACATAGGGTACACGTAGGGGGCATCTTGGTCAGGCAAAATTTCATTTTCCTCACCTCCCCCCTCATGGCCTCCAACAGGGGAAATAGATCGACAACCCAGAAACAACTAACGAAATTCTCCTGGACTGCTAAAGGAGATGCTAAAGACATGACGTCTGAGGGAGTCCCGAGTACCGAGCCGCCCTCACCTGCGGCCAAAACCCTAACGCTTGAGGATGTAATGGAAGCCATAGCTGGGGTATGTACCTCTCTTGAGACCCAAATAGACTCTGTTAATATCGAGGTCACCCTGCTACGAGCAGACCTTTGCAAAATTGAGTCCAAGGTCAAAGACATGGAGGTTCAAACGGCGGCCCTCATTGATGACACCTCTACCCTCCAGCCGCAGGTGGCCCACCTCCAGAAACAGCAACACCAGATGAGTGAACTCCTGGATGATTATGAAGGGAGGGCGGGCCAAAACAACCTCCGAATCCTAGGTGTTCCGAAACGCATGGAGGAGCCTGCAGCCGACCTCTTTGTGGAGGACCTCGTGGTGAAGCATCTCCGGCCAAAACGACTCTCCAGCTTCTTCTCCATTGAAAGGGCCCATCGGGTCCCGGGAGATAGGCCGAAACCCGGTGCCTCCCAACGTCCGATCCTGGCCAGGGTCTTTAACTTCCGGGACAGAGACGTCATACTCCAGGCGGCCCGGACGAGTGCACCGCTCCAAATTGACAATGCCGCTATTACCTTCTTCCCAGACTTTACGACTAAAGTGCAAGCACGTCGTCGCAGTTTCATAGAAGTCAAGAAGGCGATGCGTAACAAAAGCATAAAGTACTCCATGCTGTTTCCTGCCAAATTGCGGGTCGAGGCGGAGGGTAAGACTTGGTTTTTTCTCTCCCCAGAGGAGGCGTGGGAGTGGTTGGAAGCATTGCGTCCTGCAGGAAAGACTGCACGCGATCGTAGTGTCTCTGGACTGGAGGGGCACCAAATCCACTCCCCTACGCGTCGGGAACCGGATGTGGAGGTGGACCGTGACAGCGGACAGTGACTCCCGCAACGGCACAAATTGCTCCATTTGAACAGTCTCCACTGTCTCTTTGTTATTTGACATTCCTGCCGCATCTACAATTCTGCATCTTGGGGGGCCTTCCCCCACTTTTGGAGCTTTGCACCTGCCCCCTCGGACTGCAGCGGGCCTGTACTGTAAGTTTATTGGACCTATGTTTGATGATATCGTGAGCACCTGGACTGGTATGTTTTTTCTGATTATTGTGGTGTAAATCCTTTGTATTCAGTAATGGCGAATGGCACGGTGGTTTAGCTGTCACCCCGTGTATGGTTGGGAGGGCGACCGGCACTCTGCCTAGTTGGGGTGTGGATAGTTTCAAGTCCGCGAGCAGGGAAGCAGGGTGGGGGGTGTGGGGAAGGGTGGGGGAAAGTTTTTCTTGTGGTTTTATTGGCTTAGGTTTGTTTTTGGAAGCAGATTCTATCGTTGTTTTGAGTCCTATCTCCAATATTGTCTCCTATTCTTTTTAGTTAATCGCAGAGTCCTTCTCGATTTTGGGCATAATAGACATCACCGTCCGGCCTTTGGTGCCACCTTGAATCTGAGGGCTATTTGTTCTTGCTCCCATCTGGGTCGCCCCTGACCGCAATCCCACTCACATTGATGGCCCTAAAGTTGTCTCTGGCTCCTCTAGGTGAGCTCTTTCGCGTCTTTCATTATATAAACCACTATGACACAATCCCAAAATAGGGCGCTCACCCTCATTACGTGGAATGTTAATGGACTTGGAAGTAAAATAAAGAGGGGAGTGATGCTACAGTATCTCAAGCGTCATGCTCCTGACTCGGTGCTGCTTCAAGAGACACACCTGATGGGCAACACTTGTCGGGCACTCCATCGAGTGGGGTACAATCTATTGGTTCACGCCGGTTTCACTTCTGGCTCCCAAGGCACTGGCATTCTTGTCAAGAAAAACCTTCCACTTACCTGTGCTAAGACATGGGCTGACCCCCTTGGCCGCTTTGCTGTGGTTGAGGCCACATGGGAGGGGCGACACCTGAACGTTAACTTGGCCTACATATCACCAGCACTGGGCAAAGATGCGCTGCTGACCCTAGAATGACTTCTGTTGGATCTACCCAAGGGTACACTGGTTATTGGTGGTGACTTTAACATGACGATGGACGATGCGATAGATAGGCATCCCCAGCGCAACTCCCATAGGCTGGGTTCGGACCTTCTAGACTTTATGCAGGCAATAGGTTTAGAGGACCTCAGGCGGACCTTTCACACAGACACCTCTTATTTCACACACTATTCCAATGCTCACAATAGAATGTCCATTTTTAAACAACAAGGGGACCCCAATTAGTATCAGCGAGGGACCTCGGGGAGCTTAGTTATATGGAAACAACAATGGTCCCTGGCAGCGAGACAATTAAATGAGAATAAATATAGACTCAGTCAGTTCTATATTATAGAAGACATGCCCAGCTGGGCAGAGGTCCTCAAAATTTATATTTAAATCAAGGTTTTACAAAACAGAAAAACACCTTCAACAGTTCACGTGCGTGGGGCACAAGCCTGTACCCAACCACAACAACACACGAACAAAACATACATAAAGGGCTTGAAAGGCAAAATCAACATACTCTGAAAGTTTCAAGTTTAGACAGAGAATTTCATATAGGTACCATTACGCAATTTTTGTAACAAATTATTTTACAAGTATATGGTACACAGTGGGTCGACGACATTTCGGACCCCTTGCTAAATGATGGGGTCCATCATCAGGACAAAACAATGGTTGCCTTTTTAGTTTAAAAGCCTCTTTTGCCAATGATACAGTGTATATATTGTATTATTCGAGGGTCCAGAGCAAACGAATTCACGGAAGGAGCGCGCAGACAGGAAGTTTTTGCGCGGTATCAATTAGGAAGGCATTAATAGCTTGGTAGGTTCATCAGTGGGTCAAGGACGCTAGATCAAGGGTCCAGAGGTGGCGAAGACTGATATCTTGCGTCCGTATATACCGTGTGCACCGGGCGATGCCGGAAGCGCCGCGTCGCGCTGGAATCCTGGAACCAGGGGGGGCCGGGTCAGTCGGCAAACTGGATTTCCAATAGAATGTCCCGCATTGATTATATTCTTTGCCCCACGGCGGACGTTGGCTTCTTTCGCAACCCAAAGGGACTTCCTCGGGGTATCTCGAATCATTCTCCACTAACTGTCGAGCTTACCTACCATCGGCAGGTGACCAGAGGACCCATAGTCATCAATCCATGGCTCCTGAAAATCCCTGACATTAAAGATAGCCTGCTTGAACATACCGAATATTATTTTGCTGAGAACCTCGGTTCGGTCCAATCTGCTGTCACAATCTGGGAGGCGTACAAAGCCGTTATCAAGGGGAGGGCACTAACTCTTAAGTCTGGATATCAACACAAACAAAACGAGCTATTGCTTCAGACCGAAACCGATTTGCTCCGCCTGGAGTCGGACCTCAATGATAACCCATCCGATGAGACAGCTGCCCGTCTCAGACTTAAACAACGTGAATACAAGACATTGGCCTTGGAAAAGGCTCAAGCTAAACTGTTGCAAACTCGCCACCGAGTCTATGAGCTGGGGGATAGGGCAGGTAAAATGCTTGCTTGGCTAGAACAACGCGAACAGGGCTCCAGATGTGTTCCGCTGCTGATCCGTCCCGATGCCTCACACATCACTGACCCACAGGATATAGCTGAGGCCTTTTCAGACCACCTAGAACAGGTCTACTACTCTAGGGTATACTATTCGGCTGACGAATCTCGACTCCTTCTGGAGGAAATGCATTTACCCACTCTTTCCGACTCAGGTAGGGACGAATTGGACGCCGATCTCACAACTGAGGAGATTGGGAACGCTCTGTTTGCTATAAACTCAGGCAAGGCTATGGGACCTAATGGTGTCCCCACTGAATTCCTTAAGGGGATGGCCCAAGAGGTAATTCCTCACTTGAAAGCTAAGTTTGAGGAAAGTCTTGATCGAGGCAGTATGCCACTTGACCAACGAATGGCCTCAATGGCTGTGATCCACAAACCTAACAAATCGCCCACTGACTGCGGCTCCTGTAGGCCGATTTCTCTTATAAACGCTGAGGTCAAGGTTCTGGCCAAACTCCTGGCTACCAGACTCCTTACAGTCCTCCCCCCCCTAGTTCATGACGAACAATCAGGATTCCTTCCAGGCCGAAACACAGCCCTAAACCTCCGCAGACTACACAACGTTCTGGGCAGGCAGCCCTACATACAAGAGGATGCCGCAATTCTCTCCCTTGATGCCACCCTAGCATTCGATTCCATAGAGTGGTCCTACCTTTTTGAGGTCCTGAAACGCTTTAGATTTGGCCCTGTTTTCATTAAGTGGGTCCGATTGCTTTACACTGATTTGTTAGGCCAGGTGCGAGTCAACGCCCACACCTCCAGACAATTCCAGCTGCATAGAGGGACCAGACAGGGATGTCCCCTCTCCCCCCTCTTGTTTGCACTTACCTTAGAACCCTTAGCCCACTGGATCCGGTCTGATGCCTCCATCAGGGGGCTTCGGTGGAATGATGATACGATTGATAAAATATCCTTATATGCAGATGATATCTTTGTTTATGTCTCCTCTCCCAGATCCTCCATTAATAGTCTGTTGCATGTCATTACAAATTTTGGTAAATATTTCGGTTTCTCACCAATTGCTCCAAATCGGTTTTGTTTTGCCTCAATGGCCCTCCACCCGCTCTTCCGAGAGGGTTTTCAATTGCCATAGCCAAGGACGGTTTCAAATATCTTGGCATTTTTGCTACTTCAGATCCCAAACTCTTCTACGACCACAACCTAAAAGGCCCATTACAGAGACTCTATAGTGACGTATCTCACTGGCGTGCGCTACCTTTATCCCTCCTAGGCAGAGCGGCTCTTTTTAAAATGTTAGCACTCCTGCACTTTTTATATGTCCTTCGAAATTGCCCATTCCCAATTGCTGATTCCTATTTCCGTGCGCTGGAAGGAGATCTACGGCTCCTCTTATGGGATGGAAAGGCGCCTCGAATTGCCCTTAATAAACTCACTCAGGGATGGTACGATGGGGGTATCGCCCTGCCAAATATGCGACTCTATTATTGGGCCTCCCAACTGGGGCCACCAACTCCTGGATTCATGGGTCACTTGCAAACCCGGCTTTTCACTTAGAACGCTACCAGACAGGACAGGAGGGGTACTTGGGTATTTTAAATTCCCCCGGAATTGGTACGTGGGACCCATGTCACAAACCATAGCTATTTGGCACCGAGCTACCAAGAGTCTGGGATGGTCCGACGTATTTACTAAGGCTACCCCGCTCTGGGCCTCACAGAAGCTGGGCTCCCTCTGCCATCATAAAGAATTTGATAAATGGGACACGATCGGCATCTCCACTCTAGGTGACTTGGTCCACAAGGGGAAACTACTGACTTTTACCGACCTCCAACAGCGACACGCTCTTGCCCAGAACGAGACCTTCAGATACCTCCAAATTACGCATGCTGTCCTTACGAACATGTCCGAACTTTCCTCCCTTCCAGAGGCCTCACCTCTTGAGGATAGGTTACTTTCGGGACCTCTCCTGACGAAGACAATATCTTACATATACCGTAAATTATGCAACAATATGCCCGACTACTTCCAGTCCCTACGAGACAAGTGACAGGGTGACGTAGGATGCCTGGAAGATGACGAATGGAGATCGGCACTGATGTCCCCCAGGGAAACGGCGATAAATCACCGTTTCAGGTTGATTCAATTGAAAGTCCTACACAGAGCCTATATGTCCGCTCCCCTCCTGGCCAAAATAGGTAGGCGCCCTGACGATATGTGTCTCCGTGGCTGCGGCCTCCCTGGATCCTTTTACCATGTTCTGTGGGAATGTCCTATAATTCAACAGTTCTGGGACAGGGCGGCCCGCAAAATGACAGAGGCAGTAGGAAAACCCATCCCTCTTTCCCCTAAAGAGGGGCTCCTTAATATATAGGGTGCCACGGACCTCACGGAGGTGGAGCTCCAGTGGGTGGCCTTGGGTTTTCTGTTGGTGAAACGTGCAGTGGCAATGCAATGGGGTGCCCCCAGAGGCCTCTCCTGGTGGGTTGGGTGGCTGAAATCGACAGATGCATGCTGGCTGAAAAATCTGTATTTAAGATCAGGGGATGCCCCAAGAAATGGGACAAAAAGTGGGGACACTGGAATGTAATAGAGGTGAGATCTGTACTTCCCCCACTGTGGATATGGCTATGGATAAGGCTGGACCTAGACGTTGTAATGATCCTTGATGTAATATTCTTTCTGTATTGCCCATTATATTTGATTCTGTATTGAATGGACTGAATATTGGATGATGACTCTGCTTTTTGTTTTTCAATAAAATAATAAATACAATAAAAAATGTGCACTTCTGTGTGGAAATGAGTGTGCTTTACTGTCTGTCCTGGTGGCCACTCCTTTAATTTGATATTTTTATTTTATTAGGTTCCCTTTCATATCCTTACTTCTTTTTTGGAGAGTGACCTGCACTTTTCAAGAAAGCCTGTTGGACCTGCTTACTTGTCCCTCATTTAATCTACAGTATGCTGCATCCAGTGGGGCCATTGTTTATAAACTGAGTGGCTATTTGGGACGGGCATTTTCCATAGTGTATCGTTGTTTTACCATTCCAAGATTGCTACTGCATTTAGAAGCAGTATGACAGCCACCTTGTATCAGTATAACAGTGTAACAGAGTGCACTATAGACATTTTAGTATTCAATGATGGCCGCCCGGAGCAATTTTTATTGAGCCTACATCTTGAAATGATATAGTGCATAGTGTATCATTATTTTTACTATTTGAAATTTGCTAACAGGTAGCTTCTAAAAGTGGCAGCTGATTTTGGAACTTTAGAAAGATACACTATGTACAAAGCCATTGCAAGACGGCAGTCCTCTACTGTCTTTAATGTTATTTGTATTGCAAGCATGGACATGCCAAGTCTAGCTGCAGCATGCTTTTTTCTACTGTCACTCTTTTCCAATAATGTCCATATGCTTTTTGAGTTTTTGTGTCTGTTTTAATGCAGATTGGTAAGTGGGTGAATGCAAGAAGGAATTAGTGGGTCAACAAATGGGTGTATGAGTGCAAGGGTGAGTGACAGAGTGCTGTAAGATGACTTATGAGTGCTTAAACTCATCAGAGTCTGAAGAGGCACTTTCATTTGTAGGTCAGACCTATTGGCATTACCCTTGCCTGCTCCAAAAAGCATCTACAGTGTTACTTTAAAAATGCCTGTTTGGTCTAGCCCAGGGTAACGTTCGCAAGCTTCTTAAAAATAATGCTGACTTTATGTCAAGTCTTTTCTCTCCAGTAGTGCAATTAGATTTGATGTGTCATGCTGTGTCGCACCCACAGAAATATCATGTTCCTACATGCCACAACTGGTAACAGCATGAATAACTGCGGGTTTTCTACAGCATGGTACTGTCCTGTTGCATTAATCTACCCTCAGGCTGGCACAGATCGTAAAAACACAGCATCTCTGTTGTGGTGTCTGGATAATTTGCAAACATCCATCGTCTGCCTTCGAGAAAGCAACAATTACCAAGGCATAAACATTTAAAATATTTTACATTTACAAATACAATTAACCGTGTCATGGTCAAACGCCTCTTAAATGAGCTGCAGTAACTCAATCTGCTTAAACCAGTCGCCAGAGCAGATACAGAGAGTGATTGCCTCTGGAAATAGCAGGTGTCAACTGATTCGCAGCATTTTTCAGAGCAAAGAGCAATGTCTTTCAATTATTTCTATTCGATATATGTCATTTTCTAACCACGATAGCACTATCTTGATGCACTTACACATAGCAACCTACTCCTCCGCAAATGTGTTTTAGTGCCTCTCCAGGGCTATGAAGCACTATATAAATGCATACACAAACGTGAAACACTGGCAAGTTCTGGGTAGCATCTTTAAGTGCTCATAAAACCAAGCTAAGAAAAACAAGGTGAACTATAATCAATTATTCTTGGTTTGTCCATGCGATTCCTCAAACACTTTAAACTTGGAAAACCCCAGATTTTATGTAGTATTTCTGAGGTGATTATGTGGACTATTTGGGCTGTTCTTATTGATTATTTACATGTTTTGTTTCTTGGATTTGTAGCATGATCACATGCTAGTTTGGGCATCCGTTGTGGAGCCGAATTTCTTTGGAAGCAAGGTATTCGAGTAGAGTAAATGTCAATAACGGGTCATGTTTCAGGCACTGGGTGTTTTGTACCTTGCTTTGGCTTTAGTTTATTAGAATGGTATATCACAGTAATTTTTTTTGTATTTAATTATGATATCACCAAGTGGAAATGTTGTACCTGATAGTTACTTTGTCACTTAGAGTTGTTTTCTTTTTAATTTGTTTGTCGGTTATTGTGGGCAGGCGATGCACAACTGACTGGATGCATTGGTTGCATTACATTTGAATTATTTATATGTTTTTATGTGAGTACTTGTAGGATTTATTAGATTTAAACACTGGGTCCGATGATGGTCTTGCGGTCCTTGTTGGCCGCTCGAGACCGAAACGTCAACAACGCATCCTCCTTAACATGACTAATTACACTTTGTGTTTTGTTCAGTTCCATCTGATTATTTAAATGCTAAATATTGATGTGATGAGATCTGTGATTTTGTTAAACCGACTCTGTTAAGAGATTGACTGCACTTCTTCAGATACCCACAATTAATGTATATTGATGGGATTGACACGTTATATGGTGGTGCCAATGTTAACATATTAACTTGTATGTGTGCTGCTTTTATTTTTTATGCATATATTGCTGTTTGAACTTCTGGCATGTATAACTTAACCAATGAAATAAGCTTTAGTTAAACATATATTCTTTTTGATATCAATACATCCATTTTTTGTATTCATGAGTTTTCATTAGAAGGTAATTAATACTTTTGTGACCATTGAAAAGTTATGAGTATTGGAGAAACAATTTCTCAAGGAGCAATTTCTGTGAACTGACTTTTAGAAAGTTGTCACTTTCTCGTACTACTCATTTGGTACCTGCAGCCAGTTCCAGGGTCATATAAGTAGGTGTAGTTGGCACTTGGCCTTTGTGTATTTCTCCCAGACACACAATGGAGGAACTAGGTATGCTTGGCTGGGCCATCTCAGGCAGAGTGGAATGCAGGGCTGTGCACAGTCCCACTTGCACTTCAAAATCCTGTACCCTCCTCTCACACAAAGAACTTCACACTAACCTATAGTACCTGGAGACCAGGACAGGAAGGGAGACAATTCCAGACATTTCTGTATGAGGAAGCCTCCAGAAGTTTCCCCAGCTTTAAAGGTATATTAATTGGACCTTCAGGCCCAATCTTCAGTTCATTTCTGAACCTGCAGAAGCACCCTCAGAAGGACTGCCTGCAGCTGTGGCCTGCTGTGTACCTCAGAAGACAGCTTTGCTGCATCAATAAGGACTGCTTAATTCCAGAGGTCTACCCTTTCACTTGAGCCCTGTTCTTCTTTTTGAACCCATGACTTTCAGAGTGACTCTAAGGGCTAGTTCGCTGGCCTCATGATCAGAGCCTGAGGGACAGAAAAGGCTCCAACCACCTTCAATCTACAACTGGACCGATCCTGAGTGAGTCATGACCCTCCAAGTGGTGCTCTCCAATTCTGAACCCTTGGAAGTGGTGATTATGGTGCCCAGGTAGCCCAAATCCACAACTTGAGACTTAGAAAGGTTTTGACCAAAACACTCTCTAGAACCAAGAGTAGACTGGGACCTACTTGCTCGCCAATCTGTCCAAGTTGCATTGCCGGCCGGCCTAACTTTATGGCAGGTCCTGTTACATTCTTCTCAGTATCATATCTAACACACTAAATTTGGGAGGGCCTGAGAGACATTTAGAGACCTGCATAGGTTGTATCTCCCTGTACCAATATATAAACAACCTAACAAACCTATGGGTCTATCAACTGAGAATCTAATCAGGAAATTAAATCACAGCAACTCATTGGTATACTGAGATGAAATCAGAGAACAGGATTCTGACTCAAGGCGTCATACAGAAGATGGTTAACCTCGTGTTAGCAGAGTGAATAACTATGTTTGGATTCCCATCAATATCATGTGTGATCAATATTATCATATGGTCCTCCGTCCTGGGTCTTGTGTCTCTAGATCACCGAGACAACTACAGTACCGTTCACGGACTCATAGTTCACATGTACCAACATTTATTCAACCATAAGAATCTGATCTGACGGGTAAGTGCAGTGCAAAAAAAGAAAAGTGCGTGAAATATAAAATAGGATAGAGAATCTCATTATAGTATTTTATTCAGCCAAGACCTCTTCCTAATTAAAACCAAGAACAGCGCAAAACATTACTCATGCAGTTTAACAAATATCTGCATAGGGGCCAACATGTTTCAGCCTTCACGGGAAATAAACCCTAGGCTTTCGTCAGGACCTCTGTTCTTCTATTGATGCGACTGCGAAAACTAGTGTTAGTGAAAAACTCAATCAAAAAAGAAATATTACAATGATCTATTTCTAACAGTAAAGGATATAAGTCTCCATAAACTGTGACTTCTCTCCTCTGGCACCTGGTATCTATGTTGGATCTGTGGAGAAAGAAGTAAAATAAACACACTGTACACGAGGAAATAACCACCTAAAAGTTAAGGACCATTCCTTTAATATATTATATTACCTTGAATATATGTCTAGCTATAGTACATCTAATCACTCACCGAGTTTGCCCGGGGAAGAGACCTCACCTCGTCCTGGACCTGGCTCAGGCGTAGTGAGACCCCGCTCTGAAAAGCAAAAGTACACTGGAACTGAACATGGGTTGCAGGACTCTATCGTCCTATCTAATCCCACTCCTGACCTGTCCCAGTGAGTTAGCCTCGCTTTTCAGTCTAACTCTGTGATGTTTAGATCCTAAACTCTAGGACATCAACCCTCCCTCCACATATCTACTGCTTCTCTCATTTTTAAATACTTCATAAGTCAAGGGGACCCTCATTTGACCTCCTTTCTACGCACAGAAATGATCTGTGTGTATCTGTCTTATCCATAACCTCGTAGTTCTCAAAAAGGCTTCCAAAGTAAAAAGATAGAGGGCCAAAATGACCCCTTACCTGTCCGGCGTTGCCTCTGGCCGTAGCTGAGACAGGGGGAGGCAAAGAGCCAACCAGTAACACTCTATTTGACTGGTCCCTGGATAGCCCCTCTACCAATCCGATGTAATTCTTTTGTGGTTGAACAGATGCTCGTGTCAAAGTTCTGTTTAGTAACCCAAAGTGATATCCATTGTTCACATATTGCAGGCCTAGTTTCTGAAACCCTCGTTTTATGCATTTTGTTACAGAGATCAGAAAATTTTCGAAAGTACCACTCGATCGCGTGATCTCGCGATAATAACTAGGACTACAAAGTGACGTCATAGCGTCAAAAATTGTAGTTCTGAACGCCGTATTAGTTTATTGTTGTTATAGTTTGTATTATTATTTGTTAAGCTTATTGTGGGATATTGTAAGTCTAATCCGCTGGCCTAGTGTCAACCCGACTCCCACTCTCGAGTTCAAACCGTCTCAGTACGTGACGGTAGAAACGGGGCTTGTCAGAACTACACAGTGACGTCACTGTGTCCGCTTCTGTAGTTCATCTTACCTAACACTCGTCACTGCATACACCTAAACAGGACTACCAGGAGATGTCATGGCGTCCTTCCTAGTGGTTCTTTTATCTAGCTATGTCTAAACTCAAAATATTCTATTTTCTTGGAATGGTAAATTGAGCCTAAGGATCAACATTTGATCCAATCTTGTTACCCCTTCTTTGATACATATCTTGCACGGCTAACCACCGTGGGGTATATATATAACATTTGGTGGGTAAGTGTTCCTCTATCCCCCTCCTCTTTCTGAGTCCCTGACCAATGTATCTTGGACCGGGTTGATATACCTTTGAGTAGTATCCCCCTTGACCTTTCCTTTTTATCTTCACCAGAGATCCCCGTACCGTCCCAAGATGGACGGACAAGGACTCAGTTTTGGTGATGACGATGCAGCAGCTATTCATAGGCTTCCATCTATGCTAGGCATGGACCTAGAAATTGCAACAGGGAGCAACTCCACAGACTGGAAAGCACTCTCCGACATGAAAAGAGAGTGGGTCCGAATCACACTACATGGAGCTTTAATGGCAGAATACTTTAAGGCTAAAATAGCACCCAATGGCCTCATTGTCAAGAACTTCCCCAGAATTTTCTGGGAGGACGGCCAGTTTAAAATAGAATGGTCTCTCATTTCCTGGAAATGTACTCATGATTTACTGATTCTTCTGGTTAACACAGCCAAACGGTTGGCTGACGAACTCCTGACTAAAATCCAGGCAGCAGAAAGCGCCCTAAAAAACTCTGGACAGAACACCGGTTTTAAGACCAAATTGACAGAGCTCAACAAAGAAATCACAGAACATAAAGATTTCTTGATGAAACAAAAAGTGGCAAAGTTACAAAAGGATATTGACAGATTCTCCAAAGAGAAAGTTTATCCTTATCTCAAGGACGACTTTGTCCCCACGGGGACTGGGTATCTCTCCGACTCAAGTGCCTCCTCTTCAAAGCGAGGCTCCAACAACGACGACAACTCCAGTGGAGACGAGTGGCAACCCAGACCCCGGAGAGGCAATAGAGGAGGGAGAAGGGGGCAACCCTTTTATCAACCGCCCCCCTACCAAGGTCCTCCAATGTGGCACTTCCCACATTTTCAACATCCCATGAACCCCTTTGGACCTGCATACCCTCCTCAGTTTGCCCCGCAAAATGTGAACCAACAGCCTTTTTTAGACAGAGGTTGGGGCAGAGGGCGCGGGCGCAGGCGAGGAAACGCTCCGGACAAAAGGGTCCAGTGGGAGGACACACAAACCACAGGGGTGGAAACGAGGAGCAGGACAGGGAGGAAGTAAGTCTAGTGGTGAACCTTTCATCACGCCAACTCACTATACCAGAAGAAAAGGTCCTCCAGAAAGGATTGGGATTTGTGCCCACCCCCAAAATAGATAATTTTGAACTGACTTGTGAGATCCAGAAATTCTTCAGAAAAGTTAGATTGAGAGCTTTCTTTGATGGAAAAGCCGTCGAGACACGCACAGACTCGGGTCTCCACAATCCATCTACTTTTACACCGCACAGTGGGATGATACCCAATGAAGTCCTAACATATGAGCAGGCTGTGCTTAAGGACATCGGGACCCTGAGACCATCCAAGAAATTCCAGAATCTGTCCAATATGGAAAAACAAATACTCAACTCTTTGGGTAATGACGAAACAATCACGATCAAACAGGCTGACAAGGGTGGGGCCACCGTCTTAATGGACACAAAAGACTATGAAACAGAATGCCTAAGACAACTAGGGGATAGACGTTACTATACTCCTATCCCGGCTGACCCCTCCGCACGGCTAAAAACCACCATTACAGGATTGGTGGAATCTGCAGAGTGCCAGGAATGGATCACCAAGAAAGAGGCAGAATTTCTTGTTAAAAAGGATCCAAGAGTACCATACTTTTACACCCTTCCCAAAATTCATAAGGGCACAACACCGGTACCTGGACGCCCGATTGTTTCAGGGATAGGTTCCATCTTGGAGCCTTTATCACAATTTTGTGATTACTTCCTGCAACCACTGGTGAAGAGAATTCCTTCCTATGTGCAGGACACCAAAGATGTCTTATGCCTCCTTGACAATCTGCAGGAGGGCATCCACATTGACTTCCTCATAACCCTTGATGTGGAGGCCCTCTATACTAACATCCCACAGAGGGCCACACTCGGGGTTATAGAGAGGACTCTTAACATGGAAGTATGGACATCAGCAACACCACCTTCCTTCATCATGGAATGTGCTGAACTTGCCCTGACTAAAAACTTTTTCGAATTCAAAGGACAATATTACCAACAGACCCAGGGTACATCTATGGGCAGTACCTTTGCCCCTTCGGTGGCATGCCTGTATATGGCAGACTTTGAGGATCAATACATCAATGGACCAATGAACCCCTACCATTCTAACATCATACTATGGAGGAGGTTCATTGATGATATCCTCATACTCTGGGTAGGGACATCACACCAATACCGGGAGTTTTTTGCGTGGTTGAACGCCCTGAATAACTTCTTGACCTTCACAATCACAGCCTCAGACTCCAGGATTGCATTCCTGGACCTCACTATTAGATTGGAAGGGGGTAAGATCAACACCACCATGTATCGGAAGCCCATTGACCGGAACAGTTTGTTACTCTTCACCAGCCACCACCCAAGAGCTTTGAGATTGAACCTTCCCTTCGGGCAATTTTTGCGAGTAAGGCGAAATTGCACCAACCTCACTGACTACAGGAGTGAATCTAGTATTCTTTCACGAAATTTGAAAGAAAGAGGTTACCCTACCAGGGAGATTTACAAAGCTCGGAAGCGGGCACAGAACAACAATAGAGAGGCACTCCTGGAGGACAACATCAGAACCTCACAAGAGACCATGCCCTTGACGTGTGTTACAACCTACACACCAATCTCTAATTATATTAAGAGAATTGTCAAGAAGCACTGGCAAATTCTCAACACAGGAGACCTGACTCTGGAGATCCCCAGGTTTGCCTTCAAAAGGACCAGTAACATCAAAGATGTCCTGGTCCACACCAGACCAAAACAAAGTATAGTTCGCAGACAGAACACACTCTGGCAACTCCCTCCAGTGAAGGGACACTACCCGTGTGGTTCCTGCAGCGTCTGCCCTTTTACCAATGTTACCAAGTCTATCAACTTGACAGAGACATTCACTTGGGAAATTCGCAATCACACCAATTGTAACTCCTCCAATTGTATCTACCTCATTAGGTGCCCTTGTGAATTACAATATGTGGGCATGACCACCAGATCGGTCAAGATTCGTATATCTGAGCATCTCAGCAATATTCGATGCAAAAAGACTAACACGAAGATGTGCCGTCACTTCCTAGAACACAACCACACTGCTGACTCTATTTGGTGGGTCATTCTAGAAACACCCAACAGCAGATCCAAACAGGGCCTTTTCCACAAAGAGCAACGTTGGATACATAGGTTATCCTCAGATAAACGGGGACTCAATGAAGATATCCCGTGGAGCAGTCTATGAATACTTTGATAGCCTGTGTCCCAGGTTTGATATATCCTAAACTTCTGTAGTTATCCCATGTCTAGAGTGGGTGCACCAACAGCTGCACACATACAGCCCATGTCCATGCAGTGTTTCCCAATGCTATAGCTTGATCACTGCATTTGCTTACACTGAGCTCTACTGGGTTAATAATAATAAGGAGTCCGTTTTTCACTTGTTCACTCTCCTAAGATGGCGCCCATATTAACGTCAGTTTACATAAGAGACGTGAAGTGCCTTATCATATCCTGAATATAAGAGGACCTACGCGGTTGTTTATGTTTATATTTACACTTACTAATAATCACCGCCAAGAGTGTTATGAATTCAACACCTTACGTCCTTGCAATCGCGAGTTTCTCAGTGTGAGCGCGCTTGGAATCCCCCTTCCAAAATGGCGCCCACGTTTACACCACCTAACACGTGACCTACTAGTCACGGTGGCGACGCCCCAAACCAACAACAAAAACAGCAGTGCACCGGGGACCCGGTACTATCCGGATCCCGGTAGTGATGGGTAGGCGTAAGAGCCCTGACCGAGGCTCTGAGAAGTAAGTACACTGCGCGCTTATAGATGCAACCCCTGGGAGCACAGTGGGTTTGGTATACCGACCCGGATACTAGATTCTTGGTGTGCGCGCCGGGTGCTTCCGAAGTCAGGTTGGGCTCCGCTCAGCTGATTGCACACGAGGGCTCTTTACCTCTGATTCCTTGATCGGACCAAACGCAATTTTAAACTAGGCAATACCGCAATATTTCACACGCTGACAGCGGCACTTGCATTGTGCCGACGCTGTACTACTATGGTGGTGTTTGCTCGTCTCTGAGACCCTAGTAACAATTATGGCAATCGTTCTACAGGGGCAGGTTACGGCAATGATAACATATATTTGCCTACATACCTGCTTAGAAGTTTAAATAGGATGAATGTCTAAGAACACTATAGGTGCAAACTGGTAGTGTGCGATCTTCAGCACATAGAGAAATCAATCCACCAATGAAACATTCAGACATTTGGTGGTCCCTGATAATTTTGAATATTCGTGTCTTTGTCTTCCCTGTAGCCATTAAACCCCTATTGGCTCTCTCCCTCGAAGTCACACCTACCGGGTACTGTTGACACCTGTACTCCTTGACCTGTAGGTGAGTATCTAAGGAATCCCAGTAGGTTGACTAGTAGACACCTTGAATAAGACTGCTGCTAGCATGTTCCAATTTATTTTCATTTTAGTTTCCTTTATTAATTTGGCTTTTAATTTAATTTGATATTGTGAAAGAGGTGACATGTGATAAATGTGAATATAGTGGATACTGACTGGTCACTGCTCACAGAATGTCACAAAACACAGAGTCACTTCTCTTCACGTCATCACAGTATGTTCACGGTCAAGAATGGGTAACTGTTGTCCTTGTATTTTGATAACTTTTCCCTTTGTCTCCTCTAGGCAAGAGCGGTTACAACCAGGTAGTACAACAGTATAATTGATGTTTATAGGTTGACACTTTTAGGTCTTTCCTTGTGATAGATGTACTATTATATAAGGTCCTGAAGAATCGCAGCATAATTGCAGAAGCGAGAAACATGTTGACCTCATGGAACGTTGTGTAGTCCTAGATCGTGATACAGTACCTAACTTCTGGCGATCATAGGCCACCCACTGGTTTTATTTATAGCATGGGAACCACCAGAATAAATTGCTCTCCGGTATCCCTTGCTATATTTTAACTCACCCACCTACACTATTCACTTCCTACTTGGCCCCTCACTTGCACTTCACCCACAGGCTGTTGGAAAAAAGATCTCCGTTAAAGAGCCCCTCTTTGAGGTGAGCCCGTTGGACATTGCACCGCCTGTCTAACGAGGAGCAACGGCCGATGATGAAGCATGACACTTGCAAGAGTGTGTGAGGCCATTCATTCCAACTAATGGGATGCCCAGGGTAGCCCTCCATTGAACACTACCCCCCTACCAATCCCCTTCCCTCCTTGACCGTGTTACTCTTCTCCCAGGAACAACTGAGTCTCCTTTTGTTAATCATTGCTACTTGGGGCTCCGACTCAGGTTGGACCTTCCATTCTATTTTCTTGGAATGGTAAATTGAGCCTAAGGATCAACATTTGATCCAATCTTGTTACCCCTTCTTTGATACATATCTTGCACGGCTAACCACCGTGGGGTATATATATAACATTTGGTGGGTAAGTGTTCCTCTATCCCCCTCCTCTTTCTGAGTCCCTGACCAATGTATCTTGGACCGGGTTGATATACCTTTGAGTAGTATCCCCCTTGACCTTTCCTTTTTATCTTCACCAGAGATCCCCGTACCGTCCCAAGATGGACGGACAAGGACTCAGTTTTGGTGATGACGATGCAGCAGCTATTCATAGGCTTCCATCTATGCTAGGCATGGACCTAGAAATTGCAACAGGGAGCAACTCCACAGACTGGAAAGCACTCTCCGACATGAAAAGAGAGTGGGTCCGAATCACACTACATGGAGCTTTAATGGCAGAATACTTTAAGGCTAAAATAGCACCCAATGGCCTCATTGTCAAGAACTTCCCCAGAATTTTCTGGGAGGACGGCCAGTTTAAAATAGAATGGTCTCTCATTTCCTGGAAATGTACTCATGATTTACTGATTCTTCTGGTTAACACAGCCAAACGGTTGGCTGACGAACTCCTGACTAAAATCCAGGCAGCAGAAAGCGCCCTAAAAAACTCTGGACAGAACACCGGTTTTAAGACCAAATTGACAGAGCTCAACAAAGAAATCACAGTACATAAAGATTTCTTGATGAAACAAAAAGTGGCAAAGTTACAAAAGGATATTGACAGATTCTCCAAAGAGAAAGTTTATCCTTATCTCAAGGACGACTTTGTCCCCACGGGGACTGGGTATCTCTCTGACTCAAGTGCCTCCTCTTCAAAGCGAGGCTCCAACAACGACGACAACTCCAGTGGAGACGAGTGGCAACCCAGACCCCGGAGAGGCAATAGAGGAGGGAGAAGGGGGCAACCCTTTTATCAACCGCCCCCCTACCAAGGTCCTCCAATGTGGCACTTCCCACAGTTTCAACATCCCATGAACCCCTTTGGACCTGCATACCCCCCTCAGTTTGCCCCGCAAAATGTGAACCAACAGCCTTTTTTAGACAGAGGTTGGGGCAGAGGGCGCGGGCGCAGGCGAGGAAACGCTCCGGACAAAAGGGTCCAGTGGGAGGACACACAAACCACAGGGGTGGAAACGAGGAGCAGGACAGGGAGGAAGTAAGTCTAGTGGTGAACCTTTCATCACGCCAACTCACTATACCAGAAGAAAAGGTCCTCCAGAAAGGATTGGGATTTGTGCCCACCCCCAAAATAGATAATTTTGAACTGACTTGTGAGATCCAGAAATTCTTCAGAAAAGTTAGATTGAGAGCTTTCTTTGATGGAAAAGCCGTCGAGACACGCACTGACTCGGGTCTCCACAATCCATCTACTTTTACACCGCACAGTGGGATGATACCCAATGAAGTCCTAACATATGAGCAGGCTGTGCTTAAGGACATCGGGACCCTGAGACCATCCAAGAAATTCCAGAATCTGTCCAATATGGAGAAACAAATACTCAACTCTTTGGGTAATGACGAAACAATCACGATCAAACAGGCTGACAAGGGTGGGGCCACCGTCTTAATGGACACAAAAGACTATGAAACAGAATGCCTAAGACAACTAGGGGATAGACGTTACTATACTCCTATCCCGGCTGACCCCTCCGCACGGCTAAAAACCACCATTACAGGATTGGTGGAATCTGCAGAGTGCCAGGAATGGATCACCAAGAAAGAGGCAGAATTTCTTGTTAAAAAGGATCCAAGAGTACCATACTTTTACACCCTTCCCAAAATTCATAAGGGCACAACACCGGTACCTGGACGCCCGATTGTGTCAGGGATAGGTTCCATCTTGGAGCCTTTTCACAATTTTGTGATTACTTCCTGCAACCACTGGTGAAGAGAATTCCTTCCTATGTGCAGGACACCAAAGATGTCTTATGCCTCCTTGACAATCTGCAGGAGGGCATCCACCTTGACTTCCTCATAACCCTTGATGTGGAGGCCCTCTATACTAACATCCCACAGAGGGCCACACTCGGGGTTATAGAGAGGACTCTTAACATGGAAGTATGGACATCAGCAACACCACCTTCCTTCATCATGGAATGTGCTGAACTTGCCCTGACTAAAAACTTTTTCGAATTCAAAGGACAATATTACCAACAGACCCAGGGTACATCTATGGGCAGTACCTTTGCCCCTTCGGTGGCATGCCTGTATATGGCAGACTTTGAGGATCAATACATCAATGGACCAATGAACCCCTACCATTCTAACATCATACTATGGAGGAGGTTCATTGATGATATCCTCATACTCTGGGTAGGGACATCACACCAATACCGGGAGTTTTTTGCGTGGTTGAACGCCCTGAATAACTTCTTGACCTTCACAATCACAGCCTCAGACTCCAGGATTGCATTCCTGGACCTCACTATTAGATTGGAAGGGGGTAAGATCAACACCACCATGTATCGGAAGCCCACTGACCGGAACAGTTTGTTACTCTTCACCAGCCACCACCCAAGAGCTTTGAGATTGAACCTTCCCTTCGGGCAATTTTTGCGAGTAAGGCGAAATTGCACCAACCTCACTGACTACAGGAGTGAATCTAGTATTCTTTCACGAAATTTGAAAGAAAGAGGTTACCCTACCAGGGAGATTTACAAAGCTCGGAAGCGGGCACAGAACAACAATAGAGAGGCACTCCTGGAGGACAACATCAGAACCTCACAAGAGACCATGCCCTTGACGTGTGTTACAACCTACACACCAATCTCTAATGATATTAAGAGAATTGTCAAGAAGCACTGGCAAATTCTCAACACAGGAGACCTGACTCTGGAGATCCCCAGGTTTGCCTTCAAAAGGACCAGTAACATCAAAGATGTCCTGGTCCACACCAGACCAAAACAAAGTATAGTTCGCAGACAGAACACACTCTGGCAACTCCCTCCAGTGAAGGCACACTACCCGTGTGGTTCCTGCAGCGTCTGCCCTTTTACCAATGTTACCAAGTCTATCAACTTGACAGAGACATTCACTTGGGAAATTCGCAATCACACCAATTGTAACTCCTCCAATTGTATCTACCTCATTAGGTGCCCTTGTGAATTACAATATGTGGGCATGATCACCAGATCGGTCAAGATTCGTATATCTGAGCATCGCAGCAATATTCGATGCAAAAAGACTAACACGAAGATGTGCCGTCACTTCCTAGAACACAACCACACTGCTGACTCTATTTGGTGGGTCATTCTAGAAACACCCAACAGCAGATCCAAACAGGGCCTTTTCCACAAAGAGCAACGTTGGATACATAGGTTATCCTCAGATAAACGGGGACTCAATGAAGATATCCCGTGGAGCAGTCTATGAATACTTTGATAGCCTGTGTCCCAGGTTTGATATATCCTAAACTTCTGTAGTTATCCCATGTCTAGAGTGGGTGCACCAACAGCTGCACACATACAGCCCATGTCCATGCAGTGTTTCCCAATGCTATAGCTTGATCACTGCATTTGCTTACACTGAGCTCTACTGGGTTAATAATAAGAAGGAGTCCGTTTTTCACTTGTTCACTCTCCTAAGATGGCGCCCATATTAACGTCAGTTTACATAAGAGACGTGAAGTGCCTTATCATATCCTGAATATAAGAGGACCTACGCGGTTGTTTATGTTTATATTTACACTTACTAATAATCACCGCCAAGAGTGTTATGAATTCAACACCTTACGTCCTTGCAATCGCGAGTTTCTCAGTGTGAGCGCGCTTGGAATCCCCCTTACAAAATGGCGCCCACGTTTACACCACCTAACACGTGACCTACTAGTCACGGTGGCGACGCCCCAAACCAACAACAAAAACAGCAGTGCACCGGGGACCCGGTACTATCCGGATCCCGGTAGTGATGGGTAGGCGTAAGAGCCCTGACCGAGGCTCTGAGAAGTAAGTACACTGCGCGCTTATAGATGCAACCCCTGGGAGCACAGCGGGTTTGGTATACCGACCCGGATACTAGATTCTTGGTGTGCGCGCCGGGTGCTTCCGAAGTCAGGTTGGGCTCCGCTCAGCTGATTGCACACGAGGGCTCTTTACCTCTGATTCCTTGATCGGACCAAACGCAATTTTAAACTAGGCAATACCGCAATATTTCACACGCTGACAGCGGCACTTGCATTGTGCCGACGCTGTACTACTATGGTGGTGTTTGCTCGTCTCTGAGACCCTAGTAACAATTATGGCAATTGTTCTACAGGGGCAGGTTACGGCAATGATAACATATATTTGCCTACATACCTGCTTAGAAGTTTAAATAGGATGAATGTCTAAGAACACTATAGGTGCAAACTGGTAGTGTGCGATCTTCAGCACATAGAGAAATCAATCCACCAATGAAACATTCAGACATTTGGTGGTCCCTGATAATTTTGAATATTCGTGTCTTTGTCTTCCCTGTAGCCATTAAACCCCTATTGGCTCTCTCCCTCGAAGTCACACCTACCGGGTACTGTTGACACCTGTACTCCTTGACCTGTAGGTGAGTATCTAAAGAATCCCAGTAGGTTGACTAGTAGACACCTTGAATAAGACTGCTGCTAGCATGTTCCAATTTATTTTCATTTTAGTTTCCTTTATTAATTTGGCTTTTAATTTAATTTGATATTGTGAAAGAGGTGACATGTGATAAATGTGAATATAGTGGATACTGACTGGTCACTGCTCACAGAATGTCACAAAACACAGAGTCACTTCTCTTCACGTCATCACAGTATGTTCACGGTCAAGAATGGGTAACTGTTGTCCTTGTATTTTGATAACTTTTCCCTTTGTCTCCTCTAGGCAAGAGCGGTTACAACCAGGTAGTACAACAGTATAATTGATGTTTATAGGTTGACACTTTTAGGTCTTTCCTTGTGATAGATGTACTATTATATAAGGTCCTGAAGAATCGCAGCATAATTGCAGAAGCGAGAAACATGTTGACCTCATGGAACGTTGTGTAGTCCTAGATCGTGATACAGTACCTAACTTCTGGCGATCATAGGCCACCCACTGGTTTTATTTATAGCATGGGAACCACCAGAATAAATTGCTCTCCGGTATCCCTTGCTATATTTTAACTCACCCACCTACACTATTCACTTCCTACTTGGCCCCTCACTTGCACTTCACCCACAGGCTGTTGGAAAAAAGATCTCCGTTAAAGAGCCCCTCTTTGAGGTGAGCCCGTTGGACATTGCACCGCCTGTCCAACGAGGAGCAACGGCCGATGATGAAGCATGACACTTGCAAGAGTGTGTGAGGCCATTCATTCCAACTAATGGGATGCCCAGGGTAGCCCTCCATTGAACACTACCCCCCTACCAATTACCAATCCCCTTCCCTCCTTGACCGTGTTACTCTTCTCCCAGGAACAACTGAGTCTCCTTTTGTTAATCATTGCTACTTGGGGCTCCGACTCAGGTTGGACCTTCCATTCTATTTTCTTGGAATGGTAAATTGAGCCTAAGGATCAACATTTGATCCAATCTTGTTACCCCTTCTTTGATACATAAACTCAAAATAAACCTTTCGCAAAGACCATATATGTCCCAGTTGACAAATTGGTTAGGCATTACTATTAGGAGTTCAATGATTACTGTTAGCGCTACTGTTATTGCGTACTAGTCGTCTACACTATAAAGAAGGTGAAACCCTCGAGGGGCATGCAAAACATCACTGAATATTTGCAAGTCCATCCCAAATTTTCATGATTATCGAAGTGCATTCCCCATTCAGAAAACCAGGTATCCCATACTAAAGGCAGATTTAGAGTTCATGCACCATTCTCAAACAGATCTGATAGTGTCATGTATGGTCCTTTGTATCTGGGTGTGAGTGTGGTCCCTTGTTTCACTTAATGCTTAGCCAGGGTATGTCATCATTCAGCCCCCGTTTGTCTGTACACAGTTTAAAAACCCATTTTTGTTCCTTCTTAAAAAGAAAACTGGCCACATCTGTGACATATGAAGGTATAAAGGGTTTTTCCAAAACGGTCCATGTGAAGTCTGTTTCTCCATGGTTTTTCATCAAAAAATGTTGTGTCAGTTTCGAAACAATTTTCTTACAGCGGAATGTACTTTTGTGCTCTAGCATGCGTGTTCTCACTTTCCTGGTCGTCATCCCAATATATCTTTCGTTACAAGGACAAGTGATTTGGTAGATTAAATTCTCGCTATTGCAATTAGTGAATTGCCGCAACTCCCATGGTCTCGTGGTGCCAATGTCAAAACTCGTAATATTACAAGTGAGGGCGCACATTGAGCAAGTGCCGCACAGGTGATGCCCTTTGATTGCAGGTAAGTCCCAAAGGGTACCTAGTTGTCTCTTTGATTGTTCTCGTGGACGAGTGTGCACTAAACAATCTCTCAAACTACTTGCTCTCTTAAACGCAAAGAGAGGGTAATCAATCTTATCTTTTCCACTGTTGAGTATTCGCCAATGTCGTCTAATGATCTTCTGGACACTGTTGGACTTGGTGTTAAAGGTGCTGACCAGGGTTAACCGGTCCTGAGAGGGTTCTTTAGTGGATGCTTCGAGTAGTGCCTCCCGATTATTATTAGCCGCCCGTTTCCATGACCGCTTTATCAATTTCTTGGGGTAATGTCTCTGCATCAGTTACCGAGATAGAGCATCAGCATGAATATTGAAAGTTTCTTTAGTGAAACAATTACGCCTCAGGCGCAAAAATTGGCCCACAGGCAGATTTTCCCGCAAAGACTTAGGGTGTTGGCTTTCATATAGAAGAAGAGAATTTCTCGCCATGGGCTTGCGATAGAGTTCACTTTCTAGTCCTGTTTGTGTGGAATAGATGGAGAGATCCAGAAATGCGATTCTCTCTTTGCTGGTTTCAATAGTGAATCGCAAGAACTCATTTTGTGCATTGAGCCACTCATGAAATTGAAGTGCTGTATCAGTACTGCCTCTCCAGATTAGTAAAATATCATCAATATAGCGTCTCCACCATAATATTGATGTACGATAAGGGTTAGTTGCTGCCAGCACTGTTTGTTCTTCAAATTTGTGGACATACAGATTCGCCAGCGATGGAGCAAAAATACTCCCCATGCTGGTCCCTGAGGTCTGTAGATATAGGGTCTCCTCAAATTTGAAATAGTTTTCTTTCATTGCCATGGTGGCTAGGGCCATTATGAAGGAGACCGGGGTAATGGAGTCGATATCTGTCTCCCCCAGGATGGATCTGATGGTGTCTAGAGTCTCATCCTGGGGGATGGAGGTATATAAAGATTCGACATCCAGTGAAACCAAAAGATCTGTCTCCTGGTTGAAGTCTATATCAGGAATTACCCTCAGGACATCAGCCGTGTCCTTTAGGTAAGTTGGCATAGTGTGCACTATTGGTCGTAGAAAATGATCCACAAAGGCAGAGAGTGGCTCAAGGAGAGACCCCTGGCCTGAGATGATTGGCCTCCCTGGTGGAGGACGCTGTGGCTTGTGCACCTTGGGTAAAGTGTAAAAGTAGGGTGTGACTGGTGCTTGTGCCTGAAGGAATTGTGCTTCTAAGGGGGTTACCCAGCCCTCTGACAGTGCCTCCTCTGCCAGTCCTTTAATCTCACTGGTCAATCTTGACGTCGGGTCTGTGGTTAGAACCTGGTAGGCGATCCTGTTGTTTAGTTGTTTCAAACATTCAGTCCTATAATTTTCCACATCTTGTATAACGATGGAACCTCCTTTATCAGCAGGCTTGATAATAATGGTTTGGTCTTGCATCAAGGTACGTAGGGCTTGTCTCTCTTGTCCTGATAGATTTTTAAAACCTTCAGTGTTGTTCGACCAAATTTGTTCTATATCATCCTTAACAGCCTGTTCAAACGTTAATACTTTAGGAGGAATGGAGTGGATGGGAGGACAGAAAGTGGATTTTGTCCTTAGGCCTGTATTCACTTCTTTTGCCTGACTAGGATCGTCTGAGTCCTTGTCCCTAAAGAAGTAGTGTAGTTTCAGTTTACGAAAAAACTGAGCTAGCTCTGTTTGCAGCAAAAAGGGATCTCCCTCTTCTGTGAAAACAAAACCTAAGGCTTTGTTCAAGACATGCTCCTCTGTCTCAGTAAGGATTCGATTACTCAAGTTCACCACTAAGCTCGGTTCGGCTGTGATGTCTATTCCTGTGCACCTCTCCTCTTCTGGCTCCTCGTGCCGGCATGGGGACCCTCTGATTCTTCCCAGTGTACCTGTGCTTGTGCTTGGCCTTGAGCTAGTGCTTGTGCAGGTCTTCTTTTTCCCCGCGACCGTCGGGGGCCAAACCGAAAAGGCGGCTGGTTAGGATATTGGGGTAGCCCTGAAAGTGCTGTTGGAAGGGCTGTGGGAAACTGACAGGTGGTCCCCATCGGGCTGGAGGCCACCACGGTTGTCCTGGCATCATCTGTGGTCCACCGAAATTTTGGTATCTTCCGGCTCTTCGTTGTCCTCGACCTACATATGGGGCAGGTGTAGTCCCTGGATCACTGCCTGAGTCTGAACTAGACCCCGAGTAATTGGACCCATATTTTCTACCATTCTGGTTGTAATCTGGTGCTTTGTAGTTGTCACTAGTATATGGGTATACTCGGTCCATTTTGAATTTTGCCAGATCTTTTTTGAATTTGTCTAATTTGGACTGGAGAATAGTCTCCCCATAGTCCTTGGTGTTCTTATCAGATTCATCTTTCTGTTTCTTAAAAACAGTTTGAGTGACAGTAGCCTTGATCTGTCCTTCCAGGACTTGTATTTCTATCAATAAAGTGTCTGCAATCCGTTTGGCTGTGCTGATGATTAATATCAGCCAATCACGGGTGCAGCGCCAGGCTATTAAGGACCAATCTTCCAAAAATGATTTATCATTCAGAAAGAGTCGTGGTGCGTTGGTCACTATAAGTCCTGGTGGTGCACAGCTCGCTCTTAAATATTCTGCCATTACTATACCGTGGTTCTGAGTACGGGAATGCGCTTTCTTTAAGGAGAGGACCTTAGTCCAATCATCAGTGCCCACCACGGATGGAGCTGGTAAGGACTCAAGGACACTAGGCATATCGTCTAGAATAGATTGATAGACAGTGTTATCATATGCTATACCTTCGTTCAGACATGGTTAAAACAGATGGTTGGAGCAGCTAATACCGAAGGGAAAGGGAGTCCCTGAGGCAAGTTCAATAACACAGAAAAGGTCCCTGCTATTACTAGTGACCTGTCAACAACTGTCCGTATAGATCCAGTTGTTCATTTGGCCCGCGGCTGGTCTGCCGCTCGAAACATATCTAACACACTAAATTTGGGAGGGCCTGAGAGACATTTAGAGACCTGCATAGGTTGTATCTCCCTGTACCAATATATAAACAACCTAACAAACCTATGGGTCTATCAACTGAGAATCTAATCAGGAAATTAAATCACAGCAAATCATTGGTATACTGAGATGAAATCAGAGAACAGGATTCTGACTCAAGGCGTCATACAGAAGATGGTTAACCTCGTGTTAGCAGAGTGAATAACTATGTTTGGATTCCCATCAATATCATGTGTGATCAATATTATCATATGGTCCTCCGTCCTGGGTCTTGTGTCTCTAGATCACCGAGACAACTACAGTACCCTTCACGGACTCATAGTTCACATGTACCAACATTTAGACAACCATAAGAATCTGATCTAACGGGTAAGTGCAGTGCAAAAAAAGAAAAGTGCGTGAAATATAAAATAGGATAGAGAATCTCATTATATTATTTTATTCAGCCAAGACCTCTTCCTAATTAAAACCAAGAACAGCGCAAAACATTACTCATGCAGTTTAACAAATATCTGCATAGGGGCCAACATGTTTCAGCCTTCACGCGAAATAAACCGTAGGCTTTCGTCAGGGCCTCTGTTCTTCTATCGATGCGACTGCGAAAACTAGTGTTAGTGAAAAACTCAATCAAAAAAGAAATATTACAATGATCTATTTCTAATAGTAAAGGATATAAGTCTCCATAAACTGTGACTTCTCTCCTCTGGCACCTGGTATCTATGTTGGATCTGTGGAGGAAGAAGTAAAATAAACACACTGTACACGAGGAAATAACCACCTAAAAGTTAAGGACCATTCCTTTACTATATTATATTACCTTGAATATATGTCTAGCTATAGTACATCTAATCACTCACCCAGTTTGCCCGGGGAAGAGACCTCACCTCGTCCTGGACCTGGCTCAGGCGTGGTGAGACCCCGCTCTGAAAAGCAAAAGTACACTGGAACTGAACATGGGTTGCAGGACTCTATCGTCCTATCTAATCCCACTCCTGACCTGTCCCAGTGAGTTAGCCTCGCTTTTCAGTCTAACTCTGTGATGTTTAGATCAAAATAATAGGAGTAGTTACTGTATATAAATTATCTTGCAGTTACTTTGGCGGAAAGCTTGGAAAACAGCTTCCAAAGACATTATGAAGACGTGCTGACTCAATGTGCTAAACCGGTGGAGCTGCCTTCTAGGTTCTTTTGTTGGTCACATCAATGTAGTCCAGAAGGTTATCCTGTCAAACATTTTCTTTCGGTGATTATTCCTCCCGTATGTTCCACATTTTTTTTTAGAAAGTCGGTGGGGAAGTTACCTGCTGTATTTGAAATCAAAAGCAACCTAGGAGGACCTACGGATTTCTTCAACATCTATTGGAAAGGGGGGAGTAGGCACTCCCCGATTGTAAGTTGTATTTAAGTTTAAGTTTAATTGAAGACTTTAGTGATGGTCATTAAGGATGGGCTGAGATAAAAAGATTTTCGAAATTCATACAGTACATATTACACTATTCACTCTGGCTATTTTTCAGGTTTAGTTTTCCAAATCATTGCAAAAGACAAATCTGAATGATTATCGTATTTGTTTAAAAACAGCAAGTTTCATGTCTTTTAATCAAATTAAACATGACTATGAGAGGAGTCTGTGAAAGAGACGCCGCTACCAGCCGAGCCATGCTTAGGAGGAGCAGCTGGGGGAAGTCCGAGCGGATCGCTCCGACGGCAGGCGGGGCGGAGGGGTGGCTTTAATCGCTCGTACTAATTTTAATTTTCAGATTCTCCCTTCCCCTCCTATTCCGGACATAGATTATCTTTTAGCACGCTCGACCTCACATCAGGCCCCCTTCACTTTTGTTTTAATTTACCGCCCCCCCCAGCTCACCCCTTCCTTCCTTCCCAGTATTCAGACTCTTTTGGATACCCTGGTGATTAATTACTCATCAGTATTAGTCCTGGGGGATTTCAACTTCTGGCCTAATGATCCTGCTGAGAGCCCTCAATCTAAGGAGTTTACCAACCTCATGACCAGTTTAAACTTCTCACCTCTTGTTCACAGTCCGACTCACTCGCATGGCCATGTGCTAGATCAAATATGGGTACTAAACATTCCGTCCACATCCCCCATAATAGCCCCTTGTTCCTGGTCGGATCACTCCACCATTACTTTTTCCCTTGCCTTAGCCCCCTTGACCAAACCCCTACTTCCCAAGAACACCTGGGTCAGGAAATGGGGAAAAACTGACATGCCTTCCCTTTGCTCTACTCTGGCCAAAACGAGCCCTGAGCTATCTGGCCTTACAGCCAATTCCCAGCTGTCCGCCATCGACAGTTGGCTGACTTTGGCAGGCGATGAATTTGCCCCTTTAAGGCGACTCACAGTCAGGCGAGCCCATGCAGCCAACCGATGGTTCACCTTGGACCTAAAAGGAAAGAAACTAGCTGCACGGAGAGCCGAGCGAGCCTGGCGCAGAACTTATAGTCCCGAGCTAAAAGCAGTCTACCTGTCTACCCTACAAACTTATAAAAAGGGCATCCTTGATGCTAAAACAGAGTTTTATTCGAGTAGAGTAATAGCAGCAGAGTCTCACTCTAAAGAAATATTCTCGACTGTCCATGAACTCGCATCATCTGGCAGAGCCACAGCCTCTACTCCCATCTCCCAGTCCCTCTGCAACTCACTCAATGAGTTTTTTATCGACAAAGTCGCAACAATTAAACTTAACATTCCCCTTCCTTCCCCTACATTTATAAACCCTTCCCCTCCCCTCACGGTTTCCAAACTGTCCTCTTTTCCTTTGTTGACCACCGATACTCTCTCTCCGCTGTTGGATCGAGTCAAATCAGGATCTCCGCTGGATTTCGCCCCGGCCCATATCCTCAGGGAAATCTATCTAAATTGTCCTACCCCGCCCCTGACCCTCCTTAATAGTTCACTCATATACGGCACCGTCCCCAGTCTACACAAATCAGCGGTTGTCGTTCCAATCTTAAAAAAACCCGGTGTTGATTCATCTTCCCCCTCCAACTATCGTCCTATCTCCCTCCTGCCCTATCTAGCTAAAGTCCTTGAGACTCACGTCACGACTACCCTGAGTGCCCACGTAGAGGCAAATCATTGCCTCTCCCCTTGTCAAGCTGGGTTCAGGCCCCTGCACTCCACGGAGAAGGTGGTAATCTCGGTGATGGACAGGCTTCGGGAGGGTATTGATACCAACGTACCACAAGCCCTGATACTTTTAGATCTGTCCGCCGCTTTTGACACGGTGGACCATTCCATCCTCCTCAGCCGTGTCAGGGCGGCGGGCATAGAGGGCTTGGCCCTCTCGTGGCTTGAGTCCTTCCTGGCGGGGAGAACTCAAGCGGTCCATCTGGCCGGCTTCGCCGCGGCCTCCCGTAAGGTGGAGTGCGGGGTTCCTCAGGGATCGTCACTCTCCCCCCTTTTATTTAATCTATACATTTACCCCCTCATTTTTATGTTACAGCAGCTGGAGGTCACGGTGTTTAACTATGCCGATGACCTCCAGCTAATCTTCAACCTTTCCCACTCCCCTTCATCTGCCCAGAACGTCCAGTCAGTCATGACATTCATCCAGGACTGGATGAACTGCAACCACCTCAAACTCAATCCAGACAAGACCGAGTTGGTCTTGACCGGAGGTGGTTGCAGTCCATGGTCCCCTTCCTTCTGGCCCCCCTCACTTGGTGCCCCTCCACTCCCTGTCCCTAAAGTTAAAACCCTTGGGATTCTCTTAGATTCACAACTTTCTATCCATTCACATATTGGTTCAGTCGTTTCTTCTTGTTTTTTCTCCTTAAGAATAATTAGAAAAGTCTCTCGCTTCTTTTCCCTCCCGGCTCTGAAAATCATTGTCATGGCCATGGTACTGTCCCGTATTGATTATGGTAATGCTATATACAATGGGGCCCCAGCCTACGCGATCCACCGTCTGCAGCTGGTGCCCTGATTCATGGCCTCCCTAAATTTCATCGGGCCAGTCCACTACTTAAAGCTCTACACTGGCTGCCGGTGCGAGAGCGTGCCCTTTTTAAACTTGGCTGCCTTACTTTTCAGGCTAGGTCAGGCACCGCCCCTAAATTTATATGCTCTGCCATCGTGCCTTACCTCCCAGGCAGAGAACTACGCTCCTCTCACATGGCCCTCTTAGTCACCCCCCGTTTTAAAAAACAGATGGCTGGTGGAGCGAGGTTCGCTGTCCTGGCCCCAGAGTTCTGGAATTCTCTCCCTGTTACCCTCCGCACTACGCCCTCCTACACTCAGTTCCGGAGAGAACTCAAAACCCTCTTATTTGCGCAAGCTTACTCTGTCTAATCCCATCCAACTGCTGCCGCCCACTGCAACTTAAATAGCGCCATGAAACCGCTGGGTGAAAGTGCGCTGTACAAATGTTTTTAAATTCAAATTCAAATTCAAGTCAGGTGTCCCGTCAGCAGCCGCTGCTGTCTGGGAGCAGACAGCTTCATTTGACTTATTGTTTTGCCACTCGCTGGGAGCCAGGATACTGGGAGCCGGGAGCCAGGACCACACTCCCCAGCATCCCTTGCAAAGCCCGGGCCAAGGGCAAGGCCGTCTGCGCCCGGCAGAGGCTCCACTGTCGGGGTACTTTCACTCCAAAGGAAAGCCTCTCGAACATAGCAGTCAGATTGAAGGGTCTTGAGCTGCATGGAGGAAAGGTTCAGAAGACTTATCCAAATTGTAACCAACATCATGGATACAGCTAACGAGTAGGTTTACGTGGCCAGGGACCAGAGTGGATAAGTAAGTTCTGGACAAAAGAAATCTTGACTTTTTAGCTTACTTAGTTTACAACTGAGTTTATTGTTCCAGGACTTGAGTTATACTTTATTGAATTTGAGACTGTGTTTTTGTGTTAAGGTTATAAAAATGGGGAAAAGAAAGGCAGCTGTAATTCAGACATCACAATTAACGACTAAGGCCAAGGGTGCGGCCCGTTTGACATTACTGAATTACCTCACTGGGGCTATGGGGCCATCGAAAAACAAATCGCGACGGTTGAAGAAACTCTGAATTTGGATATTCTAGGGGTTTTAACCATGGATAAAGAAGTTGGGGACACGCTGGTTGGCACAACTGAACTCTCTGGCTGGGCTGATATCTCAAAATGGGTGTATACAAAACAATACTAAAGAATTATCAGCTAGCACCAAGACCCAGGAAGTCTTCTTTGGAGATGAACTGGTGCTCCAACGCGATCAGCAACTCATAATGCAAGCGCTCCTATACAACAAGAAGAATGTGAAAAGCAACGCGTTTCGGCGCTGTGACAGGACTCTTCTGCAATGCGCTCCAGCGCGGTGTCAGGGACCAAATGTATTGCGTTCCAGCACAACGACCAACCCCAAAAGAAATGCACTCCTAGTGCAGTAACTAAACCAAAAGAAATGCACTCCAGCGCAGTAGCTAAACCCAAAGTAGCGGTGTCAGGGACCCCCAGCAATGTGCTCCAGCACGGTAACCAAACCAAAAGAAATACGCTCCAGCGTGGTGACCAAGATAAGACCCCAAAGTAAAGCGCTTCCAGCGCAATGACAGAAAACACAAGGAAGCACTCCTGTGCAGCATTTTTCTCTTTGTTAACAGAAAGTACAAACAACTGCCCCCTTCAATGTATGCGCACCAGCGTGAGGTGTCAATGGCAAGATGAGCCTGAAGCAATCGAAAACCAGGCAATGCTATGCTTCAGCTCGATGGTAGTAAGCAGGAATTAACAGCGCTCTTGCGCAGGAAACCGGCAAGGCACCTTGGAAGGCAACAGAACAAACAAATGGTGCGCTGCAGGCAGCAACGAGGCTTCGGGAAGTACCTGTGAACACGGAGGCTCCGGGCAGCAGCTTGAGTCGGGACTTCACAAGAATTCAAAGCGCCAAGCCGGCGGGAACCGCAGAGGATAAGCGGTTTCCCCCGGTAGCGCTGCTGCAAAGAAGGCGGTACCCAGGAAGACTAGACCGCGCCTCAACTTCCGGGCGAAAGTGAGGATCGCGGTCCTCTGTATGCACTTAGAGGAGCTTCGGGCGGCAACCGCCGCAAACATGACACCTGGTAATAAATTTGGATAGCTTTTTTAGAGAGACTTTAGGTAGCCTGACCGATGGGGTGACTAAGATCAAAGGCATGCTGAATAAAGCCCAAGTAGCCCAGAATAACAGCAACCAGACAAGGAGACCCCATAATCAAGAAACCCCAGGTGACCCATCTAGGACCACTAGTATAGACAACTGTAATCCTCAGGCCCCTTTCCTATTATCTAGCGACACCCTTGAGACTCAGGGGAAAGGGCTTTACTTTAGGAGTCGTATTTGGCCTTTAGTAAATTCCTTAAAATTCACCCATACTAGAAATGGATCTACAGGCAAGTCAGCGCACGAAAGGAAAGAATCTAAAGCTATAGAGGGTCATTCTTCTCCGCCATCTTATAGAGCCCCATCCATCCTTTCCCCTCAACTGAGGACCCCAGACAACTTAAACTGCCTGAACCTACCACCAGCGGCTTCTCCATATACAATAATTTTGGCTAATGTCCCAAGGTTGAGAACGAAGGAAAAAGAATCTTGTATATCTCTACGAAATAAGACTCTACATTGGCTGGGGGACAAAACAAGGTTAATTGACGCCCTGTTTTACTAATTTAAAATGGTAGGAATAATTAGTTGGCTGGGAAGAGGGAGGAAAATTCTCCAGGGGGATTGTGTGGTTCTCACGTTTAAAACTCCACAATTAGTGGAAAAAATTCTGTGTAGAGCAGGCGATAAAAGTCTATCATTCACTGGTATTAATTTACTCCCCTTGGGCTATTTTTATCCACCTCCTATTAGTATGGGACTAAGACATAATAGCAGAGAGGTGCTTCAATCAGGACAACACATATATAATGTAGAAGTAGAAGTGTCCAATACATTTGAGACCCTACATACACTAGAGGAGATTGATTGACTCAACATCCAAGATAGCAGAGATAGGCCCAGTGGGTTAGATGTGATTCATTTCGCTGTAGATACTCCCGCCACCAAGACAAACGAGGTGCTCGAAGGGGATAAGGGGATAATTAACTACAACGAAAATACGGGCCCAGGAATTAACAATCCACTGTTAAGCCAGCCTTCCTTAATACAGGAGAATAAACACATCAGCATGACAAACTTAGTGCGAGAACCCCCACCAATGCCTCTAGTATTCCCAGTTATGACAGAGAGGCCTACAGAACAGAACGATAATGCAAGCTTACTATTCTGGAATATAGCAGGCTTGCGTACCAAACTGATCACCCCAGTATGGCTTGAGTTCATTGAGAAATTCAAAATTCTCTGTTTCCAAGAAACCTGGGCGACAGAGGGATTTCATAGTCACAGGAGAGCTAAAGGAGACCTATGCAACTATGTCTCCCAAGATAACCATGTTGGTAACAGGAACCTATTATCAAATTATAACTATCCAAGTAGATAAATATCACATCTTGGCCCTGATAAATTTCTATAACAATGGGCCAAGGGATCACATAATGGAAGTGCTGAAAAAACTAAACAGCGACCTGACTAAACTCCAGAGAGATAGGGAGCAAGAGGTAATTACAGTTTGGGGCAGAGATTTCAACATTGGGCCCTGCCCCTTAAACGGGAAAGGTAATTGCAGACTACTATCCGACGAAAATGATCCTTACCACCATTGTTCCCATTCAATCCCAGGGGATAATTTAAATTAGATTTTATTTTCATGTGATATGGGCTTCGCCAACAGTCCAGTTTGAGCATACTTTTAATGAGAGAGGTTTTAACTCAATCATTGAATACATTATTTTACCTAACCGATTTGCTTCTTGAGTTTGAAAATATAAAATTCACAAAAATGCTACTATAAACTATTTCCCATTGAAGTTAAGTCTTGTGCTCCCCTACATCGTGCGGAATTCTCAGAGCACCCAAGTACCTTGGGCCCAGAATCTAACCCTAAGAAAAACAAATGGCTACTCATTGTGCTGGTCTAGGATCAAACCTGCAGAGTTCACTAAAAATATCATGACCAAGGGCTATAATTACCTTTTAATCTGTTTGGAGGAGACAAGTTCCCATGCCAATAGTTTAGAACCTTATGTACACCTCAGGCATGAAATACTATACATGTTGAGGGTTGAAGTCAAAGGAGCACGCACATATAGTCAGGGCTGTTTTGATACAAAATGCACTAAATCTTATACAAAATCAAAACTTGCCCTACATAGACCAGAAGGGGATAGAGATGAAATAAGGGAATGTAGGAGGGAGTACAATCAGGTCATAAAAAAAACGCAAAGGGAATTAAAAGAAAATGCGTGGCCTACACTGTTTGAAGCTTCTCTGAATAAAGATAGTGCAGCTTTCTGGGATGCGGTTAATGCACCCTTTTTTCTATAGACTGTAATAAATCAACGATAGAGGTCACCATAGATGAAAGGCAATGGGTGGATTTCTTTTCGAAAGTTTACAATCAACAACCGGGTGAGGTTACTATGAATTTCCATTGTAGTGAACAGGGCCCTATCGCCCATAAAAAACCTCCCATTGATCTTTTCTTTACTATTGACGAAGTCATTAGCGCAATTAATGCGAGTAAGGCCGGTAAGGCTCCCGGCCAAGATGGTATGCCAATTGGGTTCTTTAAATCAAATTTACCCTTTGGGCCCTATTACTGATGCAAGTTTTGCACGCTTGTTGCTCAGACGGATTCATTAAGAACTGGTCAGAGTCAATAACAGTACCTATGTTCAAGAAGGGCGACTGGCATAATCCAACTTGCTATCGCCCAATTTCCTTGTTGGATTGTTTGGTAAAGGTAGCAGGGCAGATCGTCCTAAATCGGCTCCAACACGGGGTAGAAGACAAAAACATTCTGTCAGATGTACAATTTGGATTTAGACAGGGGCTGGGTACTTTGGAGCAATGCGTCAATCTTAATAGCCCGTATGCAACTGGATCTTGAACAGGCACATCTAACTTACACTGCATACATGGACAATCTGGGTCTGAGACTCAATGTTTCAAAAACCTATATCATGAAGTGTGGGAAGGGTAGTTCTAAACAGTAGGAGTTTGTTTATTGGGGTTAGTAAGGTGGAAGTAACCAAGACTTTCCCATATCTAGGAATCTTGTTTGATTACAAGGGGACGTGGTTTTAGGCAGTTAAAGGCAGGATCCTACTTTTTATGAAATCTATGGCAGCTCTGGCCAACTTCGCAAAGAAGCTGGGCAGAAGGCCACCAGCTATGCTCCTTCAAATTTATCAAGCAAAATCTGTTAGCATAGCCACTACAGGGGCTCGTGTGTGGGGTTTCCGAAATATCCAACTTATCCAGCAGGTCGAAAGCGACTTTTTAAGATACCTTTTGGCGGGGTACTGGCAGTACCCCAACTATAACTGCCATACAGAATTGGGTGTTTGTATATTTCTGATATTATTACAGCCCAACCCGCTCTTTTGTGGCATATGATCTGGACCTCCCCTAGAACTGACCTCAACTGCGATATCATCAGCGAAAGTATGACATTGGATCGGGCCACCGAGATTCCGTGGTTAAGATATCTAAAAAAATGTATGCATGATCTTGGTCACCCAGAGTACTATGATTCTCCTGACTCCAAAATTCTGTCTTGAGGAAACAGTTCAAGAGAATCTGTATGACACACCGGTAGGCAAATAGGTTTACCTTAGAAACAAGCAAACTGTCAGTACAAGCGCATCAATTAATTTTAACCTCTTATACCATATAGCCGTGTATATACAGTATACTTTAAGCGGGTATAACAGATGTGTCTTGACTCGTTTCAGATTTGGGATTTTCTCTGAAACAAAGAACTGGTTGAAAGAGCTATGCAGTTAGCCATGTGATAATCAGTCTCAGCAATTATCAATTCATGTGGTTTTATTTTGTAAATTTTATAAAACACAAAGAAGGAAGAGGATTTTACCAATTTTAAGATTGGGGCGATGGACACAATGTAAACCAGCGTTTTTATTTTCCAATTTATAGAAAACGAGTGCTTTCCATATGCAATTGCCTGTTTTTTAAAGAGTATTGTGGAAGCTAGAAAGACTATTCTGATCTACAAATGTATAGGGATATATGTTTCTGATACTTCACAATGAATTTGAATCCTTGACGTACAGTATTGATAATTATTTGTGATATGAAATGTATTTTTAACAAAAAAGATATTGTTTTAAATTTTTTATGTTTGCTTTCATGATTTTATATAGAAAAATCGAATCATGCTTGTTCTGATTCTGTCTATAAGATGACTAAAGTGGGTTTTTAAATATATTTAGACATGAGAGATCATTTTTCCTATGTAGCGCTATCTCCTAGTTTCTTTCAAGATTTCTTTTTTTTTAATCTATTTCAATATTCTATGCCTACCTTCTCAAACCTCGTCTTGACAACCTAACAACATTGGCAACTAAGTATCCTTTTTGGTTGCCTCCAGATATAGATGCTAGCAGCTTGACTCATCTACGAGCACTTTGCATGTTACATTAACGCTAAAATCTGATAACTCAACACTATCGTAATTCATTTGATGTCTATTTAATCCTCCCACAACTACGCAGTGGAGTAAGTCAGCACCTGCGCAATGCCTTTCATTACATCACTGGTTGAATACATAAGTTTCCCACTTGCCATTTATTGGATTAATTTATGGAGTTAGATCACTGAGACGCTAAATTACAAGGGTGCAGAGGTATCCAAAGGACACCCTGTTGCACCCCTGAAATATGCATGGGTGCACATGTGGGCATGTATGTGCGTCACATGGCACTTTGAAAAATGCAAAAATGTGCATTTTTCAAGGAATTCGCAGCTCACCACCAACTAGAAGTTGGTGGTAATTTGCAATTCCTTAAGGACATTTTGCAAACTTTTTTTGCTTCATACATTGCATTTAAGGAATCGCAAAATTTGCGATTCCTTAAATGCAATTGCAAAATAAGAAATCGCACATTTTGCGATTCCTTGTTTTGCACCAGATTTTGCTTAATACATACCATGTAGCAAATTCGCAAAGGCCGAAATTCTGCGAATTTCGGCCTTTGCGAATGCAAATTTGCTTGATACATATGGCCCCTAGTCATGTCACTAGGGAGTCTGAACAAGTTTAAAGAAACATTTTGTGTATTTCGGAGTGATTTGTGAAGAGCAGGTTGTGGATGCTTATTTATCTTGATAAATTACAGCTGCTCTTGATGCTTGTAATGCTACATTGAATCTCAAATGAAAATTGCGTAGGTGTGGCACCCATCTTAAAATGTTTATTCGTTTTCATTAGGACTGATCATTCAGATATGGCTTTTGTACCGTACATGCATGTGCATGTACCGAGGTCTTTTAAGGGAAAACAGAAATGGCAAAGATTTTTGGTCTATATCCGGTATCATGGGTGAGGCCCATTGGCTATATCAATGCTTGCTCTTTTTAATCTTTATTCTCCATTTGGCAGCGCTGAATGACATTGTGCAATTACATTTTATTATAATTTGGCATTCAGTGTTGCTTGGGAGCTAGTTCCAAAAGAAGGTAAAGTTTTACCAACCTCTTGTAACAGCATTGCAGGACTGTACGCATTTGTGAAGTTTACATTACATATAACGTCTAATCTAAGGTTTGAAAAAGAGAATATATGTAGCAGCTTTTGGATACACAAGGCATGGTCTGTACTTTTTAGTGGAACCTCTTTAAGTACAAAACCAAAGTTGGAAGGAAGTTGAGATTCCTGTGTGCCAGTAAGTCCAAGACTAATGGTAGTGCTGGTTGCAGTGCAGTTAGTTTAACTATCTAAGAGAGCTACCTAAATAAAACCACAAAAGAACCTAAGGCAGAGTACTTATTGAAGTTGATTCACTCTGTGCAGATAAGCTACACTTAAAACTAGCAATAATATTCCAAACTTCTTGTTTGTACAACTCACCTCTATCCTAATTGTCTGATGTCCCCAAATTGTGAATGGCTTAATGCAAAGCCCCTCAATGTTATCCCACAGAACTCCCTGCTTTTTCAGAAATATTACCGCTTCCTTCTTTCAGTGCACCACAGTCCTGACCTTTAGCACCCATTATGATATTCATTCAGTGTGCAAAATGGGTCAGTAAGTTATGTATTTGCCTCTCATATATGTATGTCATCCACATGTTATACGTTTGACTACCAGCAAGACCAACTCAGCCTTTCATAATTTTTTTCATAGGACACAGCGGGTCTTGGATATATTAAGTATTTCAAATCGATCTGCAGGGATGGTAGTGGTTAAGATAGATGCCATTGTTCCTAATGGGGTGAAGGGAATATTAAGGTTGCCTACAGAGTAGTCGAAAGTAAGGATAGAAAGGCCATAGTCAATTCCAGAAATAGGCATTGACTAAGAGGTGAAGCACAGGTCTTCTGTTATAAAGGAGTACAATACAGGGTCCATAATACTATCCAGAGGCAGGCCATTGTGACACAGTTGGGTACAAACTACTGCAGGAAAGGTGAGAAAGTAGTTTTGGAAACAAATATTTGGGTATTGTCAGCATTTAGAGGAAGGGGAAATACATCATCCTCTGGAGCAGTGTTGAGTGAGAAAAAGAGATGACCCTGGACAGAGCCATGAAGCATGTCTACTGGAGGTGAGAAAGGACAACTGGGCAAGAAAGAATGATCAGAGAGGTAGGATGCAAGTTTTCTGTTGAGTGACAATCACTGATGCCTGACTGGAAGTTGTTGAGTAGGTTCCTAGAGTATAAATAGGAAATTGGTGACAGCCAGCTGCCCCAGTATTTTAGAAAGGAAATGGTGTTGGTACATTGGTCAGTAGCTGAAAGGGTCAGCTGAGGGCTACATTAAAAGAGGTAGCACCACTGCAGAGTTAAAACATAATGGATATGTCCCCAAAATAAGAAAGCAGTTATGTAGAGAAGTTAAACAGAAAAGAGAGAGCAAGAGCTAGTAGGCAGAAAAGATCCAATGGCGGAAATGTGGACTGGAAACTTTAATTATCAAAATTAGAGCAGTGGCACAACATATGATGAAGAGTAAGAGATCAGCTGAGTAAGATTGTTACATAGTTTAAGTGCTAGACGGTGCAGGGTGTAAAAATCAGTGATTTGGCAATGTTTTTTATGTCGGTGATTTTTAAGGACAAGTAAGATGCAGAATCATTAGTTGATAAGAAAGTATGTGATGTCAGTGATCATGGAGGTGTAAGTATATTGTTGATAGTGCAGACAAGTTGTTGACGGGGAGGCAGAAGTGAGGTGATATGTTCTTGGAAGAGGAATTGGCATTGTGAAAGGAAAAGCAGATCATGTCTATATACCTCAAGATTTGAAGGGGTCCTATTCCTAGATAATAGTGCTTGCATTTTGGTTGTCAGCTTATGGATAGTAAGTGGGACTGAGGGTTCTGGACACAGGGCAGTTGTGGATAAGGGGCTTAGATATGATGAGAATCAAATGCTTTTCTTTAGAGTGCCACTGAATGCATAGACAAATTTGCTGTTTGGAGCGGGCTGCATTATGAATTTGGTTCACAAATGGTTGGAGGGAGTATAGTGAGTGTTTCTTCTATGAGATGATTTTGCTGAACCCAAGATGGAGCCCTGGTGGATTATTGATCAGAATGCGTATGAGGGCTTGGTTAAATGCGAAGAGTTCAGTAGTGGCTTAGGGGTAGTGTGCAGCACATCATGTTATGATTTATGGGTATCCCTGGGTTGCGTATTGGATTGGTGCGGGTTCCTTAGCAGCTAATCAAAGAAATGTTCCAAAAATAGAGAGTGTTAAAGTTAATTGTTTAAGGACAGATTGAAACTGCCATGAAGGTTGATTGGAGTAGTGAGTATAGGTTACTCCATAGCAGCATCCTATTTGTTGAAGAAAGACCTGATTGTCTAGGAACAATGACTAAAGTGCAGTGATTTTAAAAGGGGAATGGGTGTGTTGATGTAGCACTGGAGAAAATTGTGAGTGACTAGTTCAGAAAAATATATAATCCTCGATGAGGGTGTGGCCAGGATGTGAGAAAATGTGGCATGATAAATGCAGAATACTGCTGGAGTTTGTGGGTTCTGTCCATCTCTGAAATGCAACGACGGGCTGAGAGAGTCAAAATAATCAGAGACAAATGGCATTTTGTTACTTACAGAGGCCGCATTCCATTGACAGACAAAGACTAGCACGTCACTAGAAGAAGGATTTGAGAGCTCAAAGGTGTGTTTAGTAACCAGGTTTACATAAAAGTTTGCATTGTTCTAGAACCAAACAACGTCCCCACTTTGCACTCCAATATCTGTAAAAATGATTTCCTTATTTTCTTTTTTAAAAGTAATAATCAGTCATCGATTCTTTTGTTGTAAGTCTTCTTTTATTCAACTTTGAAATAAGTCATGTTCATAATGTTGAATCATCACACAATGATTGAAAAATTTCCAATGCATATGTTAGGAATCCCATTGCATTTTGGGACTAGCCCTTCATCAAGGATAATTGCCCTAAAACATAATAAGTTCAAATGAACTATTCTAGTACCCATACATTTCCACAGTCTCACAATAATTGAAACAACCACTCAATATGTTCAAACAGCCGGGAAAGAAGAAAGAAGGAAAGAAATCCTTGTGTTTGTGTATATATACAAAAACATGAAGAGTAAAACAAACATGGACTCTAGTCAATGGGAGCAAAGTTTGAATATACAACTTTATCAAAAAGACAATTAAGACAAGCTTCCAGGTTAGTGCTACAAAATCAGAGTCAAGCGTTTCATACATAAAACTGAAACAAAAAACCGAGTGCCCCAATGTTCTAAGGTGCCAAAACTTCCAGCCAATTATGTCAAGTGATATAAGATTCCAGAGCTTTCGTCTATTGGTCAATATACCACCCAAGTGGGTTCACCTTGAATATTTCAACATCCAAAAATGTAATCTGAATTTGGTTGATGGTTTTGGTGAAACCAATACGTTCATCTATGGTATTCAACTTTTTAATGGCAGAAAGTAGCTATGTTTGTTTACCTTTCCATATAGGAAATATATCATCAATGTACCTCCAAAGGGTGATTAGATTCTTAGACCCTTCTTTTTTGTGTAAAATATTGTCCAGTCCCAAGCGATGCATGAAGAGATTTGCGTAGCAGGGTGCTGTGCAATTTTCTATAGCTGTTCCTGATAGTTGTAAATAAAAATCATCATTCCATGTGAAGTAGCTGTGATAGAGCGTAAAATGCAATATTTTCAATAAGAAAACCTTAAGATCTTCATTCATCGAGGTGTTTAAGAGGAAAGATTCTACCTCATACAAACCTAAGTCATGTGGAACAGAAGTGTACAGTGATCGTACATTTATGGTGCAAAGAAAAGGAGCAGTGCTTTCATCAAATTCTAATGATCTTATTTTGTTAAGGAAATCAGTTGTGTCTCTCATGTAGGTTGTCATTTTTTGAACAACAGGTTGAAGGTCTTGGTCCAAGCATTTGCCAATTGGCTCATGTATGGAATTTTTGGTTGAAACAATTGGTCGAAAAGATCGGTTGTGTATGTCCTTATGAATGTTAGGTAACATGTATATGTACGGAGTGGTAGGATAATCCTGAAAAGATACTGCTTCTCAGAATCTGTGATAGTGTATGCTACTACTGCCTTGTTAAAAGTTATAGATAAGATCTTTGAAAATGTTCCAGTTGGGTTTGAATTAAGTTTCATGTATGTAGTATGATCCAAAACATGTTCATTCACATTCTTCTCACAGAATTCAGTGTTCAAAATAACGAAGGCTCCCCCCCTTGTCCACCTTGCATATCCTTTTGTGTTAAATTAGAAACTACTTTGAATTTGTGTTTTTTGAAAATCTCATGAAAGGTTTTGAACCACTATTTCGAATGAGGCCAGGATTTTATGACTCACAGGTGCATTCTTTTTTTTTTATCCCATTAGGGTACCTACTACTTTGTTCAAGCGAGGTTCAATCACATTATCAAAAAAAGTTCAAGTCTAAGGTTCCTCATGAATGTATAGAAACGTATTTGAGTTTCAAATTCATTGGAGTGATAAGTTGGTACGAAGGATGTTCCTTTTTTGCAATGTTTTAACTTCGGTGGCAATTAGTTGACAACAGGATATGTTAACAACTAGGTTTTTTGACTCCTGGTTGACTTTGCTATTGGTTGATCGTTTGTTTTTGTGACCCTTATACCTTTGATAGCGGTGTTTGGTCCACTTCGTAAAAAAGGTACTTCTGAGTAAGACTGGTTAGAGGTAGATGGAATACTCTGTTGAGAACTGGATTCATCGAGGTTCATAATAGTTTTTATCTGTCTACTTTTGTCAATGGATTGATTTGAAGCTGAACTTTCACAATCAGTAAATCTGGTGGAAAATGGTTTTTGTTGATGTTTACGGGTGTAAAATGCCCACCCAACTATAGACTTTACCCATTTTATAATCAATAGTATCGCATTTGAATCAGCAAATTTTCTGTTATTTTTTTTTTCATGTATTGATCTAATTTGCTTGTTTATATCCATGAGGGTCATTTCCTATCCTTCTTTTGTCATGTTATTAGATAATTTGTGTTTTAATTGGCTGATTTCTTTGTTTAATCCATCCAGTAGTTTCGATAATTTTTCAACAATGAGGAAACTTAAATCAAGTGAGCATTTGTATAAAACAGCAAACCGACATTCAGTAAATTTAGAGCTGCAGTTCCTTAAGGTCGATTTTAGTGAAATTCGCAATCCTCCTGGAATCCGTTTCTATGATATTTAATCAAGGTACTAGTGTGCAGACGTTGATTTACTTCTCTCTTTGTAATGTAAAGTAATTGTTTTACGTTGTTTTGTATAGAGTTTGTACTATTCATGGCTGTGTCCATTTCATGGATTTAAGAATACATATGTTGGGCTTCATCAACGGAAAAGCAGTTGTCTGTTATGTTTGAAATTTCTTCGTACAACATTTTGAAAAATATTATTGAAAAAGATGTTGTGCATTCCAAAAAGGATCAGTCAAAGTATAGTAGTACAACAAGAAAAGTAGTCACACTCTCGTGAGTGTTAACAAAATTCACTTTGTATCTTCAAGGTGGGAAAAACATATGTAGGGTGCAGGTGGGTATCGCCCACCGTTCAAAGGTGCAGACTGTGAATACATACAAATTTGTGTTGTTCTAGAATCAAACAACATCCCCACTTTGTGTTAGGTGTCCTGTAACCACAAACAAACTCCTAACCACAAACAAACACTTGAACATAAGTCCTACTTAAGCAGGTATAGTTTTCCTTTAGAGCTTAAATATTTGTGGTTTAAACTCCTGATGTTTGGCGTAACAGAACATTTGTATTTAACAATGCTTGTTGCCTTATTGCTCCCTGAAATGTTGTTATTTGCCTCACGTTAGAAACCGTCTAACGGTTTACCTAATGCCACGTGAGGCACATGCAAATGCCTCAAGGCACGCCTTAGAGCAGGTATAAAAGAGGCGCCCTTGACTGGAGCAGAGCTTCGCTTTTCTTGGATACGCTCATTCACGAGCGTTTTGGACCTGATAGAAAAAAACGCTGACAGCCGGCGTGCGAGCCTGGATATCGAGACCCGCTTCCAAAGGCGCAAAGGAATCGGCAAGTGTCTCCCATTCCCACCTCCTTTCTCCGCCCCCCATACCTGTTCCCGAAGACCTCAGGCTCCAGCCCTAGAGCCTACGTGGATCGGAGCCGTCTTCAAGTTCCTCTGCTTGAGGGAATTTCCGGTCACGGACGGCGCTTCCGTTAAGACAAAAGAAAGAGAAAAGATATTCAGGTTTCAGGTAATCTGTCACTGAATCTCTGCGGAGAGAAACCGGTAAGACTTTTTTTGAACACTGTTAGTTTTAAACCCAAAGGCAGAAGAAGCTTGACCTTGAGTGTGTCATTAACACGCAGAGACTTGATTTATACGTTACTACGGACAATTTGCTACGGATAATTTGGCAACTAAACAAATACATCGTATTGATTATACTGCATAGAATAATGTTTTGGTGATCACTTTCTCGTATTGTTGGAAATATGCACAGCGCACAGCGCAATGATTATGCCATCTGTGGTTAGGTTTTGAATAACAGTTCAAAGACCGAAAGTATACTATTAGAGGATTTGGAAATTGGGCCAAAGAAGTATTTGCCTAATCAGAATCTGTTTTTTTTGTTCTCAATTTATTCTTCTCATTACAGAACCCACTTACAGAACCCACTTAGAAGACCTCGCATACAGTTTGAAAGGTACTAATGTTAGCAAGTGCATGTACCCTTATACACTAACCCTATTAACCTGTTCAACACGTGAGTGTGTTTGCAAAATTCAACTGAAGGTGTTTTGTGTAATTAAAGGTGATGCTATCCAAGAATCATCTGAACAACTGTAAAAGTGTCTTGTATGGGCCTTTAGGTATTAGGTATGTTACAGAGTAATGGGACTGACTTAAGAATAATATTTACTACCGAAAATTCATGTGTATTCTAATTAAATAGGGTGTTGTTCTAATATAGGTCTGCATGCACTTGATAGACGGACTGATCACGGAAGGTCCAGAACACTTCATCAAGAGAAACCATTGGATACCCTGAGACGAAGATCCAGTGTTTGTTTCTCTCTCCACTTCCCCTTTCCCTTAGGGAACAGTCGGTTCATCAAGAGTTTATTTTCCTTGATTGAGTTGGCTGGTTCACAGGGGAATTGGAACCTTACAACTTCAAGAAGGAAACAGCCGGAAGCCGTGACTGGTTGCGCAGCACTTTGCCCTCCAATGATATCTGTAAAAACTATTTTCTTATTTTCTTTTTTAAAACTAAAAAATCAGTCACCAATTCTTTTGTTATAAGTCTTCTTTTATTCAACTTTGAAATAATTCATGTTCATAATATTGAATCATCACACAATGATTGAAACATTTCCAATGCATATGTTAGGAATCCCAATACAATTCGGGACTATCCGTTCATCAGGGAAAATTGTCCTGAAACATAATAAGTTCAAATCAACAATTCTGTATCCATACATTTCCACAGTCACACAATAATTGAAACAACAACTCAATATGTTTATTCATCCGGTAAAAAAGAAAGAAGGTAAGAAATCCTCTTGTTCGTGGATATATATGACAATATGAAGGGTGAAACGAACGTGGGCTTTAGTCCATGAGAGCAAAGGTTGTATATACAACTTTATTGAAAAGAAAATAAAGACAAGCGTCCAAGTTAGTACTACAAAATCAGAGTGAGGCATTCCATACATAAAAGTGAAACAAAAAAATGAGAGCCCCAATGTTCTAAGGTGCCAAAACTTCCAGCCAAGTATGCAAAGTGATATTAGATTCCCGAGCTTTCATCTGCCGGTCGATGTGCAACCCAAGTGAATGTATACTGAACTCACTCGAATGTGAAATTAAAATCAAGAATACTCAGTGAGCAGTGGAGAAATGCAAAATCGTGAAATAGACCTTCATAACTCAACTTAACTTGGCATGAGTTGAAACGGCAAAAGTGTGCCAACTGAATGGATCTCTAATAAACGTGCCAAAAATGATTAGTGCATTTGCAGTGAGAGTGTAAATATTCTTGCTCATTTCATTACCTGTAATGGACTTCATGGACACTTGTGGTTTACAGTCGGTGAAATCCCTGTGTGAACTAAAATCTAAAAGTCCCTGAACCATTTAAAGGTGCAAGTATGAAACATTGTGAAAAAAATCATAGAAATAGAAAGAAGACTAGAAAAGAGAGCTACGTTATCGAAAGAAAGTCATGAATGTCAGCGCCTTTTTGAAAAGTAAAGAATTATTCAAGTAGTAATGGTGGGATTATAATGAAAGCTACCTCTAGAACATGTCATTCATTTTAAGAGTATAATGAACAGTTCAAACCAAAAATACATTTTTTCATTTTATATTGAGCAGAAACACAGAAACAAAAGAGAAAATCACTGCAAAAATGATTTTGGGAATAGGCATCATTATATACATCATTATATACATATAAATTTCCAACTACGACAAATATAAATTGCAAAGAGCTATATTCAACCACAATCTGTTATTCCTAATGGAGTTGACATTGGCAGATCTTTTTCAATAGTAACAGAGTATGCCGAATCCCATCTCGATATATAAATCGCAATGATCTTTGCGGAAAAATTAATCAAGGTGCAATACATGTAAAGTGCAGTCTGCTATATATTTTTTTTCAACCACAATCTGTCATTCCTAATGGAGATGAAATTAGCAGTTTTTTTTCAATAGTAATGGAGTATGCCAATTTTCATCTAGACATAAAAATCGCAATGATCTTTGCGGAAAACTGCAATATGTTCTTAGCAGACATGAATAAGGTGCAAGATGCAAAATATCACAAATATATGCTATTCCTATCCAATTAGGATTGGTTGCTTATAGGTAAATTTCCGACTAAAGTGCAACAAGCTGGTTACCATCAAAACAATTCAGCCTAAAGTGCAATATGGTGATTTTCCATCTAAACATACTTTAAAAGAGAGAGCAAAAGTAGCAGTAAAGGAAACCTACATCGTCTTCCCTCCAAGTGCCGCTTGTAGAATTTACTACAAATACTTTTCAAAAATTTTACAAAAGTGCAGTGCATAAAAGTGCATTTTTTAATTCAACAGTACATCTCCGAGACAGTCTCTAACCTCTCCATAAATTGCCACGCAGCATTGAATCTTTTATTGGCACCTACTCTCTTAGCATACCCTTCTTCAAATTTCCTAGTACAAATTAATTTATTCAACCACTCCGAAAAAGTAGGTAGTTTTGGAGACCTCCAATTCTGCAGTATCAGTGAATGTGCCATGAGGAGACAATTGCTTCAAATGTCTCCTCCCCTCTCCACATGCCAAGGTTTTGTCTCTGGGTTACAAGACCAAAGAGTGCAACTTTAGCATCAGGATGCAAGTATTTCTGGTTGTTGGAAGGGTTACGGAATATTGGATGGGTGTCATTTCCTCAAAGCACCTTCACTCTGTTGGTGCTCTCCCCTCATTTACACTCCAGACTGAGGGAAAGAACCGCATATACACTTGTCTGGAGGCACCTGGAAGGATATTGCCAGTCCCATGATTCATGTCACCCATTCCACTCACACAAATCACTGTGGTCATAGGAACAGTGTAGTCGGCACCTGCTGCCAACAAAAGCTCAACCAGCAAAATTGCACTGAAATATGTGCAAGACACAATCAATGTGTCACTGTCTTGTATTGTTATAAAGATTTCAAAACTTCCCATTAATCAATGGTTTGATGATAGGGTGCTACTCAAGAGGATGGTGATAGGAACCTGATTCAGAATAAAATGACTTTGTTGCAATGGAAATCTGACAGAATAGCCAATAGTAAGTCTGAAATTCCTCATAAAAGTGATGGATGGATTAGTGGGTTCCAGCTCCTAGTGGACAAGGCAAGATGGTGTGACCTTCCCTGCAGGCATTAGAAAGCTTAGGTAACTTCAAGAAATTGACGATAGATCAGTACAAAACTCTGTGCAGAAGATATGATTACATGTATTTTTCCAATGAATAGAGTAATATTCCTTTAGATATCCTTAGAGGCTATGCACAACTGTCTGGAGTAAGAGTTGAAGGGTCCTCATTTAAAAAACTTAAGGTATTTCACCACTGGTGTGCTGTGCCACTTACTGCAGAGAAAGTACCACTTTTTAGAACTTAACTTTCAGCGTAGTGAGTCAGAGCGGTCCAAGACTTACTCAAAGGAATTGTTCTGGGCTAGAGACTCAGTACTCAGCAGTGTAACAAACAACAAGTAACAAATATCTGCCATTCAGTGCTCTTCCTATGACAAGGAACATTACTTTCTTACACACGCTAATAAATACCATGAATCAAGCTAGAAATATAGACAGAATGACAGATCAGCAATCTCAGCTGGTCACAACTTAGTTAATGGCAGAAGTATTGGAAAACAGGTGATGATATGTAGAATTCTCAAAAGTATAAGATTGCGAAGACCACCTAAACCTAAATATGAGTCCCTCTGGGATGTCAACCTGATCTTGAAGCTTTTCAACTCCTGGCCTAATAATAGTTTGTTAAACAATAAGATGGTTTCTATTAAACTAGCCTCTCTTTTATGCCGATCTCCTGCAGAAGAATGGCTGCTATTAAAGACTTAGAGGTAAGCAATAGAGTTTACGATTCTTTTGAAGTAGCATGTGAAATTGTTCAGACAACCAAGACTATGTCTGACTCCATCGTTTACCCTAAATTTGATTTATACAAAACACTGTGTGTGGTAGAATGTATGAAAGAGTATGATTATAGAATGAATGAACATCGGCTAGATGGTGTTAAGCAACTTATCTTTTCTTTTGTAAAACCATTCTAGGCTGTGACTTGCACTACAATTGCTCGTTGGGTAAAAGAAGGTATGCATTTAGCAGGCATTGACCTGAAAAGATTCCAAGCTAATTCCATGAGAGGTGCCATGGCTAGCCAATCCCTCTGGAAATGCAGCAAACTTGAGGACATCCCTAGAGCCATGGATTAGTCAAACTCCTCTACCTTTGTCAAACACTACTGTAGACCAATAGAACACATGGCAGATGTAGTTCTGCAGAGCTACCGACATGCATAATGGTAGCCTCTGGTCTTGTAATGAAATGGCAACTCTCCTAATTACCTAATCAAATGATCAAACTAGAGTACCATCAAAGTTAAACCACTTCATAAAAGGTCTCTTTTAAATAAAATGCAATATTACATGCAATGATTCACTGTGGTATGAGACTCTTTTATTCTACATTTATGCATGTTCTAAAGATACCACACTACTAAGAAACAAAGGCACCTGAATCCTAAAGACAGAAGCCAAAGGTCCCATTTCTAGGACAGCTTGTAAGAATAATAAAAGTCTATTTGGTCATTCATCTCACACTTAGGGTGTTCGTCCAATATTTGAGGTAAGACACCTGAGGATGTCTGCAACCCTCCTGGCAAAGCTCAGGGCCAGGTTGATCCACTTGTGGGGCATCTTTTACACCTCTGGCACTATTTTAAAGTATACATTTTTTTCCAAACACCCCAAATGTTTCTTGGGTACTCCTTTGTCTAAAGGCAAAACAGTAACAGCTGCAAAGTTTATTGTCTGTTTTGTGCCTCAGTTTACACCAATTGTCTGTTGGTCCACAAAGTTCATTTTATTTTATCTTGAGGCCTGCACATCAGGTAGGGCACCTACACCAGGTATGATAGGTGCTACGAGGGAGTCCCACAACCCTTGTGCACCACCAGCTCTATGTACCTGGAACATCTGATTGCAAGCCAGCATGGGAGCCTCATCTTCCTTCGTCAGTCTGGGTCTGCACAGGAGAGGCTTGCACTGTGGTATTCTCCCCATTCCCATTGAATATTGGCATAGAAAACAGAGGAGGCACACTGCAATGATTCTGGGGCTCCAGCCAAGCCTGTGACCTTGACTGAATTGAATCATGGTGGTCTATGGTACCCTGGGCTGCTGACCTTCATAGGCGATAATCAGAGCATTTCCAGTAGCAAGTGCTAGGTGCTCAAGGTGATGCAGCGCCTCTGAGGCCCTGGCCGTCTTTGGCAGTATTGGGAAGCTGGGAGTGGGAATTATGTGTGCTGCTAATTTGTGGGTTCACTGGGGCACTCGTCTTCCCTGGGGCAAATTAGGAAATAATTGCAAAGCAAGATAGATAATGCTATGGCCGAGCAGGCTGCCACAATGCCACCTAAAAGCAGGTCCTTCAATTGAGGCCCATTCGGCCAGTTTACACAAGGTACACATCGTTTAGCTCCTGATTGTGACCTTTGACAACCAGCAGTGTTCATTGTAAGCAGTTTTTCAATGCATCCCCTCTGATGTGCTAGGGCCTATACTCCTGCACTTTTCCAGCTTGTTGTGGTCTTCTTGAGGCCTCTCCTGCATCTCGGGCACTCAGCCTCCTCTTTCCAGCAGAAGAGGCTGTGCAGGGTGAAAGATCTGTTCTTCTGTCTGAGCTGTTGGCCCTTCACCTTTGTCTGGGGTTTCACACAGCAGCACCCCACAGCTGTCATGGCAGATTGCCCTTCCTTATGTGTACCTGGACAAGGAAATGTTCTCCTCCCGCACCACAGGAGGTTTAGCTTGAACCAGTCCAGTATATGAACCACTGACCACAGGTAGGCTTCACCTGGTGGTAACTGTTGGGTGACGGTCAAGTCAATTTGTCCTAATGGAATTGCCGGAATTTTCTTTGTCAGTGGAACATGTAAGTCGCTCATTTACTTTGATGGTCTAAACATGGCAGATGCTTTTGAATCATGTTCCTGAGACCTATATATTTAAAATGTTTTTGGTACTTCTGGCACATTTTGTTCACATCTTTTTTCTGTATTTTCTTGACACAGAGAGTGATGTGTGAACTCTCAGATTTTCAGATGACCTTGTTGTTTAGCACAGGTATTAGTACATAAACCTCTGTAAATATTGTTTTTTTAATCTACACTCCATAGCAGATAAAGAATGTTTGAATTTTTCCTGCACACATAGGAAGGTGCCGATGACAAGTTAAGCTAGTCAGCAGCATGATTTCCGAGGCTTATGATGGTTGCTTCTGTGAGGCACTTCCCATTTCTTTACATACCAATTCTTTCCACTGTAATCCTCAGACATTTTCTTTGTCACTGTTAGACACCTTTTTATGGTTTCTTGTAGTACCACCCCCAGTTAATGAAACCCCTAATAGATGGACTCAGTCTCTTATTGTGAAAGTTGTGAAAGGACTCATACAAAATATTTTTGAAGTTGTCTGGAGTGTTAGGAGAGTGGAGCTTGTTTTGTTATGAATAGATTACCCTCTCTACCAGAACTCCCCACGCATCATAGCCTCCTGGTCACCTGTATGGCACCTCTGTTTTCAGCAGGTGTCAGTTGGTCTTCCTTTAGTGGCAGCTCCCCACAGGACCAGACCACAAAACGTACAGGGGAAACCTCTCCTCCAGGGTCCCTCAAAAAGTGTTCCTTCTGCTGTCCCCTAAAGGGAGTGTCAAGGCCTGTTCTACTGGCCTTGAAGACAAATCCTAGTCCCTGGAGACCAGTAAAAGTCAGGCATTCTCGAATCATCTTTTCCATCAGGACTCTTTGAGTCCATTTCTTCAGCAGGTGTCAAGAGTCTTCTCTCTTACAGCCAGGCCTTCCTCTTATGTTGTAAATTTCCCAGGTCACAGGATGATCTCCAAATGATCTCCTTTTTATAGGAATTTTAAAGTGGGAGTCAAAAATTGCCGAAAAATGGACAACACTGCCCAATCCAATAATGAAACATTATCACTCCATCCTTTTCACGTCCCTTCTGTACAACATCTTGAGACTTTTGTAAATGGTGATCTCAAGTGGTCACTGGACTTTTTAATGTCCCCTCAAAGGCCATATCCAATTTATTAAAGCTTATATCTACAACAGCCTACCTGTGCTCAAAGAGCATGCTGAGTTAGACAGTAGTTAATTCCTTCAACCTACCATGTACGTGCGAACGTGATAACATGCAATCATCCCAGAGTCTTATACTCCGGCTATGCAGAAGCATACCTCTTTTTAAAAAGTATACACTGGTGGCTAGCACTCAAACTCATATTACTTGAGCTTGCAGTAAGTGAGACTCAGTTAGTGAGACTCACAGCAGATATTCAAGAATTGGTTGGTCCAAAAGCAAAAAATCTTCACAATTTTCAAAATATACATACTCTTATTCGAAGGCAGTGTAGGGAGAACAGCAGTGAGTGAGTATGTCACAACTAAGGGCTAACACACATTCCTAAGATTCCTTATATGAAAGGATCATGTGGAAACCAGTACTAATCTCTAAGTAAAAAACGTAATAGATCACAGTGTACTATTTTGCCAAAATTGCACACAGAATTGATAAGCCCACGAAAAGTACCCATCAATAAGATTTAAGCCACAGGTCTACCCAGCTATTTCACACCAAAACCTCCGATATATCACAGTTCGGGTGAAGCAAGTTATCACTCATTTATTGTCAGAAGCTAATCATAATCACATTTTTTATATATTAACCAGAAATACATTATTTTCAGAAATGTGCAATGTAAGTAATTATAGGATTATTCAATGAAACACAGGGTTGACATTTTCGTAGGTTGACAGAATTTCTCCTCTCTGGACAATAAGATGGGGATCATTGATCTACATGCAGCAGTTTATACCCTTAGAGTGGATAATCTTGGCCAGTGGCCCAATTTACAAAGACTGATGAACAATTGCTGAGCCATGGACCACTCCCTTCTCTTAAGAAATGAAACCTAAACATTACATTTTATATTTCGTAAAACACATACTGTTTTCCTTTAACCCCTTAAGTGCTGCGCACGACCAACGGCCGACGGCACCACTACCTCCGTAGTGCTGCCGTCGGCCGTTGAACGTTCGAACTGCACCTGCGCAATGGAACGTCCAGCACTGGAGCTGGACGTTCCATAGCAGTTATGGTGTTAAAAAAAAATGAGCTGCATTTCAAATATAAAAAAGAAGCAATCACATACATGGTGACCGAGCAGGTGACCATTCCTGTGATAGTGCAATTCGTAATGGGTTGCAAACTGTGACCTACTGATAGAGCGCCTAGGTCACCCGATTCGGTCATACCATACTCACCTGGGCCCAAAAAACAATTAAGCATGGACTGAATTTGCGAATTCCCAATACGCGAATTCGTTCGTATTCGTAATCGCGATTCGCAAAAATCCGCCAAATTCCGCAAGCTTGCGAAATTTTCTTTTTTTACGAGTTCGCGAGATTTTTTTACCAGTTCGGGAACAAGAACTTGCACATGCGGTCGCAACGGTCGCGAACATGTTGTTTCCACTTAACCAGCCTGCTTGCGATGCCTTTTTCCTGTTTCAGGTCCCAATGACGTGTTCGCGTTTGCAATTTCCTGTTTTGGGTCGCAATGACGTGTTCGCGATCGCGGCGTCGCTCGGCCAGCTACCAAAATCTCGCAGCGCACGCGAACAGGGAGGAAAACTCATCAGCAAACGCAGAATCATGGTAAGTCAATGCCGCGCGCGCGATATTGGATTTTTGAAGCGCAAACAGGAAAAAAAATCCGCCAACTCGCGAATTGCGGATTTTTGGACAATTTCGCGTGATTCGCGGATCGCGAAATTGGCAAAAATTCACAAATTCCGCGAGCGGAACAAATTTTCCGCCCATACTTAAAAACAACATATGATGAGTTTTAATCAGGTAACCTGAGCACTTACTCTAATCAGTGATTTTTTTATTTCATTAGGACCTTTACCATTGACTTATCAATCCTTGTCATCAGTACCTAAAGTCCTAAGAGATCAAAAGGAGTTAGAATAATAGGTAGAATAATAACATTTGCACTCGTATAATAACCACAAACTCGGGAAAGGTTTAAACTCTTTATCTAAATTTCTTAAAAGTCTTAATCCAAATATTAAACATCAGAAATCTTTCAATCACGAAAATAATGATTAGAATGAAAATATGCAGAGATTTTATAAAGCAGTCTTTACACATTTGACATCAGGGTGGGAAGAGAGAAGGAAACAGTACAATGACATACCCACATAGAATATTTACCCAGAATGGTATGAAGATCAACCCTGACCACGGATCTGTCAAAGGATAGAACCCAAAGTGCAAGTGCCAGCGAGACAACAGGTGCCGACCAGAAATCAGGACAGGTGCAGCCAAATTTGGGTCAGGACAGGACCACCATAGGCTAAGACCAGCACCCACAGTTAAAGTTGATACACCAGTGCTACAACCCTCTCTGCAGCTAACAGCCTAACCCCGATTGGGTTAGGCTCGCCAGCACCTTTGTTCCCAAACCCCGAGTGAGTTATCGAATCTTCTGACAGAGTGCTCCGCCAGCACCTCTGCTCTTAATCACCTATTGAGTGCGTTTGGTCAGTGACAGGTCAGCTATTCGGACAAGTCGGATAAATTAGCTAACTAATCCTACCCTAGTTATACTATTTTCCAGGGCAGTGTACCACCCTCCAATGTTGCAAGTGTAAGGATCCCCAATTTTGATTGGACAAGAGACGGGGAGAGATCATCACACCAGACTAAAATGAAACTTTTACTTCTGAATATTCTATTAACGTTCCCGCCCATCAAATTTAATTTTCCCATGCATCTTTATTCCACCCAACAATGAATGCTCTTATAGAAATACATTGTAAACAATATTTTCTTCCGCTTGGGTCAGCAGGTTAGAATCCCAGGCGCATCCTATAGTGTGCTGTAAGCTTGGCATGGTTTCAATGTCAAATTACTTCAGCTTTTTCTGGAGTTTGACATGCGCAGTGTGGGTTTTCAAGATGGAGTAACAACACCTCCCAGGCCCAAGATTATCGTTACATGAAAAAATAGAAAATAATCAGTTTTATAACACAGAATAAGCGAATGTGCTGTATACCATTTATCTCTACTCTATTCTCATTAATTTAATTTAACTATTCCTTTAATGATTAGGCAAAACGAACAGCTTAGCGAAAGCAGCAGTGCAAGCTTCATGCATGCTGTAACACAGAGCAGCCATCTTAGTTCTAGTGCACAGATGCGAAAGTTTCCCTGCAAGCCGAGAAAGACGTCATGTCACATGAGTATGACAGACGCATGCGCAGTAGGAAATCCCGCGTAGCAGCCGCCATTTTAGTGCAAGCGGATTATTGTTAGTAGAAACACATAAGCAATCTTCTTCTAGATACCTAACGTGTCGTGAAGTGCAATATTAATAAGACAAACATGTTAGTTAGTACATTAACGTTATGTTGAGAGGACTGAAAACAAGCAAGTCGTGTTACGTGGAATCCTTGCTCCATCAATAACTCATTATTATTCATGAGGTAAGTTTATTTGCAACCCACTAGGAATCGCTATTTCAAGAGGTGTACATTTTTGCACATTAGGAATTGTGATTTTCTGATTTCAATTCAGCGTCCCTAAATGTTATAGATATTGCCCATGGTGTTTTAAAGACTGATACCACCTCTTATTTCTCATTTCCAAGTTGAAAACTCTGTATAGGAACTACTTACCAGCTGGGGGAGTGACCTTGACACACAAGTGCCCACCCCCACGGACACATTCCGGGGCGGATTCCAAGATTCCTGCGGAGCTACTGTCAAGGGGAGGGGGGTGGGGGCGCACCACGTTCCAAATTAGAAGGAGAATCCCGACCGCTGCATTATTTTTATTTCCATTTTTCTCTTGTGGTTTCTTCATCCTCTTTCTCTCTCTCTTTATCCTCTCACACCCCATTCCCCTTTCTCCCACACTCATTATTTCCTTTTGTCTGACCTCTGGTCGAGGCTGGCTCTCTCCCCAGCAGCTCTGCGGTACTGTGCAAGATCTCTGACCTCCACCTGATAGGTTCAAGGCTGCCGTCTGTCCGCTGGTGCTCGTTCTCATTCCTGTTGCCCTCCTCTGCCTGGGTTTCAGCCTGATAGCCAGCCCGCTCCTCTGTCCCTTGCCGTTAGGTCCACTTTCATAGGCTTCATTTCTTAATTCCTGCCCTTATTTCAACATTCCTTTCTTTTTACTTGCCTTTATTTCTACTTGCCTTTATTTACACTTGCCTTTATTTTGATGTGCCTTTATTTTACTTGCCTTTATTTACTTTCTTGTTTTTACCTTACCTATTTTTTTTTTTCACTTCTATCTGGTTCTTCCTGCCTCCGTTTTCCTGCCGCTGCTGCCCTTGAGGCCCCTCCCCCTGGTTGGTCCCTGCTCCCACCTCCCAGCTGTTCGGCCCTTCCCCTTCCTATTTAATGGCGCCCGCTACATCAAAGGCGTGCCAAAGGCAAGCCCGTCTGCACTCGTCCGCAACCCAATTGCGACCATCGGCAGGGACCCTGACCTCGAACCATCCACCGCTACGACACTGACGCCCTCAATGCACTCAACCCCAGAAGAAACAACGATTGCCAGCAGTCCACACTAAACTCGACCCACGGCCAGTTCTACTGCCGCCAGACCTTCACCACCACCCCGGCCGCCAACACCGCCGACACCCTAAAATGCATCCTCCTCAACGTATGCTCTTCGCACAGACACGGCGTACAGATCTGGAACATCCTAGACTCACTCTCACCGACATCGTCTTCTTCACCGAAACCTGGACCAATGCCTCCTCCACCCCGGACATCGCCATCGGTATCCCGGAGGAATAAAAGATCCAGAGGAAGAACCGCGCCAAACACCCGGGAGGAGGCCTCGCCATCGCACACAAAAGCTCATTCCACCTTGCCACCTCCAGCAAAACCTTCCCCGCCACCAAACACCTGCACTTCCAGGTCCAGACCAGCCCCAACTCCACACTCCGCAGCACCCTTGCCTACAGACCCCAGGCCCTCCTTTCCAACACCATCACCGACCTCATCGCACCCCATGCCATTGCCACCATTGGCTACATACTCATCGGAGACCTGAACTTCCATCTCGACAACCCCAGCGACCCCAACTTCTCCCCCCTCCGTGACAACCTCACCAGCATTGGACTGAAACAACTCATCACCACATTGACCCACAAGGCAGGACACACCCTTGAACACATCTGCGAAGGAGGAACAGCGTCCATTTCAGTCACACCACGCAACCCCCATGGACCGACCACCACTGCGTACACTTCCTCGCCGACAAAACCAAGCTACCCAAACCCTCTCCGCGCCCCCACGAAGAAACTGGAGCAGGGTCACTGAGGAGCAACTCAACTCCACCCTCAATCGCACAACCCCCACCGCTGCAACCAATGCCAACCTCACAGCCAGGGAACTCCACACATGGATCACCTCCTGTGCAGACAAGCTCACCCCACTACCCAACCCCAACAAATAGGGCCCCAGGAAAGCCACCTAATTTACCACTGACCTCCAAGATGCGAGACGCACCTGTAGACACTGAGAGATGAACTGGAGAAACAGCAAGACACCCGAAAACTACACCACCTACAAGGACGCCATGACTAAATACAACCAACACATCAAAACCACCAAAAGGACCTTCATCCACAACAAAATCCTCATGAACTTGAGCAACTCCAAGGAGCTTTTCAGCGTCATACAGGAGTTCACCAAGCCCCACAGTGAAGCCACGGACATCACTCCCTCCCAGGACCTCTGCAACAAGCTCAGATGCTTTTTCCACCTGAAGATCAAAAACCTCTATGACAATTTCAACAACCATACGCCTGCCCCGCAGGCATCCTGACCACCAGCAACACCAGCCAACACACCATATCCTCTTGGACACTGTTCACGACCGAAGAAACCACCTCAACCATGACAGGCATCCACTCGGGGCCCCCGCAGACCCCTGCCCACCACACATCTACGACAGAGCCACCACCACCATCGCACCTGAACTACAACGCACCATCAACACCACCTTCGTGACCGGCACCTTCCCCTGCCAATGAAAATGTGCACCTGAAAACCTACCGGCCCATCTACCTCCTCGCCTTTGTGGCAAAAGTTGTGGAGAAGACCATCAACGCAGAACTAACAAGGTTCATCGAAGACAACACCATCCTCGACCCTTCCCAGTCCTGATTCTACAGCAACCACAGTGCCGAGACTGCCCTACTCGCCGCCACGGACGACATCCGCACCCTCCTAGACCAAGGCCACACCACAGCCCTGATTCTACTCGATCTGTCAGCTGCATTCAACACTGTCTCCCACTGCACTCTCACAGGCAGACTACACAACACCAGAATACAGGGAGCCGCCCTCGACTGGATCTGGTCGCTCCTCACTGGCAGAAGCCAAAGGATCAGACTGCCACCCTTCCGCTCCAAACCCATGGAAATCAACTGCAGAGTCCCACAAGGATCATCGCTCACCTCAACCCTCTTTAACGTCTACATGGCCCCCTCGCTGCCATCATCCATCAGCACAGCCTCAACATTGTATCCTATCCCTCACTGAGGACACCGCCACCACCAGACTCAACTTCCAAGCAGGAATGCAGGAATGCAGGACATCACAGCCGGGATGAGCAACAGCTGCCTACAGCTCAACTCGGAGAAGACAGAAGTCCTCATCCTTAGAACCACCCAATCTGCATGGAACAACACCTGGTGGTCCACCACCTTCCCCAACCCCCTACCTCCACAGACCACGGTAGAAATCTCTGCATCATACTCGACTCCTAGCTCTACATGAACTGTCAGGGCAACGCCGTCTCCTCCAGCTGCTTCAACACCCTCTGCATCCTCCGCAAGACCTTCAAGTGGATTCCCCTCAAGTCGAAAAAGACATTCACCCACATACTCATCACCAGCAGGCTGCTCTACAGAAACACCCTCTATGCCAGCATAACCAAGTCTCTACTCCGCAAGCTCCAGGCGATTTAAAACACCGCCGCCAGACTGGTCCTTGGTATCACTCGACACAAGCACATCAACCAACACCTACGAAAGCTCCATTGGCTCCCCGTCGAGAAGAGATTCACCTTCAAGATACTCATCCTTGCCTACAAATGCCTACAGAACACCAGAACCCAATACCTCAGCGACAGAATCACCCTCCACATACCCAAAATTAACCCCCAATCCGCCCACCTCATCCTCACCAAAAGCCCACGCATCCACAGAGCCAAAGCAGGTGGTAGATCCTTGCCCCAATTCACTCCCAAGACCTGGAATAGGCTCCCAATCGACATCAAATGCACCCCGTCCCTAAACAACTTCAGGAGGGCTCTCAAGAACTGGCTCTTCGGTTGAACGGAACTGTGGAACTCCCCTCCCCAGTGCCTTGAGACCCTCACGGGTGAGCAGCGTGCATACAATTCTCTCATTGATAGATTGATTGATTGATTGATTTACCTAGGATTATGGTATTAATAGGGTGTGGTACATACCCCACCCTATTTCACACCACTTGGAATCAGTGTCTAAAACAGTTAGAGAAAGACCAGATACAGAAAATGGGGTATGCATGAACATAATGAGAAATACTAATCGCAGCTCACTTTGAAAGGTGATATAACAACATTTCTTTAAGCTTTCCATCAAGCTTGTGCCTTGACTTTTCTTTTATACTTTTTCGTAACAAGGTAACCCAAACAGTTAGCTGCGGACCGTGGGTAAGTACTGCTATTAAGAACAAAGGTCCTTAGCTTTTTTAAATAAAACAAAAAAATGATGAAATATAGGCCATAATCGGGAACTATATTTTGTCACTGTCCAGCCGGACAGGACCTTTATTTACAACAATGTAAGTCTTGTGGTTCAAAAAATAACAAGGCACAGTCCTGTACCAAGAAAGAAAAGAACACAAAAAGCAAAGAAGAATTCCAGAGTGTTGGAAACAGGCAAAAGAAAGAGCAAATGTTGGCCACTTTTCAATCAGTGTTACATTCAAGGTATGCCAAACAACTGCCAAAACACAACATGATTCAACACAATGGTTAGGTTGTGAAGGCAATCTTCAAAGTCGACGTTTCGATCCCTAGTGCTCAATTAATTGGGACCATCATCAGGACTGACAGATTTACAGTATTTGCCTGTCAGAATAAAATATTTACAATTTGAATGACCGCCTGTAGGAATAAAAGGAGGAAAGAGGGCGAGAAGAAAAACGTTTTAGACAATAAACAATTTCAGACATTAAAAGAGTGTTCATTAGACCTGAAGGTTATTGGATCACCAGAGATAACAAACGCATGTACTCGGATTCGACTTATTAGTGCTTACACATGTGGTCCACTCGTGGGGGGGTTTTTGGGGGTATACCGGCGTGGTAGTGACTTGTGAATAATTTAGTATACTTTTATAAAGCCTAGTCCTATTAAAAATGTTCTGGTAGTGCAAGTTTAAACAGACGCGAGCCGTTATTTCGAAAAGTATCCGTGTTTTATACATGCAGTGGGCGTCCGTCATGGGGCAGTCTTATGGCTTCCGGTGGGGCGAGCAGATTAGAAGGAATGAGCTTACCCTGAATTTGCGATCAAGAGCGACCCTGTAAGAGGAAGTGGAGTGGATATGGGTCGTCCGCCTGAAATTAAAAAAGGGGGGGGGTGATAGGATGAGGTGCTGCTTAAGGCGGGGCTGCAGTGTAAAGCCCAGGCTAAGAAAAGGGAATTACCTTGAAGGGTTCGTAAATACTCAAGTCAGGTCCGTGCTCCGCACCGGGTAGCTTGGGACTGCTTTAAAATTGTATCGTTCCCTGTAAGGAAATGAATGGAGTCAGGAGAGTGTCCTACCAAAAATGGTTTGCTGCTTTAATGAATTATGTACTGGTCAAATACAATGAAAAATGTTTTTTTAAGAAAGTCACCCACAATATCGGCACCCGCACAATAATTGACGCACCTGTTCACCAATGTAAATGCTATCATTTGCACAAATGTCACTTCACGTACTGACCCCCCAATATGGCACCCTATTCAGCCCACACGATCCCTTTCCAAGATGGCACCCACTCTTTTCCCTGCCCATCCTCATAGCAAAGCGTTGCCAAATTACATTGTCACGCACTGACCCACTCAACATGGCGCGCAACTCTGGTCACCCACTCCCATCCCAAGATGGCGCCCATCCATGCCGTCTCCACGCCTGACGCCTTGCACGCCTACTTTAGTGCAATGGTTCCCACTGAGAAGCTAGCGGTAAACTGGACATCGTCTTTCACCCGCCACCACTATGCCGATCGAGGCACAGTGAGGACACCTCGCCTTAAGGTAAGAACCGCAGGGATCCACAGTGCGTGTGTTCCGGTTCATTTTGGTAGGACACTCTCCTGACTCCATTCATTTCCTTACAGGGAACGATACAATTTTAAAGCAGTCCCAAGCTACCCGGTGTGGAGCACGGACCTGACTTGAGTATTTACGAACCCTTCAAGGTAATTCCCTTTTCTTAGCCTGGGCTTTACACTGCAGCCCCGCCTTAAGCAGCACCTCATCCTATCACCCCCCCCCTTTTTTTAATTTCAGGCGGACGACCCATATCCACTCCACTTCCTCTTACAGGGACGCTCTTGATCGCGAATTCAGGGTAAGCTCATTCCTTCTAATCTGCTCGCCCCACCGGAAGCCATAAGACTGCCCCATGACGGACGCCCACTGCATGTATAAAACACGGATACTTTTCGAAATAACGGCTCGCGTCTGTTTAAACTTGCACTACCAGAACATTTTTAATAGGACTAGGCTTTATAAAAGTATACTAAATTATTCACAAGTCACTACCACGCCGGTATACCCCCAAAAAACCCCCCACGAGTGGACCACATGTGTAAGCACTAATAAGTCGAATCCGAGTACATGCGTTTGTTATCTCTGGTGATCCAATAACCTTCAGGTCTAATGAACACTCTTTTAATGTCTGAAATTGTTTATTGTCTAAAACGTTTTTCTTCTCGCCCTCTTTCCTCCTTTTATTCCTACAGGCGGTCATTCAAATTGTAAATATTTTATTCTGACAGGCAAATACTGTAAATCTGTCAGTCCTGATGATGGTCCCAATTAATTGAGCACTAGGGATCGAAACGTCGACTTTGTAGATTGCCTTCACAACCTAACCATTGTGTTGAATCATGTTGTGTTTTGGCAGTTGTTTGGCATACCTTGAATGTAACACTGATTGAAAAGTGGCCAACATTTGCTCTTTCTTTTGCCTGTTTCCAACACTCTGGAATTCTTCTTTTCTTTTTGTGTTCTTTTCTTTCTTGGTACAGGACTGTGCCTTGTTATTTTTTGAACCACAAGACTTACATTGTTGTAAATAAAGGTCCTGTCCGGCTGGACAGTGACAAAATATAGTTCCCGATTATGGCCTATATTTCATCATTTTTTTGTTTTATTTAAAAAAGCTAAGGACCTTTGTTCTTAATAGTTGACTTTTCTTTTGTCATGTTGCATAGCGATATTTTTTGTTAGCAGTACACTTATTCAGTGATATAGTGTAAAAAAAGAATGATTTGATACTTTTAGAGAAACATATTTAATTACCTAAAACAATCTATTCTAAAAGTGCTTCCTAAAAGATGTTAGGTGTTATTAGTGGATACATTTAGTATGGCTTTCCAAAGTAGTAAGAGTATTGCAATTACAAAAGCCTAATGTTGTAAAGGACTCAACTCAACAGGCTTCATTCATATCACCAACTATCATGAGATGTTTTTATGAAGGCTCTTTCAAAGCCTTCATCTCAAACAAATACCCTTTTTGAAAATTAACCAGATAAGTAAGAGGATTTTTAAAATCACATTAGAAAAGAGAAGATCGTGAAACCATTAAACGGTTGGGCCCACAGTGGGCCTGTATTATATTTGCCCTCCATTATTATTAATATAAGACGCTAAACAAGTGTCAATTGTGCAGTTCTTGCAATAGTTAGTGGTGTAAGTTGGTGTGGCCAGGAATATCAAGAGTGTGATAACCCGTGGCGAGTGTTCGGCCAAGGAGATAATCTATGGAGCTGATTCTATGCTCACAATTTAGCAGATTTCTGGATATCAGCTACTGTGACCGTTGGGGTTAATGATTCTTTGTGTTTGTAGATGTCTGGATTGAGAGGTTTTGGAATGTGTTACAAGTCAAAAAGTATTCTAAATCAAATTCAGCTGCTTGAAAGGAGAAGTCATATTAGTAGAAATAATCTGCTTTATACAACCTCTGTACAGGAGGGCTGTTAGAATATCCACATACAATAACTGACATCAGTAGCGGCTGCTAACAAACCGGGGTGGGTGGGCGGGTCAGCGGAGGTGGAAATGAAAATAAATAAAAGGACTTAGCTGCCACCTCTCCTCCATCCTCCATCCTCTTCTCCACTGCGGCCGAGCAGGTAGAACACAGCCTCACAGAATCCCCTAACCAATCACGATGCTGCCTTACAGCAGCGTTGTGATTGGTCTCAGCACTGTGGTTTGGGGCTCAGAGAGGGAATGGGAGGCTAAGCATGTTCTTCACCCAGGCTGTGCCTTACAGACTGCTGGAGAACACGCTAAGTGTGCATGACTGTTTGGCCTGCCCATGACGGCCAGCCAAACTGTCATGCGCACTTAGAAAGTTCCTACCACTCCTCCCTCAGTTCTCAACAGTTTTGCCCCGCACCACCCCACCCCAACCCCCAACCAACTGAGCCAGTACAGTAAAATAAAATGAAAATAATGCTGCTTTATTATCGTTTTATTTTTTCCTTTTGAACTGCTCAGTGAGCACTGAGGAAACTCACATCCGCCTTAACGGAGGAGCTGCATCTGACTGATATACAATGGAACTCATTTACATTCCTGTCATGTTCCAGAGTAGACAAACAGTTCATAGAAAACATCTACCAAAGTCATATGAGTACACATAAAAACATTGGGCTGCAGAGAATAGCATCCTACCTGATCTACAGGTAGAAGGCAAAAGCTACCTCAAACTGGGTCACTATATGCTTTTTGTATAAGATGAATAGTGTTTCTACTTGAATGTTGTCAAACTTGAAAAATGGGAAATATTAATAGCGTCCTGTGATTTTCTACACATACACATTCCGGAAATCTAATACCTTATAGACTGCATGCATTAACAAGTATGTGCATATGAAATGTCCACTTACAATCAGTCCTGTTCAACGACAGGAACTATTATCAAAACACATAATCTAAAACAAAAACATATTCCCTATCAGCAATTATGGGGCTCTTTTAATGAGAGCCTCGATGCCTGATTTTAATGGCATAAAGAATTTCAGTAAGCTGCCCTTGTGGAGTCGAGATTTGGCATACGTATTTCACTGACATGTGGTATATATTCATGTAGCACAAATGACTATGCTGCATTTTGACAGTATACAACCTCTCTTGAATATGGTGAAAAACACCATGCAATTTAAGTGTCTGAGGTTCCTCCAATGCTTTAAAAGACTACATTTGCAATTGTAAACTACTAACACTGTTCACGATTCTCACACTCCCCATGTATTGCCATAAACAAAGTTTTATATGAATATGTCAAAATACACTAGTCTCAAACAAGAGCAATTCAAATAATCACAGGGAAAACACAATGAAAGGAATGGGAGTGTCAAAACAAAATTCACCTGTTTTATGACGTGTATGTAATGAATTTCTTCATGAATGGAAAATTAAAATAAGGCGTCTGGGATCAAATGGGAGCACGTTTACAGTAGGGACTCTACTTAACAAAGTTAAAGGAATCTGTGTATTATTTAAGAATGTTCTTCATACGCCACACGGTGTGAGAAAGTTTCACAACCTGCAGTAGGTTCTAAAAGCCACAAGATTTGAACAGCTGCTGTGCACTCTGTGCTTGTTTGGGACCCTTGTTTCACGAACTGCCAGCCTGAGTAAATCATTCTCACAAACATTGTTTGCTTTGGCAAAGAAGCAACAGAATACAGAGCTCTCTCAGCACACTCACAATGCAGAGACTGACACACAACGCCATATTTTGAGAGGTGTCAATATCAGTGCTGACAGGTAGCTTCATGGTAGGGCTCTTCTCTATCTCCGTCTGCTCTCTACCCTTTCCACCTATTCTCTCTCTCACACACATAGGTGCACACAAATAAACACACACTGTTATAATGAAGCCCATCTCTAACATAACGATGTTATTCGCTGGCATACTGTGGGGATTTTTGACATCATATAAACCAACTTCTGTATTTCTGCAGGCTATTCTGATTATTTTTTTACTACTTTTTTTTTTAGTTTTACAGTACAAACGATAATGCAAGAGTGTGCTCGAAACCAGGACAATTACAATTACAACGAAATAAATGGACACAATACATTGGGAGAACATACATCTATCTACAGAGGAAGGAAAAACAATGAAAGAACAGGATGTGGGAGGATATTACTGTAGTAGGGCAAAGAGTGCCACGGCCAATTTCTTTTTGGTTTAATATTTTTACTACACCACCCCCACAAGGGGAAGGGAGGAAGTGAGGTATAAAAATCGCCCTAGGCCAACAAGTAGGAGGAAAAGAGGTATCCCGTGCGTCAGCACCCTGCTGGGACGTGCTGAGGGACTCAGCCTCTTTGATAACCTTCACGACCCACTGAATGACTCGGCCTCTGAACCAATGCATTTGGATGAACCCAATATTCTGTGAAGTCCTTCCTTCCTTGCCAAGCTAGGGATGTGTCTTGTCTGAGGCTGGACTGGAAACTGAAACCGGCCCCGACAAACAGCTCGGTCGGCCCTGGTAGGGTTGGGGGGGGGGGGGGGGGGGGGGTGTAGTTGAAAGCATCACTCCTGTCTCACCGTTGCAGCTTTTGTTGCAGTGGGTGGATTATGCTGCAAAACCGGCCCCCCCCAAAAGGCCTCCCAGGGGTCCACAACTGCCCCCCACCCTGGCGAGCCACTGAGGAAACGCCCAGCGCTTGCTACAATAGCCCGGCCCTGGTCTTGTCATTCACAAAAACGTTTCCATGTTTTAGCGAACCTGAACATCTTGTCTATTATGATTGCATTCAGTTTCTTCATTCAAAATCTGTTCCAAACTTTAGTCCACCATGTACCAAGCAAGGACGGAGTGGCCTGCTTTCAACATTGAGCAAGAGGTAGCTTACCTGCCAACAGGCAGTATGTGCTCAGTTTGGCCATCTGAGAGTATACTGGATATGTTCTGTCCTCTTGGGGCAGCCCAACGGTAAAACAACAGGGTATAAAGGCAAGTCTATACTTGATATCCTTGATAAGGAGCACCAACGATGCCTACAAATGTTGAATCTGAGGCCAGGACCTCTAGACAAGCAACATACCCCCAGATTTATCAATGTCCCGATTTGCGAGTCCTTAATAGCGATTATTAAGGAATCGCTATTAAAGACTCGCAAAACAGGATTCATGTAGAAATCGCAATATTAAATGCGATTTCTACTGCTTCTTTATTTGCGATTCGCTAATTGCTAATCGCAAATAAGGAATGACTCCCCATTCATTCCTATGGCCCAAAGGCCCATAGGAATGAATGGGGAGTCATTCCTTATTTGCGATTAGCAATTAGCGAATCGCAAATAAGGAAGCGATTTCAAGGGTGCTAGGGTGTCCAAAGGAAACCCTGTAGCACCCCTGAAATGGTAATTTACACTGGTGTTGCGCACACACATGTCCAAAGGACATGTGTGTGTGTAACATACAAATTAGAAAAAAGCACTAAAGTGCATTTTTCTAAGTTTTTGCTATTTACCACGAAGTCAGACTTCGCTGTAAATTGCTGCCCCAGATTGCGAATTCGCAATTCTAAAATGGTTCATGAATTGCATTTAAGGAATCTCAAATTGAGATTCCTTAAATGCAATTCCTCGCAATTTAGCGATTTCAAAATTTGCGATTTTTGCATTTGGGATGATGAATCCCAAATGCAAAAAAAGCGCTCGCAAAGGGCCAGATTCTCAGAATCTGGCCCTTTGCGAGGCGATTTTGGCTTCATGAATCTGGCTGATAGTTTCCCTCATCTGGCACTCCATAACAGGTATCGGAACCCATGAACATGGATCTAAGACTTGCTGGGGTGAGTGCCACTGCGACCGGGCAGTGTATGGTTTCTCTTTATGTTTTGTGCTAATTAAGCTTTTGCATCCTAATCTTCTTCACCCAGACTCCTTTCTTTCTCCTGCTTCACCATGTACCTATGCCGAACTGGACTAGGAGCGATATCCAGGTCCTGGTGTAGATGAGAGGCCTCTCTCTGTGCTAAGGCCTGTTCAAAACTGAACTGCAATGGGGTCAGCCTTCGGCCCCCTGAACCTTCTCTCACCCATCACCTGTCAGTGTAAGGCCTGGATTACCTTGTATCTGGCTCTCGGGTGGGTCTGATATCACTTCTCTCATTCTGTCCAGGTTCTGAAGTCTCCATTCTTGAAGAAATGACATAACCTTTGCTGGCCTGATTCATCTGTGTGTAGAAAATGAAGGTCGTGTAAGCCTTGTCGGAAATTAGTGTTATATTACAAGAGACAGAGGAGATAGGATGTGTGGTTGCCTTCTTCCTCCATACTGCTTTCTTCTAGTGAGACAATAGCATATTTTAGTGTAAAAACGCACGTTTTTGCTTGGTCTATGTTGCATGGTCTACCATACGAAATGCTGCAGTGGCATTCAGAGAAAGTATCCTCTAGTGCCCCCCATGGGTTAACCATATTATATTTTATTTATTTATTTATTTTGAAAGTTTTATATAGCGCGAACAAGATCTTTGCAGATATCAGAGCGCTTTACATACGAAGGGTACAGCATGTGAGTAAATAACAATTGGGGTGGGGAGGGTAAATGCAGTAGCGTAGTCAGATAGATACATCAATGGTGATACAAATAAAAATAGGTGGTAGCGTAAACAATCAGGTAAGTCAATAACACGAGTCATACAAAAATGCAAAAGATCAGTAGAACAGGATGGTTCAGCGTTTGTAAAAATCTTCCCTAGTGATAATTCAAGTGTATTTAGCCATGAGGATACCCTTTACTTCTTTCTTAAAAAGTATGGTGGAGGAGATGAGCCTGGTTTCAGGGGGGAGTGAGTTCCAGATCCTGGGTGCCATTCCTGAGAAGGAGCGTTTATAGGTTTTTTCCTTGCGGAATTTCTGGGGCTTTAGCAAAAGATTGTTTGTGCCTCTAGTGTTTCTGGAGCCTCCAGAAATCGTCAGCTTCTGAACGAGGTATCCGGGTGAGCTCAGGTGGACAGCCTTGTGCGTCATGCAGGCGATTTTCAAGTGTATTCTGGCTTCAAAAGGCAGCCAGTTCAGCGATTTCAGGTCAGGGGAAATGTGTGAGTGTTTTTTTGATCCAGTGATGAGTCTCGCTTCTGCGTTTAGAGAAGCTCTTATGGGTGCCGTAGTAGTTAGGGGGAGACCGCAGAGGGCGATGCTGCCGTAATCTATTCGAGGGATGACTAGTGCTTGTACCGCAGTTTGGAAATCTTTGGCTGGAAGGAAGGGTTTGAGTTTCCTTAGGGTATTGATCTGATAGTTCGCACCCTCAGTTGTTTTGTTGATGTGTTCCTGCATGTTGAGGTTGGTGTCAAGTGTTATGCCTAAAGATTTTGCTGAGTCCACGATGGTGGGCTGAACATTGAGTGCCGTTACGTGTTTAAGCCAGATTTGAGCGGTAGTGATCTTCGCGGGAGGTGAGATCAAGAGGAACTCTGTTTTAAGAGCATTGAGTTTGAGATGATTAGCGGCCAGCCCGGATTGGGTGCTACTGATCGTAGAATTCAAGAGCATAATGTCTTTGGGTGATTGTAATTTGAGATACAGTTGGGTGTCATCGGCGTACATGTGGAAGTGAACATTGGATGCTTCTAGCAAGGTGGTGAGAGGCTCCATAACTAGGTTAAACAAAGTTGGGGAAAGGGAGGATCCTTGTGGGACGCCTAGCGATACAGGTATTGGCGAAGACATCAAGTTGTTACTCTTGAATTTCTGCGATCTGTTGTGTAGAAAGGACGTGAACCATTTGAGCACAGTTCAAGATAGACCCATTCTTGTGTTTAATAGTTTGAGTAAATTCTCATGTTTGACGGTGTCGAATGCAGACGAGAGATCAAGAAGGATGAGGAGGCAGGTATCATTTTGATCTAGGATTTGAAGGGCGTTGTCAATTATGTGAGTCATAGCAGTTTCTGTACTGTAATCTGCTCTGAAGCCTGATTGATGAGGGTTAAGTAGATCAAACTGATTAATGTGTTTAGTCAATTGTACTTGTGCGCATTTTTCCAACAGTTTGGCTAGAGTCGGAATATTGGTAATGGGACGGTAATTATTTAGATCAGAGGGGTCGGCTGTAGGTTTCTTTAGTAGAGGTGTGACTTGTCCAACTTTAAGGGCGTCGGGGATGGTCCCTTGTTGAAGTGAACTGTTAATAATTTTAGTCCAGAGTGGGAGGAGCTACGGGGTAAGGTCTTTGACAGCGTTAGCTGGAAGGGGGTCCGTGAGGTGATTGGCTGGTTTCACAGTGCTGAGCAGTCTACCAATTTCTTCTTCCGAATAGGTGGCAAAGGATGACCATGTGGCATTGTTTTTTGGTTCAGTGGGTGCTGTGCAATGGGGTTTGGAGTAAAGACTTACGTCAATGAGGAGATCGTTCTTTATGTTATCGGTTTTTTGGATAAAGAAAGAGGCGAAGTCTTCACAAGAGGGTGCTTTGTCCACAGTGCTGAGTGGTTGGGGTTGTTCCTTGGATTGTGTTCTGATTAGCTCAAACAGCTTTCTCGAACAATTTTTGGCTTGGTCGAGCTGACGGCTGAAAAAATCTGATTTAGACCGTTTTATTTTCCTGAAGTAGGCATTTCTCTTTTTCTTCAGCGCTTTTAGGTGCAGTGCGGAGGGAGCTGATCTCCAGGTGCGCTCTGCCATTCGCATAGCCCGTCTATCGTCATTGAGACTCCCGTCGTACCAGGGATTGGACATTTTTGTGGAGGCTCTTTTTAGCTGCATAGGTGCAGCTTCATTAACTATTGAGGTCATAGCGTTGAGATAGTGATCAGTCAAAGCTTGGACATCCGTGACGCCCGTAGGAGGAAGTAGGAGGTTGCAGCTGTTGGGGGGTAGAGAGTTTGGATTGAGTTTTTTCAGGTCTCTTTTCCAGACTTTGGGCTTGAAGGATTGAACCGGGTTAAATTTGACTTTTTCCTTGATGAAGAATGTGACAATATGATGATCTGACCAGTCACAGGGTTGGATAGATTCAAGTTGGATAGAGTCTTCTTTGGAGATGATAAGGTCAAGGATAGAGCCTTTCTCGTGGGTCGGGCTGTCGCATATTTGGGTGAGGTCAAGGGCGTTGAGGAAATTTTTAAGACTATTTACCACCGCGTCATTATGATCGTTCCAATGGAGGTTGAAGTCACCAAGGTATATTTGTGTGATTTGTCGACCGGAATTGGTTGAAATCAAATCCATGATTTGTTGCGAGAAGGTACGGTTATCCCCTGGTGGGTGGTAAATGCCGTGCAGAGTGCATATCGGTTTGCCCTCACTGATAATATCGAGGCAGATGTATTCATAGGAGGTTGGGGAGGGTAGGGAAGGGGAGGTTACTTTCAGGACAGAGAGGTTACTCCTGTGTATGCATGCGACACTACCACCTTTTTGACCAACCCTGTCTAGTCTAGTGATGTGGTAGTTGGGGGGAACCAGTATGTCCATTATAGGTGTAGAAGATTCAGTTAGCCAGGTTTCCGTCATGATGATTAGGTCAAGGTCCAGTTTTAGGATGAGATCAGCGATAGCGGAGGAGTGCCTAGAGGCCGACCTGCAGTTGAGGAGGGTACATTTGAGACGGGGTGCGTCGAAGGTGGAGGGGGGTTCTAGAGAGAGGGGGACTTTTCTCAGGTTACTAAGGATAGAAATTCTGTTGTTCAGTGTGGAGGGTCTACGGGGGTTTGGATGAATCGTTGGAATGGCGCGGAGGGTGGTGGGTGTGTTGTTATGGGGAGCTGGGTCGTAGGAGCGGATGAGGGTGACTGTGTCGAGGTCCGATAGTCGGTTGCAGGAGCGGTGGGGACGGTTTTCACGATCGCGAACGGGGATTGAGGTCCAGTGTGAGGGGCGTTGAGTAGGAGAGTCAGCCGACTGGGTGGAGGTCCTGTTGGGAGGGGTGGTGCTGGTGGGGGCGGCAGGTGAGCGGTGTCTGGGATGTGTGCAGAGTAGTTGTTTGATGATGTGAATGTCTTCTTTAAACTTGAGGAGGGTGGTGGGTGAGGAGTGACTGGAGTGTGTGCAGAGTATTTGTTTGATGATGTGAATGTCTTCTTTGAGCTGGTGGAGGGAGGCCATAACGTGCTCTAGTGTGGGATATGTGTTGGTGGTGGGGATGGGAGGGTTGGGGGTGGATGACATAGGGGGGAGGTTGTTGGTAAGGAAGAGGGTATTGGTGGTAGGCGGACAGTGCAGGGTGGAGGATGGGCGTATGTTAGTGGTGATGGGGGCGCATGTAGGGTAGTGGGGGGTGAGAATGGGGGGGGGGAGTTGGGTTGTATGCGGTTCTTTTTTGAGGAGGCGGAGTTGAATTGACAGAGGCGGTGTGTTCTGTGTAATTGGTTACTGTGTGGAAGTGGGGGCTGAGAATGGGGGGGAATAAAGGGTGGGGTTCGTCTGTGGGCGTGTCGATCTGATGCTGAGCTTGAATAGGCGGGATGTGGGTGGGAGCTGTGATGTCATGGGTGAAGAGAATGGAAATGTGGGCTGGTGTATGGGGGGAGGGGGTACGGCTGGTGTATGTGGGGGAAAGATCTATGTCTGTGATTGAGGGGTGTGGGGTAGCAGCAGTAGATGGGTGCATGACTAAGGTGCCGGTGGTAAAGGAGAGGTGTGTGTCGTTTTGGGGCTGAGCTAGGTTAGAGGTGTTGTGGTTGTGGTCTGAGGTGTCAGGGGTGAGCGGAATGGGAGTGGTATGAGTGGGGGTCAAGGTGTTGGTGGGGGGGAGGGGGTGCGGCTGGTGTATGTGGGGGAGAGGTCTGAGTCTGTGATTGAGGAATGTGAGGTGGCTACAGTAAGTGGATGAATGACTATGGTGCCCGGGGTAGAGGAGAGGTGCGTGTCGTTTAGGGGCTGAGCTAGGATAGAAGAATGGTTGTGGTTGGGGGCTGTGAAGTCAAGGGTGATAGGACTGAGAGTGCTGCGAGTGGGGGTCCGCGGTTTGGAGAGGTGCTGTATGAAAGTGGGGAACAGGTTGTCTAGTAGTTCCAGGTTCCTGTCTGTGGACTGGATTAGGACAATCCCGTTGTTATAGATAGTGATGGTGGTTCTGCCCGGGAAGGATTGGGAAGGTGTGATGGTGAGTGTTCGGCCATGAGCGAATTTCCTGGAATTGGAGACGGTGAGTAAAGAGAGGAATGTTTTTCTCCATTGAGCTCTGCGTGTGGTGTGGAAGATGATATCAATGTTTACGGCACCATTGACCGGTGAGAAGTAGGTGTCTGCAAAGGGAGTTTCAGGGTGGGAACTCAGTAAGTTGTGTTTAAAGCGTTTTGCAGCATTTTTGGTGAGTGTGGGTGGGTAGATTATTCTATATGTGTGCTTGCCGAAGAGCTCCATGTTGGGATGACGGAGTAGGTAGGTGCGTGAGGGTGCCCAGTAATCGCCGGTTTCAAGGAATAAAGTGACACTAGTGAGCAGCCAAAGTATATGAGGTAGTAGTCAACGCAAACAGGGATAAAAAATTGTAGCAGGAGGGGAATATAGATGCAGACAATAAGTTACATGGAACAGGGGCGACACCGGAGAGCAACTAAAATATATGCAGTAGTAATCAGTGTGTACGGGAGGGAACGGTGTAATGGGTGCAGGTTACATCAATTTGACAAGTCTATATGAGAAATTAGTTGGTACATTACAGGAATAAAAGTTAATACGATGTGGGTTACAAAACAAATGCAGAATAAAGTAGACGTATAATACTAATAATATACTGGAATAAAATAAAATACCTATGCAGAAAGTAAAATACCTGAATCGAAAGTGACAATATTGAGTAGTCAAAAATATGTGAGGTACATGAGTCAGTAGCAAAATACATTTGCAAACAAAAGTCAAATGCAGAATAAAGTAGACGTACAATACTAATAATATACTGGAATAAAATACCTATGTAGACAGTAAAAATACCTGAATCGAAAGTGACAATAGTGAGTAGTCAAAAATATGTGTGGTACATGAGTCAGTAGCAAAATCCAATTGCAAACAAAAGTCACATGAGACAAGTGACACTTGTGAGCAGCCCAAAAATATACGTGGTAACAATCAGTGCATTACAGGTGACGAAAAAGTGGGACGTGCAAGATACAGTTAGGAATATAAAAAATACAATACCACTGTAGAAGGAAAAAATATATGAGGTAGCAATCGGTGCAAGATCCAATTAGGAATATAAAAAATATAATACCACTGTAAACGGCAAAAATATATGAGGTAGCAATCGGTGCATTACAGGTGCAGATAAAGTGAAATGTGCTGGATACAGTTAGGAGTATAGAAATATAATACCACTATAAAAGGCAGACACTCTATCATAGTCCGACGTGAAAGCAACAAGCAGTGTACATTGTGCAACCGATAAGAGTAGTCTAATAAGGCCATAGGTCCGATGGTAGAGATGATTAGCCCATGATGGTCGCCCAAAGATAGACAGACTAAGATGGCCGAAACAAAAGGGGAGATAGAAATGTTGGTCCTCTGTCTGCTGATATTGCTTTGAGCCCCGGGAAGGGCAGTATCACTTTCTATTTGAGCAATCACTGCTCATAGCTTGCTAGGAGGGAGTCTTATCTCTATTTCTGGTGATCTTGTGTGGGGGAGGTAAGCTGAGGAGCCTCGTGGACATCAAAGATACCGGAGGGGATTTATAGCTACAGTTTTATGGCCCCAGCCATTTTGCACAAAGGAGGTAGTTTAAAAATGTGAGCAGTTTTATGGCCCCAGCCATTTTGCACAAAGGAGGTAGTTTGAAAATGTGAACAGTCGGGTGGGCTGAAATAAATACCTTATGCCTCCATAAGCGTGTTGAGCTTGCCAGCAGAGTTTTGCAATTGCAGTGATTTAATCCAAGTGCCTAAATGCAGTTATATGTGAGCTGTGCGTTTGCCTCAGGGCTCCAAACCTTCCAGGCGACGTGAGCTCAAATGATTACCACAAGGATTCCAAACCTGTATTTCCCTGAGCGGTGGGGAAACTCATCAGCAAGTATCCACGCCCGGTGCCGGTGGGGGCAGGCTCCTGTCGGCCCCTTAGCACTCGTTTGACCCAGGGCTCCTTTCAGCTGCTCCTCCGGTCAGTGGCGCCACACCTCCGGTCGCATCCATCTTCCGGTGCTGCCGGGGGCAGGCTCCACTCAACCGACGTCCCGCCTGGTCCTTTATCCAGCCTCCGGTGCTGTGGAGCGGGCGGAAGGGGGGGGGGTCCGCTGTCGTGGCCTCGTCCCGGCCGATCCGGCAGAACACCCAGCGGCCAGCGCCTTGATGCGGGCGGGAGGGGGGGCCTCTCTCAGCCCTCCGATGCTGTGGAGCAGGCGGGAGGTCCGTCCGTCGTCGTAGCCTCGTCCCGGCCAGGCAAAGCACTCAGCGACCAGCGCCTTGAAGCGGGCGGGAGGGGGGCCTCTCTCGGCCCTCCGGTGCTGTGGAGCGGGCGGGAGGGGTCCGTTTTCGTGGCGTCGTCACGGCCAGGCAAAGCACCCAACGACCAGCGCCTTGAAGCGGGCGGGAGGGGGGGCCTCTCTCAACCCTCCGGTGCTGTGGAGCGGGCAGGAGGGGGGGAGTCTGTCGTCATTTTAAAGGTATTGATTTGGCTAATTCAGGACAAGTCTATTCTACCCCAACAGTAGAGGTATTTAACCAAGATGGCCAATGGGTCTGGTATGTTATTAGTGTATAAGATATTGGAGTCAGCTGTTATCCAGATCCCCGCATTGCAGTCAGCACTTCGAGCATGTAATGCATTTGTCCAAACAAAGACACAGTACGATAGGGCTTCGTCCCGGCCAGGCAACACAACCAGCGACCTGCAGGCAGGCTCCTGGAAAGCCTCGGCCGCTCAGCCTAGTATCAGCTCGCACGTGCTCCGGTGCAGCGGAGCGGTCGGGCTCCCGGCATCGCAACCTGCGTCCTCTGCCATGAAGCGGGGAGGGGGGGCCTCTCTCAGCCCTCCGACGCCGCAGGGGCTCTTCTGTTATGGCGCGAGCCGGTCGCAGCGATGATCCGCGGGGAAGTGCAGGCTCGGCAGGCTCCCAGGGCTTCAGCTGCACAGTCCAGCAGCGTGATGGGGGTGCCTGAAAGCGAGTGTCCAGTAGCCGATCGCAGGCTATGCAGGTTCCAGGATCAGCTCAGCAGGCTCCCACGGCTCCACCAGTAGCCGATCGCAGGCTATGCAGGTTCCAGGATCAGCTCAGCAGGTTCCCGGGGCTTCATCTGCACAGTCCAGCAGCGCGATGGGGGTACCTGAAGGCGAGTGTCCAGTAGCCGATCGCGGGGCTATGCAGGTTCCAGGATCAGGTAAGCGGGCAATCCAGTTACTTTTGTAGCTTTTCCAGTTACTTTCAGTGTTTCCGTTCCGTAGGACTGGTGGGTGCTAGCAGGGATAAAGCCCTAACTGGGATCCCAAGCACTGGGAGCTCTTAACAGGAGCTCCTACCAGGCTGCCATCTTGGATTCATGATGGGATTATATCCCATCCATGCATGTGCTAGGCGTAACTGGGTGGATAACAGTTAGCACAGGATATCTGGATGTCCTGTGCCTAAATCAGGCTGCCTTTTGGAGAGGGCCATCTTGGAGAACTAGAGCACTTGTTCTCCCACACAAATTGCAACAAGATTGTAGTTCAGCCAACATATGGGGAATTTCATAGGAATGGTTTAGGCTGCCTATAATCTGCGAGGAAGGAAATTCATTTTAAAGGTATTGATTTGGCTAATTCAGGACAAGTCTATTCTACCCCAAAAGTAGAGGTATTTAACCAAGATGGCCAATGGGTCTGGTATGTTATTAGTGTATAAGATATTGGAGTCAGCTGTTATCCAGATCCCCGCATTGCACAGTCAGCACTTCGAGCATGTAATGCCTTTGTCCAACCAAAGACACAGTACGATAGGGGTTGGATCAGCCTCTCTCGCTCTGTGGTCTTTGTGAAATCGACTATAAATATCAGTATTTTCGGGAAGGCTTCTAATTCTTCATTGAGTGCTGGGGTGGGATTGCTGGGTTTTTAGGAAACAGAAGACATCATCTACGAATAGGACATTTTTTATTCCTAAACTTTGACCTCTTCTCCCTTTATTTATACTTGATTATCATTGATTTATTTGTATTAATTAGGCATTCCATTGCAAGAGCAAAAATGAGGGAGGAGAGGAGGCAGCACTGCCTCATTCCTCTCTAGAGTCATATAGATTGCAATAGATCACCATTGATTTTAATGTTGACTAAATTGGTCCCGTGATTGGCTGCCACAAATGAGGCCATTGTTCTGCCGATGGGCATTTTGGAAAGGACCATGAATATACATTTCAAACACGATTAAAATCCATTTCCACTGTGAACTAAAAAAGTACCATCTGGGTTTTGTTTTTAGTAGTTATGTCCATCTGGTTCACTGCCAGCCTTGTGTTGCGATAGGTGTGACGACCTTGGACAGACCCTAACAGGAGAGTGTGAGCATTTTTGCATCATTATTGAGAAGCACTATTGATGATACTCACTGCTATTAAGAAGGTCTTTGCCTGGCTTTCAGATCACGGTAATGATTGCTTACCTCATAGTGTCCAAAACCTGCTGGACCTCCTAATTGTGATTAGATAACTTGGCCAGGGGGTTGGCCAGGGCATCCTGGTACGTTGTATACAAATGCATAGGAAATCTGATGGGCCCTGTTCCCTTTTTTCTCTGTATTCATTGGATAGCCATTTTGACTTCTCAACAGGAAATAAGCCCCTTAAGGTCTTACAAAATATCTGGGGCTCCCTCTGGTGATCTATAATACCTCAAATAAGGATCTAGCACATCTGGATCTACTGTTTGACCACAATACAGTTCGGTAGTGGAGTAAACAGTGTAATGTGGCAGTGGTTCACCATTGACCCTTGTTCGGCCTGGTGCTTTCATAAATAGTTGCATGTCTGTATGTCTTTAGTTTGACTGCCAGGATGTGGTCTACCTTGACTCTCTTTTCATAATTCTTTTGCCCAGTGTAAATCATCTTCTTGGGCATTTCCCTATTAGCAGCTGCTCAAGTTCCCCATGTGCTTTACTGCAGGCGTGAAATGTTTTATGTGAGCAGTGTGACTTCTGTTGACACTTGACTGTCAATATTTGATCCTCTAACTCGTGCTGTCTTTCCCTAAATAGTCTCTGAAATCTAGAGGTGAACTAAATTAGTTCCATGCTTACAAACCCTATTGCCACATTGTTCGGAAGGTTTTTTCACCTGTGATGTCCTCTTGGTATTAATGATGGATAGCTTCGGCTATAGTATTTTTGAGGAGGCATCCTGGACAAATACACTGTTAAGGCTGTAGGTCTTAATTAGAGGGGTCATAGCCCACGAGTCCCAGGTGGTTTCAGTGTTACAGGAGAGTGATAGGAGAGTTTCAGCTCATGCGCCTGTTTGTTCAATAGAAATAAATCAGTTCTAGAGTGGGATGTGTACCCTTGGCAGAAGAATGTGCAGTCCTTCTCATTGGTGTGCGGCAAACGGCATATTTCCAGCAGACCTAAAGCCTCTTTGCCCTCTTTCACAGCCTGTGGCATACTAAAGGAGCCTAATATTGAGATGGACATATATATATAGCCTCATCCAGAGCAGCATTAAAATGCAGGAGGTTTCCATCAAAGAACTATATCCAGACAAACATTGAAAAGTAAAAGTCATTCTTCCTTCCCCTCATTGGTCCCATATATCAAAAAATTGTAATACTCCATTGTTAGACCTGGGATCCTTGGCGTGGTGTCGCCTGACACTTTTGCCTTCTGACTTCCTGTTTTGCCTGATTCGTTTTAGTTGGCTTTTGGATTCTGCACATCTTACCACTGCTAACCAGTGCTAAAATGCAAATGATCTGTACTCTAAGCATACCCACTATTGGCATATTTAATTTACTTGTAAGTTCCTAGTAAAGTGCACTATGTCCCTCTAGGGCCTGTAAGTTAAATGCTATTAGAGGGCCTGCAGCACTGATTGTGCAATCCACTTTAATAGCCCTTAAACATGGCTCAGGCCTGCCACTGCAGAGCCTGTGTGTGCAGTTTTCACCTGCCAGTGCAAAATGGCAAACTCACCTACTTGCCAGGCCCAAACCTTCGCTTTTCTCACATATATGTCACCCCTAAGGTAGGCCCTATGCAGCCCTATTGTCAGGGTTTAGTGTATTTGGAAGGCAGGACATGTACTTTTGAGTTTTACATGTCCTGGTAGGGATAAACTGCTACATGTATTTTTCACTACTGCAACGCCTATCTATCCCATGAGTTAACATAGGGATTGCATAGAGATTTTGAGGGGTGTCCCTGGACCCACAATTTAAAATCACACCTTATGGTGAAGTCAGAATTGTTAGTCTGAAAATGCCACTTTTCGAAGGTTGTATTTTTCTTACTTTAAGCATTCTGTGCCTCTGTCTGTCTCTAAATATACATCTGGGTTGGGTGACAGCTGGGCTTTGTGCATTCACTCTAGACAGTCTCACACAAAGGGAGCTGGGGTGTGACAGTTGCAACCTTTTTCTATAGTTTTGTTAAATTTAAATCATTATGTTATTGAAGAATACTTTTTTCCCCTTTAACCCCCCCCTCTCCCCCCCCCCCCCCACACACACACACAACTGCATGCACAGGGAGCAAAAACAAATGTACAATAGTCAAATAAAGCCTAGAAGCACATCCTTTGTAGCACAATTGAGACATTATAATGAAAGGTATATATCACTCTTACATAAATGTTCCTCATGTCATTGGAGACTTTTTCAAATTGACTGTCCCTTAATTCTGTCCATAATAGTGGAGCCCATTTCCGTTTTCTTCTTTTCCTAGCTTTCTTCCTCTTGCAAAAATATAATGATATCTCAATGTTGTGAATTGCCAGGAGTCTTGCTAGCCATTGCTGGAAATAGAGGGGGGGGATTGATGAAGCCAAGCAGATTCTCTACATAATCAATACACCACATTGGAGACAAACATAACCAGCTGAGCTGGATAAGCAACCTCTTCCCTACGTATGCCCAACAAAATAAGTTGGGGAGGGGGGTAAGTTACATTCCTATTTTTCTCAAGGAATGTACTTATCTCAGCTTTGATCTCATATAACACAGGGCAAGTCCCTAACATTTCTACCAGGTATGATCCCAAACGCTGGCACTCAGGGCAACTAATACTGACATTTGCATTCTAATGGCCCATCACCAGGCTGATGGGCCTTCATGAAGTAAATTGGGAGGGAGCAGCTGACACATGCACCTGAATAGTGCTGTGCCTGTCCCAACACAAGTAGCTGCATACCCCCCTGTAGTGTGTCTGGAGCCAGGCAGAAAAGGCGGGAAGCATGAGATCGTCAAAGGCCTCTATGATGTCTCCCCCACTTCAAAGACACATTTGGGTATAAGTACTGGACCCCTTACACCACCAAATCAAAACTCATCTGGAACCGATGACGTTCTACTTGGCAGAAGAGCTGGTGTGCTGCAGCAGGGACAGCAACTTTGAAAACTGCTTTGCTGTGTGAGCCTGCTGCTTGCTGTTAGCTGTGCTTTAGGATGGACTGCCACTTTGCTACCTGCTCTGCTGTGGTGGCATGCTGCCTGATGCTTCTTAAATGGGAATGAGAGGGACTGGACCTGTTTTCTGCATACTTGAATCCAAGATTCTCTAAGGACTTACTGACTTGCCTCCTGTTCCTTGAAGTTTCAGGGTCACAAAAGACTTCTTGTAACTCTGCTAGTGCTGCTGGACCTTGCCATCTGTGAGTCCTAACCTAGGCTGAGATGCCCCCTCCAGTTGTAGGCCTCAAAAGTGGTTTCTGCAGCTGTTTTCTGCAACAATGTACACCATTGTTGCTTTGCGCAACACGGAACTGACGCAATGCCATCTGACACAGTGCCGATTGGGTGACAACATGGTCTCGACCGCAAGGTTTGCCACTGACGCAGCACTGATACATAGACACAGCTACATGGCTCAACTCAGATGCAGCGTGACTCTTTGAATCCATCTACGAGGCTCGACTTCGCCGGATCTACCTGGGTGTGTGAATCAGAACCGATACAGGCAAGTCCTCAATGCGTATGTTTGCTCCGTACAACAAGGTACTTTTTCAGCAGGCCCTGCATTCCCTTCATCGCGGTCAGCCTGAACTTCCACTTTACCCCTGTCTAGCGCAACCTCAAGTAACATTTTAGTGCTATTTACTTCAAAGCACTGCTTTTTGGATTTAATCTTTAAAAATCATTTCTCAACATCTGCTTATTGTAGTCTTTCCATTCATGTCTTGTTTTTACTTAGATAAATATTGTCTAATTTTCTAAACGGGGGTGGAGTCTTTTTGTCGTGTTTTTACTGTGTTACTATATTTTAAGTGTTGAACAAATACTTCACACATTGCCTGTTATGTTAAGCCTGACTGCCCTTTGCCAAGCTACCAGAGGATGTGCATATGTTCATGTAAGTTGTTTATCTTTTGCCAACTAGAGACCCAATTTCTAACATCTATCCTGCAAATTACCTTTAATTGCTACAATTCTCTCCATTTGTTCTTTTATGGGAGCATAAAGGTGAAAAGATAGGATTCTCCACAGTAACACTGCTGCTACCTTTGTCTTATTCAGGGCATCAAAGTGGAACTGATATTTAAACTAGCAGGATCTGAGCCTAGGTCATTGTAAATGTGTACTATTGTATTCTTTGTCATGGAGCCATTTTAGGATTGCCCACATTTACATTGGGGTGTTCAGGCTCTGCATATTTAAGGTGACTATGTGGAGATCAAATGTCATGGAATATGTAAAGTGAGATATGTAAAATGTGCTTACTTGCTAGATGGTCTGAGTGCCATCCCATGCTAAATCCCAGGACACCTTAAAGCTCCCTAAGGTATCCTTCTGAGTCTTTTCTGCAACACTAAATAACCTCTGGCATGGCCATCTGAATGGTCCATGTAGCCTCCCAACCCCTCCTCCACCAACATTGTGTCATACTAATAAAACTAGAGATAAACTTACAGAAAAAAACAGTATAGCATTGTAAAGCAAAGCTAACAAGCATGCAACTCAAGTGGTGTATAAATATATGGCCCTTATGTGGGGGGCAGCAACCAATATCCACTAGTTGTGAGGCTCCTGCTGGGCCTATGTCATAGTCTAAGGGGCTGAGCTATATTTTGGCTGAGCAGGCTCTCTGTCACAACAGCAACACAGTTACCTCCCCATCAACACACTGTCCACCTGTCCGATATATATGGAACATAGTTTGGCTATGGTGGTGACTATGGATGATGGAGTAAGTAAGAGCTGTCAGAAAATTGACTATATGTCCTTCCGCCCAATTAGTATGGGGAGACCTGTAGAAAGCAAAAACAGGAGATCCCAGGTCGAAAGGTTAGGGGAAAACTACACCAAGGATGCCAGGTCTAACAACAGATCTATATCATGGAACACACACGTGATCGCTTATGACAACAAGCATTTACAATGCAATAGGTATCGCATTATTAAAGTTTGAACTATTGGCATTGTAATCGACAATGCCTTTTATTCATTTGTTTTTAAAACCTGCAATCAGTGCATAAACACACACTTTGAGCGTATAGTCCTTGCTTACGACGAGCAAGGCTGGCAGTAAAAGAGACTGCCAGCCTTGCTTCTCATAAGCATGGACTATAAGTACAAAGTGCTTGTTTACGCACTGATGCAAATGAATAAAAGGCATCGTCATTTACAATGCCAATAGCTCAAACTTTAATAATGCGAGACCTGTTGCATTGTAAATGCTTGTTGAAATAGATATTGATCTCACCATCATTGTTGGGACCACAGTGAATACCATTCAAGACCACTGATCATGACATCTGTGAGCTCCCTTTCTATCTTCAGAAGGGTGTTGTCCTTTGGCTGCACAGGAAATTGTTGTCAAGACGAGATCCCAGGTGATGAGATTTACCACCACGGTAGGCTGATGAGATTTAGTCCTTCAGGGACTTTGCGGACCAAAACTTGTTAGTCTGTTGCTGTTCGATTTTAGTTTTTGCTCTTCCGACCAATAGGTATCGCAGAATAACCTGGAGCATAGGTCGACGTCCCAAAGTCTAGTGTTTCACACCTGTTCTCCGTCCTTCCAAACCATGGCAGGAAGAGTGCATATTAATACAATGTTTAGATTTTTTTTTAAATACAATAAATAATGCCATGTTTTGTTTTATATTTTTGTATTCCATTCATTTTCTTTGACAAAAAGATTAAACCTATATGTGAAAGCATCTTTTTCTCGTCCTTGCCTGGCCCCATCCACCATAGAGCATAAATAACTTTTCCTACGTACTTGCACTTTATTATGTAATTACGTCTGTTTTTCAAACACTTTTAATCTATTTAAAGCTCATTGTTGCTGTAATCGCTCTTCTAAAGCTAAGCCTTGTGTTCCACCCTGCTACCAGTAAAGTGAGAAAAGGACTGGTTTACAGTCTCTGGGGTATCCTGTACTTTATGAATACAACAGTTGCACATAGTATAACAGTTATACTAACATATTCCACTAACACATAATTGTTCAAGTGGATGAGCACCCTCATTACCATGTATGAATCCAATATAAACATATTCATATTGTGTAGTAGTGTTCTGAGATGCAAAGCACTTTTCCTTGATATATATGCTATGTTATGTTATGTTATGTTATGTTATTTGAAGAGCGTATTATCACTTGGAAGGGTATCCTGGCTCTGAGCAGGTATGAGTCAAGGCAAAGCTAGGACTTAGTGGGACTGCTCGAAAAGCCAGCTCTTTATTTTCTTGTGAAGTCAAGAAGTGAGGAGGAGTCTCTAATGTGTTGCAGCAGGATGTTCCACTCATTAGGAGTGATACAGGAGAAGGCTCCACTGTCAGATCACTGTTGAACAATTCAAACTCCTCACGATTCTCATTAGAATAGATGATGCTGGCTAGCGGGATCATATATGTGTTGAAGAGGCTAGGGCTCAGGGAGGATCCTTTTGGATCTCCACAGAGAAGGTTGTGAGTTGCCAATGGGTAGAGTGCCAGGCTAACTAATTTCCAGTCAGGAATGAGAAGATCCATCAGAGTGTGTGTCCTTGGATACCAATGTCATGTAGGCATTGGATGAGGATGGGGTGGGGTGGAAGATCATGTCAAATGCTTCAGAGAGGTCCAGGAGGATGAGGGATACTATTTCTCCTTTGTCCAGAGTCATCCATGGTTGTGGTGAGGGCAGTTTCCTGGATGCGGTTGGTGAATTCAAGAAGTGAGGAGGAGGAGGCTCTAATGTGTAGCAGTAGGATGTCCCACTCATTAGGAGTGATACAGGAGAAGGCTCCACTGTCAGACCTGTTTTTCTGTATGCATTGGATGTATGCAAGTAGCAGTTCGAATGAGCAGAGATGTCTAGAAGATTTTTGAAAAGCTGCGGTGTTTGTTGAGGTATGCTTTGCCAGTGTTATGCAGTGTCTTGAATATGTTGGTGAGAAGTTTGAATTGTTCAACAGTCCAACAGTAAAGTGCTCTTCCTGAAGATCACAATTTCTGTCTTGTCAATGTTCAGCTTCAGACAGTTGGTCTTTATCTAGTGAGATATTTCAGTCAACGAGGCGTTGAACTTGCTATGAGTACTGGATGTCTGTTCCATGAGAGCGCGAATGAGTTGTGTGTTGTCTACATAAGAGAGGACATTGATGTAATTAGAGAAGATGATGCTGGCTAGCGGGATCATATATGTGTTGAAGAGGCTCAGTGTGGATCCTTTTGGAACGCCACAGATTAGGTTGTGGGTGACCAATGGGTACAGTGCCAGGCTAACTAACTTCCAGTCAGGAATGAGCGGATCCATCAGAGTGTGTGTCCTTGGATACCAATGTCATGTAGGCATTGGATGAGGATGGGGTAAGAGACCATGTAAAATGCTTCAGAGAGGTCAAGGCGGATGAGGGATACTATTTCTCCTTTGTCCAGAGTCATCCATGGTTATGGTGAGGGCAGTTTCCATGATGTGGTTGGGTCTGAAGTCAGGTTGAGTGGTGCTGAGGAGTTGGTAGTCATTGAAGTATTATGTGAAACATCTGTTGATGAGTTTCTTTAAGACATTGGCCTCAAATGGTAGAAGGAAGATTGGTCTGTAGTTGTGCAAGCATTGAAGGGTTCACAAATGGTATCGTTAGCAATGGGAGGACAGTTGCATGTCTCCAAGCATCCATAACGTTCGCAGAAGATTTGAAGATATTCAGATTGGGTATGAACATGGTACTGATGGGTTGTAGTCCTTTGATGTGAATGGGTCTGAAGTCAGGTTGAGTGGTGTTGATGAGTTTGTAGTCACTGAAGTATTATGTGAGACATCTGTTGATGAGTTTCTCTAAGACATTGGCCTCAAATGGTAGAAGGGAGATTGGTCTATAGTTGTGTGAGCATTGAAGGGTTCACAAATGGTATCGTTAGCAATGGGAGGACAGTTGCATGTTTCCAAGCATCTATGACTTTCGCAGAAGATGTGAAGATATTCAGGTTGGGTATGAGCATGGTGCTGATGGGTTGTAGTTCTTTGAAATAAAGGCCATATTTATTACCACAGTTGCACTGCGCTTGTACCAGCAATGTGGAATGTGTGGCACAACTGACAAATTGAGATTTCTGAAGCTATGCAAGGCCACTTTCCGTGGCCCTGAGTGGCTTCATACATCTTGTGTAAAGCATTGCAGCATAAGTTGATACACTGCCTTACTCTACACTAGGGTGGGAACTATGCCACTTTTCTGCTGATCTCTCTCCATGACATCAGTGTTGGAAGCTGAATACCTCTTTCCCACCAATGATCACACTTACCTTGTATTGCTTTATTCTTCCACAAAGAAACTGAAATGAACGCATAGAATGGTTTGCTGATGTGCACAACACTAATCCTAATAACGTTGGACTAACCACAAACTTTGGGTTCTTCTGAGCAGAGTACTGCCTGGCATAAAATGCTTCAATTCCTCATCCTGAGTTGTAAGCTCTATATGAATGCAATTACACTTACAATTACTTACTCTACCCCTTTATCTTTGACACGCTCCTACTATTTCCTATTTATGTTTGAAAACTAGTTTGGTATTCAAAACCTGATCAGGCCAATATGCACCAGCTTTTAACAAATAGAAAAGGTTAGTTTCTTCGGTAGTAAATCAAAGGAGAGCTTGGCATAAACTCCAACAAAATGAATACAACAGTACCTTATTGAGAAAACATAGTTCCCTGAAAAAACTAGACATAGCCTCTGGTTGCCTGGTTGTACTGGCAAACAACTCGCTGTCATACTATCAAATGGCAATTCATTAGGACCAAATTGTGAAATAAACATCTACACAATAGTTGGTTGTCTGGGTTAGTAACCTGGATGAACCAAACTTAAAACCTACTGTGAGGTACCTGGTTGTTATGGACCTACGGAACCATAGTAATGCAGTACATTAGGCATTGTTTATTTCACAATAGTGTCCTGATGAATTGCTATTTGGTTGCATCATGGCCATGGCAAGAAATATGTTGGCCTTTTGACTTGCGTTACTTCTGAACATTACTTCGGCATTGCGCCACTAGCATTTTTATTTTAGGTTTGGTGGACTCGCTGTTTAAAGTTTATTCTGGAGTACCTCCATATGCCATTTTATTCACCTCCACTTAGCACTCACACTCCTATATAAGGAAGCCATCAGAGAGGAAAAGATCTCCTATTTTTCAGCAATGATGGAATCTACTAGATCTTCTATGGAACTTTTTACGATGATTAACTCCCTCCTAGTTCCCTCGACCAGTGCAAGCACTGAGGTCTCCTAGGATCTTTGTGATAAAATGGCGGGTTTTTTCTTTGCGAAAAATAAGGGCATCTACTCTTCCTTTGAGAACTCAAATTTGGAGGGTGTTAAAACAACTCCTCCTTCTGATCTTGTGTCAGTACCCCTGGTGGACAGCCACTTGCGTTTTTTTCCACCGATCTTGCAAGAAGACACTGAATTGCTATTAAGTGCGATTAGATCTGCTCTCCCCTTGAACCCTGTCCCCTTAAGATTTTGAAACTGGGAAGTGAGGCGGTGGCACCTCCTCTGACGGCTATGCTCAATTCCGCCACTTCCGCTGGCCAATTTCCCACATCATGAAAAACTGCTTTGGTAAAACCGCTGCTTAAGAAGGCCTCTCTTGATCCGACCAAACTTAAAAACGATTGGCCCATTTCCCTGTTGCCCGTTCCAGCCAAGATCTTGGAAAAACATCTTAACTGCCATCTCAGTTTCTACTTGGAGGAATTGCAATTGCTCGATGGTTCACAGCATGGTTTCAGGAGTGAACACAGCACGGAGTCAGCACTAACCGTTGACTTTAACAACATTCGGCAACAGGTGGATGCTGGTCACACCACTCTGCTGATCCTCCTGGACCTGACTGAAGCCTTTGATATGATTTCTCCCAGTAGACTGGTTGGCAGGCTCGGGGAAATCGGGATAGAGGATTCTGCACTTAATTTGCTATCATCTTTCCTCACGGATCGCTCACAAATAGTTAAGATGGGCCAATTTTTGTCTGGCCCTAAACAATTGTTTTGTGGAGTACCTCAGGGATCCTCATTGAGTCCTATTCTCTTTAATATCTATGTAGCCCTGCTCGCCGTTGCGGTTAGGTCTTTCGGCCTAGAAGTCCTTTCCTACGCTGATGACACTCAGATTTTGATTTCCATCACTGCTTCAGCTGTAAACTTCAAAAACTGCATGCGGGCGGTGGCTGTATGGAATATCGAGACTCAATGGGAACAAAACGGAGGTCTTAATCGTTGGAGAGAAGCTGGACATCTGGTCAGAGGCCTGGTAGCCTGTATCTCTTGGATCTTGCCCCTCACCCTATCTTACTGCCAAGTATTTAGGCATTATTCTAGACTCCTCTTTGTCTTTGAGGGCACACATAAACAGAACTGTTTCGACCTGTTTTAGAATGATACGGACTCTTAGGAAGATCTTCCGTTTTCTCTCCTTTCCAGCTCGGAAACAGGTGGTAGTGGTCCTTGTGGTATCCAGGCTGAATTACTGCAATGCCCTGTATTTAGGCATAGACAAGGGACTCCTGCATCATCTCCAATTGGTGCAGAACGCATCCACCAGGCTGGTGATTTCCTACAGTCTCAGCCACCGTCAGAAGCCTCCATTGGCTCCCGCTTGGGAGGAGAATTGTGTTCAAGGCCTTATGCTTGGTTCATAAGGCCACCCATAATAGGGGATCTGAAGGCATAAACAAAATGTTTCATAGATACATTCCTGACAAGAACCTGAGATCTGCCAGCAAGAATCGGGAAATAGTTCCCAGGGTCAGGAAAGTCAGGTGGGGGGGAGGGCATTTTCGCTGTTAGGAGCCAATCTTTGGAATCTGCTTCCTCTCCCAATTTCCACTCTGGAAACAAACTTTTTATTCCGTAAATCCTTGAAGACTTGGCTCTTTACCTGTTGCAACTGTCACCTGCCTTAATTGTGTAGCTCAGCAACTTCTCACATCTGGTATATTGATCTCTGTCAGCAACGCCTTGATGCCCCTGGGCTAAGTCCGTGCTCTACAAGTGTTATACTGACTCACTCCTCACATCCATCTACACCACAAGGCCCCATACCTACACGTCACCTGATGGCATTTGGGAATAAAAGATCTCCGACAAAGAGCCCCTCATAGGGAGCCCATTAGGTATTGCAGCGCGAACCTGGTGAGGAGCACGCCCTATGATGAAGAATGACACCTAGTCAGTTCTTTTGAGGGCCCAAATTCATAAAGGGGGAACCCCCTGCCTCCTTACACCTCTAACTGAAGACTGACTAGTCCTCTGTCTTTACTGTCTCTTCCCCAGGAACTGCATACCTTTTTGTATTATATATTCAAATGGTCATGTATGCTGGCCCTATAAGCACCCCCAGTTCCTACTTTTTTTGTTATCACTCAATCGTGTGGCATTCATGGCAAATATTTAGGGGCTCATTATGATGGAGGATTTTCCGCATCCTCCGGGCCGGCAGAAGCCACCGCCGGCCCAGAGGATGCGGAAAATCCTCAGCGGACCCACCAAAGACCCACCGCCACATTAGGATGGCTGGTGGGTCCTGGTTTCAGTCCGCCGCTTTTCTGCCGCGGTTGACTTACAACCGCGGCGGATAAGCTGTAACATGGCTGGCGGTGTCTATTAGACACCGCCAGCCATATTAGGATGGAGTAAAAAGTATGCTTTTCCACGGCGGCTTTTCTGCCGTGGAAAAGCATACGGACCTTCACTTCGGGGGCCCATTGCGGGCCCCCTGGGTGAAGGGGGGTGCACATGGGGGGTACCTATGGTACCCCACTGCATTTGCATGAACAAAGCGGCAGGCACCGTGCGGTGCCTGCCGCTTTGTGCACGCAAATGCTGTGTATGCATTTTTAACATTGCGGCGGGTGCAGCTTGAAGCTCCACCCGCCGCAATGTTAAAAATAGAGGATGTGCTCGCCACCCTGGCGGTTACATCCTAATCTGTATGGAGGGACCGCCGCTGACCCTGCGGACGGTCCCTCCTACTCTATGGTGGCGGACGGACTCTAGTCCGTCCGCCATCATAATCGGCCCCTTAGTCTGGGCTTACAGGAGCAATGCTAACAGCCAAATATGAGCACTACAGTTTTCACTGCTCGTGTTTTTTGCAATTTGTGCAAAATGCTATCTCAGGTCCAAAATGGACACAAGGACACATTTAGCATTAAAATATAACTGATTTTGCATATAATGTAATTACATCTCAATTACACAACAGAAATGTATAATTATTTTGAACACCCTACTTCTGTTCAGATCTTAGCAAATAGTCTGCAGTCCTGCATGCCTATCTTTCCACCAGTTTCTGTTTGCTTCATTACAATTTGCCCCAGGGTATCCTATTATGGGGTCTTCCATGAGGGCACAACACTTTTCTTATGGGAAGGAACTCCTCCACTCAACGCAGGGGATGCCTTATAGAAATAAGAATCCACCCCAGGCAAACATTTGTTTTTCAAAACAGCTTCCCCGAACTGTTAGCAGAGACAAAATGGCTGGAAGAGAGCTTGTCAAATAAATCAGTTCTGTTTTATGGGATCTATGTTCCTGACAACATTCCTTTCCAATATATCAGGGTAGATGATGACTCTTCTCAGTCTTCTTAAGTGCAGATCAAGGTTTACTGTCTCAGAGCAGGGAGGTATTGCACAAATGATAAATATGTTAATCACTTTGAGGAGGGACAAGCTCAGCAGAACTGAATTTACTACAGCAAAAGGTCCCAGCCAGCACAAAATAGGTTTTAAAAAGTCACCTGTACACTATATGTGGAAGGAATCTTTATTAAACACTGAAAAAGATTTTTATAAATATTAGAAATAACATGTACATTAACTGTATAAAATTTTCCTATGCTCAATTATAAAAAACAACACTTAATCATAAATAGGAATTAGCTTTAGAAAAAGTCACAAAGACTTACACAGCGACAATAGTACTGTGTTAATAATTATTGTGGTTGCTTACTATTTTTAATTTTTAGCATATCCCCTTCATACATTGAACACCGAGTCATGTGGGCTAAAAGACACAACCAGGGGTCTCTTTGCTAATGTTTAAACGTATGTTTTTCTACATGTCAGAATGGTCTCTCTTGATATGTGGAGCTACAATAATCAGTTCCTTGTTCTGTTTAACTGTACAGGCAACGCAGCATATATAATTCACTAGCTCTACAGTGGTACGTGTCTGGTCCATGTCCTCCTGGATCTACTGACACCCCCGCTTAGGTTGTGCACTTAGTTATTAATCCTATGCATGGAGAGCTCCTACTCGCTACCTTTGAACGCTACTTGTTAGAAGGATAACCCAAGCTCACTCATTCATTCAGCCCAGAAGAAGTGAAGTAGTACCACAGCAGACCAGATCAGTGGCCCATTTTTCCTCCTGTATCTATGTCATGCCATCAACCGAAGATCAGCTCTGACAACATGGCAACCAACTGTCAAACAGCCAGTCTGAAAGCATCTGGTTTATGAAAATTGACAACTAAGCTATACAGCTGACAATTCACCTACAGAAGAATGCCCAAATCTAGCGCATGTGGACTGACTCATTTCCAGCCTTCTGGGATAACGGTGAGTCCCTGGAATCTGTCTGTTCACAGTCAATGCCCTTTCACCTAACTCAGCTTTGTCGGAATCAAAAATGATAGTGCTAGGCCTCACACCTGATAAGGCATGTGGCTTATTACTCTTACCTCACCTATCTCTACTGGAACATCCAACTCTTCAGCCAATAGGCCACAAGCTAAGGCAACCTCCTAAGTCTTATCAGATCTCCTGGTGCTAAAAGTGGGTGGAAACTAATGATTCAGGGTGCAGACACCCTTCCTCCACTCGTGTCTCAATCCTTCCAGAGGGTGGTAATCCGAGATGGGTCATTCAGTTTATGGTCTGTATCCTGAGATTAACACTTTGACTGGCATTTGAGGAATTATAATAGGGGCATACAGCTCACATTATGGGTGACACCGCCTATCTGTTCCTGGTTCATATCTCCTGTCTCCTGACTCTCTGACAATGCAGGTAGCCCCTCCAGGGTAAACATGGTCTGCCCTGGGTCAGGCTTGCGGCTCTCTTCTGTTAGAGCAAGTAACCCTTGTTTTACACCTACTAACCCCTTATGCTCCTCTTTGATCAGTGAAACCCAACCTTTGAGACCTGTTCTGGGGCCCCATTGATGCATGCATCCTCAGGTTCTCCTCATGCATGAAGCAGCTCACTGCCTAAGATAAGATGAAGTTTGCAGGTAAGTTTGAGCAAACAGCTACCCTGTAGTGCATACCTGTTTGACCTGACAACCTTAGGACAGTCATGTGAAATGCAAATTAACCTTTTACCAAGATGAAACCTTCCCTATTAATACATGTAAGTCAACCATGGGGTAGGCCATAACCAGTCCACATGGCAGGGTGCCGTGTATTTAAAAAAGTTGGACATGTACTTTGAAGTTTGATGGTGGTGAAACTAGGCCTGGACGGAGTTCGCTCAGTCAAGCTACGTGGAACTCCACAAAGTGCCTAACAAACTCCACTCGTTATGGAGTTCTGTGATCGTGCAGAGTTCCCTTGTTCTATATGTGCAGCTGGATGTGCAGGGCTAAGGTTACATCATGCACCCCTGGGGGATGAGTGAGGCTCAGATACGTTATTCAACTGGGAGAACACCGACGGAAGGCTGCAACTGGCAGTGGTGGTAATGCTCTTGCACTTGTCCCTGTGAGCCCCTCCTTCCCCAGTGGTCACGCTTGCCTGCCTGCTAGTCACAGTGTGCCCCACCACCACCAGGCAGCCACACGCACACTACTCGTGCTTCAAGTACGTCTCCTCTCCCCGATAACAAATGCACAAAGAGGGGATATTCAAATGTTCCAAACCTTCCTTACCTGAAATCAATTTACGCAGTTGTCCCCGCCGGACTATGGGCATAGGCTTGGGGCAGGAGTCAGCCCGGGAGTCAGGACACAGGCTGGGAGGTGGTGAAGTGCACAGTAAATGGGTAGTGGAACCTGCTTCTCTCCGGAAGATCAGTGTAAGGTAGAGCTTCCTTCCTCAGAGTCTGGTCGAGAAGACCCAATGACCCACCTATCGATACCTTCAACTCTGATTCTTAAAACTACAGAGGATTGAAGTGATCAAGCGGGGGGAAGGGAATTAGGAAGGGAACAGCAGGGAATGAGATTGCAAAGGAAAAGGTTAATGACAACTAAAAAAATATAACTGTAAATAATACGTCTCACTACTATCTTAAGATGTATCTCACAATTGTTCTTACGCAGTATATTCGTGTACTAAAGTTCCTTCACTTCAGATGAGAAGACTGCTCAATTCTAAAGCTTTTCTCATTCTTAATAAACAGAAGAGATTTCTTTAAAATATACTTATGCTTACAATATGGTGTCTTTGTTATTGAATAAAAAGGTTTTTGTAGAATCAAACCTTTATGTTTGGTAAATCAAAGAATATGCACTTCTTATCATATCAAAAATATCAAAAGCTTGTCCAATTTCTGAAAGTTATTGAATGTCCAAAGTCAGAAATCAAAAGAGAAACTGGTTAATGACGTTCTTTGCGATAGTGCTTCAAATATGCAAATGAGGCAGAAAATATGAATGGAGATCGTAAACGCAGATTTATGAAGATTATAATCTTCTTACCTACAGAGCACGACCTACTCTGCTGTTATTCAGGATAGGATTCCGATCCGGACTATGAATCACTGCAGGAGCCAGCATGAACTTGAAACCTCCAGTGGGAGGTCCAGCGTGTTATGCGGGAGACGGCAGAGAACTCTAAAGTCTCCGGAGGACCTGAGGTGGAGAAAAAACAGGCACAACAGGGTCTCCAGACTTGAAGGGGGAAGAAAACTACCACCAATCTGAACAAACAGGATCCAGAAGCAAAAATACTGGAACCCAGACAAAGAGCTCCTCTCACCAGGAATCCAGAACAATAGTGAACACCGGTGAAGGAGCGTGGCCGCTGACTTTAGCATTGCCACGCTCACCTTGCAATTCCCCCATAGGATGATGGGAGATGTAGTTACAGGGGAGAATCTCCTGGAAAAACAATAAGGAGCTGTAAGAAAAGCCCTTGGGATTAAGGCATCATTTCAGTAAACATTAGTGTTCATATAGCATGTGACTAAAGGCACTTTAAAATCATACAAAACATTGAAAGTTATGATGAACCAAAATACACAAGGAAAAGCACATTATCTCTGATGGTTGCACAGTAACCACCAGCGACCCAGGGAAGCAGACCAATGTGCTTTCCCACAAAAGGCTTTGGCGCACAATGTCATGCATATATGTGCAGTGAGTGGGATGGGCCCTAGAACGTGTGCCACCCTAAACCTGACAATCAGCTCCTGTGTGACCACTGCTCTCTCCGTCAACCTGCGTGCTCCCTCGCAGCCACCCAACTGCTTGCAGATGGCTGGGAATAGTGGGCACCTGCACACAGTTACAGCATGCGCAGACCCCAGATCCAAACAAAACCATCAATCAAAGTCACCACCTAGCACTTCAAGTGCTGAATTACGTGCTCCAAGCGGAGAACAGAGTTGCAAACTCCAACGGCTGAGCGGAGTTTACCGCCCACCCTTAGGTGAAACTCTCTTACATTCGTTTTTACAACTACAAGGCATACCTCTCCCATAGGATAACATTTGGTTACCCTGTTGCATTTAGTAAGCTATAACCTTTGTTTGGGAACGGGTAGAAATATCATGTTTACACGTTTAGTTGCTGAAAGAAGTAGTCACTCCTGAGTTGAAATGCACTATCGACATTGCTGTTGAAACACTCGCTAGTAAGTGGAATTATATATATAACAGCCAATTCAATGTGGGGAAAAAGAAAAACTCAGCTGACGCCCTGCCATACACATTTCTTTTAAGTAGTTACAATATGTTTGCTTTTGTGCTAAAACTGTCCAATGATCATTCAATTCTAAATCCAAAAATGTGTGTGTATAACTGAAATGTTTGCTGCGTGATGGCTATTTACATGAGGTTGTTCATCATGGGAATTAAACTAAAAGGAAATGTACCTTAATTTACTTTTCACATTCCAGGAGGCTTAATAGTATTCAATAACAGAGTTGTGGGATAAATAACCTAGAAGCCTTATAGCATAAGACCTGTAGTTCTTTGGTAAGAAGAACAATGTGAGGATGTTTGTTGATCCCGCCTACATTGCATCTTATCTTTGGAGTGCTTCCTCCACACGATAAAAATGAAAATGTAGAACCCTTTGCTATAGTTTGTTGATGATGCCTTACCTTACCTTATGAAATAGCTGACTAGGACTAGCGAGGTTTCCTAGAGTTTTTGATTGGAATATAATCCATAAACAGATCTTCTTTCTAACACATTGTCACTCATTGACATGATGCAATGTAGATCATGTGTGACATAAAGTGTGGCACTAGAATATCGATGGTCAACATTTTGTTGACTGTGCCCTTAATGTTTCCTACAAAAATAATTCTCTTTTGGAGTTAACAATAGAAAATCTACACCCTTCTGGATGATATTTTATTAAATGTTATTTAGGACGCAATATTTCAGTATATGATAATCTGACAAACAGAATATCATATAGAGAAATATTGATGCTTCTCTACACTCCCTGGGGCTGTGCTAGCAAAGGATTTATATGTTTGTCAGTCATCTTAGTTCAAACAGAAATGTGGATATATTAAGAAACGGTTGACGAGACGCCTTCTGCTGTAGTGTTATATAAACTAAGTAGACTCTATTTGCTGTCATAACACCAAAAGTAAGATGAGATGAGGTGAGGGTCAGTAGGAAGTTTCCTATTTATCACTAACAACAGCTGTGGGAAGTATGCAGAACCTATTCCTTACTTATTTAACCAACGGGCTTGTCATATTAGGTTTGTTGCAAAATTATGATTCGCTGTGACTGTGGTGGCACTGTAGACTCACATATAAAGCCACACTAATTTCCAGGATGTCGACGGTTATTCCTGCAAAGGTGTTCACATATTTCATATGATATTAGGAGAAGCAATTAAGTTCCGGTAACTGCTGAAGACTGACGACAGTGCTCATGCAAATTCAAACACTAATTAGCCTTGCAGGAATTAGAATCCATCTCAATCCCTATTGCTATCCTGCCACCTTGAGCACCCCCATGTCACCTATCAAGGTGATGTGCTACAGGACGTGCACATGTTGTACTTCAATATCAACGTTTTTATTGAATAGATTAAGAAAATCACATTTGAGGTGCTGAATGAAATGGTAAGGCTGAACCAGACACTAGAGTAATTATATCACTGGCACACTGCTGGAAGTTAACAGCTATCATGTGTCCAGTTCCCTAATTCTGTGCCTCACCTTTAGAAAGGGCCTATAAATGCAGACAGACAATTATTAGTGTTTAACACCTCAGGCACATGTTGTGTGGCTATTTTATGTAAGAGCCCTTTCGCCACTGTGCTTGGAGTTATCGGCTGCACACATATTATGATGCAGCATCCTTGGCACACTGCACGCTATCATGAGAAACAATCCTGTTGGCATCTGATCGATGAGCAGGCTGTCTGTGATGCCACTGGATGCTTAACAGACGTTTTTGATATTGTTCCCAGAGTAAAGCATGGTAGCTTATCTTCTGTCATGCAGCCAATGACCTCAACTGGATGCCTTTGCCTACAGAGAAATGTGGCTGATTTGTGAGTATCTGAGCACAGCATATGCTATCCACATTGAACTATTGCACACGATTGTAGGGTAAGCCCACTTTTACACACATTTACTCCTTCACAGGGTGTCACAGTTAACTGTATGTGTAATGTAGGAGACAACGATTAGTAATAGCGATATACCCTGACGTATCAATGACTGCGGCACAAGTGACCCTACAAATATATCTCTTGACTCTCTTCAGATGGCCCATCACTGTACACCATTGAGGTTCCACGGAGCAAACACAAACACAAGACATCAAAGAGCTACAAACTGGAATTCAGTGTCAATACAAACCCTCCACTGGTGGCAGGTCACATGTGTCTGGAATGAATATCCAAAAGCAACTAATGGACTGACCCTTCACCACTGCCTCCACTCTGGGGTGTCTGTCACACCAAAGCGGCAGTGCTAAATCAATGATAGGATGATGTATGAGGATAGAGATTAAAACCACAATCTATGATGCCGTTGCCCACACCTTGTGGTAGAATTGTAGCTTGCCACAAATACATTTGTTATCACAAAACACACAATTGTCCTGGCAGGCTGTTGGCCTATATTCTGGTTTCAGTACAAAGATGTAGAACATGTCTATGGCATATCATGCATTTGGTTTCTTTTAGCCTTGTAACAGCTATGGTCTTCTTGCCCAATGCTTGTCTCCATGCCTTTATTTTGTTTAGGATCCAAAACTATCTCTTAACATAACACAACATTTTCAAAGAAATATACGTGTGTCCCTGACAGTTAGTGCGTGAATGTGCTGATGACATGAAGTAGGCAAATGTGCTTGCTACAACACCAACAATTAGTAATGAAAGCCACAGGGAACAACACAATGAGGTGCACACAGCTGCCATGTCTTGACTGAGTTTTGTATTATTCCTGATATAACCTGACTGTTTATGGCTGGAATTGCTCAAGATTACTGTCTTCGATTTATGGAAGATTATGAAATGCAATGTATATATAATATATTTTCATATATGTTGTCTTCTCTCGATGTCAAGAGTCTTTTCCAAAATCTACTTAGTGCACAAATATGCCCATTTAGCTGAAAATTGAAGCTACCGTGGGCAACCAAACATGTACAATGTGGAAGTGGAAAAACCGCCATTTCTCTGCTATCGCTACAACAGTGAGGACAATCGACGTCCATCATGCTGCTAGGCTGCGGCAATCTGTGGACTTCGAAATGGATGAAAATCCTGCACAGAGATAACCCATTATGTAATGGAGAAGGTGAATCTAATGCTGGATGGCATTCTTTCAGCTGTTAGGAGTGGAAATCCGACCTGATATCATGTACTACATTAGGAATTACAACCAGAATTGTTTGGAAAATGTAGGAAGTACAGGGAGGACCTCTGCTGCTGTTCTTTTCCAAAAGCAATAAATATTCTGGGGCGGTCATCGTAGGTCCAAAAAATTGGCCAAATGTACGAATCCATTTAGCATTTGTTAACGGACCGTATCATTATTTTGGGCTGTTAAGAAATGCTAAGTAGGCTTTCCACATGTACAAAAGCAGAATCGCAATCGCAAATTGCGATTTCTAACCCATAGAAATCACAATTTGCAATTACCAAAATAGGAAATTCCAAATAGGAATTTCCTATTTGCAATTTCCTAAGCACGTGTACAAAGCACTTCCTAAATGCGAAATAGGCATTTAGGAACTACTATTACCATTGATTCCAATTCGATAGTAATCATGTGCGAAATGGAAAAAGACACACAAATTGCACTTTTTGCAGTGCCATGTGCGTGCAATCACTCAAGGGCATTTGAGTGCTTGACATGCAACTACTTTCTTTTTTTTTCACTTGTAAAGGGGTGGCCCTAAGTACGATTGTCATTACGTATTAGGAAAAAGAAAATTTTGAAACGCAAGACCATTCCTACAAGGGCCACATGTAGATAGCTTTTTCAGGTTTGCAGAATGGGGCTGTTTGCAGCCTGAAAAAAGCATTTTTCCATATACTAAACCCTTTTTTGTGATTCAGTTACTATTTCCGAATTGAAAAATGGGTTATCAATTCAATATTAGGAAGAGGTGTGTTGAGAGCATCTCTTCCTAATAGAGACTTGCAGTGGTACATATGAAGTTGTGCGATCGAAATACAAACACAAAACATTCACATTGTACTGCCTACTTCAAGAAGGTGTTAGCACATCGGTAAGAGGTCCCTTCCCCTTTGTGAATGGTTGCAAAAAGATTTTCTAAGAGGCAGTCAGTGGTCCCACCGAACACTACCTACTCTTGACAAATGAACATTTTTTGTTTCAAATGCATCCCATTTTCCTTTAAGGAAAAAGGGCTACATGTCCACAAAAAATAATGTTGCTTTATTTAAAAGCAAACACAGACATGGTGGTCTACTGTCTCCAGCAAGACACCATCCCTATGTTTTTAGAGATTGTCAATGGGTCACAAATGGTGACCTACCGCATGAGCATTGAAGAGGTAGATCAATTGCAACACAGTGGGAATTGCTAACAGTGTAAAACATACTGTTGTACATAGACGTTTGCAAATTCCTAATAGCATATCACAAAAATGTACTATTAGAAATAGGAAACCTAAAGCTACATACAATCAGATGCACAGGAACAAATAGTTTTGCATTTCCTAATTAGCGATTTCTTAATAGCAATTACAACTCTATAGGAATCCCTATTAGGAAATCGCAGTTTTAGTACATTCCATTTTGCATTTTCTTGGATTTCATTGGATTTATTATTTAGGAAATGAAAAATGAAGTTTTGTCCATAATGGGCCTTAGTGGTTGCAATTACCAAAATTCTAATTTTTGCAATTCGCTACTTGGTATTCACAAACACTAATGTACAAAAGTGTATTACACTTACCGTGATTCCCAGTGTATCGCAAATAGACCTACCTCATAAAAATTTATTTGGTAGTTCTCAGTATGCAACCCTTTGGGAATTGCAAAAACTCAGGGATGGCGGCCTGTTGGCCTCAGCAGATCTGTAGTGTAGTTCCTATATTCCCAATAGGCTCTGCACATTGGAATAAAATATCCTATAGATTTGACGTAGGACTTAGGTCAACTAGCTCTCTATCGAATATATTAGACTTAATTGTGGGTGCCAGCTAGCTCAGAGGTCACTAGAAACTTTCTCGAATAAATTAGATTCTGACAACCGCATAAACATGACAACTTTGTTTCCCCAAGAATAAATGTATCTTCAGAGTCGTGGAAACAATAGATAGATATTTTATTCAGTCAATCGTGCATGCTTCGTTTCATCAGAGGTGCAGAGAAAATAGAGAGACGGGCGTTTTCAATAAAAAGCATTTATTGAACAGTCTTCTTTCTCATGCAAGTAAAGTGAACTGCTGCAATCTTAATACTGGCTGTAAAGTATAATGCGTACAGCAAGAAGAATATTATAAAATAATACTGTAAAAGCATTGTATGGTTTCAAAACCATAGATAGATACATACATAAATAACAAAAGCTAAAAGTACTCAACTGGTGCTTCTAAAATACACCTACGTGATGTACCTAACCTAAGTCTAGTACGAGGGAAGAAGTAAGTGTGGTGTAGCATAGGTTTAGTTTCTTTGCCAAGAATCTATCCAAGATTTCTCTTTAGTTCCAATCAGCTCCATACCTTGGTTTTAGAATGAAGGAGGTCTGGTATTTCTGTCTCGGAACTCGATTTCCCAACACCCCACGAGGGGAGCTTGGAAACACTGGAGCTGGATTCTCGGCGAGAGAAAGGACAGCTTCTCGATCAGTGCGCCAGCTGGAGGGTCGGCTTCCTTCAGCACTTGCTGTAGCGAGCTGTGTCGGGCAAGTAGATAGTCGAGCTGCTTCGAACCACCGTAAGTGTAGGCATATTTACACCTGGAAGGGGCCTAGTTTGACGTAAAGTCGGGCATAATAACATCATGAAAGAACCCGAAGGGAATGGTAATTCTTTGAAAACTCCATGAGTTCTTGGACAAATCAATATGCAAGCAAGGGGATGTCCCTGACTGCTTAAGCTGATTTTTCCAAGAAATCGTTGTGGCTTTTTGGAATGAGTGGAAGTAGCCATGCCTGTATTTGGACTGCATGGTCTATGTGTAAATAAGGTTATGATTTCTACGCCTAAAATAGGGCAATGTGAATTGTACCTACATAAGAGCATGAATCAGTACATTTTGTTTGGATCCTAAAACGCCATACACCAGATCATTATGTATGTGATTGTTTTTACATAATGCAATCATTTTGTTTTTTTATGCAGACTGTTTTCACTAAAGGAAAACGGAATGCATTTAAAAAGTAAAAAAATAACCTTTGCAGTTTCCATGAGACCACTGCCTCCTCCTAAAAATAATTTATTTTTAATTTTCAAAGGGGAAGGGGACCCTTGGGACCCCTTCACATTTTCGAATGGGTAACCACCTCCTTCAAGGAGTTGGTAGGTAATATATTAATGTTTTGCAAAAATAATTTGGTCACAAACATCTATATATCCCATTCAATTTTAGTATTTGGAAGGGACGCCTTAAACACGTCCCTTAAAAATCGTAAACACAAATTGCGATTTGCAATTTGTGTTTTGTATATTTATTAAAGCATTTTTGCAGTCGAAAGCGGTACAATCATCCGGTTCCGACAGCAAAAAGACTTTGTACATGGGGCCCCAAAATACTGTTGATAGTGTCATGTGTAAGCACAGAAACTCACTGAACACCAAATTTGACTTCATCAGAAAAGACGAGTCATGTTATTACTAATAATTGATATTAATGTCTTGTTAGTTTTGATGTAATGGATGCAATAAATTAAATGTAATATGACTATCATTCGATACTCATTACATTGTGTTAGCGTCTTAAGACTAAGATGTGTGCTGGGTTTTCAGAAATTTTAATAATAGAGTAGAGCAAGGAAAAGCAGGCTGTGATCTTCAAATTAAAAGTAATTTGCAAGTTGTCGAGGAACATCCTTTTTGACGTACCGCTGTGGGGTACATTACTCCATATGATTGGAGGGCATTTCCACCCTGTCACTGAGCCTGCAAGTTGTAACACGACAGCCATAGGTAGCTTTTGTTGTTTTAATTTTTCAGACCTTGTACACTACTTCCGATTCATCCGGGACAGTTCAGGACCTCATGCAATTCCTTCTGTTTAAATCAAAGACCAGGCCTCCTGATTGGCCTGGCAGCAGTGGTCCATCCTCTGATATCCAATAGGCTTACAGGTATTCCGACATAGCTGTGGAAGTTCTTGGGCCATCATTATTTCTGCCTCCTTGGAAAGACGATGAGATATTATTCCCCTGGTCTGCTTTCGTTTTAAAACTGCATGTTTGATAGTCAAACATTACCATTAGTGAAATGTAAAGGCTTGAAACGGTGAGGACAGACTGCTCATAATCTGGTAAACAAAGTAGCCACCAGAGAGCTATAGTATAAATCCAGGCGATTACTTCCTGTTAGTCATCCCTCACCACTAGTTCAGTGGTGAGTCCAGTTACTTCCACTGGCAAAGGCCAGTGCTGGCCATATTCTTTTTTCTCTGTGCTTCATGTAGCCTATTCAGAGTGCAAAATACTGCTGTTCACTCATATAAATGGGCTTGATAAGCAGGAGAATAAGGTAAGACAAGTTCTCATAGCCTGCCTTTGTCTACCTATCAAAAAGATAATTTTAGTTTTAGGCACATAGTATATAGCCATGTTTGTGCTGCAGAATCAATGTATTTTCTATGCTTTTTTTCTGATCCTGTACTCTGGATCTTATATTGTTCCTGGCGCTGAATCTAATATATAAGGCACAGACTGTAACTTTCAGACTTCACCTTAGGTACAAAAGAAATGTAATACTTTAAATGGGTATGGAATGTTTTCAGCCTATCTGAGCGCCACCCTCCTAGCCCCGAGAGGGACATGCGATCATAATCAGGTAAATATTTCCAGCCTGTCCATTCGGTCAGACTGACTAATTTGTAAACAAATAAGTGCCAGGAACCAAGGGTTTTCAAAAGTACCCAAGCTGGAGTTGCTGGGTACTAAGATTGCCATCTTGAGAATATATAATGCCTATGCTTTTCACCTCAATATTCCTTCTGTGTCATTATGCAATTGTTGTTTGTTCTTTTTCGTCCCCTTTTCACCTATAGTCATTGTCTGTCTATCTTTCCCCTTACTTCTAAAACTTTCTTTCTCTTGCAGATGATAAAATGTAACCCCTGGTCATCAAAAACGACTGCTCGGTTCTACTCTCTGCAAAAGGTGGCACAAATTAACAACTGAGGCATGGGTATGTAATGAGAACACTGGCCATGTGAGTTCTAATGTTCTGCGATAGAACATGTGTTGCTCTATCACACAGTCTGCTGGTGTATCTACAGTTGTTAGTTAAAAGTACGAGTGGGCAGAATGTTTCGTTCACTCGTGGAATTGGTGGCATTTTGACCACTCAACATTACTCTTTAAAACTGAGATCAGGCCGAATTTTGCCAATTTTTCTCCCGCAGGACTCCACAATATGCGAGCGAGATTTGGCATATCCTGGCGCAATTTTCTATCACAGGCAGTTGCTGACATTCACGAGTGGTCGGGGTCAGAAGGCTGTCATTCTAGCATATTTGCTGCAGCTCAAGTAGATTTTGTATTCAAGTAGCAGCAAAATCAACTCTAATGGCCACTCACTTTTGTTCAATGCATAGTGCCGTTCATGCTGATTTTCAGTGTTGCTCACACTATCAGCGCTAAATTACAGCACAAGCTTCATATTGTCCACCCTTTGATGGAATTCCATGGAATCTCCCAGAGTTTTTCTGTAACTCTGCGAGCTCCACCCACCTTTAGTTAAAAGGAACACCAGCATGCATCAAACAGTACACAATCGACAAAACATATTAAAAAAACTTCCCATTATAATGGGAAGGTTGGAGCTTTTCTTAATTGAACTGAGGCCAGGCTATTCGTTGTTCATGCTATAGAATGTTTGCTGCAATTGCACTGCTCCCTCGAATATATCTAAAGATACTAACTTCATTTTTAGTCCCCAATTTCAAATTGCTTTACATTTTAAGAACGTTTTAAAATATTCAGTTTAAAACGTTTCTTCTTTATTTATATACATTTTATTAAACAGTTAATATTATTTAATGTTCTAAGCAGTGGCAGACCCCCTGAGTAAGCTTTATAGACCCCTAGGGGTCCCCCGGACCACAGGTTGAGAACCACTGCTCCACGGTGTATGCACGGAAAAGGCAGTGTCAAAGATATATAATAAAGCTATGCTAAGATGAAAGTCTGAGAAAGAGACTTTTTGTGATTATGGAAGTGGGATGCCGCTGTCAATGTCCAACTAATGCACTTTTAACATTTTTAAAGTGGGTGCAATCAGGAGTGTGTTTTATGCTCTAAAACATTTGATAGTGCATTTGGTGCCACCTCCTGATAATGTGCAAGAAAAAAACCCTGCACAAACCAATTTTTATTTAAATAAAAGTACAATCAACTTTGAAGTATAGATTTTAATGCTAAGGATTCTCTATTTAACAAGTAGAGATGAAGTGGAGACAGCTTGTCAAAGCAGGAGTGAACATTATGACACATAAGAAATCTCTGCTTGAAGTCTCGGAATTGTAAATTATATTCCTGTTCAGTACAACTCTAATTGTTGTTGTGATGAACACTGATATGACAACACCTACTCTCCTTTCCTTTCAAACAAGTGATCTACCACCATGTGTTGAACGCCTTTAGTATGCATAATCTCTTCTTTAGACATGGGTGTAAGAAAAGGGAAAGAATACAAGACAGTTAGAAAATAAAATGCATAAACGGTGTTTCTTCGGGTTGAGCACATTACAGCCTGTGTAATGGTCAATAACGGTGATACCAATTACTTAATTTGTAAAAATAAATAAGTACTAGGGCCCAAACCTTTTTATGAAGCTGCTAGTTACTGCCACTGCTGGTGCCACTCACTCCCTCCACCAGCCCCGGCCACGGCTACAGTAGGCATCATGACCTGCTTTTGCTCAATGCACAATCGCTGGCTGTGAGTGGTCTGGTTGGAGGACAGGAGGTTTCAAAAGATGATTCAACTTTGAATTTACCATACAGATCATAACAATGTCTTTTTTGCAATTCAAAGAACGACAACGTTTCTGCGTAGTATACAATTTTAACATGGCTGCTAGTAATCCCAGTTAACTGGTATAGCTCCATAAAAAGAAATCGTATCCAGACATTTTGGATCATTAGAGAAGTCATTTAATTTGGATAGACACTGCTCATCCGGGCTGAATATTTCTGGATGACATTTTTAAAAATGGCGGTTATGTTGCAGTGTGATGTAATATTTCAGGAATCATGAGGCCTCTATACTTCATTTTGGCATCAAAACATAGGATCTGGGGGTTAAATAGTCTTATAAAGAAGGAAAATAACTCGCCAGAGCAACCCTTCTGCCATTTTCCCAAATAGCGGCTACAATAGAGGAAGAAGAGACATTTATAGAAATCAAACAAATAATCGTTTTTTTAATCATTTTATATATATACCAAACAATGTGTATGATCAGAATATGAAAAAATGTGTATCACTTCTGTTTTAGAGACATTTTCATTGTTTATTTTATTTTTTTGATTCAGCAATCGCTCGTGGCACATTTGCAGATCATTGAGCATTTGAGAAGGGCATATCGACCGGCACATCTTTTTGTAGTACAGGTTTTGCAAGTACATGTATGTATAAGCTCTGTGGCTAGAGGCTTTGGAAATGTTTTAGGTCTTAGCACCCCATCAATATCTTCCCAACCAAATTCACACAGATCTTTCTCTACAAATGCATGATCCAAAACAAACACATCATCTGATAAAGTAGAACGCTCTTTTAATATGTACACAGACAGAATATAACGTCTGTGGAAAGTCACTTGGGGGGACTGATATTTTGAAATCACTATACCGAAGATCATCAGCTGTATGACAGTCAGAACCTTAATTTCCACACACACACATAAGGTATTTTTCTGTCTTTAAAGTTACATTCTTCTTCTGTCTCAGCAAATCCTTTTAAAAACTTCACAGGCTCAGCATTTCAAGCTCCAAGCTTTGTTCCAATTTTGCTCATAGTGTCATCAGACATGAGAATATGTGCCTTGAAAAGAACACTGGGCATCTCTGGGTCAAATTTCTTGCACAGAATATAAAGCGGATTAGGTGTCTTTTCTAACCTGTTCTATTATGTATCCATAACTCCGACATTCCTTGACTTATGAACATTGCAACAAATCTAAGTAGCACAATAGTACCATCTGTGTTATTTGACAGTACAATGACTCAATTGGAACCATTTCGAACAGCGCACTCAACATGTGGCACAACTCGAGGGTCAGTTTTCTCTAATATGCTGTTAAGTGTTAAGTTCTTGAACACTAGGGCCGTATTTTTTTTTTTGACAAGTTAACATCTCCAAGTTCATCTTGCTGGATATTGATGATCAGAATTTATCAAGTTGCACAGGTATAGGCGTTGAATTTTTGATTCTGGCAAGGTCAGTTGATCCACTTGTAGACATTCATCTGATTCTCTCACATTCTTTGACAGATAGTTCAAGATGACTGTCAAATACAATGTGAAGTTCTTGCAAGGTTCACACCGAGTTTGCTATCTGTAGAACAGTCTGAGTGATCTCTCTGAAGTTTTGCATGGATGAAATCTTGATCATTCGCAATTGTGACATACAGTCTACAACCACAGCAGTTTTCTCTGAGGTCATCCTTTCGATTGAAATTCTTCAAGTGAAAGGTTTTTTTCCAGCTCTTATACAAGTTTGTGCTTCCCTAGTTTGGTTGTAGAATCTGCATCAAATAATGTGTTTGCTGGAAGAAGGTCATGCAACAGAATGTTCTTGATAAATTCCCTCCTTTATTTTACTACATCCATCTCTCTATGGGCTTGCAAAAGTTGTATTTTTATAAACTGTTTTGTGATGGCTGGTTGGACAAAGCTCCTACAATGGCAATGAAACAATGGAAGTTTAGCTTTATTGATTATGTCAAACAGCTTTTTCTCTTTCAATACAAATCTTTCCTGCTTCAGTTCTGCATATAGTTCCCATCCATGCTCCAGGACATCTAGTAGACGTGTCTATATATTGATATCCACATATTGATTGTTCACAAATTTGTGTCGTTGCACAGGCTCAGTCATTTCGAAGGGGTTTCCTTGCTGCTGCATGAAATAAGAAGGTTGTCAACATATTTATTAAAATGTCGCCCTCTCTTTCCCAGAAGTTCATGGTGAAGAACAGTTTCCAGCTGCCTCATTAATTTTGAATTTTTCATCTCTCTGAAAACATTGCAAATAGAAAGGATATCATGGTAAACAAGCTGCCATTGAGCAACATATTTATGTGTCTGACCAACAATTTCCTTTGAGCTTCTTTGTGTCCAATGTCATATCTTGAGCCACAGCATTGAACCTTCCCTCTCTGACTTTCAACACAAATTGTTTTTGGATTTATTTTCCATAAATGTATGTTTTCCACCTCTCAATCAGTCAATCAGGAGTTTGCATAGCTCAGCTCCTCACCTGTGAAGGTCTCAATATGCTGAAGGGGGTGAGGGGCTGCTGATTTGTCTGGGCGTGAAGGTTCAGTCAAAAAGCCCGGTCTTGAGATACTTCCTGAATTGGGTCAGCGACGGTGACTGCCTGAATTGGAGGGGCTGGATGTTGTATATCTAGGTGGTGAGGTAGGAGAACAATCTTCCTCTGGTTTTGGTCTTGTGAATCCATGGGAAAATGGCCAGAATAAGTTGGATGGAGCGAAGGTGTTTCAGATATGCTGGTTCTGCAACTTGGAGAGCTTTGTAGGCATGTGTCAGGAGCTTGAAGTAGGTGATTCTCTTGTTGACTGGAAGCCAGTGGAGTTGTCAGAGGTGTTGTGTGATGTAGCTGGGGCGGGGTTATGATTAGGACCAGTCTGGCTGCAGTGTTTTGAACGTTCTGCAATTTCCTGAGCTGATTTTGGGTGACGCCAGCATAGAGTACATTGCCACATTGAGTCAGCTGGTAATGAGTGCATGGGTGACCATCTTTCTGGGTTCTTTGGGGATCCATTTAATGTCTATAGAAGCAGGTGGAGTGTATGGAAGCAGGATGAGGATGCAGCATTGATCTGGTGGTTCATTGTGAGCGAGGAGTCCTGTACCGTTAGCTTCTTTGCTCTTTATAAAAATCCCAGGACCCATATCTCAGGTAGTTTATTCAAACAAATGTATGAAACATAGCAATCAGTGGCTCCATAGTATTCATGTGCCGCTCCCAATCACCTTCCCAATCAGCATTTATTGAGTTGTTCACTAGAGTTTTCATGTGTAAAACATTTCCCCATTACTTTCAGAGTTTTGATTTTTCTTCACATTATTTGACAAACTATCACAAACTTGGCGCCATTCCCGCCAGTGCCCTAGTCTTCCAACCAGGATCTCACGCCCTTACTTAAACCTCACCATGACGACGCGCAGCGGAGTTGCGCAGCGGAGTCGCCGGACTCACGCCGGAGTCCAGCCAGAATCCTGCCCGTCTGGGCTCGTCCGGGCTCAGACGGGCTTGGGGCCTGGCATTATGCCAAACAGTTTGGCACCGCGACTTACATACGCCCGGGATGAGCTTCTCGCTTTGCGCAATCTTCTTTCAGAAGACCGTCCCCCAGCTGACAATGGATTGTTTCCATCACCCTCATGTGGGGTGGGCACGTCAGCTCCTCAGCAGACAGGTAAGAATACCCTGCTGTTGGGTCTGCTTAATTGCAGGTCTCTTCCGCGGCATTCAGTCGAACTCAATCTTCTCATTCAAGATCAGGACTTAGATATCCTGTTTCTTTCGGAAACTTGGATTACCCCCAGTTCCGACGCTGACATTGTGCAAGCCCTCCCACCAGGCTTTCTCTTGTACCATCTGGATAGACCTGAGGGGCGTGGGGGTGGTCTTGCTATCCTACATAGAGAAAATTACGTATGTAGGGCCCAGAAGGGATTTGTCGCTGATTGTGAGAGTTGCCATTTCTCATTACAGATATCTCCCACTGTGACACTGTCAGGTCTACTGATTTATCGGCCTCCGGGAGGGGTGGGCAACTTCGTAAGCTCCGTGATGGAGACTGTAACGTTGCTGGCCTCATCCACATCTAACTTCATCGTCTTAGGTGATTTTAATCTCCATTTCGATGATACTACAGATACTAGTGCCAAAGATCTTAAAGGGGACTTGACTGCATGTGAGCTCCCTCTAATCAACTCAGGAGCTACGCATGAGAAGGGTCATCTATTAGACCCAATTTTCTCTAATATCCCCCGGTTTACGGCCAGACCTGCTTATCCTCTTCCGTGGTCTGATCACTCTTTAGTCTCGGCGGAATGGCAAGTTAAATTACCTTCAATACCAACGCGTCAAGCGTTTGTGGTGGACAGAGCCTGGTCCAGATTATCGATCAGTGATTGGTCCCTCAAATTGGTAAACTCGAGACCTCCGCCTGAGTCAGACCCGATTAAAGGAGATGTCAATTTTAATCGATGGCTGAGTGCCTCGCTTGATGCCCTCATTCCTTTGAGAACAGTACAAAAGAGGGAGAAAAGAATTGGTTCTGCTCCATGGTACACGGATGAACTTCGCCTGCTTAAAAAAGGATGCAAAAAACGAGAGAGGGCTTGGAGGAAGCAATTCGACGTTGCAAAGCGAAAGGAATACTTGGTAGCGATGAGGTGCTACAAAGCTGCCCTTCGACTAGCGAAAGCCCAATTCTTTGAGGAACGGATACGACTTGCATCTAACTCGTCTAGGGAAACCTTTAAAGTGGTGCAGGAACTTCTCAAAGTTCCTGTACCAGCAGCCACACATGACACCCCGAAGTGTAAGGAGTTGGCCGACTTCTTTCACACTAAAATAGAGAGGATACTTAATTCCCTTCCCCAGATCACACGACCTCAAGTAACCCAGGAAGAGCTTTCCTCAACCCAATTGAGAGAGCTATTCATTTCTCTGGACACTTTTGGCCCAGTTTCTGAAGCTGAAACATTGAAAGCTCTTATCTCTATGAAAAGTGGCTCCCCTATGGACCCAGTTCCCATCAAATTTTTAAAGCAAGTAGCTACTTCCATTGTGGCGCCCATTACGGACTTGATGAATGCATCCTTCTCCCAAGGCTTGATGCCACCTAGCTGGAAAACAGCAGTGGTAAAGGCACTGTTAAAAAAGCCTAATTTGGATATGGCGGAGTTGGCTAATTATAGGCCTATATCTCTGTTACCAGGCCTCAGCAAAGTTGCTGAGAAGCTAGTAAATTACCAACTGTCAAACTTCTTAGAGTCGAATGGTCTGCTCCGAGATTCGCAGACCGGTTTTCGTCCAGGTCAAAGTACGGACACGGCCCTCCTGGCAGTCGTAGAAGAATCCAGACGCATCATGGATTCGGGAGGGTCAGTGGCAGTGATCCTCCTGGACCTGAGTGCAGCGTTTGACACCGTGAACCATCGGGTGCTGCTTCGGCGACTGTCAGAGGTGGGTGTGGCAGGGGCCGCCCTGAAGTGGCTTAGTTCATTTCTTGACGGTCGGTCATACCAGGTTTGGGAAGGCAGCAATCGGACTACATCTATTCCCCTCCAGTGGGGTGTGCCACAGGGCTCTTCCCTGAGCCCGACATTGTTTAATGTCTATATGGCCCCCCTGGAGGATGTGGTGGCCCCTTATAATATCAAGATCATCAGCTATGCTGATGACACTCAGTTAGTGGTCGCCCTTCCTCAACTGGTAGATAACCCCGATTTGCTGCACTCATCCCTGGTGGAAGTCCATACCTGGATGGACGACTCAGCTCTTAAGCTGAACGGCTCTAAGACAGAGATTATGTTGTTAGGGAACAAAGCTCCCTCTCTGCCTTTGACCTGCTGGCCGAGCTGTATGGGTGATCTCCCCATCATGAAAGAGGAGATTAAGAGCTTGGGGGTCTGGTTGGAACAAGACCTCTCCTTCAGAACCCAAGCCAAAAAAACGGCAGGAGTGTGTTTCGCCCTGCTACATGCAGCTCGTAAAATCTTTCCACTTCTCCCCTTTCCATCGAGGAAGCTGCTGATTCAGGGGCTTATAACATCTCGCCTTGACTACAGTAATGGTCTTTTTCTGGGTGCCCCTGAATCAACTTTCAACAAACTGCAGCAGGTCCAAAATGCGGCGGCCAGATTGCTCATGGGCATTCCCAGAACTGAATCAGCTAGACCCGCCCTCATGGCTCTGCACTGGCTACCAGTGAGGGAAAGAGTAAAATTTAAGGCACTTTGCATAGCCCACAAAATTCTTCAGGGTATAGGACCACCCATTCTCAGAAACCTTGCAGTGCCTTACAAAGCGAATAGAACGCTGAGGTCCGACCAGAAACATCTTCTCCTCGTCCCTAGAGTAAAGAGATCGCGTACGGGCGGGAGAAGATTGTCTGTGAACACAGCCATGCTTTGGAACTCTTTACCCTTAAAACTTCGCGCTGAGACCGGTACTTTGCGTTTTGCGAAGGTCTGAAAACATATCTGTTTCCTGCGTGATCTGTCTTGTCTAACTGACTGTTTCATCTGTTGAAGCTCTGTTCACGGGCCGGGATACCCCAGGGTAGCTGTGCGCGTTATAAAATGTTAATAATAATAATAATAATAATAATAATAACTTGAGTAAAGAATACAAAGTTAGTCTCTTTGCTTATCATACTATAAAGAAAACATTTTGGGTTCACATAAAAGAGCTCTGACCATAGCAGTTGAGAATGCTCCATTTGAGGAGGTGAAAGCACGCAGTGGCAACTCTTCATAGTTGGAGCACATAATAACCACCACTGCAAAATATGTCTTTGTTGCTTGAGAGCAACATGATAGAACATAGCCACATTATCCTTAGCGGCAAAAGTTGCAAAGCAACTTCAGTTGCAGAATTCCTTCATTTTATAAACAAATGCCCACTCATGTGATTAAAGTCCATCTGAAAGTATGGCAAGTGTAGCCATTGAACTCACTTAAGTAATGAAGCTTAACACAGAAAGGCTTCAAAATGTATAATATGAACAGAACTTAAGGTAGCTAGAAATGTCAAACAAGTCTAAAAGTGTTTTTCTTTGTGAGCCTTCCTACCTATAATGACAACTTATGGTGTGAAGGTTCTGTCATTCAATAGCCCCATTTAGACTCTACTCATGGTGACAAATTCTCTTAGCGAGAACCCTTAAATACCAAGCATTGGCGAAGTCAATAGGTTGGTATTAATGGACACATGTAAAAGCAAATGGGCACAGACTATTCGTGCTGCTCTGTGCCATTTTGTGTGCATCTTTGCTCACTAAAATGTTCTTTATTTTTCAAGTTTGCAGAGATTGATGCTGCTTTTACTTCCCTAAGCTTGGTGGCCTGGTTCTGTACATTTTCAAGGACAGTTAAGCGATAATATTCAAAGGGCAGGGAACTCACATGTGTTTATTTAATGAGTTTAAATGAGAGGGCCTGAGGTGAGCAGGCCCCCAGCCAATAGCTACTTAGTAGTGCCCCCCCCCCCCTTTTGGATAATACTGCTATTGCAAATCACACCCCTAACATTTTAGGAGACATTCACAAAATTGAGAAATATGTTTTTTTTATGGTACTATTTAGGTGAGGGTTACATGTAACATACATTTTGGATTATGTTGGTGGTGATGTGCCACCATTTCATACAAATGAATTCCAGTGCAGCACATAGCTAATGCAGAGGATTGCAAAATGTAGTATAGAATATAGCAAGGGTGACAGTAGATTATAGGCATGATATACATCATTAATTGATGGCGCGTTCCCAATGATATACACTGTGAGTTCTAAGGTGATGATTTCACCCTGTAAAAACATGCTGTTCATGTGTTGGGATGTCATGGGTCCTCTCTGAGAAACAAAGCTTTTCCCCTCATGATTCTCTCATCAAAATTATGATTTGTACTCCAGGAGCTCTTCGGTGGAAATGTTTTCTATAAATTCACAAACACATCCCTCATTCACCTTCGGGGCGTCCTGGACGCTGGTCAAAGTGCCGCGCTGATCCTGCTGGATCTCAGCGCGGCCTTTGACACGGTCTCACACAACATCCTGTTGAATCGACTTGAGGCCATAGGGATCAACGAACTCGCCCTTGAGTGGTTCCGGTCCTTTCTAAAGGACAGGTCCTTTCAAGTTTCAGCCCCACCCTACATTTCCCAACCCCATCCCATCGAACAGGGAGTTCCCCAGGGATCGGCGCTCAGCCCATCCCTTTTCAATCTGTACGTCCAGCCTCTTGCAGCAGTGGCAAAAGAGTGGGACCTTACGCTTGTGTCGTATGCCGACGACACACAGCTGGTCATCACACTCTCTGAAGGCCCTTCTACCTCGGCTACTAAATTCAGGGATGGGCTAGCGGCAGTTGCACAGTGGATGACACGCAACTGCCTGCAGCGGAACGCCGGGAAAACGGAGGTGCTTCTCCTTGGCAAAAACCCTAGCTACTGGAGCGATCATTGGTGGCCTTCTTTGCTTGGTCCCACCCCCGTGCCAAAAAATGTTGTGAAGAACCTAGGTGACTGGCTCAACTCCTCCCTCAACTTTCAGTCCCACACAAAGAAAGTGGCAGCTACGTGTGTGGGCCTAATGAGGAGTCTTAGCCCGATACTCGGTTTCTTCGACTCCAGAACCCGCCAACTTATCATCCAGTCCATGATTCTTGCCCGGCTGGACTATGCCAATGTGCTATTCTTGGGGGCAAATAAAGCAGAATTAGCACGGCTGCAGCGTATTCAGAACTCGGCTGCCAGAGCTGTGGTTGGCCTCCCACGCAGGTGCTCTGCCAGAGCTACCATCCGTAATCTGCACTGGCTGCCAATTGAATCCCGAATTCATTTCAAAACCCTTACCACTGCATTCAAAATTCTTAACTCTGACTGCCCTGAACTCTTACGCCCGCTCCTTGTACCCTACACTCCTCAGCGTACCTTACGCTCACTGGGACAACACCTTGTGACGGTCCCCTGTTCCAGGCTTTGTAGAATGGGCGGACGTTCCTTCAAAGTCTTGGGGGCAAGACTTTGGAACTCCCTGCCTCTACATATCCGCACTCTAACCAACTTGACTGCCTTTCGAAAAGAACTAAAAACTCATCTCTTTTCCCTTATCTAGTCTTCTGTTGGTTATCCCCCTCCTCCCCTCAGGTACTGGTTAGGTCAGCGCCGGGACGCTCCGTTGCTGGGGCAGCTGTTTGCGCTTTAACAATTGGATAACATAACATAACATAACATGGGAAAGAAGTCTGACATGCTAAGTAAAACATATTCCCAAAAGCAGCAGTAGGTGACCTGAGTGCTCTACTGTATGTTCCCACAGAGTTCAAGTTCAGTTCATCAAAGCTTTTTTCAGTTTAGATCCAACTATGAAAGCACACATATAAAATACAAGTGGTAAAATAGATAAAAACGAAGATGAAAACAGTTACCTTTATATAAAACATGTCAGATAAATGATGCCTAGAAAAAATACATTTTCTTTGTGCATTAAAACAAACAGTACAAATCATTTCCAACGCCTTCTTACTACAGTACATGGCACATGACAATTAGTGCTATATAGATATTATGTGAACAGAGACACAAGTTTGCACTTAACTGAAGCCAAGCTCGAGATGTTTATACTTATAATGCATTCGTTTTCCGACAATCCTCCTGCTTTAAACTACAGAAACAAGATATCTATAGGTGGTATAACACACATTGTCAGTCTGTAGCAACTGCAAATGCTCTAATGCCGCTTTGCGTTTCCATATATTTAAATTTCGAAGTAATGGTCTCAGTATGCGGATTCGCTGTTCTCTATTTAGCTCGCAGAAAAATAGTATGTGATGTTGTGACTGCTGTGCTACTGAGTTACATGGACATGGGAACATATCCTTAAATTGTTTAATTTGAGGAGTGTGAAATCGGAAGATAGGCCATTCCCAGCCTGAATGTAATAATGAAAAACCTTTGATTACATGGTGTTTTAAGCAAGTATGGTTCTATAGCTGGAGTGGTACTTATGGGAAAATATAATTAAACAGACTTCTTCTTGGTTCAACCTCCCACCTCTTTTCTACAATCGTTTCCTTTAATTCGCCTTTTACTATGGCTTTCTCTGTCTGGTTAGTTGTTAGCTGATTATCGAATCCCTTCTACCACATAGATAAAGATATTTTCTAACGTAGGTAAGCCCATTAATTTTATGAACCCTGTCCAATTTAAGGCAGTCAGTAATTAAGGCTTGTGTCATCGCGGCTTCTTGCCTGGACCACATTGACAGCCATAACGTGGTAAGTGCCAACCTCAATGTGCCTCTAAGATATTGGAGGCCTAGTTCTTCATGTGCTAGCATGTTAGGGACAGAGCTAGGGAGAGACAGTTGTCTGCGGAGAAATCTATCTTCACAGATTTGCAATTGGGAGTAATTAATGTGTCCCCGCGCCATCGGTAACCATCGGATGGGTCTGGCTTTATATATTGTTGTTGCGGCTTTCGGGGGCATAGACTCTAATCTAGCTGCAAGTTTTAACAGGGATGCATTGGCGTGTTTATGTCAGGTTACTCTCACACTCCTCAGATGCCTCTAGGTGATCATACTGCCAAACGGAATACCCAGATAGGTAAAGGAGGTCACACACTTAAGTATGTTCCCATTGGCTTGAAAACAAGTAAGCCTGCTCTTGGTGCATTCACAGACCATGGCATATGATTTAGATGTATTTGTTGTAAGATCCAGGCCAGACATAAATGTTGCAAAAGTGTCTGAGAGTTTTTGAAAACCCAGGCCCGTGCTGGCCAGGAGGATGCTGTCAACTGCATACATAAGGACAGGTAACGGGTGATTCCCTGCCCTGGGTGGATCGGCTGCAGCTCCCACCAGGTGGTCATCAAGATCATTGATTATATATGCTAAAAAATAATGGTGCCAACACACACCCCTGTCTAACTCCTTTTCAGATATTTATATATCTTCATCAGGGCCATATCTGACACAGCCTTAAACATCAGTATGCAGCTGGGCAAGAAGATGAATAATACGTAGGTTAACGCCCTTACTTGCCAGCTTGTTCCATAGCTTTGACCTTATGACATTGTCAAATGCTGCACTCAAGTCCATGAATGCCAAGTACAGACATCCTTCCTTGGCAAGCACATATTTACACATTATTGAGTGGAGCTTTAAACATTGATCAACTGTCCCTATACCCTGTTTCAATCCATACTGTGTAGGGGTTAGGAAGTTATTCTTGTTTGCTCAGTTTTCAAGTTGGTGCAATTATATTCTGCTCTGGATTCAAATTGGCAACTAGAATTCTAACATTCGATTTTCATGCCAAATTTGAGGCACAACCGAAATTCAAGTTGTTACAATGGTGTGCTACAGGATATTGTTATGAGTGTTACCTGACTATTGTGTCCTATATTTTATTTTCAAAATATCACCACACTAGTTAATAATAGAACAGATACATCCAATGGGACAATATTTTTGTAACCAATATTTATGACACAATATATTTATGTGAGGCAATATTTCCGTAAATTATATTCTGGTTCTAGAATTGAAAGCATTTCCTATAGAGAAGACTGCAGTACTTGAGCAAAATGGGGCTTTCCTTTTTAATGGAAATTATGGTTAGTGCTCTAGAAAGCTACAATGGGAACCAATTGTATTTAAATGCATACGTATCATCTACATCTATGTGAGAAAAAAAGTGTGACATGGACAATAAAACACGTACTTCCAACAGCAGTAGTTGTAGCTGAATTTGATTCACCTTTGTTCTTCTCTAATCTAGCCAACTTCAGCACAAACGTTTAATGAATCGCAACAATGTATAGTCTTGACAAAAGTGAGACACTGTCAGACACCATGTAGCTGGAGTGAGAAATGTTGAATTCAAAACCTTTCCTTTGTAGCGAATTGAAGTAAATAAAAACTGAGGGGTTAATGCAGATATGAAACTAGCTGTTTGGGAGGGGAAGTGTATGATTTAACATTTGTGAAATAATATATTTTAGCAGGATAAACATATTTAATGAGAAAAATCCCTACCTACATTAAGGTTTGTTTGTCTCATCCCAGCATCCATCCTCTTTCTCCTGTAATACTCCCTCAAATTTAAAATAGTGACATTTTGGTAAACATAGAAGGTTTCTACTCTTCCATTTAAATGTATGTTAGTTGAATGTGTTAATTTACTTTACATATTGTCTATGTATATCCTAGAGACAGCTACATTAACGTGTAAATAATTTAAATTACATTTTAATATAAGTAACTTTACAATACGGATAGAACAAAAAGTAACTATTTATAAAACACCACGGAATGTCCCATGGACAACACAATTTTCACAGACTGTTAACAATTTAGATATACAATGCAAACAATTGGACTGGAATCTTTTCCATTTATTTCAGGAACTTTTAGCAGCAGACAGGAGGACCATTTTTGCACGGCCTTATGAATGATTCTACAGCTTTTTTAACCAGCACTTCCAGTTCAAGCACATTGTATGGGCTAGTTAACCACTAGAGCTCTTTGCTAGATTTCAGTGCTCTTCAAAGACATCTGTTAGGGTAAGAAGGCATGCTGGTATGTTGGTTGATAGTGTGATAAGTCTTTTCTCAGGAACTTGTTATGAATCTCCAAGGCAGATTCCAACGGATGGGCGCTTAAAAAAAGCAGTATATTATGGTAGTGTACTGCTGCCTTATTTACAATGCTTAGCACTGCCCAATCACCATCTGGCACCTTTATGGCAAACTCGTGCTGAAATATGGATTTTGCACCTTAATGGTGATTTGTGGTGTCAGTGATTATCATTCAGATGAGCTATCTTTTATTTGGTCGCGAACAACCTAGTATAGAATGTAGGGCACACCGCCTCCATTATATCTGACTGCATGTTGTGAAGGAGATGCACCTCGAGAGATGAATGCTGGGCCACTGATTACAGGCAACATTCTTAGCTGTTCCAAAATCTGTTATTACAATTATCTTGGGAATGCATTCTATTGTAATGCAACATTCAAACATTTCATAATAAATTATCTTACTAAGTACACAAATACAATCAAACACACTACAATAAAATACATACTAAATAACACTCACAAATGATACCATGTGCAATGATATGTTTAACTTTGATATTCTTGTTGACGATATTTTTGAAATTCTGACTGTCTTTTTATAAAGATATTTTTTTATTCAATATTTTGTCCAAATATCAATGCTCTTTTAGAAAGACAGTATCTGAGTTACTGTCAAGAAAAAGATTGAATTCCTTCAGGTTGTGCTTAACCAAGGACGTAAAGTTGAGACTCATAAAGTGAACACATCCACACTAGACAGTGTGGCTATGACAACAAAAATATCGCCAACCTCCCCGCAAACCGAAGTGCAAGTAATACTGCAATGTAAACATTGTTGCTCCAACTTGAGCGGCCACACATTATAGCTGCACTCACTAGCAGTAGGTTGCATGTATCTGCGCAGCTTAGCCACAGAGTAGATGCTTTGGCTTTCAGAAATTGGAGATAAAGAGTCATAATCCCTGTTCCCATGGCCCTTTCAGGCATGGATGGGCACACACAGGCTTGCCTTTGGCGCACCCATTGCACCCGCCCACTGAGTGCCTGCGCCTTATTGCGTTTTTATAAGGGATTGGCTCTTCACAGGGCTGCGTGGACATAGAGCCAGAACGCAGGTTGGAAGGTTTAGGACTTCGTTCCCAAGATGGCTGTTCGCCCTTCCTCCCAAGTAAACACTGTAGGAGCGGTGAAAAAAGAAACACAAAACATAAAATCGACTACCCTTGGTAATGCAACCTACAGCTTTAGAAACGAGCAGTAAGTGGAAAAAAGTCAAATAAAACACATAAAAAATTACCAAAAGTATAAATAGATTTTCTCACAGGGCACAATTAATCTCCTACAATGCTTGTCTGCAATTTACGTGTATTTTTATAGTTTTATTTGGAGTCCTATATGTGATAGTATGTGGTGCGGCTAAGAACAGGTGTTCTAGGGGCGTGGCTAGCCAAGATGGGAAATGGCCGCTGCCTAGGCGAGCTCCGCCGACTAGGTGATTAATCCTACATTTATCCTGCTTCATCTGTGTCAAAATCGAAATATTTACAGTGCACTGAGGAGGTGTACCTTGGAGACATCGGCGGTGAAAGTTTGGAGAGCGGACGTGCAGATTTAACGAAGTTATGGTCGATAACTGGTAACGGCGGCAGCGGCGTGCAGACTGGGGCCGGAGGACGCAGGGCTGCCTCGAAAATACAGTCTGCGGCGGCAGAGGCCTTGGTGCGCTGCGGCCGAAACTTCTCTGGCTAACAGTGTACACTAAAGTATAGCGAATTCGTGCACATTGGAAGAGAGGTATGTCCCTATACATGGCTGGAATGACACCGCGGCCCTGGGACGGACGTGTGGAACGAGTGGAAAAGTGACTGAGTTTATCCGGACCCGAGGCTGCGGTTGCGCAAAGTACGGTGGCGGGCTGCTGGGCGAGCAGCATTATGTGATTGCCGCAGATACATCTGAGACGGACGCCTAGGCTATTTCTTGGAACTGACTGATCTCTCTGATTGCAGCGAAGTAGGTGGCAGAGATTCGTCTTGCTCATCGTGTGGGTAGACGGGATGGGCCGCTGGTCTCCCTGCCTATTTCAGCCACTATCAGAACTTGGGGGATACTGACGTGGATGTTGGATTTGCCTGGGCTATTGTTGCAGGGCAGTGAGATGCGACCTGCCGGTGGGCAGCGCCATTGAAAGTTTGGTGGTCCTGTTTGCAACGGTGGTGTGACGTAGATCCGCCATTTTGTCCAACCTGAAGATCCTGCATGAGGACCTAGCCACGTGTTGGCCGGGTACGTTGAGGTTGAACTTGGACATATAGACCTCGCGACTTGCTGGGCGCAGCCACATCTCCTAACAACCGGTGTCAAATATGGGAAAGCAAGAATTGAAACAACCCAAAATAACTTTCGACGCCCGACGTTCGGCCAGGCAGGCAGATTGAGACACTGGAGCGCAGGGAGGGCCTGACACGGAATCGTAGGCCGGTGCGGAGGGGGTGGATATGAAGGCGCTTCTGTTGGAGGTGAGATCTAGCCTCAAAAGTATTGACTCCAAGTTAGACACGCTGACCCAACAACTGGACACTGTCAAAACACAGGTCTCTGCACATGAGACCAGACTGGATGGGCTTGAAAACCGACACGTGAAATTTCACGAGTTCCAAATGGAGACGAACAGTCAAATACTGCAAATGGATAAGTTGTTGGATGAACTGCGAGCTAAGAATGATGATTTGGAGGCGAGATCATTCGGAAGTAACCTCCGTGTAACAGGTATTCTGGAGACAACGGCCATGTCAAAGATGGAAACGTACATGACTGACCTCCTGCACGTTCTATTTGACCCGCATTTATCATCGGTATTTGTGGTAGAGAGGGCGCACAGGACGCTAGGCCAGAATCCGCCGGTGGGCGGTACACCTCGTCCTATTTTGGTGAAATTATTAAACTATCAGGACAGGGATGTCATATTACGACTGGCGAGAGAGAAAGGTCAGATAACTCATCAGGGGAACTCAATCTTGTTTTACTTCACGCCATTGGTGCAAGCTGCAAGACGAGAATTACTCCCGGCGAAGAGACTGCTGATACAGGCGAAAATCCCATATTCTTTACTATACCCAGCAAAACTGAAGGTGTCACATAATGGCAAGGCACATTACTTTAAAGATGCAAAATCTGCCCTGAAATTCGCCAAACATGTTGCTGGCAAGCCGACCAGGAAAAGAGGAGAAAAGGACGATACCGTTGAAAGCAGGATGAGTGACAATGACTAACTTGTTGGTTTTTTCTTTTTGTATAACTTGATGAGTCACGTTTAAGCTTGCAACTTGGTCTGATTATGCAGGTTGTTCTATGCCGATAGTATCTAGGGGTTAACCTCACGGGACCCCCTCGTGAAGGGGTGGGTGTGTACGTGATAGCCATATTCTTTTGGCACGATTGAAGCATTTCCTGCTATAACCCTAGTCACCCTGCGTAAGCGGGGGTGTATGCCGACATACCCTCGCCCCCCATGGGAAGGTTCCCTATGAAACATTTGTTTTCTATGGTTGTTGGGTCTGGGAGGGTTCTACTACAACCTGATTGGGGGGTTGGTGTGGGAGGTGGGGAGGGTTCATTTGTGTGTTTTTTTAGCCATGATTCAGAGGCCGCGTGTGGTGTACACCTATTCTGTATGTCCTTAGATATGTCAGAGCTGAGCGTAACTGTAGATACTATGGAATTTTAATGTCATCAAATGAAACTAAATTGAACATAATCACTTGGAAAGCTAGGGGGTTGAATGATGGCCGTAAGGCGAGACTGGTGCATGCCTATTTGATGAGGCATAATATAGATCTATGCTTTTTGCAGGAGACGCATATTAATGTAACACCGTCTCAGAAGCTCAAAAATGCCAGATGGGGGGAGACATATTCAGCAGTGTACTCAAACTATGCAAGGGGTCTGGCCATTCTTGTTAAAAAAGGTACTGATTGGAAGTTCACACATTCAGAATTAGACACCGAGGGGCGATTTATTTTATTGAAGGGGAGGCTTTGTGGACGTGAGATAACTCTAGCGGCAGTATATGGTCCCAACACTGATTCACCTGAATTTTTTAGACAGCTCTGGCTGAGAATTGAGGCACTGGGCTGTGAGACGATTATCTGGGGAGGTGATTTTAATGCTGTTATGTCAGATGACACAGATAGACGAGGCACGGGGAGGACTCTACACCCACAGGCGAGGATGGCTCTTGCGGACATATTAGCAGATGGTAACTTTTAGATATCTGGAGAGAACGAAATCCCAGACTGAGGGAGGGCACCTGTATCTCCACGCACCACATGGCCTGGTCAAGATTGGACTTCTGGTTAATATCTAGAGAGGTGGCTGCCTGGACGGTGGAGGTGTCACACATGGCGAGGTCCTTATCTGATCATGCGCCCTGTTTGCTCCGGCTGTCCATCCCTGGGGCCCGCCGCGTGCATTCACCTGGCGTTTACCCCAACATGCACTACTAGACGAGGCTTTCAAAGAAGAAATAAGATCAGATCGGTACATATTTTGAAACTAATACAGGGTCAGTGGATACTGAAGCCATGCTATGGGATGCATTTAAAGTGGTAATACGGGGGCAGTGTATAGCGTGACAGGCGGGGGTGCTGAAGGCTATCATGGGGACGTTGGCGTCACTAGAGACTCAGATAAAAGACCTAGAAGGGCTGATGTACACAAACGCAGATGCTAAGTTGTTAGAATTTAAAGAAGAGGCAAATAGGGAGGTTAAGTTCCTTGGGAAGAATGCAGAGGCGAGGAGATATGGAGAAGGGGTCAGACCGGGGAGGACACTAGCAAACATGATCAAAGTCACCAAAGATATATTATGGGTGCATGAGATTAAAGTTATAGATGGTGAAATGGTAAGAGGCCAATGTGAAGTGCTGACTGAAATTCATGCTTTCTACTCTGACCTTTATAAATCACGTGGGGAGCCACAAACTGACAACATGTTTGAATTATTTGAATCAGTTGCGCTTGCATGGTTCAATGACAACCACAGGTTATATATGGACTTAGCTATCACCTCAGACGACATAGCACAAGTGATAAAAAGCCTCCCATTGAACAAAGCTCCCGGCCCGGATGGGCTGACCACTGCTTTTTATAAGACCTACGTTGATGAGTTGGCACCCAGATTACTGGCAGTATATGAGGAAGCCCTTGAGTTGGAAACATTGCCGCCCTCTATACGCGAAGCTTTAATCATAACACTTTTGAAGCCTGACAAAACGGAAGTAGACTTAGACTCATACCGGCCACTATCGCTAATTAATGTTGATGTAAAGATTTATGCCAAACTTCTGGCCAATCGGTTACAACCGATGCTCCCAATCATTGCCCTTCCGGATCAGTCCGGTTTCATCCCGGGGAGATCAACTTCACACAACTTGCGCACACTCTTTTCAGTAATACACGACCTACATCCAAGCGTCCAGGCGTCAGCAATTTTTTTAGATGCTACTAAGGCATTTGATTCATTGGAATGGACATATCTATTTCAAATATTGCACCGCATGGGTTTCAGTCCACAGTTTGTGAAGCGAATTCGACTGCTCTACACTCACCCCACGGCCCGCGTTAGGGTCAATGGTAGGGTGTCGAAACCATTATCCATCTCTAGAGGGACATGACAGGGGTGTCCACTCTCGCCTCTCCTGTTCGCCATAGCCATGGACCATTGGCGGCGAGGATTCGCCAACACCACACCGCTAGAGGCATTGGGTTCAGTACACGAAGTCTTCTGATCTCAATGTATGCTGACGATGTAACTCTATACATAGCAGACCCAGCTGTAAATCTTGATCCAGTGTTGCGAGAATTTATAAGATTTGGAGGCTTTGCTGGCATAACCATAAACTGGGCAAAGTCGGTGATTTTCCCACTTACAGACGGTACGAGGGAGATCTCGTCGGAGTTCCCGCTGAGGTGGGAGAAAGATGAGGTGAAATACATGGGGGTGTGTCTGAGCAGGAATCTGCAAGAAATCTGGAACTTAAATTTTGGCAGAGCTTACACCTGGCTGGAGGGGAAGGTTGCTATTTGGTCCAAATTACCGCTCTCTGTGGCGGGAAAGGTGGCACTGGCTAAAATGGTGATCCTGCCTAAATTCCTATATCTGTTTGTTATTGTGCCCATTCCTCTGACTCAGCATTTCTATGGACTCTTGCGCTCGCAACTGCTATCCTTGGTGTGGGCAAATGGACAGGCCAGGGTGTCATGGGATCTGTTGACCTTTCCCTTGAGGCAGGGAGGACTGGGTGCTCCGGATATGAAGCTTAATGCCCTATGTGCACAGGCTCAATTCCTCCATTTTTGGATACATGAGACCCCATTCCAGCCACACGTTGCGGTTGAAAGAGACATTTTGACACTGATACCGCTATCCATCGCTCTGTATCACAAGGCGAAATGTCCGAGAGAAGACGTTGATACCGCTGAAATGGTGAGGTGGACATGGCGCGAATTGCAAAAGAGGGCGGGACTGTTGATATTATATGCGCCATCCATGCAGTTAGAAAACAACCCTATGATGCCCTGTATTGAGGGAGGAACTGGCAGAGCCTTGGCTGAACGTTTAAAACTCAGGACATTTGCTGACCTTTACCCTGACAATAGGTTTGGGCCTCCCCTACCTGAGGGAGACGAGCAGACTATGACATTTGCGGATACATTTTTATATCACAAACTGCGTGCTACCTGCCGTGCGTTAGGCAAGGACTTCCCCGAGGCCCCCCCTATGCTGCTACCACTTGAAAGTATTCTCAAAATTCCCACAGCAAAGAAACTGGTGACACGTTTATACTCCCCGATGCAGGCCAATTACCTAGTCCTGGTGGTACCCAGGTCCTTTGACCTCTGGAATGGCGAATTAATACCGCAAATTACAGAGGACCAATGGGAGTACTGCTGTGGCCAACTGGCTGAGCTATCGCCCAACTACCGCTTGAGGCTCATTCACTTTAAATTTCTGCACAGATACTACAGGACACCAATCAGTCTACACCGCATGAAACTGAGGGAGCATGATAGATGCTGGAGGTGTGGGTACTCACAGGCGACGTTCCTACATGTGGCTTGGGACTGCCCGAGACTTACTATATTTTGGAATGCGGTGTTTGATGCTGTGAACAAGATTGTTGGCAGGGATGACTCTCCATCCCCGCTGCTGGGGATACTGGGATATGTACGGGACACCATGCCAAAGAGGAGGACATTGCATGCTTTGTTGCTGCTCTATGCTCGTAGACAAGTAGCAATCCGATGAATTTTTTGTGGCAATATGGAAAGGTTAGAAGATCTATGAAATATATGTCTCTGCCTCAGGAAAGGGGGGGCTTGGGACTGCCAAACCTCAGATACTACCATTGGTCTTGTCTTCTTACGCAGATGGCTATATTATTTGATCCCGTTGGAAATAACACAAACTCCCCGAGTAGACAAGATGTTATTCCATCTATCTTTGAATTGCTGCTTGGCAGCGAGGCAACCGGGATATTATTAAGGAGAACAGAAAGAAGATATTACAATAAGTCGAGACTCAAGACACTTGAAGGGATATGGGGAGTCTGGGTAGCAGCTCAGAAAGTACTGGCAATCTCTAAATATAATCACCACACCCCACTCTGGAACTCGGGCCTCTTTCCTAACCTAAGTAATGATGGGCCTTGGAGACATTGGGAGCGACAGGGTATCCTAACACTCGGGCAAGTTATGGTTAGAGATGAGTGTAGAACCCTAGAAGAACTGAGGCAAAGGCACTCCCTCCAGGGTAGCCAAGATTACAAATATGCTCAGGTTGTTAATACAATCAGATCAGCAAGGCCTCGTATCATCTTAAGGAAGAGGTGTAATTTACTGGATTATCTGAAGGGGAGCGAACTTAGAATCAACGGAGTGTATAGACTGTTTGTGGAGAAATCCCAGGATGACATGGGCAAAACTGAGGCAGCCTGGGCTTCAAAATTGGGGGATCTGGACATTGATCTGGACAGAGCTCTTTTAATGGATAGAAGATTTCTACGTTCCTCCAACTGAAGAGCTCAGCACTATAAAACATTATTTAACTTGTATTATACCCCCTCTAAGCTCTATGATTGGGGTAAGAGGGAGAACAGCAACTGCCCCAGATGCTGGAAAAGTCCTGCTGATATTATCCATATGTTTTATCAGTGCGAGAAACTTCGATCAATTAAAACAGAGATCGTATCATTCTGGGCAGGGCTGCTGGATGCTCAGATAACCTTGTCTCCAACACTCATGATTATAGGATGCCAAAGCGAATTGAAATTAAATATTGAAACTGAAGCTCGAATTTTCATATCTACAGCTGTACTTAGAATTTTAATCTCATTAGCTTGGAAAGACACTGAGACCCCAACCTTCCAAATGTGGCTGTCCAGACTATTGGGAATACATAATGTTGAGGCGGCTCTGTATGAACTTAAGGGTAGGAAATAAAGAGAAATGGGGACGAAGATCTGGGCACCAGTGGCTGCTTGGCGTGCTAGCAGATTGTAGATTGTAGAAAGATCATAGGATCATTAGGACCATGGCTATGGCAATGTTCTCAATTGTTATACTTTTTCCTTATCTCCTTTTTGTTCACGGCAGCCAGCTTAATATTTACAATATCCATATCAACATTATTAATTATTTGACGTTTTAAAAGAATCACTCAATTAGATACTAAGCTATGTAATTTGACACCGATTTGTATATTACCTTTCTAGTGTCAATTTAGGATGATTGTTTATATTGTATATCGCCTTTTTCATTTAAATCATGTATATTGTTTTTTTTAGTTTTTTTTTATTATGCTTCATGGATTCTCAATAAAAAAATAATTTTTTTTAAAAAAAAGATACTACAGGACACCAATCAGTCTACACCGCATGAAACTGAGGGAGCATGATAGATGCTGGAGGTGTGGGTACTCACAGGCGACGTTCCTACATGTGGCTTGGGACTGCCCGAGACTGACTATATTTTGGAATGCGGTGTTTGATGCTGTGAACAAGATTGTTGGCAGGGATGACTCTCCATCCCCGCTGCTGGGGATACTGGGATATGTACGGGACACCATGCCAAAGAGGAGGACATTGCATGCTTTGTTGCTGCTCTATGCTCGTAGACAAGTAGCAATCCGGTGGGGCAGGAAGAGAGTTCCAGAGTTTACAGATTGGCTACCAGATGTAACATATGGACATACCCAATTAAAGTTGTTTTGTGAACAAATGCCTTCCACTTCCAGACCACATGAGATATGGGAGCCTTTCCTGGAGTGGACACGATTAAATGCAGAGGCCCCTGTATGCGATAAGGTATAACTATGAGAGGGAAGTTAGATAGAGGTGCGAGCATACTGGGAGAATATGGATTGAAGAAATACAAATCCTGCGCTATTGTATTTTAAAATTTGTCAATGATTATGCGGAAGATGTATCACGCGGCCTAACCTGACTTACCAAGTGATATATACTTTGTACTGATGACTTCTGATGCAAAGTGCTGACTTGATTTACAACGTGTGCCCAGCCGATTTTCATAATGTAACTTGCTGAATGTATAGGGACAAGAATTACGATTAACATTGCAATGTGCTGATTTATTATATGTACTGTGTGTGCTCTGAAAATGGCTAATTGTTATCGTTTGGGTTCTGTACGATATTAGGCCTTGCATGTTGTAAAACCAATAAATACAATCTAAAAAAACAAAAAAGAACAGGTGTTCTCTTTGGCTCCCAATGGACACAATCAGTACAACAATGCAGTGCCTGCTTCTAAATACCTTGAACACATCAACACATGACGGTTACAGAAAGATGTGCCTGGCAACAAAGCGGTGCTAGTAGGCTGCACTAGACATTTAAACAGAGCCAGTTCCACTGGAGAGACTTGTATAAATGGATACTTAGGCTTAGGGTTGTATTGTCTTCTCAATACAGTTACGCAATGAATGCTCTTCAGGTGGGCTCAGGGGACAGCAGGTTCCAGAGCAGGTAGTTAATGAGACAAATGACATGCCCTACATTTATAAATGATGTTTGCTGCAACATGTTTATCAACTGCTTTGTTATATTTTAAGTCGGCGAGTGTTAACGTAAGTTTATATTTTATTAGAAAGTTCCTCTATCGTGTAAAATGTGTTGCATAAACTGCAACAATATTGTACAGTATTCAGTGAAATAGCTATACATTTAACCTACATTTAAACTACTACCCACTTAGAACCAAAGCACTGATTGCACCATGCAAGCAAAGCAATTGAGCTTGACTCTTCCTGTAAGAGGTCCCTTTCTTGTTCTATTCAATCCAAGCATCTATTCATTCATCCTTTCACTGTTTCATGGATCTGTTGATGTCCATCCTTTCACCTTTCTATTCTGTCATCCATTCATTCTTTCATCAATCATTAAATTGTACACCATTCCTTTTGTATTTTGGGACATTCTAACCATACATCTGTTCACATCCATCCATCCTTACACTTAGCTATCCATCAATACATTCATCCAACCATCAATTGATCCTGTTGCCCTTCCATCTTTTCACACTCTCACCCATCCATTTACTCTTCTATCAGTTATTTTTTTGACTGTCCACCCATCTTTTCACCTTCCATCCATTTATCTTTACCATGTATCACCATTCTTACCTTTCTTTCACCCTTCCGTCTCTTGCTCACTTTTCTATCTGCCCATCATTTTTCTTCACTTCCACTTGCTCTCCTATTTTATCATCTATCTTCTTTCCCATTTTCTTTATCTTTCTTGTCCCCTTCACTGACGCTGATATTGCCTTACGGTGATCATTATAGAAACTTATAAACAGTTCCACCCACGCTGTATCTGCTAATGTGTGGATTCACAATGCCCTTGTTAGTATTAAATAAACTGCTGTAGTAGGTACACATAGGGGTCTTTCTGGGTTTGCAAGTATTGCTTGTGTTGCATACATTAAGTAGTGGTGGAGTTGTCAAATTTTAATTACTAGCCCTGGGACGTTCTTTATGGTTACACTGTTTGAAGGCCGCTTGTAAAGGGGCCTCAAGAACGACAAGACTTGCTGTTTGCAGAGAGACAAGTATCTACCATCATTCTAAAGGTGAAGTGTCTCTGGGAAGACTGTAAAAGTCACATTTCTTTTTAGAACAGAATTTAAAACGGTTTCTTTCTACAGGTGTACATGCGCAGGTTGTATGCTATTGCAAAAACTCTCCACCTGAAAGATTTTCTAAACTCGTGGATGAAATACTGACTTTAAATTACCTTTTACTTTTCCCCTCCCTTGCATATTTTGAATGCACCTCTCTTTCCTTCTACGTCATGCATTCATCTTCTGTATATAGACTACGCTGATTCTCATGCCTTTCTGAATTATTCTCTTTCTTTTAAACCATGCCCTCGTATGGAAAACGCAAGGAATGTTTCCTTTAGCATGAAAGATGAATTCCAATAACCAATGAACTGAACACTAACTCTGGGCTCCTGAGTAGTGCACTACTTTCCTTAAAGAACTTCAATGCCTCTTCAGGAGTACTAAGCTCTATATAAATGTCATTTCAGTTTCAATATTAGGATACATTCTGTCAATAATGTCGAAAACAAAAAAGAGGAGAACCCCACTGACTTGGAACCTGGGTAGGTAATTTATAATCAGAAACAACGGTTCCTGTGTAAAAATGATAACAATGGATGTAGTACTAATATGGGCAATCGCAATGTATATGGGTTGCAACGGTGTCCAAAGGAGAAAAGACCATGCACAGCTCAATGTACAATAACAATTATTTATATAAGTTTAAATGCACTTTTACAGGTTATTCAAAAATAACAGTGATTAAGTGTCCCCAGTGAACATGGAACCACACAACAGTGTTAAAATATCGGTGATATATACAATTGGTTTCCAACAAATGTATTGGTAAAAGTATGTTACAGAGCTTTAAAACAGTCCTGAGCAGCACACCTTGAAGAGACACACACAGGCGACCTACCCAAACTGGGGAACCTACCCAACAGAGCATCGCAATGACCTCAACTTAAGGATGTGATGTACACACTATACAGTCCCAGCAATAACATAAGCCTCTTCACTCATTATTAGAAGTGCACATTGCCAATTAGCATCGGAAGATGTGGTTTCTGACTAATGAAATGGAGGAGTTTAACCATAGTCTTCTCACGCATCACAACATAATAAATATTGTTTGCACATCCTCCTACCTCTAACCACATGGTGGAGAACAGCGGCTTTGGCCTCATTGGTGACCGTCCCTGTCTGAATTTGGTGTAATATGTGGCACCATATGATATCCTACACCAATTCAGTACCAGAATCCTCCTCATCGATAGGACAGGCAAATAGTGTATATAAGGGGCCTGTGAGATCATGGTGGCAACTGGACAGGCCACATAAAGTGAGGACCACTATAATTACTGGTTCTAAGGTATTGAGAAAATATATATCTCATGGAGATGACTTGAGTTCAATTACTTTTAAATGGAGAACTAAGGTTTTTGCTGCTCATTCAAAATGTTTTCTAAAAAAGTTCTATCAAGACATGAAGAGTTTAATATCAATAGTGTCTTTAGATGCTGATGTAAATTTTTTATTTAGTTACAAACGTGGTTTTGACAGGTTGATCCTACTGCATACTACTCAGTGTTAATATGACAACTGATTGTAAAACACCAGAGGAAGCCACCCACCAAAGAAACGGACAGGGCATTACTGGCAATCTTAATTCAACACACGCCAATTCATGAGTTGTTCAATGAGAAACTAGACCGCAACTGACATCTGTCTACTAGTATTGGTACTGGAAATAGCCTACATCGACTGTGTGATGACAAAAATGGGTTTTTGTTTATCACTAATTTAAAAGACACCAGTTGGGGAGAAAGTGCTGATGTGTGGAGCACCTTTGAAACTACAGAGATCTGAGACCAATTTAGTGTTTCCTTTGTCTTCAGCTAAAGGAAAGGTGCCTAATAGCATTATATTTTCAGTTTATGCCTGCAATGGTGTTGGGGCCCCTTGAAACTGAACCTTAGAGGCCCAATGGCCAGATATATTAGCTAAGAAAAGAAAGTCATATTAATGAACCAGCAACTCAGGTAGTTAGTGACATTTATCCTTGAAAATACATTAATTATATGCAGGGAGAGTTGCACAAAACGTCAACTGGTTTCTGGGTGGGGGCTCAAGTAGGTCCATGTGCACCAAAATGTTGCCATCCGTAGAGAACAGTAAAATACAGTGATATGCATAAGTGATTTAATCCTCGTATTGAAGGCAATTAATAAGTTCAAAGGGATATTGTTAATTTCCACAAGTCAGTTAAATAGAATAATTTTTGTACTACACACAATACCATGAATCTAACTCATGGCTGGGAAAAATACAGATCAAATGGTATTTAAGTTATTATTTTGAGGATGTGGCTCCTAAATTGTCTTGTTGATAATTTCTTCAGAAGCTTTTTAAACTAACTAGTAATTACAGCGAACAGCAAGGCTCATTTGGAACAAGGCCTGTTTTTTTTTTAAACCAATTCAATGGTTTTTTTCATCATCACCAAATTGTTAACTGATCCCTGAAAGAAGTATTATTAATAATCCACACTATGTGAGAAAGAGTGTGTGATAGTGCCTCTTTTTTGCATGGTTACCCTGGAGTGACAAAGAAAACCTGGGTTCATGCCTATCTGTATAACCTAAATACTGCAGCTTTTAAAGCAAACTTCCTATTATTACTGTTTTGACAAGTGAAAAGCCTCACCTTTAAATATAAACACGTCACACCTGTGTAAGTTGTTCAGCCCACAAGGCAGGGTGCATAGTATTTAAATATAGAACATGTAGAAATTAAATTTTACTTTGTCTCTGCAGTGACAATCCTACAAAAGTAATTTTCACTGTGGAAGGCACTGGCTGTCCTATGAGAAAATTAGCAGCAGACTTAAATAATTCTGTATTTTTAGTTTGGGACAAGCTAGAAACCTAATTCAACTACTCTTTTTAATATGAATTAAAAGCCCAAGTCAATGTTTATGTATGATTTAAAAAAAATATTTAGGAAAAGTTACCGGTAGAAAGTTACCTTTTCTCTGTCTGAAGCTCCTAGAAGTTAATTTATATTAGCTCTCCAGACAGTGATTGAACTTAATGAGGTGTAGAAACAGCTTCCGCAGTAGAAATAATGGCATGGGTGTGGGGAGTTTTTTTTTCTTGTCTGGAATGAATGCCAGTTGGGGTGGATTTAGGAACTTCATTAACTTTAAAGCGGCCTGTCCTGCTGCCCTGTCACAATTAAATGTAGGGTAACACCTTGAGAGGACCATCCCTTGCCCTACAAATCACGTTGGCACCAAACCCATTGGGAGAACAGATACCTCCTGAATGGTTGAGTGACCAAAGAGGAGGGAACTGCTCATAACCATGACCATATTGCTGTGTGGGGACACAGGCTCAGAACAAAGGGAGAAGGCGTTACTCATCTTGGAGTTGGAAGTAAGGTGCACAGTGGGATTATTTGCAGTAAGGCAAATAGGAATTGCTAAAAAATGGGTAGAGTTGTCCTTGGGAACCTTTAACCAACTGGTCAGAGAGGAACCAGGAGCCATCCCCACCCACTGGTGTATGCCAACCATAAATGTGGCACCTCAAGGCACCATTCTAAGAACACTTTCTGGAGGCACTGTTATTATGTTGATCCATGCTTCAGCACCAGCATCCTTCACCAAAGTAGTGGGAGAAAACATGGCACCAGTATTGAGCAGAGTATTGTGCAGGTCCACCCCAGATCAGAGCAGCATGATAAATCAGGACCCTTGTCAAGATATTAGAGGGCTGTAAGACATGATTGGATATTGCCAGACATTGAGTGGCAAATAGTAGATGCAGTGGAGCCTTCCAAATCCCCAGGGTGTCAGGGTCCCCTTGCTTCAAGATGCAGTTATAGAGATAGCTACGCTGGGTTAGATCAAGGCATGTTTGAACTAGTTGCGGGAGAGAGGCCATAACAAGCAGCAACCTTCTTTCTTGGTTGAATCCAGTCTCTGAATTGTATTAAAATATCATAATTGTTCTTATGAAGTTCTAATTTGGAGTATATCAGTTTAACTAGGCCCTAATGTATTCATAAATAATTGAAGCTACTCTCGTCAATAAAAATCTTATGAAAGCATTGAATAGACTTTTGTTTTTAAAGTGCAAGGCGACTCTTGCGTTTAAATTGAATGGTTTTGTGAACACTTCACCGTCAACAGCAAAAATAAATGTAACAATGTATTCCATATGCTCAATAGGACTAGAATCTCGTTCTAGTGCATGTTGCCATGGAATATGACCTTATACATTTTGAACGAGGTTCCAGAGCTCTTGAGATTGTAAAGGAAGAATATAAGCTCAGCACTATGTCGTTTCTTTTACTGTTGCAAGCCACCAATAAATACAGTCCTATTGTTTTTTAATAAAAAGATGTCCTATTTTCACATTAAGCTCTTGTCATGAACATGTGCTCGTGTACTACAAATGAAGGCAAAGTTTTCATTTACCCTGGGCTAACTCAATGGCATTATAACCCTCGTTCAGTATGCATGCAGTATGATGGCAGGATATAGAAAAATAAATGGGTGCGACAGATAAAAGGCAAAATGTACAAAACACAATAGTGAAGATTATTTTGAAAGCCAAACCAAAACATAAAGTTTTAAATAACATATGGCAGAACTAATCCAAGAAAGGAGATTTTAATGATATTATAATATAGCTTTACTACAGGGTTGTGGTAAATTTGCATAATTTCTTATTGCGTAATTGTGATACACTTTGGAAAAATGATGCAAAATTGCATGCAATGCAAATATAACATGATATCAAGGGCCACATGTGTGACTGTTTTTAGCGGTTGCAAACAGTGAGTTGGGCCTTTTCCGACTATTAAAATAGCCTGTAGGATGTATTAATCCTATTATGCGAGTCAGTAACCTGTTACCGACTCACAAAATAGTGTTTACGAGTCACTACTAGGAAGGGGCATGCCAAGGGCATCCTTCCTAATAGGCAAGCGCACTGGTATGTAAGAATGTTTTGCAACCATGAATGCAGTCACAAAACATTCACAGTTTACCACCAATTTCAAATTGGTGGTAAGCCACCAATTTCAAATTGGTGGTAAGCCATTCACAAATGGGAAGGGGTCCCCAAGGAACCTCTTTCCCTTTTTGAATGGGGTGTACCACAATTTTTCAGAGCAGGTGGTGGTCCTATGGACCACAGCCTACTCTGAAAAAATGAAAAGAAAATGTTTCATTTTTATTTTTGAAAAGCATCCCATGTTCCTTTGCGGAAAACTGGCTGTATGTCAGAAAAAAACTGCTTTACTTAAAAATCAGTCACAGACATGGAAAGCAACCATCCCTATGAGTGCCGGCCATTCCCAATGGGTTGCAAATTGTGACCTGCCTTATGACTATTAATGAGGCAGGTCCCTTGTGACCCATATGGGAGTTGCAAACAGTGTCTCAGACCCTGATGTAATTCGGGTTTTCTTACTCGTACAAGTGTGATGGTAAAAATTGCAATTTACAAGTCACATACCCTGCTGGTCGCACATATGACCCCGGTGCCATATTTCCCTGCATCCATTTAGGAGGAAAGGGCAAATTCATTCCTTAAAAAGGCACGAGAAAGTGCAGAGAACAACAGATGTTTACATTTGGTACTCTCACGTTATTTCTGTGCTCCCACAATAGGTTTTTACCCAAATGGACTAGAAATTATGGGAAATGGTGTAAGTTCTAGAATTTCATATAACAATTGGAACATGAAATGCTGGTAATTGCATGAGATTAAGTCATTGTGAAGAAAAATTCATTCATGCCCACTATTTCTCAAATTTGTGAATAACCAAATCATAACTGTTCCAAGAAAACTCTAAGAAGTTACTCAATAATATGGCAAGGGAATATGACCCAGTCACTTCCCCTTCCAAACAATACTTAGGAGCAAGTCTGGTCATTAAGGATTTTCTGAGGCCCAGTAAAAATGAAAATGCAACATTTAGCTACTCCCTCCCATTAGCAACATGAGCATGTTAGAAGCCAGTTGTTGTATTATGCCTACAGTGGCTTTCATTGATTATTAGCTAGCATACTGCCACGTTTTACTCTTTAACTCTCTATCCAGGGCCTTTCTAGGTCTGGCAAAGAGACACTTTACATATTTGGATAGCTTTCACCCTACACATATTCCAGCATGAGGCAATGGGTCAGCCATCTTCAGCCATCGGCTCTGATGCACTGTGAGTGACCACATCCAACCCGAGCATGTGTGCACATCAACCTAACAAAAAGAGCATTCAGTACCATGGGCAAATATTTTACTTTGACAATTTTTTCTTTTCATTCTTTTTCGTTTTAAATTATTTGGGCCATATTTATGAATGATTGTGCCGATTTCGCACCATGCAATGAGGTGCAAAAGCGATGAAACACTTGAGATGTGATTTATCAAGCCACGCAAGGCAACCCTTATGTGTTCCTGAGTAGGTTTATAAATCCCGAGTAATGCAACAAAAATTGCTGCATTGCATTGCTCTGCCCAGGGTAGCATTCCATGGGTGGAGCATGGGTTTTCCCATGCAAAACCCATAGATTTTGACACATTCCCAGATTTATCATAAGTGGTAGACCTTGGATTGCGCCCAAATTACTACACCTTCCCAGGTGAGGCTTCACAAGGAGAAATATGTTCATTTCTCCCCACTTTTTTCTCTTTCTATGTATGCTGCAATCTGAAGCATAATAAGTTCAAAGTAAAAAAAGTCAGCCAAATCCTCATCGTCTAGCTTGGACGTCAGACCTGGCACATTCCAACAAATGAATTTCAGCAGTGGCCCTGAGCTACAGCCTCTCCTGGGGTTGAGCAAGGTAGCAATGGTGGTTTGATTATCAGGCTTTGTGACCTCTGTTTACTGACTTCAGGGAGAAAATAGGGCAGCAGTGATATCAGCTTCCTGAGAACCCAGTTCCATCTGTCAGATGTGCGAAACGATTACTAAAAGGAATGCTAGAATCTTCTGACTTAGAAGGAACTTGTACCCTGGGTAAATAGATAGGAACCTGGCCCTTTTATAAATGTCTATAGAAAACCCTAAAGCAAAACGCTTAGAATTTCCTTGATATCCACAACCAGTCGATGTTGAGAAAGCAGCTACTTAGCAAAGATCATATGACTAAAGTTTATTATTATGCAATAAAGCATAAAATCAATTAGATTCTGATGCATTTCCTGGTTTCCAATTGCTCGTAAATCTGGGAATGCTTCAGATTCCAAGGGTGTTGCCTGGGAACACCCACATCGAGACCCATGGGACGCTCCTTTCACGCAGTGTATTTACAAGGCCATAAAAAGCCACGTAAAGTGGCTTTACAGGGCCTGTAAATATGCTGTGGTACTGGAACATCAAAAAAGTGACGTTCCGGCTGCACAAAAGTGCCGTAAGGGGCCTCATAAATGAGGCCCTTTATTTCTTCACTGAATAGTAGACTCTGATTTAGATTCCTCCGACATCAGCATGTTGGTCATTATAACAACAAACTGTCAGCTTTCAGGAGAGTGATTTATGCATGACAAAGAATGTTTGAACATTGTGTTAGCAGTAGGAGGTGGGTAGTTACAATCTGGGGATGTATTACGGAAGTGCACCGGTGGGCGCAAAGGGCATTTGTGGGTCAAAAGGGGATGCAGATGCTTGTGCATCCCCTTCTGTAATACCAATAGCACTGGCGCACATCATGCGGGCGCTCCTTCATTTGCATGGGGGCATGCACCCATGAAAATGAAGGATACCCTTTGCCTCTGCGCCGGCACAGTATTATAGATGTGGGTGCCGGCAAAGAAGCTGTTAGGGAAAGCAACCCTCCTATGGACCCCCAGGCATCCTCTTTTCCTGTGGTTGCAGTCACTTACTGCACCTGCCTGCAAGGGGAGCTCTAATCCCCTTTAAAAGTGCAGGTGTGTTGCCACCTGCACAGTGAAACACAGAGCGGCTGCTTCGATGCCGCACAGATTTTCACCAGAATGCGCTGCTGCAGAACAGCACATTTTTGTGGCTGCCTTGAGGGCAGCCCATTATATGTAAGAGGACCAAATTCTCTGTTTGTGCCTGGTGCCCCATTTGTAAGGAGCGCCCGGCGCAAACAGGGATAGGGCACCCTATACATAATAGGACCCCCATTCGACATGCAGTGTCGTCAAGCTTTCACTCAAGGGGATGTACTGGAACTCTGGGGATGGAGGGCTCCTTAGATCTGGGAGGGTTGGTACCCTGACTGCAGCATTTTTGGAATTCAAGGATGCTTACTGCTTGGAAGCCTACATCAATCTCATTAAGCCCACGCTCTTCAGGTCTCTGTTCATCAAATTTCAGATCACACCCTTACTGCAGAAGTGTCATATCACCTTTTCCAAAGCTGATATGAATCATCTTTTTTTCCCCTGAGATCAGGGTATATATTGATCACATGCTATTCTTCCATCTGCAAGATCATGCCTATAGGAGGGCATGGATCTTGCCATTGTGCTTCAACCTGGCCATCAGGAACTTCAGTATTGCTTCAAGGACACACAAGTCTAATCCTTCCCAACTGATTGCTTTCGCTGTTTCCCATTTCCTACTCTCAATGTGGGGATATTGACTGAAAGTACTGTCCTTGGTACCCTAACCCTTCCAACCTAATGGAATTAATTTCACCCTATGTATGCCTCCTCTAAAGCTGCTTTTGTGTGCACAGTGCCTGATTTTAAACATGGACCAATCATTAGCACAAGTGAAGTTTAACTATTTTTAACTTTGTATGTTTTGTTATCCTTGCCTTTTTGCATTCTTTTATTCTTTTAGTCCAACAACAGTGTGGATATTAAAGGTCTTCTTATATACATGTGCTGTATTGCATGTGCTTTTTTTGGTAATTGCCGAAATAACATACTTTTGCTTGCTTGCTTGCTTGCTCAAATGGGTCATGGGCTCCCTCTGTGTAACAGAATAAGCGTTGGCTGGCATAGACATGTTTGCTGAGCCAGCTAAACCCAAAGAAACACACCTTTCAGCTATATCAATTTATTTACTAATATCAGAGACTGCTCTAGCCAGGAAGATGGAGGGGTGGAGTTGCATCCTTTAAGAGCTGGCTCCCCTGCCTCCAACCAATCCAGTCACGCAGCAGGCAACCTGTGGGTTGGACTCTGGTCCCAGTCAAGTAGAAGAAGCTGGCTTGTGTGGCCTAGCTACCTACACACTCACCTACAAACCTTAACAGAAGCAGACAATAAGACTGATCAATAGTAAAAATAATCTTAGTATTTAATTATAAATATTTTCCCACCCACAAATAAATAAATATAGAAATATAACGTACTGCTCTGCAGATGTAGATCTCCATCAATATCCATGTTATCAAAATATAATCCACCAAAATTGAAAAATCATAGTTTAAAAAATCTTCAAAAATAAGAAATGAATAAGTCCAGGGTAAATTCATCAAAGCAATAGAAAATCATAAGAAACCATTAAAAACTCAAAAAATCAACGACAAAAAAGAAACATTCCCGGAAACCCCAAAAAATCTAAGGAAATAATACATGAAAATAGTGGTTTATTAGAAACCAATTTAATGTACTCTAAAAAATTAAACCCACAGTTCATTGGGATGGCTTCCAATCTGTAAGCCCATGAAAAAATATATAATACTCATCCACACAGACTACTATTTTCAAAAACAACATAAACATTACACAACAAATGCAAGAAACACAATTTATGACATTACGATATCTAAAGTAACACTAGACTACTACCAAACTCTAAGTAGGCCTAACACCCAACACAACTAAATAACAGAACATCAACTATGACAAAATTAACACTATAAATAACTTTAACCAATTCTACCTAATCCCCTACCACCAAGATCATATAAAAAAACTTTTAAAAATCTATTATGTTATCCAAAAATCAGCGCAGGTAACCGTGACTCCCTCCCATTAAATCAAATAAAAAATGACAGTCAGGCAACAAATAGCAGCTGCCATAGGACAGTACAGAGAATTTCACCGTCTCCGTATTGCAAGTTGGCTTTCCGACAAGCTGACTGTGGCAGTTGGACCGCCATCTTGAAGTCGGCAGAATCAAAGGATTTGAGGCGCATACTCACAGCTTTCCAGTCCTTCCCATCATTCAATGTTGATCCCTTTCTCGAGGTCCCCCCTTTGCAAAGCATATTTACCCCAAAGAATATGAACCCTTCTGCAGCAATATACAGGTAGGTCAGTTTTGTACTTTATACCCATTGACTGGCCTGCCCACATATGGACCAGAACTCTGGAAATGGATAGGTGGTATTTTTCTAAATATATTATGTTTAAGTGTACATTCGACATGCAGTCAAAATATACACACAGGCTGATCAATATGGAAAACAATTTGCAGCCACAAGGAAGACAGCTGCTGGCCCCGCAGTCAACTGGTAATGTGGCGTTTGGGCAGGTGGACAGCTGAAGTCATAATCAAGCCCTAAAGTTGTCACATTTACTATTTCCACTATAATCTAAGCCATTTAAGGGAAGGTTTTGGACACTAAAGGGGTGACATTTACTATTCCTTTTTCAATCTAAGCCATTTAGGGAATTATGTTGGACACTAAAGGGTTGTTATTTACTATTCCTACTCCTATCTAAGGGCTTGATTATGATCCATGGTGGCAGTGCGGAAACTGCCACTCTGGCAGTCCAATCCCGTATTCCGACTTTGTGGGTCGATCGCTATGGGACCACTGCTACCACCAGGGATTTGCAATCCCTGGAGGTCTTGCAGTGGTCTTAGGCCACAATATGCTGGTGGTGCAGCACCTCATAATATAATATGAGTTTTCCTACTGCCCTTCTTTTCATTGTGGTGAGCCTGCCATGAAAACCCAGAGGAAACTAAGGGGGCTCTACAGATGCCTCGGTGCATGGGTTGCATGCAGTTGGGCACATGGTGTGCCCGATGTCTTTCTGCACTCCCAGATTCTGCACGGCATGGACTTTACAACTTGTAATCTGTCGGGCGTACGCCAATGGATTTTGTTGGTTCAGGAGTAGGGTGGTGGCATTCCGCCCCTCTCCCACACTCATAATAAGGCACTATGTATAACACTTAAAATATTGAACAAACCTAAATTGTTTCCAAGAATATTAACTAAATAATAATAATAGCAATTTTATATTAAATAACATTAATATTTTGTATTAAAACATTGGAATATTAAAACATACAATAGTAAGAAATTATACAATTAAAACATTTATTATTTATTAAATATAATTAATATATAGCCATTTTGCAAAACACTTATTTAAAAAGTACAATTAAAGATGCAAAAAATAAAAACAACCAACTGAAAGAAAATATTGAATATTCAAAATTATTTGCATATGCTACATAAAAATACATTAATACATATAACCCATACATTATGCAAAAATATCTCAAATTATTTTACATTTTCTACACAAATATAGAAATAATATTACTCAAATAAACTTAAAATGTATCTTTTTATAATAAATATGAAAAAATTAAAGTTAGAGCAAATAATATTGAAAAAGCTATACATTGTTAATTAATATAATATAAATAATTATAAATAAACTATAACACATATATTTAAAGTTATACATTATTAAATTGTTTATTATTTTTAAAAAATTGCAAAATGTAAAATGTATGTACAAAACGTAAACATTTTAAATAACATAAGTTGTTACATATTAAAATACATAAATACAATTTAACATAAAACTATGAATTAAAAAATCCTAACAATACATAATATGTATTTCATAATTGAAAACAATTGTTTGTTAAAAGAAACCTGAAAATTAAAAATATTACATTTTTTTCAAACTTATTTTTAGAATTTTCTATTGAATTATATATAGATATATTAACAAATCTAAAAATAAACAAAATCAATATAAGAACAAAATATTAAAACAAAAATATGTATTCATTAAGAAAGTATTTTTTGATACAATAACAAAATATTGATTATAAATTCAGTATATAACTGGTACACCAACCTTTACATAAGAAGCATTTAAAAATACAAATCTCCTCAAATTAATAATTTAAAAATCAATATTTTTTTAAAAACTATTAAAAAGACAGTTCATGATGGTCACCTCATAGTGACGACTGGGCCACTTTATTGTTATGCTACATACACTAATCTTCATGCAATTAAAAAGACTCAGCGTACACCCATTTCTGAAACAGCAAGCCTCTCATGAGGACAGTTGGACCACATTAAACTTGTGCCTAAGCCTCCAGGCTTTATACAGTTATTTGGTTACTGAGAACACATATAGATCAGTTCAGTCTGGAGCCAAGATCTGAGGGCGGTTGAAAAGTTCCTGACACCCAGTATTCTACAGGCCGGGACCAACCAAGATTTCTCAATGCCTGTGTATGCTGTATCGAAGAACAGAAAATGTGCTACTGTTTCAGAGGGAGATATGCAGCAAGAGCATTGGGAGATCTTCTCGGCTGCACACTTAAAATACTTCTTTGATGTGTCACAGGTAAAATTCCATATTGAAATTTCAGATATAGGTATTTCACCTGAGGATTGCTCAATTTTGTCAAGAAATTACTGAGAATCAATGTCAGAACCAAACCCTTTTTGTAAATGGGCAACATTTTTTTAAGCCACCTATTTATTTATTGGAAGAAGGGCCAGCGCTAGGCATGGGCAGTGTGGGTAGCTGCCCAGGGCCCCACAGTCAGCCCTCCAATTTGAGGCACTACATCAAAGTGACACAGCCGGTCCACAGCATGAAAGGTTCCACTTTAGGGTCCCCCTCCACTAGCCTTACTGCTATGCTGTAGTAAGGCAAACTCAAGGGGAGGGGGGACCCCAGTCCCAGTTGAAAAAAGACACATTACTCAAGTTTGTCCTTCAATTAGGCTTCCACCCTTTACCCATACAGAGGCACAGCGGGATTACTATTGCCCTGCTGTTTAGCTCCCTGGCAGTTTTACCCAAGATAAGCAACCCTCATACCTTGAGCCCTTTATGAGCTGTTGAGAGCTGGTTGTAGGTGGCAGAGACAGAGGGGCTCCATCTTCAGGAGCTGGGTCATCTATTGAAATGCAAACAGTCCTGAATGTGCCACTTCTACACAAATTAGAGGGTCCTCGCACATTCCCTTTCTGCACTGGGACACCAAAAATCCTAGAACTGGCCCTGATTGAAAGCGCTAGATGATTCAATGCCAGAAGATAGTGGAAAATACTGGCTGCCAATTTACTCTAACCACAACAACTTACATTGGTTGTGGACATCTCAGTGTGAGTAGAAGAATAGGATGCAAGCAAACCTGTGTGCTGTGCTATAACCCTTGATGTCTCTGAAGAATGGCAAGCTGGATTCTGATCCATATTCAAAGGGTGCTGATACCTAATTTATATACATTCCTCCGTGCTTTGTGTGATTGATGGGAAGGTTGTGCAATTCTCGGATAAATCACATTTTTAATTTGCACTTTAGGAGCATTATGAAATTGCACAATTATAAATGAATTACAGCTTCGATGTGGTATGGAAAAAAGTATGGGCTAGAATTATCAAAAGTTACTCTGGCTGCATTTCATGAAAAACATAGTGCTGAGTTGCACAACTTTCTTTTCCATGGACTGCACCATATTTACGATACATTGTCATGTGAGTGCAATGCTTGTAGTATGACAAAAATCATCATTGGATGATGCAAAGCGTCATTGCATCAGGCTACACTTTAAAAAGTGACACAAATAGTGGCACAATATTTCTTGATTGTTTGAAAAAGGTGGCAAGCAAGGACTAGGGGAGAAGCCACGAGGTCGAACTTTAGCAAGAATGGGGAGGCAGAAAACTCAGGATATACCGGAAAGAGGGATCTTCAGTTTACTAGGAGGAGTTTATGCATTTGATTAGCGAGGTGTCAAGTCACCTGATTGTCATCTCAAGGCTTTCACTGGCTAAAAGGCTTATTTAAGAAGAGAAATCCTTAGCACCATCAAAGCTGTAGCACCACCACACAGAATGGTGGAGGAGTGTGAAAAAAAGTCTGTATGACTACAATCATTGGGCTAAGAAGAAGCTGATACAGAATCTAACGGCTGCAATCACAACAGGTATAGTTCGACACATCCGGGAGGAGTTGAGGCCCATGAAGAACAAGGTGGTTGAAGTCATTGGCCCTGAATCAGTAGACCGAATTGAGAGCAATGACATTGCTGACTTTGATGACACCACCCCATCTCAAGGAAAACGTATATACTCAAATCTTTAACTTATATTTCCGTGGATGAAAGACGGATGAAGTAACCAACTATTTGACAGTTTTTGTTTATTTTCCTTGATAGATGATTAATTTCTCAAAATCATTTTTCTATATTTAGCAGTTTTTCATACTTAGACATATTACCTACTGGCAGTCGTCAGTACGTAGGTTATAGTTAGGAATGACTTTGGAATCTTCACAACATTTTCAAAACTGGTAGGGCGCTCCAGTACGCTCCTATCCTGAAAGTCACAGGGTGATTCGTCAAGCGGGGGCAGAGAAAAAAGGGTGGTCTCAAATGTGTTTTCACCATGCAATTTCCCATAAAGAACATTTAATCGCAGCTACAGCCCGAACTGATAAAGGGAATTACACCAAATTTGGCAAAGAGGTAGCCCTTGGTTTAAAGTTGTGCCTTTTGCTTAAATAGTGTAAATCCGTTCAGTAGTTCCTGAGAAAATCAAAAGTAAAATCATGGATATATCTATGGCCGCGCAGGATCCGCGCACCCTGCCGAGCACGAGCTGTATGCTAATTGGCTGTCAACACTCCAAATCAGGAAGTGTTGGCAGCCATCTGGTGCCTCGGTAGAACCGAGGCACAAGAAACCTAAGAAAAAAATTGTAGAAACACCCTGACCCCCTAGGCCTGCTCAGGGGGGTCCCACAAGGACCCTCAATCCCCCCATTTTTTTTTTTAATTCAGCAAAATCCACGCAGGGTGCGCAGATCCTGCCGCAAAAAAAAAATGAAGCGCAGTCTCCAGCGCTTCGATGCTAATTAGCCTCCGGAAAATAAAGTGTGCGGTTGGCCCAATCCCCCCACACACTGCCCTGGGGACCACCACCCCGGGGCAAAGTATAAATAATTGCAGGGGGGCACATGGCCCCCGCACTCCTGGGGACCGCCTCCTCCCGGGGCTTAATAGTTTAATGTTGGGGAGCCTCTAAGGTCCCCCGAGCCCCGGGGACCGCCACCCCTGGGGCTCAACTTTATTGACATTGCAGTGGGGGAAACAGCCCCCCCGCAGCCCCGGTTCCCATCACCCCCAGGGTTTTTTTAAATTAAGAAATACCCTGTGTGGGGGACTCAAGCCCCCCAACATGCCCCGGGGACCGCCACCTCCCCGGGGCGCTAAAGATTCAAATTGGGGGGCCCGTGACAGACCCCCCAGCCCTAGGGACCACCACCCCACAGTGCTTTGTAAAATATCGGAGGGGGCCGCGCAACCACCCTACTGGAGCCTTGTCGTGGCCATGGGGAGCGCCACCCCCCAGGTCCAGCTCCTAAGCTTCTAAGCTTGGGTCACTTGTTAGCAATACTGTGTCAACACTAGAGGTTTCGTTATTTAGATCTGTGTTCGGTATTACTCTTGTTGCACTGTTATTTGCTTTTTCGCTATATTGTTGTCTTCTAGCATTATCAAATTTGAACGCAAATTTATGAGCTTTTCTGAATTGGATTTTTTCTTCATGCTTTCATAATCTTTGTTTGATAGCTTCCTTGGTTTTCTTTATATATTCTGTCAGTTCTAGTTTATTGAGCTCATTATTGATCTTGTTAATTTCATCCAGGATTCCTAAACGATCTATCTCAGTATCTTTGATTGAAGTATTTACAAGGTTCATGAAGGCTGCAAGGTTACTTTCTCCCGACTCCTTAAGCATATTCGGGTTTGGTTTATCAAAACTCGGGGCAAGTAAAATTCTCACTCCTCGTGGGACTCTCCCCACTTCCGAGTATTTAGTTAAGGATTTATGCTCCCATCCGCAAATGCGATGCAGTGCACGCACTGAAATTTGTTTTATTTATTTATATGTTTACTTACCTGTAATCCGCCGTAATCCATAGATTACTACCCCCACTGTGCCCCTCTCCGCGTCACCGCCCGGCAGCTACTTCCACCACCGACCGCTACTGATTATTTCACTTATTCAACCTAGCCCCCTTATAGGACATACCATAGGATTGTTTTGATATTAGATCATTAGCATCCCTAAAATATGTTGCATAGCTTTAAGACTGGCCTGGGATAAGATAATATAAATCTATACAATAACCCTTGTAGCCTTACCTCTGATACAATATAACCTAATCTGATCACATATGTCTCACAAAACAGGCACTTAATTGCACCTACATTTTGGTCAAACCAATTGAAAGGGATTTTAAATGTAAGGAGATGACGTGTTCATCTTCAACCCCACCTCCAGTAAGGAAATCCTCAACTGGACTTTTATTAAGAGCACACAGAGCCTGGTGGACTGTTGAGTAATTCCAATATTAGCTTATTTTCACAGTTCTGGTATGTTGGCGCTTGATCATTCCCAAGGAAAGCTGTACAACGCAACACAGCTTCCAGATATTTTAGCACAGAAAATAAATAGTTTAGTCCTGCATAGCCCAGTGTTTTTAGCAAAGCAAAACAATATTAACCTGGTAGAACAATGATCTAAGAGTGAGAGGAGCAACTATAGGATGACAACTTAGTTCCCAAAATAGCATTTCTGGTTGTACAAGAACATCTGGCTCTTAATGAACAGGGCATGGGGTAGCATTACACAAGTTTATTCATATCTGGTTTTTGAATGGATTTCCTCCTTTCTGCAGCATTCTATCAGAAATCTGTCAGAAAACCGTTTTCCTACCATACCAGTACTTAATCTTCCACGCAAAGCTACAATCTTACAAACAGACCTTCGAATAGCTAACCCATTGTCTTCTCAGATGTCAAAACTTTATATAAAAAGGGTGACAGCGAGAAAATGGCTGTCAATTATTGAACCCAAAAATTATGAATATTGACTCTAAACTAATGGATTTGAGAAAAGTAGTCATGGAGGAGGCATCAGGAAGGTGACTTCCCAGGCGGACTAAGCGTGACAATGTGTGGCATCGGTGGTGAACCCTCCCCCTTGGACCCTTGAGCATCCCCAACCCCTCACCCCCCCAAGAACAGGACCTAGCAACTTCCAACTAGCTCCCATCCAAACCATCAAGAACAGTAACAAATGACTATCCCAACAGCAGACACCGTGGGTATGCCTTAAGGGCAATGAAGGAGGGTCGTGCGCCAATGGGCCGCCGCCTTCCTATCGTACACTCCACGATCCAATCGAGCCCAAAGTGAAAGATGTCCCCATCCGCCCCCCATCTCCCATCAATGATCATCCGCCCCCTCCCAAGGCTCACAACAGTAAGTCCGCCAAAGTCTCCGTTCCAGTCCATTACAGCTCACCGGGGTTGTCTATCCTTCATCCAGCATACCTTCCGCCGTCCCCGGGGTGACCTTGGGCAAATTTACGCTGTCTGCCTCTGAATGTTCAGTGTCTGATTGTTCGTTGCCCTTTTCTGATTATAAGTCATCCTGCGACAGGGAGTCCTGAGTCCCTGATAATGCGGATACTGCACCCACGGCATCTCTCCGTTCCGCTGCCGTCTGTGACGGAGAAGGTCCCCTGAATCCCCTCTGCCTGTTACGGATCCGTCGGGACTTCCGCGGTGGTAATTCTTCTTTGGCAGTTCCTGCTCTCTGCTCGTTGTCATCTTTCCCGGCCTTGTACAGTTCTAGCCACGTACATGCATCATTTGGAGTGTCGAAAAAGCATGTCTTACCATCAACAATGACTCGCAGTTTAGCCGGGAAAAGGAGGGAGTATTGCAACCCCTCATTCCTCAGTTCCCTTTCGATAGCGAAAAAAGAGGTCCGCCGGCGTTGTGTCTCATAGGTGTAATCCGGGAATATGTTGACCTTGCTATTCCCTACTTGATAGGGGCCATTCACCCGTGCCTTTTGAAGCAGTATGTCTCTATCTCGGTAATGTAGTAGGCGGGCTACCACCGGGCGGGGGGGTCTGCCCTGTTGCGGGGGTCTGGCCGGGACTCTATGTGCACGCTCCAGCATGTAGAAAGTGGAGAGGCCCACCGGCGCCATCTCCGTTTGGAGCCAAGTCTCGAGGTATCGCACCATGTCCGTCCCTTCCGTTTTCTCCAGAAGGCCCACAACCCTGATGTTGTTCCGTCGATTACTCCCTTCTGCATCGTCCGCTCTTCTTTCTAGCGCCTCGACCCGTTCTAGGTTGTTCGTCATAGAGGTTTTAAGTTCCTTCTGCAATGGTTCCAGGGAGTGGAGCGTACCTTCCATTGTTTTAACCCTGTCGACCAGTTTTCCATGATCGACACGCAGCAGACCCAGTCCCGTGGCCACCTGCGCAATATCCTGTTGTAGCGCTGTCCGGGAGTCCGCTATCGCAATCAGGATTTTGTCTAATTGGAGCTGCAATTGGGGGTCTCGTAACTGCCCAGGGTCTGTCTGCTCACCTCTATCCGGCATTTACTATCAGAGCCCGGCTGAGCACCACTCTTGTTCCCTTTAAGCTTCCCCATTTTTAGGGTGTCGCCATTCATCTCGCTCACTGTAGTGTGATGGTATCGCCCCACACCAACGGCCCCCAGGCCGCCCTTCATCCAGCATACCTTCCGCCGTCCCCGGGGTGACCTTGGGCAAATTTACGCTGTCTGCCTCTGAATGTTCAGTGTCTGATTGTTCGTTGCCCTTTTCTGATTCTAAGTCATCCTGCGACAGGGAGTCCTGAGTCCCTGATAATGCGGATACTGCACCCACGGCATCTCTCCGTTCCGCTGCCGTCTGTGACGGAGAAGGTCCCCTCAATCCCCTCTGCCTGTTACGGATCCGTCGGGACTTCCGCGGTGGTAATTCTTCTTTGGCAGTTCGTGCTCTCTGCTCGTTGTCATCTTTCCTGGCCTTGTACAGTTCTAGCCACATACATGCATCATTTGGAGTGTCGAAAAAGCATGTCTTACCATCAACAATGACTCGCAGTTTAGCCAGGAAATGGAGGGAGTATTGCAACCCCTCATTCCTCAGTTCCCTTGTGATAGCCAAAAAAGAGGTCCGCCGGCGTTGTGTCTCATAGGTGTAATCCGGGAATATGTTGACCTTGCTATTCCCTACTTGATAGGGGCCATTCACCCGTGCCTTTTGAAGCAGTATGTCTCTATCTCGGTAATGTAGTAGGCGGGCTACCACCGGGCGGGGAGATCTGCCCTGTTGCGGGGGTCTGGCCGGGACTCTATGTGCACGCTCCAGCGTGTAGAAAGTGGAGAGGCCCACCGGCGCCATCTCCGTTTGGAGCCAAGTCTCGAGGTATTGCACCATGTCCGTCCCTTCCGTTTTCTCCGGAAGGCCCACAACCCTGATGTTGTTCCGTCGATTACTCCCTTCTGCATCGTCCGCTCTTCTTTCTAGTGCCTCGACCCATTCTAGGTCGTTCGTCATAGAGGTTTTAAGTTCCTTCTGCGATGGTTCTAGGGAGTGGAGCGTACCTTCCATTGTTTTAACCCTGTCGACCAGTTTTCCATGATCGACACACAGCAGACCCAGTCCCGTGGCCACCTGCGCAATATCCTGTTGTAGCGCTGTCTGGGAGTCCGCTATCGCAGTCAGGATTTTGTCTAATTGGAGCTGCAATTGGGGGTCTCGTAACTGCCCAGGGTCCGTCTGCTCACCTCTATCCGGCATTTCACTATCAGAGCCTGGCTGAGCAACACTCTTGTTCCCTTTAAGCTTCCCCATTTTTAGGGTGTCGCCATTCGTCTCGCTCACTGTAGTGTGATGGTATCGCCCCACACCAACGGCCCCCAGGCCGCCCAGCTCTCCGAGGTCGCAGCAGTAGCACCCGTCTGGTCTGCAATGCAGGGAGTCCGGGCTCAGAGTCCAGACGAGGGCCCCACCGTGCTTCCTGAGGTCCTCGCCCAGTTCCCTCCGCCTGCCAAGGCCGCAGCCCACTTCATTCCATCCCAGCATTAGAGGCGACGTTCCCCCGGATATTCGCAATAAAGTGCGGGGCCGCGTCTGCGCCTTCACTAGTCTTCGCGTTTCATCGTCATCTGCGCCGTTCCGTGGGGCCCAGGCTGGTCCGCCCTTGACATGAGTCCGGTCCGACCGAGGGGCGCCTCCACGTTGTCACTCCGCTGTGCCCAGGCCGCAGCCCTGGCAGGCCTCTCCTGGCCCCCTGGTGCGAGGTCCCTAAAGGCTTCTCAAGTCCCACTGGGTCCGGTCAAGCATGGCCACTCCGTGCATACTGGGGGGCATAAGCGGTGCTAATGGGGCACATTGGGGCTTTCCCCGTCAGTTGCCGCCCTTAAATGAGGTCCGCGGCCGTCGCCTCACTAGTGGGTCACTCCCTGGCTCCCTTGGGGGTATCTCGCCGCTCCCCTCGCGGCGAGGGGCGGCCAGGAGTTCGCGGGGGACGGCTCACCTCCTTTGGCACAGCAGGGCGGGTCCGCCGCAGCACCTCACAGACCGCGGTCCCAGCCGCGGTCGCCGCCGTGTCCCTGCTCGTCGGGCCTGCGCGAGTGCCTCCGCCACCCAGGGATGATCTTGGGGGATATCACCGTCACCCCTCCGGTGTCAGACGTCCCACGCAGGCGGTCCCGCCTCGGCCCAGAGCAATCCAACTCCCCACAGGTCCTCGCCTATAAACACTTGGGCCCCCAGCCGCACCCCGGGTCGCGTCGCCGGGCACCGCTGTTATATGTGTGGTCCGGGCGCGTTCCCAGGTCCCCTCTCGGTCACGGCCGCCATTTTGGGCATCGATCTCGCCGGCATACCGGCCCTCACGCCGGTGCTCTCCATCCAGTCCTCGGACCCGGTCCAGCACTCGGCCTCAGCTTCAGAGGTGGGCAATCCATTCCCCCACCATGTAGTGGGAGATGGGGTCTCAGGGCGCTGGTTTACAGGATTATATAGGGTTTGGTCGCGGAGCACAGCGCTCAGGCGGCCGTCACCATGAGAGCCAGACCACGCCCCTGCTGCAAGATGCAATTGATGATATGTAATTTAGGATGTATGTATATATCTATAGTTATGGTATTTCTACAGTAGAGACACATTTGACGAAGACCAATGCACCCAAAAGAGAAACCTCAAATAATAATCCACATTTGTATAGCGCACAATCACCCGTTAGGGTCTCTAGGCGCTGGGGGCCGTCGGGAAGATTAAGCAAGCTATTGCCCAGAGTCGCATGGTGCTGGGCTAACCTGCCGCAGGAGCCGGGGATCGAACTGTGATCCCCAGATTCCAGCGTCAGTCGCCCTGGCCGCGGCGCCACACCTCATAAGACCTTCTGTTTTACACACCAAAACCTTTGCTTGCTTAGTCTTCCAAAATTCCTAAATACCACTTCTAGCTGTAACATTTCTCATTGGAGATAGCTTAAAGCATCTCCCTGTATAAGTTTCAGTTGCAATACAAATTGTTTCCATCTTTAATAATGGCAAGATTACAAATTAAGCAAAGGATATTGTTAGACCTGACACCTTTGGCGTGGTTCTTCCCCCATCTTTTTGCCTCTGACTCATGTGTTTTGATGCTGTGCTGGATTTCGTTTTTGCTGGTTTAGATGCTTTGGACACTCTGCCACTGCTGATCAGTGCCAGAGTGTAAGTGCTCCCTCTGTAAATTGCCATGGATTAAATATACCTGATTGGCATATTTGCATCACCATGAAGTCCCTAGTAAAGTGCACTATGTGTGCCAGGGCTGGTGATGACAGATGCTACTAGTGGGCCTGCAGCGCAGATTGCGCCACCCACATGAGTAGCCCTAAAAAGGTGACTCAGGCCTGCCAGCACAGGGCCTGTGTGCAGTCAGTGACTGCCTGTCCCCCTGGCCAGTGTCTCCACTGGCTGGGCCTAACCCTTCCCTGTCTGTGCACCTCAGTCACCCCTATGGAAGGCTCAAGGTACCCCCCTGGGCAGGGTGCAGTGTATGGATAAGGTAGAGCATGTACTAGTGCAGGTCACATGCTCTGGTAGTGGGCTGCAGCCATTTTATGTGCTCACTGCTGTAAGGCTATCTTGCTCCATAAAGTAACATGGAGGAGGCTGGCCCCATGTGATACCAGCCTATCTTCCCATAGGAACAAGATGGGACATAAGTGAAAGATATCCCTGAACTCAGAATTTAATGAAACATCTTTTAGTGAAGGGTGTTTTTAAATCCTGTGATGGAGAATAGCACTTTTAGAAAGTGGCTGTTCTCTTGTCTAAACCTTTCTGTGTGCCTGGGTTTGTGGAATGCCTGTCTGGTCTGAGTGTGACAGGGGCTGCATAGCCCCCGGAGGAGGGGGGTAGGAGTCAGCCCGTGGGTGAAAGGCCGCATCTGCTGCTAGGGAGGTGGGAGGAAGAAGCGCCTGGTAGTGCCCGGCTGAGCCTGCCTGCCCACCCTGCTGGCTCCCTCTCCTGCCGGCCAACTGACACCTCTGACCCTGAAGCTGACAGGAAGAAGAAAACCAGAAACACCTCAGTGCTTCAGCAACCCCCAGAACTGGTTTAGACCGGACTCAGGGCCGCTTGCACAAAGACTTCAAAGGACTTCAAAGACTTTGAGGGGTATAAGGAAAGGACCCCTGACTACAGAAGTTTAGATTCTAAGATCCTACAAGCAAGAAGGAACCTCTGCTGGAAGAAGGACTGCTGGAGAACTAAAGGAAGATTGCCTTGCTGTGTGCTCTAAGGGCTGACCTGTTCTGCCGTGCAACTGAAAGCTGAGGAGGAGAAAGGGACTTTGCTGTGTGCTGTGACCCTACCTGCTTGAAACTACAAGACTTTGCTGTGTGCTGTGTCTACAACCTTGAATCTCCAAGGGCCTGAGAAGAGCTGGCCCCCTGTCTGCAACCCAGGGACATAAAGGTTGCCCAAGGACTGCAAGACTCTGCTGTGCCCCCTGAAGCTGCTGTGTGGCGAGGAGATCGGGAAACCCTGTAGTTTGCCTGCTTAGCGCACGGGCTGCTCTCTAATCTGCTTGAGAGCGCCGCGCTGACCCAGCCTGCTGTGTGGCCGAGATCGACGTGTTCGTCGACACGTGAGGGGTGAAGAGCGGAGGGCTGTGGGCCTCCCCAGTGCAAGGCGCCCTGAAAACAATTGTGAGCTCTGTCACCGCCGCTGCCCGGGGGCCAGGAATACCCCCAGAAGATTGCCGATCGTTGGGGAGCTGAAGCGGCGAAGAACGAAGCCGCCGCGCTCCCATTGGCTGAGGGAGCCGAGCCCCCTCACTAACGCCGCGACGGGATTGGCCTGTGCAGCGCAGCGTCATCAGCGTTATCGTGCGTGATTGGCCGAAGGAGCGGAGCGTCATTGTTTGCCTGCCCGGGATCCGCATTGCCATTGGCTGACTCCCGGGTGCTGCTGGAGGCTCGCCCCCTTTGCCGCGACAGGATTGGTCCCCGTCATCGGGACCTCTTCGAGTGCCGCCTGATCACCGCCGGACCCGGGAAGAAGGGACCCGTCCTCGCCGAGGGAACCGCGAGGGCCTTGGAGACCCCTGGCCTGCCGTCCCAGCAGCTGAGCGCCTGCCTACCTCCCCCGCCGCTCGTGGGATTGCCGAGAGCGGGCGGGAGAGCAACCAGGACTGGCTGGGGCAAGGAGCGAGTGTGCACGGCAGGCGCGGGGTGCCTGAAGCCAGCGGGCATGGGAGGCTGTGCCAGTGGAAGGAAAAGAGTCCAAGGAGCACGCGGTGAGGTGCGCTTGCAGCGCTTGGGGTGCAGTTGCTCCCAGGGCTATTTTGGCAATTATCTGACTACTGGCATTGCTTAGGATGCTCGTTTTGAGAGCTCATTAAACATAAATCAGCAACCATATTTTTGCAGGCTGATTTAAGAGACTTGAGACTGTTTTGTTTCTAAGAACTTCCTATTCACAAGTACCATCATAAAGATTAAGTGCAACCATTAAGATTAAGTGCAACATTTTATAATGAAGTAATTATCGTGCAACTGCTTGATTTACCTTGCTGAAACTAGATAAAGATATATATTTTTATAAAATATACTTACCTGTGTGGTCTCAGTTTGTGGTGGATTGCGGATTACGGTTGTGTTAAGTGCAAATGTTATCCACATTGCCTCTCTTTAGCCTAGACTGCTTGTGCCATGCTACCTAGAGGGTGAGCAGGGGTTCTCAGAGGGTTATTCCTTCACCCTGACTAGAAGCAAGGGTCCCTACTTGGTCTAAGGTACTTACCCCTGCCAACTAGCGGTGCGGATTTTGAACTAATAATTGCACTTGACCGGCAGTGATTTCTTGTACATCACTAGTCTAGTTTAGCAGCACAGGTAGCGCAAGATTTTTTATTTTTGGTGAAACCTTTTAGTTGAAAAGGTTAGGAAGCATCATGTCTCAGAAAAAGCCAAGCGTGAATGGAGAAGTGGAAGTGGAATTTGAAATCCAGGAGTTGTTTACCAATAACAAGGAGCAACTGAGAAAATTCTGCAAACGGCTTGAATGCCCAGTAAGGGGCAGCGCAAACAAGGAAGAGCTACAGAAAGCTCTGAGGGCCTGGTGGGAGGCCAAACATGGTGATCCAGAAGCTACTACTGGAGAGGAAGGCGCACAGGAGAATGCTTTTTTGCCCAGTGAGTTGCCAGTGACGAAGGCAGTGTCTAGGACTGGCAGCAACCACTCCGGTAGGATTATTTCTCCAGAGGAAGTGGAGGAGAATCAGAGAGCTAGGGCCCATGAGATTGAGCTTTTTAAGCTCAGAGCGCAAGCCGATGAGAAGAGACTACGCCTTGAAGCTGAGAGAGAGGCGCAGGAGAGAGAGGCGCAAGAGAGAAGACATACTCTTGCTTTGGAGGAGAAGAAACTCCAATTGGCTCATGAGTTGAGCATGAAGGAGCTGGACATTAAATTTAAAACGGTGGAGTCCAGTTCTAATGGTGGCAGCGCACAACCGGTACAGGCGGGTAAGGTATACATACCAAAGGATCTGGTACAGAATTATCAGAGGGGTGAGGATATTTATGCGTGGTTCAGAGCGTATGAACTTGCCTTAAGGATGAATGAAGTGCCTGAGAAGAATTGGGGGCAGGATTGTGGAAGCATTTTGAGGCCTCTGGGAGGGATGTTTTGGCACCCTTAGAAGCAGCAGATGCTTTAGCCTACCCCGCAATGAAGGAGGCTTTGTGCCTCAGGTATGGGCTCACTGCAGAACAGTACCGCCAGAAGTTTAGGAACTTCAAGAAGCTTGATTCAAGTACTTGGGTGGAGTGTGTGAGTATGTACACGCGTGCACTGGAAGGTTGGATAAAGGGCCGCAAAGTTACTGATTATGTGGGGTTGTGTCACTTGATTAGTTGGGAGCACTTAAGTAGTTTATGTGCGCCAGCATCTTTTGGATAGCAAGTTAACTGACCCCAGTGAGCTTGCTAAAGAGGCGGACCGCTGGACTAGCACCAGGGTCCACAAGGGGGTGGTAAGTACCCCAGCCAAAGGTGGACAGGGTCCCCCGCAGAAGAGTGGGGGGGACACGGGTAATCAAAGGAGTCTTCTAAAGGGCCCCAAAATGGTTCCCAGGAGAAGGTGTCTCAACCCCCCAAGCCTAAGAAGTCCTGGCCCCATAAGGGCACGCAGGACAAAAAGACCCCACTTACTTGCTATTCATGTAGGGAGGTGGGGCACATTGCTCCCAACTGTCCAAAGAAGAAATCAGCACCCACTGGGGCTCCAGCTCCAGCTCCGGCGTTAGCCAGTGTAGCTTTGGGAGGGGATTTGATTTCTAGTGGGGAGAAGGGGTTAGCATTGATGACCCTTGTCTCTCTAGGAGACCAAGAGATGGCCCAGGAAACCTTGCTGCCCCAAAACACTAAGAAATACGGGCGGAAGGTGACCATCAATGGACAGGAGGTGGAGGCTCTCAGAGACACAGGGCCCAGCGTGACATCTGTCAGGTGTCGGTGGGTGTCTGAAGAGCAAATTGTTCCCAAGGTACTCTGACCTGTGGTGGCAGCTGACAGTTCAGTGCGCTACTGCAAGTTGGCAAAAGTTCCATTTGAATGGGGAGGAGTCTCCTGTATTTTGGAGATTGTTGTAAGTGATGCCTTGCCTGTAGATTGTCTATTAGGTAATGACCTGGAGAGCTCCCCATGGAAAGAGGTGGAGCACAGGACTCACTTGGAGATGTTGGGTTTGCCTGCGTGGATCTGTGTGTCCACCCGTGCAATGACAGCCAGAGAGGGCGGTCTAGCAGAGCTGGAGCCTGGAACAATGGCCCAGGAACCTGCCAAGAGAAGAAGGGGTAGAGGGCGCGGGAAACCGGCCCACACTGTTCCCACGGTCCAGGAGGAGGCAGACCCAGAGGGGGAGGCCCTGGAACCTACAGGGGAGCAGGTGGCCGAACTAGGGGAATTTCCTGAGCTGCCCCAGTGGCAGCAAGAGGGTGGTCCCTCCAGGGAGAAATTCTGCCAGGCTCAGAAGGAGTGCCCTTCTCTCATTGGTGTGCGGCAGCAGGCCTGGGGTCCAAGGAACACTTGATCTACTGGGAGGACGACTTACTTTATAGTGAGCCTAAGTTCGCTGAGCCCGGTGCAGCCCGTGTGCTGGTAGTACCCGAGCGCTTCAGGAACTTCCTACTGGGTCTGGCTCATGACGTGCCTCTCGCAGGACATCTGGGGCAAGACAAGACCTATCACAGGCTTGTCACCCATTTCTACTGGCCCCAGATGAAGAAGCACGTCGCTGCCTTTTGTAAGTCTTGCCAAACTTGTCAGGCTAGTGGCAAGAGCGGAGGGAAGTGCGTGGCACCCCTCCAACCCTTTCCTGTGGTGAGCACCCCTTTTGAGCGGGTGGGCATTGACATCGTGGGGCCCCTGGATCCCAAGACAGCCCTAGGCAACAGGTTTATCCTGGTCTTGGTGGACCATGCCACTCTCTACCCGGAAGCCATCCCGCTCAGGACAGTCACCGCCCCAGTGGTGGGCCGCGCCTTGATGGGAATCTTTTCCCGTGTGGGATTTCCCAGGGAGGTGGTCTCAGACAGAGGGACAAACTTCATTTCTAGGTATATGAAGTCCCTGTGGAGTGAGTGTGGGGTGACATACAAATTCACCACTCCTTACCACCCTCAAGGAAATGGGTTGGTTGAGAGATTCAACCGCACGTTGAAGGGCATGATTATGGGCCTGGAAGAGCCCATGAGGCGGAAATGGGACGTCTTGTTACCATGCCTGTTCTTTGCCTACAGGGAGGTGCCTCAGAAATCCTTAGGGTTCAGTCCCTTTGAGTTGCTGTATGGCCACCCTGTCAGAGGGCCTCTTACTCTGGTGAAGGAGGGGTGGGAGAAATCCCGTGGGAAAACCCCTCAGGATGTGTTCAGCTATGTGCTGGCCATTCGCAACCAGACCAAGCGCTTCAGGAAGCTCGCTCAAGAGAACCTGGAGGCTAGCCAGGAGGAAATGAAGAGGTGGTATGACCAGAACACTTCTCTGGTTGAGTTCCACCCTGGTCAGAAAGTGTGGGTGATGGCGCCAGTGGAGCCTTGTGCGCTCCGTGACAAGTGGTCTGGGCCATATGAGGTGGTGGAGCGCAAGAGCGAGGTTACCTATTTGGTTAACCTGAAGACTCCCAGGCAGCCCCTGAGAGTGCTACATGTGAACCGCCTCAAGCCCCACTTTGAGAGGACTGAAGTGACTATGCTCAAGGCTACAGATGCTGGAGGGGAGGAGGATAGTGATCCTCTCCCTGACCTCCTGGCAGTTAAGGAGCAAGATGGGTCAGTGGATGGTGTGGTCCTCTCCCCCACCCTGACCCCAGAGCAGCAAAGGACTGTCGCCAAGTCTTGGGTCAGTTCGCCCCCCTGTTCTCCCGGACCCCAGGTGTCACCAAGTGGTGCGTCCACGATGTGGACACTGGAGACAGTCTGCCTGTGAAACAGAAGCTTTACAGAGTGGCTGACAAGGTCAGAGCCAGCATCAAGGAAGAAGTTTCCAAGATGTTGGCGCTAGGGGTTATTGAGCCCTCCAGCAGCCCCTGGGCTAGCCCAGTGGTCTTAGTGCCTAAGAAAGCTGCCACCCCCGGTGGCACCCCAGAACTCCGGTTCTGCGTGGACTACCGTGGGCTCAATGCGGTCACCAAGACTGACGCGCACCCCATCCCCAGAGCTGATGAGCTGGTGGATCGGTTGGGAGCTGCCCAGTACCTGAGCACTTTTGATTTGACTTCAGGATACTGGCAGATTGCCTTAACCGAGGAGGCAAAGGAGAGGTCAGCATTTTCCACACCGGAGGGGCACTTCCAGTTCCGTGTCATGCCCTTTGGGTTGAAAAATGCCCCCGCCACATTTCAGAGATTGGTCAACCAGGTCCTGGCGGGGCTGGAGCAATTCAGTGCAGCCTACCTGGATGACATTGCTGTGTTCAGCTCCACTTGGGAGGAACACCTGCAACACCTCACTGAAGTGTTGAAGGCTCTGCAGAAGGCAGGCCTCACTATCAAGGCCAGTAAATGCCAGATAGGGCAGGGATCGGTGGTGTACTTGGGACACCAGGTGGGGAGCGGCCAGGTGGCGCCCCTACAGGCAAAGATTGATACCATTCTGGCTTGGGAGCCCCCCCAAGACCCAGACTGAGGTGAGAGCCTTTTTAGGTCTCACCGGGTATTACAGACGGTTTTTCAAAGGTTATGGCACCATTGTGGCCCCTTTAACAGAGCTGACATCTAGAAATCAGCCCAGGAAAGTGAATTGGACCGAGGCCTGTCAAACTGCTTTTGACACCCTCAAAACTGCCATGTGCACAGCACCGGTGCTTAAGGCACCTGACTTTTCCAGTGAGTTCATTGTGCAAACTGACGCTTCAGAGCAAGGCGTGGGAGCAGTACTCTCACAGATCAATGAGGAGGGAGGAGATCAACCAGTGGCTTTCATTAGCCGGAGGCTAATCCCCAGGGAACAGAAATGGAGTGCCATTGAAAGAGAAGCTTTCGCTGTGGTCTGGGCTCTGAAGAAGCTGAGGCCCTACCTGTTTGGGACTCACTTCTGTGTTCAGACCGACCACAGGCCCCTCAGATGGTTGATGCAGATGAGGGGTGAGAATCCAAAACTGTTGAGGTGGTCCATTTCCCTACAGGGGATGGACTTTACGGTGGAGCACCGCCCTGGTACAGAACACGCCAATGCTGACGGTCTGTCCAGATTCTTCCGCCTTAGTGATGAGGACTCCCAAGAAGTTGGGTAGTTCTCCCCACTTTCAGCTGGAGGGGACACGTGTTAGACCTGACACCTTTGGCGTGGTTCTTCCCCCATCTTTTTGCCTCTGACTCATGTGTTTTGATGCTGTGCTGGATTTCGTTTTTGCTGGTTTAGATGCTTTGGACACTCTGCCACTGCTGATCAGTGCCAGAGTGTAAGTGTTCCCTCTGTTAATTGCCATGGATTAAATATACCTGATTGGCATATTTGCATCACCATGAAGTCCCTAGTAAAGTGCACTATGTGTGCCAGGGCTGGTGATGACAGATGCTACTAGTGGGCCTGCAGCGCAGATTGCGCCACCCACATGAGTAGCCCTAAAAAGGTGACTCAGGCATGCCAGCGCAGGGCCTGTGTGCAGTCAGTGACTGCCTGTCCCCCTGGCCAGTGTCTCCACTGGCTGGGCCTAACCCTTCCCTGTCTGTGCACCTCAGTCACCCCTATGGAAGGCTCAAGGTACCCCCCTGGGCAGGGTGCAGTGTATGGATAAGGTAGAGCATGTACTAGTGCAGGTCACATGCTCTGGTAGTGGGCTGCAGCCATTTTATGTTCTCACTGCTGTAAGGCTATCTTGCTCCATAGAGTAACATGGAGGAGGCTGGCCCCGTGTGATACCAGCCTATCTTCCCATAGGAACAAGATGGGACATAAGTGAAAGATATCCCTGAACTCAGAATTTAATGACACATCATTTAGTGAAGGGTGTTTTTAAATCCTGTGATGGAGGATAGCACTTTTAGAAAGTGGCTGTTCTCTTGTCTAAACCTTTCTGTGTGCCTGGGTTTGTGGAATGCCTGTCTGGTCTGGGTGTGACAGGGGCTGCATAGCCCCCGGAGGAGGGGGGTAGGAGTCAGCCCGTGGGTGAAAGGCCGCATCTGCTGCTAGGGAGGTGGGAGGAAGAAGCGCCTGATAGTGCCGGGCTGTGCCTGCCTGCCCACCCTGCTGGCTCCCTCTCCTGCCGGCCAACTGACACCTCTGACCCTGAAGCTGACAGGAAGAAGAAAACTAGAAACACCTAAGTGCTTCAGATTCTAAGATCCTACAAGCAAGAAGGAACATCTGCTGGAAGAAGGACTGCTGGAGAACTAAAGGAAGATTGCCTTGCTGTGTGCTCTAAGGGCTGACCTGTTCTGCCGTGCAACTGAAAGCTGAGGAGGAGAAAGGGACTTTGCTGTGTGCTGTGACCCTACCTGCTTGAAACTAAAAGACTTTGCTGTGTGCTGTGTCTACAACCTTGAATCTCCAAGGGCCTGAGAAGAGCTGGCCCCCTGTCTGCAACCCAGGGACATAAAGGTTGCCCAAGGACTGCAAGACTCTGCTGTGCCCCCTGAAGCTGCTGTGTGGCAAGGAGATTGGGAAACCCTGTAGTTTGCCTGCTTAGTGAACGGGCTGCTCTCTAATCTGCTGGAGAGCGCCGCGCTGACCCAGCCTGCTGTGTGGCCGAGATCGACGTGTTCGTCGACACGTGAGGGGTGAAGAGCGGAGGTCTGTGGACCTCCCCAGTGCAAGGCGCCCTGAAAACAATTGTGAGCTGTGTCACCGCCGCTGCCCGGGGGCCAGGAATACCCCCAGAAGATTGCCGATCGTTGGGGAGCTGAAGCGGCAAAGAACGAAGCCGCCGCGCTCCCATTGGCTGAGGGAGCCGAGCCCCCTCACTAACGCCGCGACAAGATTGGCCCGTGCGGCGCAGCGTCATCAGCGTTATCGTGCGTGATTGGCCGAAGGAGCGGAGCGTCATTGTTTGCCTGTCCTGGGAGCCGCACTGCCATTGGCTGACTCCCGGGTGCTGCTGGAGGCTCGCCCCCTTTGCCGCGACAGGATTGGTCCCCGTCATCGGGACCTCTTCGAGTGCCGCCTGATCACCGCCGGACCCGGGAAGAAGGGACCCGTCCTCGCCGAGGGAACAGCGAGGGCCTTGGAGACCCCTGGCCTGCCGTCTCAGCAGCTAAGCGCCTGCCTACCTCCCCCGCCGCTCGTGGGATTGCCGAGAGCGGGTGGGAGAGCAACCAGGACCGGCCGGGGCAAGGAGCGAGTGTGCTCTGCAGGCGCGGGGCACCTGAAGCCAGCGGGCGTGGGAGGCTGTGCCGGTGGAAGGAAAAGAGTCCAAGGAGCACGCGGTGAGGCGCGCTTGCAGCGCTTGGGGTGCAGTTGCTCCCAGGGCTATTTTGGCAATTATCTGACTACTGGCATTGCTTAGGATGCTCGTTTTGAGAGCCCATTAAACATAAATCAGCAACCATATTTTTGCAGGCTGATTTAAGAGACTTGAGACTGTTTTGTTTCTAAGAACTTCCTATTCACAAGTACCATCATAAAGATTAAGTGCAACCATTAAGATTAAGTGCAACATTTTATAATGAAGTAATTATCGTGCAACTGCTTGATTTACCTTGCTGAAACTAGATAAAGATGTATATTTTTATAAAATATACTTACCTGTGTGGTCTCAGTTTGTGGTGGATTGGGGATTACGGTTGTTTTAAGTGCAAATGTTATCCACATTGCCTCTGTTTAGCCTAGACTGCTCGTGCCATGCTACCTAGAGGGTGAGCAGGGGTTATCTCAGAGGGTTATTCCTTCACCCTGACTAGAAGCAAGGGTCCCTACTTGGTCTAAGGTACTTACCTCTGCCAACTAGAGACCCCCAGTTCTAACAGATATTAATCTGGCTGAAATTCATTGTCTCTTTCTTTTAGCCTGTCCAAAGCGTCCTGTTAAATACCATGACTGGTCTATTTCCATCCACTACTAAAAGTGACTCAGCAGTTTGCTTTTCCCCCTCTGTTGTCTCTCTTCAGATTTTCCCCTTCCATTTGTCCCCCTCATCTCTGCTATCCTCCTGTATCCATGTTGTTCTGAGTACTTCTCAGATGGCTGACAATACTGGTGTTATCTCCTTTCATACCTGCTCCAACCCCCTTGAGACACAGATTTTTTTCATGTTGACTACACTCCACCACCTTCACCATGTGTGATCTATCTTCCCAGCACTACTACTTCCTACTGGCAACTCCTCAGTTTAACATCTTAGATTCACCTCCATCACTTGCTTTTCTTTACTCTGATACTTCCCTTCCCCCAAATGTTCTCTCTATACCATCACTCTAAATTATCCTTCATTACTTCGTCATTCTAAAGCCATCCCTGTCCCAACCAATCCACCACAAATCTCTTACTCCCCTACTCCAACCCCAGCTTTACTGCAGCCTTCAACTGACTTGATCCACGTTCCTCCTCCATCAGTGTGTCCACTTCAGAATAGATATCTCTTGAATTCCACTGAAAGCATGATTTCTGAGACTGCTATTCACTCCATGGTAGTCACATCTTCTATCCTAGATATCTCTGACCATCTCAGCCCTGTCACAATGCCAGACGCTTGGAAACTGTAACCTCCAGAAACCGAACTTTCTGCAGTCTTTCTTATCTGTATGGGTGGGTGACAGGTTTGAGGGACTGTACAGCTGGCAAGTACAACTGGAACAATGAAATGTCACTATTTAGTCCAAAACAAAACATATATTAACGTTTTACATCATTCTGTGTTATTTGCATTAATTTGAAATGCCTGTTGACAGGGAAAGAAATAGTGAGTTGTTCCTCCCAACAGGCATTAATAATTTATGTCTGCAGTTATTCTGTTAAAGCTTGATACATTAAGATGATATCTTTTCACTCTCTCAGTAGGTCTTTTGGTGTTAGTCTTGCTCATTGTAGTTGTTAAATATTCCCACTGAACAGCCGAGCAATCTCCAAACATCTTCATTGGATTAGTCTTGCTCACCAGAGGTGTTAAAATCCACCCTCTTCACCAATCAATAAGGTTTCTAGTCAATAAATATAGTGGCACACTGATCTGAGTTTCAATACAGTACTTATCACAGTTTTGCAGGCAACAATGTAGATGTCATTGATTCACTTCTAGAACTGGTTTCAGGCTCCAAATTTGGATCTTTAAAATCACAAATATCAGGCAAAATCTTTGTCATTCAAAATACGCAGGAACAATGGGTGGGGCTGGGAGTTCCTTGTCAGAGAGACCTAGAACAAAGGCATAAAAGATGAAGATGCTTTCACACTCAGATTCCACACACTACAGTCTACAATAGCACCTTTAGGGAAGAGGGAACCAGACACAAAGATGCATCTGTTGCTTTCCTTCCTATCAAAAAGGACATTGGTCCATTTCAAAGGACCTCAGAAATGTTTGCTCTGCATCCCTATCTGGCAGGCTCTCTCTATCCTCCATCATGTGAAACACTCTCACACACAAGATTCAAAATGAAGTAATGTCCTGTCCCCATACATTAAGCGCTTCAGGTATGTACACTGCAAATCCACTCCCTATAACTGGGGATGTAACGTTTACAACGCAACTTTTACAACGCACTACCATTACAACGAAACTTTTACAACGCAACATCCATTACAACGCATACATTTACAACGCAGTCATTACAACGCATGACACTACAACGCATACCACTACAACGCATACCATTACAAAACAAAACTTACCATCCAATACTTACCCTCCTGCTGCACCCCCTGGAGTTAGAATAGTAATTTTAACCCCTTTACACTATCAATATTTTCCCTACTGTTGCACCCCCTGGAGTTAGAATAGTAATTTTAACCCCTACACTATCCAACACTTACCTTATTTGTAATGTAATGTAATGCGTTGTAATGGTATGCGTTGTAAATGTAGTATGCGTTGTAGTGGAATGTGTTGTAGAGGTATTTTTTAAGAATTCGTTGTAATGGTATGCGTTGTAAAGGTGTGCGTTGTAATGGATGTTGCGGTGTAAAAAATGCGTTGTAAAGGTATGCGTTGTAAAAGTGTGCGTTGTAACGTCATACATCCCTATAACTGCCCTATTAAACCAACCCAGAGCCCTGCCTTTAGCTAGCAGCAGGCCTTATATTAAAAGGCAAGCACTACAGGCTGCAGCTCATAATCCATTGTAACAGAGCTCGCATTGTGAAACAATTCTAAAGGTTCACCATGCCAGTAGAGATTCGGGACTGTCAGAAACTGGAAAAACTGGTAGTTTTTACAGATTATAACCCATTTCCCTAACACTAGATCTAGCCCTTCACTTCACTGAGAGGGTAAACTAAAGTCACAGGGCAAAAGAAAAAATGTGCAAAGGGATGGAGTTCAGCCATATTCCATCAGGTGATAGCACATCAAGAATTTAGGGTTGGCAGACTCAAAATGAACACCACAACATTCTTCTGATGTAAGCTTATACAAGTAAATTTTGCATGCAAAGAAAGCATTCAGAATTGCTGTGAGTCCCCCGTGTTCCTAGTCCTTCTTTTACTTTTCGGACCTTTAATAGGGATATTGTGTTAGAAACTCATCCTTTTCCCTGTTCACTTGTTTGCTGAATGATATTGATGGTAACTGACTCTGATTGTACCCTGGGCTCTGCTAAGCAAGCCCAGGGCCAGTGCAATGTTAACAAAAAATACATGTAATAGGGTACACCTACAATTGGTAATGACAGACCCTATAAGTGCCTAGTAGATAATAGGGCCAGGGGGTGCAATCTACCTATAAGTCCATAGTATATAATGGTAAATATCCTTTACAACACAACTTTTACCACGCAGTGCCTTTACGACGCAACTTTTACAACGCAAACCATTACAACGCATTGCGCTGGGGGGCGCTCTAGGATAGGGAATAGGTTTAATGTACTATCCAACACCTTCCCTACTATCCACGGGGACTGGAGTTGGAATAGTAAATTAAACTATTCACTATCCAGCGCCCAAAAGCACTATGCGTTGTAATGGTATGCGTTGTAAAACTTGCGAAGTAAAGGTAGGCGTTGTAAAAGTATGTGTTGTAACGTCATACATCCGTATATAATAGGGCATGGAGGTTTAGAGGCCCAGCAGATCGTGTGCACTGCTGTGGGCTTGCTGTTAAGGCAGTCCTGCCATGCAGCCTGTACTTAAAAGTAAATTCTCACAATTGGTATCGACAGGCCCTATAAGTCCCTAGTATATAATAGGGCTAGGGGGTTCAAACTATCTATAAGTCGCTAGTATATAATAAAACTTGGAAGTTTAGATGCCCAGCAGATTTCCTGCACTTGCCACACCAGATGATCCAAAGCCTCTGAGATCATCTGAGGCGTACCCCAGGGATCCTCCCTCAGCCCGACACTGTTTAACATTTACATGGCCCCACTCGCACACGTCGCCTAACAGCACGACCTCAACATAATCTCCTACGCCGACAACATTCAACTGATCCTCTCCCTCACCAAGGACCCCATCACCGCCAAAGCCAACCTCAACGAAGGAATGAAGGCCGTCGCCGACTGGATGAAGATCAGCCGTCTGAAGCTGAACTTGGACAAGATGGAGGTCCTCATCCTCAGCTTCAACCCTTCAGCCTGGGATGGCTCCTGGTGGCCGACGGCACTGGGGGCAGCCCCGACACCCACCGACCACACACACAACCTGGGAATCATCCTCAACTCAACGCTCTCATTGACCAAGCAAGTCAATGCCGTCTCCTCCTCCTCCTGCTTCAATACCCTCCGCATGCTCCGCAAGATCTACAGATGGATCGCGACACATACAAGAAAGACAGTCCCCCAGGCCCTACTCAGCAGCAGACTCAACTACCGAAACGCCCTCTATGCTGGAGCCCTGACCAAGCTCATCAAATGACTCCACACATCCAAAACGCCTCGGCACAACTGATTCTTGACGTACCATGACATGGCCACATCACCCCCCACTTGAGAAAACTGCACTGGCTCCCCGTCAACAAGAGGCCATCCTTGAAGCTCCTCATCCACGCACACAAGCACTCCACAAGACCGGCCCAGCCTACCTCTTCAGACGGCGCTCCTTCTACATCCCCAACTGCCAGCTACGCTCCGCCGACCTCTCACTCACCACCGTCCCGCGCATCTGAAGAACAACCACCGGCGGGAGATCCTTCTCCCACCTCGCCACCAAGACATGGAACACCCTCCCATTCAACCTATGACAGACCCAAGACCTGCTGACGTTCAGGAGGATACTCAAGACCTGGTTGTTGGATCAGTAGCACCCCCCCTCCCCAGTGCCTTGAGACCCTAGCGTGTATGTAGTGTGCTTTACAAATGATTGATTGATTGATTGATTGCCTGTGCGCACTGCTGAGTGCCTGCTGTCATTGTAAAGACAGTCTGACTTTGTAGAATGTCTTTTAAAGTAAATTGTTTGCAAATTTAACTTTGGTTGGACTTTAGGGGACTTTTTGGTTTGGGGACTTTAAAAGTGATAATCAACCTTATTTCTACATCTTAGGCATCCCCCCCCCCCCAAGGTCTCCTCTAGGTGTTCCAGGGGAGGGGGGCATGTAACTTTAAGCTGGGACCTTATTAAAGATGTTTTATATGCCCTGATGATGAAGAAACTGACCATTTCATGTTTCCCTATTGTAGATACTGACCTCCATACGCTAACATTGCAATATTTTATTTAGGTATAACTATTGCTAGGAAAAGAGTGAAAAATAATTCAAGGACTTAAATGATTGGTATTGATAAAGTCAACAACTTGCCACTGTTGAACTTATCATAAACAGTACAGAAGAGACATTATAGAACGTTCTCTTCTGTAAGCCAAAATTCAGCCTTCTAGTGGTCTCTGCTGATTGATGAGCCTTAGCAGGCTTAGCCAGGCTGCTTTGATTAGGTGATAAGTGGCCTGCCTAGAGCAGAGGTTATTTGATGGATAGAGCTCTGAAGATGAGGACGATAGTTCATAAAGAAGTGGCTGGGTAAATCAAACTGAGCTCAAAGAGAGAGCAGATCAGTAAGAAATGGCAGGTGTGCCTACACCCACATCCTGTGCCCCAGCTAGATAACAAGCTTAGGACAGGAGGAGGAGAGCTCATGGAAATAAGCAACAATGTGTGTTGGCTTAGCTAGCTCGTATTCCTCCGGAGAGAAATAATCCATATTGGATTTTGGAAGTGCACTATTTTGTGAGACAAGAAGATGCCACACGAGTTGTCATGCTTTTGGGTGGGACCCATTAACACCTTTATACAGAGTTGCCCCTCTGCTTTTGCCCCAGAAAACTGAATAAATATGTGAGAGCTACATAGTCTCTCAGATCTGCTGCCTGAAACTACAAGGAGAAGAAGGAATGCCCTACTGGACTCCGGATCTGTACCTAAAGGCCTGCACCCTGAATGATTGGCACCGGCTGCACAATCTGGTAATACCGCCATGGGGACTGGGCCTTGCTTCAAGAAGGATTAAAGAGTGGACTCTCTGGATGCTACAAGTTAACAGAGCCCACCAGTATCTTCTCCACTTACAGTCCCCATCCTGGAGTACGTCTAGTAGGCTTTTACGGATTTGGTCAGGTGCCTTGTGGGGATTGTAGTCCAGAGATACCAGAGACCATATAGGAATTTCCTCCTGACCTTTTGATTGGTGATTTGGATACTTTGAAACTACAAGGAGACCTTCAGGAAGCTCCTCCTAAAGTTTGGAGAACTAGAAGAAGAGTTTAGTGAAAAAGATCCATGAGGTGACCGACCGGATGTCGAGAGAGATGCCAATTACCTTCAACCGCGACCTGGTCTGGATTTCAGGTTTCTCCCACTGAAAGCTTCAGAGCTTCAGACTTCAAGGATTTGACCGTGACCTCATAGAATTTCAAGCTGGCCAACCCTCACCAAATTTGAACTGCTGTGGAGGGTCGAGCGACGTCGGATGAAAAAGCTCCAAAAGAGTTTCTAAGTGTGAAGGTAACATTTTGGCCGGGCCTCCAGATTAATGTATCCGGCCAAGGCTTTTTTTTTTGCGTTTGGCCTCAAACTTTGACTTTGTTCAGGGCAAACACGATCAGATGTCCTAGATGTGGCATTTTTTTAAGCACTTTAAAGTGGTCAATATTTAGAAATTCATTTCTCCAATTCCCTACATTGGATTTTGTGTCTTACTTATTTGATGTAATGGTGTTTTTAAATGCTTTACACACCTGTCTCCTAAGTTAGGCCTGACTGCTTGTTGTCAGCTACCAACGAATGAGCAAGGGACTAATTTACTGAGACTTTTAATGCACCTCATACTAGTTTGGTGGCCTTATTGCCGGTGGTAAGTGCATACTTACCCCCCCAATGACCCACTTTCCGACATATTAATATTGATATAAAAATATATATATAGTTTGTTGTTCTCATTCACCTCTGACTTCAATATCCATTCCACCTGCCCTTACCCCAGGTCCATAGGTCCAAGGCAGGGCTGGCACACCTTCAGATAGGCATGCGGACATGTGGACATTGTCGCAGATGGGTATGTCTCTCTCAGCATTGTCTGGTAACCAACAGCAAACGAATTGGAGAGGCCATTGTAGAATGGTGTAATCATGGGGCAAACAGACATATGCCTTTTGCATACCTTAATTACCCCCCAACTTTTCCCTAGACCATCTTAATAGGAGACTCCAAAATGTCTTCTTTTTGTTTGACGTTCTCCCCATTAATTCACTCTGAGTGTTGTGGAAAGATATCCCCTACCCACTTACGGCAGATTTTCCTTCTCACCAGTATTATAGCATAAAACAAAAGATGTCTGGTAGGCCTGTAATACCCTTCTACTATTCACATACTTCTTACTAATAATAACGAGACAACTTTATTAATACATAGGTTTTATTTATTTAATATTGATGGGCAAAGGGCAACCCTCTGCCTAAAAGTTAGGTGTGTTCAGAAGATATACCTTAGTGAGGGTATGCAAAGTTTTCCTGCTTTATTAAACTGAAATTCCCCCACCCCTTCTAGCGGCATGATATCTGACTATCCCACCATCTTTTCATTGGATATAGCATTCAAGTTAATTTGGGTACCAGGTCAGGGAATGTGTTAATTTAGGCCTGAGGGTATGCAGTATTAGTCATCAGGGCTCTGGCACAGGGACATAGCCGATGAGGGAGGCCATGAGTCACGAGACGTAACAAGGCTGGGGCTCTGGTATCTAAGTAGCACCAGTTTATAGTCATTCACAGCTTTACTCAGAGTGAATCCAGTTTCTCCTACAGAAAAGAGAGGACCTGGCTTGACTGTTTCGGGCTGGATTGTTTCCAAGAGGAGCAAGGTCAAGACTGATTTTCATATGGCTGGGTACAAACTGGGGTGGCGTGGTAAGCAAAAAAACAATTGATTAAACCAGATCTGTGACTGGGAGTGAATGTTTGAATAGTTCAGCATTATGTCTAACATCTGTTCTTTTTTTGTTGCCCTAAATGGGATGGGTATGCCCAGACGTGGGTCCTGTGCTCACTTTGCCATTAAATTCAAGCTAGCCTGACTGAGGAGGGGAGATAACCCAAAACCAGTCCTAGGATGCATATTTTTGGTCCGGGAGGACCTGGCCTGGCAGTTTGGGCTGGACAGTTTCCACAAGGAGCAGTGTCAAGAATGATTTGCATATTGCTGGTTCCACACTGGGGTGGCATGGTGAGCAAAACAAACAATCGATTTAACACAGATATCTGTGACTGGTGGTGAATGTTCACATTGTTCAGCATTCCCTCTATCATCTGTTCTTTTTGCTTTTAGGGTTTTACTGAGCACACCAAAAACTGCTTTAAATAGTTTGCAACTTTATTAAAACAATGCACGATTCGAATGTACATAAAATGTGGATTCAAGATTTACAGTGTCAGAAATAAATGTTAAATTTTTTATTACGTTTACTCCAATATTCAGACAAATGTCACATTCCTTACTTGTAATATGTAATTACTTTGAGAGGTGTAGTTAGCAAGAACACAAATCGCAAATACGACTCCAATAACACAATATAATTAATCATGACGTCAGTGAATGTCGCTACATGTATCTGCTGAGTAAGTAAGAACTGCAGCTGCCCCATTCATTTCACAGCTCTGAAAATATATTGCATGCTTCAAAGTTAACTGCAACTCAGCACAAATTACAGGAGTATTCGCTGCTACCCTAGGAGACTTCCTGGCCCACATACTGAAGCCTCATTAGTACCTCTTACTATTTTAGAATCCGCGGAAAGGCAATGCGAGGTGCTTTGGGTTCTGAAGATAAAAAGAGGTTTTTCCCTCGTTGTTTGAAATGAGCTGTCTGATGAGTTACAATCGCAATGATTTGATTCGGCACGACAATAAAAAAGAAGCTTTCAAGGCTACCGAATCTTTGGTTTCTTCATTTCTCACTTTCCTCAAAACTAATTAAGGAAAAAGCAAATAATCAATGGCACAATGAAAATAAATAACAATGAAATGAAACAGACTTGCCTCCAGTCACACAATGTTTCGCCTACAATAAATCTCAGCTTTGGACCCTGTTTCATAGCTGTAAGTGTTTCCTCATTCAGACCATCGTCTTAGGGAACATAATTTCAGATTTTTGTGAGTATTTTTTTCCACATCTTAAAATTCCTCTCCCTTTTGCCTCCCTGGACCATAAAAAAACGTGAATCAAACTCTCTGAGGTAATGCATTGCAGATTTAGCTTTGTTATTTCAGCTTTAGGCTCATTATGAAACGAACAGTAACAATGTGTTTTTAAAACATTCATCCATGTATGGCTATTTTCGTCAATATGTCCTAGATAAACTTGTAATCGACACTTAGTTAACCAATCAATGATGGAAATTAAAAAATAGGAGTGGTTAGCTGCTAAATCAATATGGCCACTTAGAGCATAAGAGGAGTGGTTAGCTGATAAATCAATATGGCCACTTAGAGCATAGCTTCTGGTTCAACTGACCTATGCTGCCCAAAATATCTGGAAAGAAGTCCCGTCCTACTGATAGTCAATGACTGCAGTGTAGCATTATTACCTCGACCAGAACAGGAGCTGTGAAAAGCCCATATCCAACTATCACAATGGTTGTGGCGCCCAAAGTGCTGACACAGATGCCCCTTTCCCTCCACAAAGCTGACTTAGACCTAGAGGGCTAGGTAATAAAGATAGTTGAGGCAAGATACACAAGATAAGGGGAACAGAAGAGGAGTAGCCCCCTGGAGGGGGAGAGGGAGGCAGCTCTACAGGCACTGCTTTTTGATAAAGAAGGCGCAACAGAGACAAGGTGCCCTAAATTTCCCACTAAATGAGGGCAGCGAGCAAGGCTTCAAAAACAGGCCACGATGAGCACAGGACCAAGGTGCTATAAGAGAATATGATGGATTGCCTGCCTCACTAGCAGTGGAATATCCTTCTTTATCAGGGCTGCCAGAAAAACATGGACATAATTGGAGTGTTGGGGCAAGAATGTCCCTTGCTTTGTAAACTGGTGTGTTCCACAACCCTGGGTGCACTACTGTGTGTATCTTGTATCGTGACTTTTTATTCTTGGCCTGGCCATCATGCTAATCTAGCAAGTGTGCAGAGGACTAGGCCTGTCCCAGACTGTGAGAGGGTCTGGACTTGTCCTGTGGCTTGGAGGGGTACACAAAGTATGCTTTCTTTTGAGACAGATAACTAATGTACTTGTCTTTGGTTTAAGCATGTAGAGTGGTAGTAGCAACATACTATGTTTTAATAATCAGTAGTGTGACTAGACAATGGAGTGAAGGCCCTACTCATATACATTTCCCTTTCTATGTCCATCCTGTGTGTGTGTATGACATGTATCTGGCCTGTTAGGTACAAGCATGCTTTGTGTGAGTTAGACAGGCTAAAGAGGTCAGTGGGGTCAACCTTGGATGCCTGTGGCCTGGCCATGCACAAGATGGAATGCGAGGACTGTATTCTCATTGATTGGAAGTGTACTGCTCACATTCCTGTAGCTAAAGCTTGAAGTCCTAGACACTGACATAAAAAGGGTAGATAAGAGAGTCCTTTAGATATTCTGTGAGGCCTTTTAGTTACCAATGAGCTGCGGTTTAGATTCTTAAACACTGTCATGTGGTGGATAGCAGGGGTGAAGGGTGGGACAACAGTCTCTGTTGTGAAAAGTTAGAAAGCCTTCAAGTGAGGCCTGCACGTGTATCTTTCCATGATAGCTCCTTCAGGAACCTCACACCTGTTTGTGCCGCCATTGTGAGTGTTCTAGAATGAAATCATTCGGTGTCTGGAAAAGATACTTGAAGGTAGAACCATCTTAAACCAGCATTACTGTCTTAGGAAGTAGGACTCCACCGCCCAGCTTGATGTTCTGTGGTCTGAGAAGTGAGTTCTTTGCTGTGTACTCAAAGGGGTGATGCAAAACCGGGGCTGGTGTCTGTCTGGCAGCCAAATGTTCCTTAGATGAGGAGACATCATATGAAGTCAGGATCACCTACTGGAAGAGCTGTCTACTTGTCCTAGAGAGCCTAGAAACGTGCCTATCAGCCTGTTAAGAGTGGTAAGGATCGAGGAACAGCACATATTTAGAGGCTCTGGCATGTCCAGAGGAGCAGACACCTGGGGAGCTATCCAGAAGGACGTGGGGCTCAGAGGGCCCCCAGATCTCCCAACAGCTCCAGACAGGCACTCTGACTCTGCGAAAGAAAGACAGCCCAGGAGCCTGTGGAGCTGCAACTGCTACAAATGTGATTGGTCTGTGGGAGGCTGCAACTGCTGAAGTTATGACTAGCTTGTGCAGGGCTACAACTGGCAAAAGTGTACCTGGACCATGTAGACCTTCATCGGCTGACTACAAAATCAGCCCACAAGGGGGTTGCCTTTGCCAAGTGTCAACAGGCCCCAATGGGTCTTTGCTGTGGGCTTAGGTCACTTAATCTTAGTTCAGACAAGAATGCGCCACATCAGGACTGCCACCTCCCATGAACCAGAAGCCTCAGAATGAGGCCAAGCACTTACAAGCATAAAACTCTTGAGAACTGCTTGCCAGCACCGTAACACTCATCAGTGTGCAGGAACGTGTTCTGTGATGCCGGGGTAAGCAGAGGCCGACCTATGAGGACTGATTCCATTCATTAGCATCTACTAGACTACCAAGACCTAGCACACAATTTTTGAGGGGTGATTTTTTTTTTAAGTTTAAAGTTTATTAAGAGATAAGAATGCATTGTACATAAAAAGAAAAAACATATAGGTAAAACTACAATGGAAAACATATCTATGAATATTGAAAGGGGAGAACGAGTGAGGAAAAGAAGAAGGAAATATGGAGAGAAAAAACATTACCTTAAGTACAATCTTAATGCAACAACAGTAATATTACTAAGTACAATATGAAATATGCAAAGAAGAATCTATGAAAAGGAGAAAGGAGTAATATCAAGAATAATCAACAATAAAATATAGCAACAAAAGACAAAAGAATTATGGAGGTTTTCTGACTTCGTCTGGGGTGTTAACTATGATGGAAGAGGACGAGGCTATGTTCGTTGGATATGAGGATAAAGGAAGCCATAAAATATCTCTTTTAATACATAAAGAAAGAGGTGTAACATTACCAGTATCTAATCTGTAATGGAATCAAATAGCATTCCACCACGCCTTAAAGGTTATTTTCTCAGCATTTTTCCAGTTTGAAGTAATTAAATGTAGTGCAATTGCTAAAAGCAGGTCAACTAACGAGGGAGAGGGGGCCCGGTGTGGCCAAGAAGGTAATAAGGAACCCAGGAAGATGTTGGGAATGGAAAAAAGGTATCTGGGTGTTAAAGATTTTATTGAGTTGGGACCATACTAAAAGCCAGAAACGGGAAAGGGAAGGGCAATCAAAAAGCATATGTTTTAAATCAGCTGAAGAACTTTTACATGACCAGCAGTCTGAGGAAAGGTCTGTGAAGAAGGAGGCTAGTTTCATTGGAATAAAAAGAAGGAGTTTGTAGATAAAAAATAGGGTTTGAGAGGTAGTAGCTGCTCTTGTTGTTTTATTAATTTTTAACCATAATTTGTCCCAAAATGGGATAGACCAACACTGTCCAAGATCCTTTTCCCAGGCCAATTCGGATTTGTTTTTAGGTCTATCAGAAGAGAAGAGTAAAGTTTTATAAAGGGAAGAGGCAGAAGTGGTAGTAAAAAGTGAAGGCAAGAGATTGGACCAGTTGGTAGGAATGTTAGGAGTGGAAGGTACAGAAAGAAGGTGGAGTGAAAGAGGAGGAAGAAGCCAGTCATATTGAAGCGTACAGGAAAAGGGAGAGAGAATTTTGATTGAAGATCCGAAAAAGAGAGAGGCACATTATTGGATACTAATTGAGAAATCCAGAGTAAACCCTTGGCTCGCCATACTTTTCAATAAACGGTACGGCCATTAAAACATAAAAAATGATTATGCCAGATAGGTTGAAGATCTAATGAGGAAGTAGCCGGATAGGAGGATGGAAGGAGAGGTATTAAAATGCTGCATGAATGAGAGATTACTTGAGGGAGAAACGAGGAAATTTTATTAGTAAAGGCAAGACATTCATTGAAATGAAAAGGGGCTATAAAATGCTTCTCAATATGTAACCAAATAGGAGGATGTGTAGCGGGGTGATGATCATAGGAGAGCCAACAAGAAGATTGCCTCAAGGAAAATGTAAAATGATAAGATTTGAAATCAGGGAATTTGAGGCCACCAGAAAGTTTGTCAGCTTTAAGAGCAGTGAGAGCTATTCGGGGAGATTTATTCTTCCAAAGGAATTTGTTTAGAATGGAATCAATTTTCTTAAAATAGAGATTTGGAATAGAATCAATTTTCTTAAAATAGAGTTTGAGGGGTGATTTAAACTGAACTTGTGCCACATTACTACCAGTATACCCTAGAATTAGTAGTCAAAACCAGAAATGGGAAAATAGCTTGGGGTTAGTGGGTGTAATATTGTAGTGGGGTGGGCACAGCACCTGTGAAGACAGTGCCCAGAGACACTCAATTGTTTCATCTGCTATTAGTGTGTAATATTGAGCACCATTGTGTAATAAAGATATTGTTTTACTATAAAGACAATAACTGGATTGGGCATTCACTTTATTGGGTTGTTGATTGATTGTTGAGCTCTGAGCCAGAGCAGCCCCACATTACAACCTGAGAAAACTGTGACTGCTTGCTGTTGCTAACCTCAGAATCAGTTAGCGTAGCCATAGTAGATCAGACCCGTTGAAATCAGACACCAAGGGCTTTACCATCCACGTTTAAGACCGAGCAGCCCCTGCTTGCTCCATGGCCCCCTGAATGGAGTCCGACTCTGCCTCTGCATCTGAAACAGAGGTCAAAGAGCAAGATTCTGGCAGTGATTTTTGTTTTGCTTTTGCTAATAATGTTGAGACTGTTTGACTTATGTTCACAAAACTTTCCCCAAAATGTTCTTTCACATTAGCTCCTTCTTGGAAAGTTTGGGGGTGATTAGTCAAGTGGGGGCTGAGAAAGAAGCAGGGATGTCTTAAAAGGCAATTTTCCCATGCATTTTCAAAAGGGATTTTTGAATAGCACAATAGCCACTAAATCTGATGGAAAGCTAGATCTTATCCCAGAAAGTGTGCTTTTTGTGATTTGGTATAATTTTGTTCAGTAGTTTTTGAGAAACTAAGGTTCATAATGTATGTTTATATTATCATCAATGATGTCATTTTAGATGTCATGAGTGATGTATTTGAGCATTCAATAACTGATGTATTATGTGAGGTCATAGAAATTACATGACGAGAGCACAAGTAATAATTAAGCTGGTTGAAATAGAACTAGTGAATTTCAGTGGTTATTCAGGTTTAAAATGTTATGTTATGACAAACACTGTCACATAACTGTAACATACCTTTAACCTTTGTTTTATTCGGAGAATTTCTACTTAACTATAGTATCACTTTAACCTTTGTGTTTTTCAGTGTATATGCGTATAAATATACTCACAGACAAAAAAACAAAGGGTAAAGTGACTTTATAGTTAGATGGATATGTCAGTGAGAACATTGACATCATGAACTCAAAAAAATCACAGAAATTGACCAGTTATAGTAGAGCTAACTATAATTACGTTACTCATGACATGTTCTGTGACATTATTTATGACATCACTGATGACATCTCAAAAGACAGCATTGATGACATCACTGATGACATCATCCAATGAGTGTGATAGTTTATTTTATAGTTTGCATAGTGGCAGGTAACTACTGTATTACTTCTCTACCTAATTTGTACAGGCTCTGCCCAGCTAATGGGTGTAAGTGTTTAGAAAACACATGTGCTCCTAATGTCACATAGGTGTTTAAAGGTATGAACAAGTTATATGAATCCCGCCCATCTTGAACCTTATTACACCCCTGGGAATCCATCCTCTAGGGCCAAATCTAATAAAAAAGGGAATGGGGCCTACAATATTTTATAAGTGGGTACCCCAGTGCCCACCCAGGGCACCCACCAACTCCCACATTGGGAGCCACAGAGGGGGCATTTCTCCCACCTAGAGGAAGCAGCTAATTATGCATGCTGCCTCTGGGTGGCAGTAATATTCTGTTTTGAGCATTCTTAAAAATACTACCAGCTGGGAGCAGACTTCCATGTTTACTCCCATCTGCAGGATATTGAAAAATATTCCTTCCAGACGGGAGCAAACATATGAATCCTACCTGTGATGGTGCAGCAGGGAAACTACTGTGTACCAGGGATAGACTCCCCGGGAAACAGTGACCATAGGGTCCCCGGAGCATATGAACCGGGGATGGGGTCAACAAGACCTTTCAAGGCTCTGAGGTGGTGACCATTCCCCTTAATTGATATACCGGGCTTGGGGCATGGGGTCCTCAGGGCCTAAAATGTGCTCCCCATCTATTTAATAAAGAGAATTGCAGGCAACATTTTTTGGTGCATCATTTCCTTCAGGAGACCTGCGGAATCCTGTGAAAAACTGCCAATCTGTTTTTAATTTTTGAACCCCAGGAGATTTCTCCTGGGTCCCTGCCCCTAAGGGAGTAGGGAGAAAAGTCTTCTTCCCCTACCCTCTTATATCCTTTTCTTTTAAACTTCTTGACAAAAGACTAAGTCCCTAAGTCCTGTAATGGCTGCCAGAAACCTATTTCTCATGTTCCTGGCAGTCAATCAGAGTGCTTGCTCTTGTGGGAGTCAAACTCCTGTGGGAGCACACCAACCCAAGACAAAAAGCTCACTGGACCATTCAGAATGCTCTATTTTTTTATTGGGTTTGAAGGGCTCTTGTGAGAGCCCTTTGGACCTAACCATCCAGATATTCACCTATTTTTTATCCTTAATTTCTCAAAAACTATTGAACGAATGTACACCAAATAACAAAAAACACAATCTGAGGACCCTGATCTAGCCCTCTGCCAAATTTGCTGTTTAGAAATGTTTGTGGTAGTGGTTCATAAAGACGTTAATGCTAAATTCATGGAGATTTTGCATTTTGGGAATCACATTTTTTCCCGCCCTCCCCAATTGATGGATCACCTCAATACTTCCCAAACACAAGCTAGGCAAAACAAAGCACTTTTTTGGAAGGTTTCTTTGTAAAGTGGACGTAAGTCTGCTATTGGAAATGTGTCAATGTCTGGATGCGGTGTGTAAGCCGATAGGACCGGCCAAGTTGCTCCATCTCTACTGAGCGGACCGAGTCTTACTTTATCTGTTGTGTGTGGGAGGGTGCCTTTAAACCAGGTTATGTGCTCCTGGTAGGCGAATGGAACTTCAATATCCTCATATGCACAGTATCCATCTAGTGTTACATCTTAGTATATGAATGAAATGTATTTGTGCATGCATTTGCTGGTGGGAATTTGACCCACAAATAGAATACCTCTGTTCTATATGACTCGTGTGCCTCAGTCACGAACGCTACTGTCCCACCTCTTGCTTGTAGGGGCAGTTCTGGCATTTTCTGAAATGTTTATAGCACCTTCCTGTTCCCCTTGCCCTGCTGCATTCGCACGTAATGCTGCTGCAGCATTCTTTTCTCCAGACATTGTTGAAAGATTAGGTCAGAGATAAGGTTTTATGCACACTAGGGAACTATTATCCTTCAAGCTTGAATAAACCTACGACCAATACATAGGATATCCCTTTCCACTCCAAGCGTCTCTGAGTAGATCTGGTTAGGGGTTTCTGCGAAAAGCACAACTGAACTACTCAGATTTGACCGTTTAATAAGAACCAATCCAACGTTGGCAGCACCATGTCATGCAGTTCATATAAATCTAAATAGGATATGTGCATTTAGACAACATAAACTGTGGGAGCGGTGTCCAGATTGATTCCAGAGACCCCCACCTGATGTGTTCGCCTATATTACCAGCTAGCTCACAGTGCCACTATGAGCCACTCTTATCAAGGAAGGAATTGTTCCTGGCAACTATCGAACATGACCACCCTGACCCGTCTTGGTCTTGAGATGGACACCCCGCGAGGCATGTCAGATCACTGCGTGCTGGAGTGTCTGCATGCAAGAACCTCAGCATCCCGCGTCAGTGTGTCAGCAGGGAAGACTTTCTCCTCTTCCTCCCCCAGAAAAGATATGGTGCTTATATACCCAAAAGGTACCCTCCGGGCTTCTACCTTGCTGTGTCGTGTTGGGCAAAGATGACAACAGTGATGAACCTTATACATAGTTATTTTGCTGAAGATGGTTATCCTGCTGTGATCCCGAGTGTCCTCAAGCATAATAAATTAGGCTAGTTTTCAGAGAAAACCACACAACATTTATGCAGCACCTGATCTAGGTAAAAGGTCAGCACCAAACCCGTTATGTAGTACAATGGTAGGGTAAATGTAGATGAAAATGTAGGATACTACCCAAGCCTATATTGGGGTACATTGCAAATCATTAACATCAAACAGTGCCAAAGTTATAAGCAAAACAAAAAGGCATTTCCAATGGAAACTTTAACATAACTACAACTGTGTATATATATATATATGTGTGTTTGTATATATATATATATATATAATTATCATAAGATTGATTGTTTTACCAGCCACATGTTTTATTCGTTCTGTTGTGACAGTGGGAGCTTGTTTATACACTGCAGAGGGTTTAGTGCATTTGTTAAATCATAACATGTTTATTAGTGCCTTGTGGGGGTGGGACTATACATACTTACAACTGTAAGGCGCCAATTAGATTGATAAAGGCTTATGGGAAGCCACAAAGTGTCTCTCCAGCTGCATGACTGAGGGAGACCTGTTGAAATAAAAATGCCTATTTCAAGCAAGCCTCGAGTATGTGCCTTCTTCTTTGGAGAAGGATTGTGTGTGATATAATTCAGCATTTGCGGATCAATGCTGTTCACATACCACCAGTCGGTCTTGGGATGCCCCTTTTGACCGCAATAACTTGGAGGAGCATGGGAGTGCTAGTGGTGGAGCCCTCAGAGAGTGTGCCAAGAAGAGGACCAAGGATAGCAGCAGTTGGGATACTAGGATTCCGAAACAGGGCGGTTTGTCGACTGCCAGGACGAGGTCTGCATTTCTCCAGTCTAGAAATGCCTTGCTCAGGAGACTGGCGCGCTCTGATGTCTGTGTACCAACCAATGCGAAAGTGGTGAGGATTGTCTGGCATATGCTATTTTTGTTTACTGGTCTCCTCCGACCCTGTGTTTTGCCCATTTTCAAGCCACTTTGCTGCTTGCCACGAGTGACATTGAGGTATTGGCGTTTAAATGATTACATTTACCATTTGCTTGGTAATGTCTATGGTAATGGTCACCGGTGAAACATATTTGAGGAACAGTCACGAGTCAGACTATAAATCTCATATTTTGCCCGGGAACGTCTGACAATCATGAGATCATCAAAGAGGCATTATGGGACTTGCAGTCCTTTCAGGGACAACACGCTTCGCTTTCCTGATGGCTGGCATTTATGTCGTAAAGAAACACATTAAGTGTTGTCGAGCCCTGGGTTGCTTACATTGTGTTTGAATGCCTCTCTCGTTCTTATAATTACAGATAAAAGCAGTGGTTGTCAAATATGCTCATGACATTTGCAGTAAGCTGGTAATAATAACATTCATTTGTGTGCACGTTTAGACATGCAGTAGGTTATATTTGTGATCTATGTAGGCTGGGTACACATTATGCTTTGCTAGTTATCATAATTTGTTGCACTATGTATGTTGTTTTTTCTTCATACATCATAAAATTGATTGTTTTACCAGCCACATGTTTTTAGTCCTTCTATTGTGACTGGGGTGCATTTGTTAAATCATAGCAGTATTTTGCTTATGTTTATTAGTGCCTTGTGGGGGTGGGCCTATAAATACTTACAACTGTAAGGCACCAATAAGATTGTTAAAGGCTTCTGGAAAGTCGAAATGTGTCTCTCCAGCCGCAGGGTCAAGGGAGACCTGAGGAAATAAAGATGCCCATTTCAAGCAAGCCTCAAATACATGCCTTCTTCTTTGGAGCATGATTGCGTGTGATATATATTTACATATATATATGTGTGTGTGTGTGTATGGTTGAGTGTGTGCTTGTAACAGTAACTGTATAGATGAGTGAATATGTGTTAGTATCTTTATGAATAAGTACGTGGGTGTGTGTTTGTAACTGTATGGGTGAGTAAGTGGCTGTGTGATTGACTGTATGGGTGAGTGAGTAGGTGTGTTAGTAGCTCTATGGGTGACTGACTCAGCGTGTCAGTGGCTATATGGGTATATGAGAGGATATGTCAGTGGCTGTATTAGTGAGTGAGTGGGTGCATAAGTGGATGTATAGGTGAGTGAGTGGATGTGTGTGTAGATCTATGAATCGGAGAGTGGTTGTACAAGTACTGGTATGGGTCTGTGAATGGGTTTGTGAATGGTTGTGTGGGAGTGGGTGTATGACAGGTTCTATGAGGATATGATTAGGTGCATTAGTCATTTTCTGGATGGTGTCATCAGTGACGTCATTTGCAATGTCATGAGCGATGTCATTGACGATGTCATGAGTGATGTACTATGTGAGGTCATAAGCAGTGCATTGCAGCGGTATGAGTTATAGTTAGCTCAGCTAACTATAACTGCTGAATTTCCCTGGTATTGTATGCGTGAAACCTGAGCCTAACTATGATGTCTTTGTAACCTTTCATTCTTTCTGTAAATTTCTACGTTTTTTTAAATTCCATTTCCTAACTATAAAGTCCCTTTAATCATTGTTTTTTTCAGGGAATTACTATGGTTTTTTAAGTAGTAGTAGCATTTGCAGAGTGGTAGAGAAAGAGGGCTGGGCCTTTGACCAGCTCTCAGGAATCCTGCTGAGTAGGACTTATATCAGATACCAAGAGGGCTTCTTGGCCCCTAGGACCCTCAGCATCCAAGTGGACTTCATGCCAAAACCAGTAGTGCACCAGGAGGCGCGTTTGCAGAGTAGTGGGAAAAGGGGGGGTGGACCCTGGATAGCTCTTAGCACTCCTGCTGCGTGCAACTTACAACAGGTGAGTAGGCCTTGGGGGGGCACTAACTCCCACACAGATCTGTAACTGGGGGTCAGTGTCTGAAAGTTTCAGCGCTCCGTCCATCATCTCCTTGTGTTTGCACTATTCCGCACAGACCCAGCAAGCACCACATATATCCTGCTAGAAAGGGGAAAAAATAAATACAAGGAAACAAATTATATATCTTCCATAAATACAAACGTGAATGCGAAACACTGTAAAACATAAGCTAAATATGGTTAAATTATTACAACAGTTGAAAAAAACAATCAGGCAGGCAATGACAATCATTTGATGAAATATTACAAAAATGTGTACTCACTAAATGCATGCAACAACACACAAAGTGCAGATCTGTCAATGCCAACATTGGAAAACTTATTGTCACCAAGGAAATCAAAAGCAACCCTTGCCCAATGAGTTACTCCCCAAAGTGTTCTAGTGGATGCATTTTTGCTGCATGATCACATTCCCACCAAAATACCATGGCAGGCATGAACACAAGAGAGACACTGTGAGAAAGGAAACTCTTTCCATTCACCTGGTGTACCTCTTTTTGCCCAATCCCACCTGTTTGGATAAGCCAGAGGACTAATCCAAACAGAGTCCTCCTCAGTTGAGGTGCTAGAAGCATATGGCTTCCACCGTCCCTGGCAAACAATTATGACATTTGCATGCTGTGTGCATGCTCACATCATGATATCACTTAGGGAAGGGCCAGGGGTGGCAGCAGAAGTGCTTCTGCTGTCATTCTCATTCTGTGGGATTCAATCCGTTCCAACGATAGCGCTTTGAGTTCATTGGTGTGGACGACTGGTGGGCGCTTCTTGCAGTTTGAAACGTGGTTTACAGTGTGGACTTGTTTCACTAGGAGTTCCCATAAAGGGGTCTTTTAGTTGTATCGAGACTATCGACCTGGTGGGAAATGTAGTGGCATTCAAGCACAGTGTTGCAGCTCCTACATTCACATCACATGACAGGTGTGCTGGGAAATGTATTTTCAGTGATAAAGGGTGCTTCATCTCACATAAATCACTTTACCAAGATTGTGAAGAATATCGTCTCAATCAAGAAAGACTAAGTAGTTATGATAAAGGGCCTAACAGTTGGAAAAACAGGCTGGTAATGAATGATGGGTGGAGGGGGGCTGATCACAGTATTGACAGGAGTTTACTTTAACAGTTTCGGTGTAATATTGTGCATTTCTTGCTCATATTGTGGAGGGTCTTCTTAATAAGGTCAGCATTTGCAATAGATATATGGAGGTCCTGCTTAGGCCAGACACTATAAAAACAAGCATTTGCAATGCAATAGGGATCACACTTATAAGAGTTTGAGTTATTGGCATTGTAAATGATAATGCCTTTTATTTATGTGTTGTTTTTAAACCAGACAAATAAAAGGCATTGTTATTTACAATGCCAATAGCTAAAACTCTCGCAAATGTGAGACCTATTGCATTGCAAATACATTCGGCGTCCGTGCTATAAAGATATAAAACAGCAGGTAAGACAAAACTATTTGAGGAAATAATGCTCGGAGGCTGTAACTAAAGCCTACTGAGTAACAACACACGTAAGAGGGGGTGTCCACATGAGAGGTTACAAAATGAGACAAGACGGTGCTAAAGAGGGACTACTAAGCCTATTGATCAATGAAAAGCAACAGTTTACTGTGGACAATGACACAAGCCAATGAAAAATATGGGTGGAGAGTGGGCGGAGCTTCAAGTCCATACCTAAAAACAGGCTTGACCTAAAATATAACAGTAGTTGCATTGGAAAGCATAAATTAGCCGGACGATTCTGTAATTTAGCATTGAGGACCATTCTGTGCTCCAGAAAATGTGCTGAGTAGAACTCGACCTCGAGTTGGCCTACAAGGAAATAAGGCAGGGAGTGCCCTGACAGCTTTGTGTGGGAAACTCTTTTTTTGTTGCTTGTGGGCCTATTTTATGTTGTACTAGGATGGTTTTAAAGTTGATTTCTCAGATAGCAAAACAAACATTAACTGCAGCAAGCACAAATCCATGCAACCTTGCAAAAAAATATACAGCATGTATTTACAAGTTCAAAACTCCCCCAATTTTCAAACATGGATCACTTTCTTTACCTATCTATTTCACTAATGGGACCGCTTATTTTTGTTTGGTTACTAACATTCTGAGGGAAAGATGCAAATGTGCAACTTTGCGAAGTGCTAGAACAATGCAATTAGCACATGTGCACGCGTTCCCCATCTCCCGTTTTGATATTTTCTCTATTGTGGACCCTTCTTAGGATCTCTTGTTGAGCACTGGAGCGGCCTGGCAGCAGCATAAAGTAAGCAGAGTGAGCTATTCACTTAAGATCATTTTAGTTGCTGATGCAGAGCTATTTGTAGTTTGCAGGTGTGAACCAAAGCAGTGCAGTCTCAGGCATTCTTTTTTGGAGGTCAGTAAAACGAATGCCACTCAGTTAGATGATAAGCCTTTTCAATAGAAGGTTGCTCTACAGGCACAGGGTGAAAGTACCAGAAAAATAAATTCAATTTGCGAATCACCTTAAATAACCCAAAGGCCGTGTGTTCAAATGACACATGGTCTATCTCAGCTTCATCCTTTTGATTACGAAATCAGTTGATGATTGTGAGAAATTGGGTAGTTGGTTGAAGGGGTGTGTCAGCCCTTCTCAAGCAACAGTCACGATCCTTGTCAAGCAGAACCCCCAAAAAAATGCCAAATTAACCTGTGTGTAACCCTCTGGTACCTTGGCACAAAAAGCAGTCAGGCTTAACTTAGAGGTAATGTGAAAAGTATTTATGCAACATTTAAACAGTAAGTAAGTGAAAACACAATACAAGAAAAATCCCATACCATTTTAGAAAAATAGAGTCAAATGTTATAAATGATTTAACACCAAAACAAAAAAAAATCCAATCAGTTAAACTAGAGTTATGAATCTTTAAAGGTTACTGTGAAAAATAGAGGTTAAGAGATCAAGTAGCCAACCACGGACATTTAGTTTGTGGGACTAACCGTGATGGAGCACGGATCAGATACACAAAGAGGATTTAGCCTGATCTTCGCTTATCTTCGAACTTAAAATAATTTTTGAAGACAAATGTCTGAGAAGGTAAACTTCAGTTGGAAGGGCAGTTGGCGGTGTCCGAGGAGGAGGCGTTGTTGTCATCGAGCTGCTGGACAACGTTGCAGTGAAGATTTCTATGTACGGACTAAGTCTATTTTTTGTAAGTTGAAAATCTCTAGCGGGACGGAGCTGCAGGGTGTATCCGATGGCTCTAGGAGGCCAGAAACTGTTCTGGAGAGGAGCTGCAGAGCAGGATTTCCTGCTCCAGAGAAGATTGTAGCGGGAGCTACCATGAACTCAGGCCAACCGGCAGAACAGTGAGCAGGTAAGTCTCAATCTCCTCTCTGTTCTCAGGGCACTTTTTGGCAGAATTTTTTTTAAGTCCCAGGTTTTGGACTTGGGCTATCTAGGCACCTTTAACACCACTTCCAAAAGGTCCAAACTGGATGGGCACAACTTGGATGGTCAGGGCTCACTCGGGCTGGGTTAAAATGCAGGTTTAAGATAGTTGGAGCCTTTTCAGTCCCTGAGGCTCAGATCAGAAGGCCAGCCAACTAGCCCTAGGAGTCACTCTGGTAGTCCTGGGTCCAAGCATAAAAGCAAGTCTTAAGCAGAGAGCAGTCCTCTGAAGGCCCAGGGCAGGCGTCAGACAGCAGCGTGGTCCTCCAAGAGCTCTACGCAGGTCCAGAAGTGAACCGAACTTAGATCTGAGTGTCCTATTTTAATACTGGGTACCAGCTTTGAAGTAGAAGAAACGTCTAGGGTTTTCCTCCCCTCAGAAGTGTCCAGAATTTTTTGACTCCCTGCACATGTCCCAGGATGCCTTCAGTCACAAAAGGCTCGCGTGAAGTTTTTCGTGTGTGAGCTGAGGCAGTATATTTGAAGTGCAAGTGGGGCTGTGCACAGCTCCACCACACCCCCTCTCCTGTCAGGTAAGGAAGGCCCATCCAGCCAACACCCATTCCTTCTATTGTGTTGCTGTCTGTGAGAAATACACAAAGGTCAACTGCCAACATCACCTGGTAATATAACCCAGGACACAGGCACCAAATGGTGAGGGCACGAAAATGCCAACTTTCTGAAAGTGGTATTTTCAGAATGTTAAATTATAATTCTGGACACCAGACCTGATATTTCTTCCCATTCCCAAACAAAATCTATCATTTATTATCTGTAATAATGTAGCACAATGTTATCTTATGGGAGAGGTAGGCTACATAGCAGTGAAAAAGAAATTGAGGAGTGTTTTACTACCGGAACATGTAAAACTTGAAGTGCATATTCAACATTTTAAATATACTAATACGCTACACCCTGCCCTATGGACTGTTTAGGGCGCACCATAGGGGTGACATATGTATTAAAAAAGCTTTAGGCTTGGCAACTGGGTTATTTTGGCAAGTTGAATTGGCCATTTAAAACTGGCCTAAGGCTGCTGTGGTAGGCCTCTGACATGTTTGGATGGGTTACTTAAATGGGTGGCACAAAAAGTGCTGCAGGCCGAATGGTAGCATTTAATTTACTGGCCCTGAAAGTATGGCAAGGTTTCCAGTTCCAGACTATCAATTAACAAACCAGTGCATTCTGGGAGTTTTATAAAAAATTCAACCTTGCCAAATGTACTGTAACACAACGGATTGTAAAAGAAACACCCAGACCAGAATACACTGCCGCCTGATCTCATTAGGTAAGCCATGTGCTGGTCACTAGGCACACTGTGCACCCAACTCTGGTGCTATCAAACTAATGTACTCTGGGGGCTGTAGCCCATATTAAATTCCATTGTACTTACATTAAAGGCAGAGGACGCATTATTCACTCTAAAAAAATAAGTCAATTTCCCACCTGCCCCCCCACCAAATTAATCCAAGCCCATCCTCCCACCCCACCTCCGACCATAGACAGTATTACCCCCCCTTAAGAAGGATTTGTGGGACACAAAATTACTTTCAGAATATGCAAGAACACCCAGAAATTCACAGATTGAGAGAATTTTGCAGACACCTGCCTAGCAACCCCTTTCCAACCAAACTGTAAAAATATAAATTACTGCACTGCAAAACTCACCACAGTGCTGAAATTTAAGCTGCATTAGACCCAGGTTAAAATTTTGAAATACACGCTACTTGTCTGTGCACTTACGATACAGCTGAGTTCAAAATGTTATCAATGAGTTTCTAAATTAGCTAATAAGCTTCGAAGGCCACTGATCTAAATAAAAATATATGGTAAGAGACTTTTAGACAGCTGCCTTGTCTCGACTGAAGAAGACAACATGCTATCTGGTCCAGGGTTTCTGCAATCAGACCCTCCACAGCAAAGGTAGACAGGTCTGGAGAGAATTGTATTGATGGGGCGACCCACTCCAGGGCTCTGAAGAAGGGTTGTAAGGCAGGGGCAGCTCCTGTCGGCCTTTCAGAGGTGCATGCCTTCGGCTCTCCAGGTGGAAGGGTGACTCGAGCCCTGCCCAACCAGCCTTTCTTCTGCATCGGCATTTTGTAAACTAGCCACTTTTCCCTCCTGATTAGTCTTCCACCTACATGAGACTGTCCCACCACTAGCCATACCAACCTGTTAGAGGCACTATGCCACTAGCTTATCCTGCCAGCCACTCTCTCATCAAAAGTGTGACTAACCCAGCTCCAGCCATACCAACCTGTCAGAAGCACCATCTCAAAAGTGACTAGATTACCCTGCCGGCCACTCTCCCATCCAACAAGTGACTGACCCAGCACCATCCCTGCTAAAACGTCAGCGGCACCATGTTACAGAATCTCAACATTTCCTTGCAGACACGTCCGTCTCTGCTACCCAGGATGTGTGATTTGCATTAAGATTTCATCAGCTGGTACAAACTGCTTAAGTCAGCAACCAGACAACAATCACAATTTTTGCTGGAAAAAAAATAATAATAAAGTCACCTTTGTCCCAGGTCGCTGGCTCCTAATTTGCGGCCGACGGCTATCTGTGTGTGTGTGTGTGTGTGTGTGTGTGTTGGACTTGTAAAGCGCACAGCTGCCCGTAAGCGTCCCAGCGCTGGAGACCGCTGGGGAACCCGTCCTGGCTTTCCCTGTGAGATGGTCCCTTCTAGGTACCTCCAAGGTGAAACCAGGCATCCCCGGCGTCTGTGGGGGGCCGTTGTAGAGATGAGGCAAGCTTAATGCCCAGTGTTGCCGAGCGTGATCCCTGGTTAGAGTAGGCACCGAGGCGAGAATTGTCGAGTCCGCTGACCCTGGTCCACCACCCTGCCGCGTCAGGAATTGAACCCTGGATCCGGGCCGTTCTCTGCTTCCGGGCCTGCCGCCTCTAACCAGTGAACCACACCACTCCACACCACTCCGAAGCGGTTGCACATTAAGCTGAGTGGCGGTGCCACAGCTCGTCTACCCGGCTAGGTCACCATCAGCTTCGGATAGGTAACGCGGGCATTCGGGCAATGCCCGAGGAGCCGGTGTCCGAGTGCTGCTGTGGGCCTTTTTTTTTAGCAATCTGGAGGGCCATTTGGGCGCTGTCTCTATTGTTCAAATACAGCCAGCAGCCCAGTAGGTGTCTGAGTGCCCTTTCTAGAGGCAGATGCGCGCTCATTACCTCCGTTTAGCTAGAGGTGTCACTTCCTTTGTCTCACTGGCCGGCCCATTAATGTGTGCACACACTGAGTGGTGACCGGGGGCCTGAGTAGAAGTGGCCTAACTTGTTTCACCACTGTAAACTAACGCGTGCATTTTTTTTACCCCCCTAAAGTTTTTTTTATAAGATTACGCCAAACCAGTGATTTGAGGATTGATTATGCAAATGTGGGCCGATTTTTTTATTGCGTGCCCGGGTCTATTTTCTTTTTTTTTTTTATTTCAAAAAAGTTTTTTATTTAGAAGTTTTTTTAATACAGTACAGTAGTAATGCAGGGGGGATGTTTACAGCAGGGGGGGGTTCTTGGTATTCCCTGGTTACATGTTTGCCCCGAGTATACATAGTTGAGCAGCTGATTTCCCCCTGGAGAAGGTGAAAGAAAAAGAAAAAAGAGAAAGGCGGAGAGGGGGGGGCAGGGGTGGAGGGGGGTTACCCTTAGTCTAGGCTGCATGCTTGTGGTGTGCATTGGTGGGTTGTGCGCTTATGAGTTTGTGGGGGTTTGTGTGACCCCAGGTGTGCAAATAGGGCCGCCCACATCTCATTCTTGGCGTTGTGGTTTGGTGAGAAGTTACCCGTGATGTTACCTGCTCCTCTAAGGAAATTGACCCAGTTTATCCAGCTCTTGAATGTTGCTTTGGATGTGTCTTTCCAATTCGCCAATACGGTTTTAACTGCTGCCGTAAGTAGGATGTCTACTAGGTCTCTCTCTTCCCTACTTTCTAAGTTTGGTGCCATGAATGCGGTGGCTAGCCCTACGAAGCCTGGTTGTATGCTTCTCTCTATGACAGTGTTGATCAGGTTGCTCACTCTTGTCCAGTACGTTCTGACCTTGGGGCATTCGAAGATGAGGTGTTCTAGGCTACCCTTTTCCCTTTGGCAGTTCCAGCATGTGTCACTGTCCCTTATGCCTGCTTTTTCAAGTTTGGCAGGAGTCCAGAAGGCTCTGTGTAGGAGCCAGTATTTTGTCTGTGCGAGTTGTGGTGTCACTTTGTTGGTTGTGGCTGATTTAAATAGCCTACCCTTTTCTTCTTTACTGAGATGTCTTGTGTACAGTGTCTCCCAGGAGTTTGTTGTTTTTGCATTCAGTGTGGAGGTTTTGGGGCTCAGGAGTTTGTAGATCTGCGCTGTCTGGTGTCCAACCTTGTTGAGGTTGCTCATGTACCGTATGATGGTGGGCGTTTCTTTGTTTAGGTCCGCTCTGGTGGTGGCTGTTTTTATTTTGAGGAACGTATATAGTTCTATGTCTGGTAGGTTGTACGTCCTTTTGAGGTTCTGGAATGTGATTGGGGAGTGTTTTTTTTCTCCAGTTGTGCTGGGGTTGTGATCCCCTTTTTGATCCAGGCCTCGTTGTACATCACCTTCCCTTGGTATTGGACTTCTGTATTAAACCAGATTGATTCCCAGTTGGTTCCTCTGATCCGTTTTCCCATTTGCTTGTCTACTCTTAGTAGGGCTGTTTTGGTGTGCTTGATGATGGGGTCTTGTCTTGCGGGGTGTTTGTTCGCTGTGAGCATTGCTATTGGGTTTATCCCTCCCAGGATGTTCCTTTCGAGTGTTAGCCACTCCGGTATGTAGTCCTGCGTGTTGGTAATCCAGAACATACCTTGTTTAGCTAGGCAGGCAGACTGGAAGTTCTTAAAGTTCATAATGTTCAGTCCCCCGAGTTCTTTGTTGAGCCTCAGTTTTTGTAGGCTGAGTCTAGGCTTCTTGTCCTTCCATATGAACCTGTTTATCAGTTTGTCAAGTTTTTTGTGGAAGTATTCTGTCATTGTTAGGGGTAGCATGCTGAGCGTGTAGTTGATGACTGGTGTCACCATCATCTTAATTGTCTCCACTCTGCCCCACCAGCTGATGTATTTGGGGGACCATAGGTCCAGTCTTTCCTTTATTGTCTTTAGGGTCGCTTCTTCGTTGTGCTCCAGGGTTGTTTTGAGGTCCGTACCGAAGAGTAGGCCCAGGTATTTATGGGGTTTTGTTTGCCATGCTAGGCCTGAGTTGCCTAGTACCGCTCTTGTTGTGTGCACGTTCATGGGTTTGCACTCAGATTTGTCCCTGTTTAGTTTGTAGCCTGATGCTCTTGCGTATTCTTCTATGCAATTCATCAGTGCCGTGATGGACGTGGTTGGGTCTTTCGTCGTGATTAGGCCATCATCTGCATACCCTGCCAGTTTCACCGTCTTGCTCTTGAATTGGACTCCCGCTATATCTGGGTTCTCCCTTATCATTGTTAGTAGCGGTTCTAGGGCTAGTAGGAAGAGGCCTGGAGATAGAGGGCAGTCATGTCTTGTGCCTCTTTCCAGAGTTAGTGGCTCTGATGCGCCGCCGTTCACAACTCTGCCCGGGTCGATTTTCAATCCCAATCCAACTCTGGTCACCATGCCCGGGCCGACAGATAACAGCAGCCCTGTGCCTGAAGCCTGTGTGGCTGTAGTGGCGTTTCTATAGCAACTGGGTCCTAATTTAAAAAATGTGTACTGCGCAGTCTGTGTTGGAACCATCATTCTCGGCGTCACTGGAGAGCTCAAAATATCCGGAAAATAAACGGCGCATGCTTGACAAAGCCCCCCACCAACCCCCATCCTGAGAGGAGAGGTTCAACACCCTCTCCATATGCTGTATGAGCCTCTGTGGGACTCTGATTTGACGTTATCAGAGTCCCATAATAATCCCGTTATCAGAGTCCCATAATAACCTCCTGGCTTGCAGACTAGCGAGGCAGCTCAGTGGGTCAATGTACCTACTTAAAAGAGGTTTACGCAACTGAAGTGAGAAAAATTCTTGTCCCACAGGCCGACTCACACTTTCATCCTTTTAATGTAGATGAAATAACAAGTAAACATTTGATCAATTTTACTGCTCGAGTGTTTGGTTTTAAATTTGCCTTACAATTACAAAATTGGGTAAATGGTGGATATATTTATTTTGATGGCAATTTACTGGGCGAATATTTTTGTTTTGCTAATACATCTGAAGCCATTTGACGAAAATATACAGTTTCACAACAAACCCAGCCAAACCTTTTTATAAGGTTGTTAAAGAATATCTGAATAAAAGAAAGAAATAATACTGGATTAAGAGTGCGTGTGTCTACTTTCAACGAGTGCACCTTCCATCTGTTGATGAACATTTTTGATAAACCTTTTTATAAGTAGTCAACATGCTCTCGAGTAAGGGTACTGCGCTACAGAGCGCTAAGGAAGAAAATTCTGAGACAAGGACAAATAGAAACAAGCGGTTGCGATTGTCTCGGCAGCTTCGAAAGTGAAAGCACGCAAAGCTCACTGAATGTAAACAAAGCACATTGTCCTTCCTCAAGAAGGACAAACTCTATAAAGAATATAGTGTTTACTGTGAAATAATCGAAGTAAAGGGGCCAGTAGCCATGTGAGGATACAAATGACGACATGGCCTTACTAAGCCTATTAAAGAATCAGAGGCCAGCATTTACGAAGGACAAAGACTGGAAACATATTGACTACGGATTACAATAGGTAAGTCTTAGGATAGGTTTTCAGGTATTTTGTTAAAACCGGCTGAGGCAGTGACACATTTGAATTCAACAAAATCCTTCTGTTTGAGCATTCCATGTCACCTCCGCAACGAACAACTGTAACCACACCAACGGCAGTGCATTTCAGGTCAGTCTCTTCATGCGAGTACTCGAGGAAGTGTTTCACCAGTGGTGCCTGCTGAACAGTGCATCAAATTCTTGATTTGTGCTCGTCGATACTTTTTTGTACTTTTATACTTCCTGACTGGTCTTGACAAAATAGAGTTTTTGCCAAGTACAGATTATGCTATATATTACATGCTTGGTCTTAGAGTTTGAGAACGTTTTCAGTTTAAAGTTTTGTCTTTAAAAATGAACACTGATCCTTTGATGGTCGCCGGGCATGTGGAACACTCACTGCATCTGTGGTATCCTGCTATTGATTCATGGTTCCATATTTCCGGTAGTGTGTTTTTAGTCTTCTGATTGGATACTTTCTAATCTCGGGCTAAGTGGTCCGTGACGTTTTTATTTCTTTGCAATGCTTAGTTTGGATCCGGTGGTTTCCGGTGGGAGCCACTGACTCTCATTTTTTGGCACCAACACTTATGTTTAGGCATCAGACATTTACAAGAGCAGGAGAGAGAAAAACAGGCAAAAGGGAAAGACAGTGGAAGAGAATTATGGAAAACCCTCACGAAGACAGAGAGAAGACAGAGACCGTCAAATGTGAGATAAAAGGACAGGAGTGTCTGGCTGGGAGTGTATTAAAGAAGCATGAGGTGGATTTGGGACTATCCAACACTGATATTTGGTGCACCGCACCGGACCCAGGCTTCTGAGCAGAGCCCTGGGCACCGGCACTCATTCATTTAGAAGATAAGCACTGCTTTGGGGCAAATATTAGTAACTTTAAGTTGAGTGATTGGGTATTTTAAAAAAGAGAAAAAGTGTCAAATATATTTGATTAAACCTTTGAATTGGTTAGTTGAAGGACAGTGTGTAGTTACACAAATTATTTATTTGTGCTTCTTTTTCGTAGTCTTTCCCAGAGGTACTTCCCATGGTATATACCTGGCTTATTTACAGGCATGATTTACACATTTCTTTATTTATCTTTGTTTTCTATAAATATGCAGTTCACTGAAGCTGTATAACCTGGACCTCTGCCTGAACCTTTATGCACCCATAAATACTATGGGGCATATTCTCAAGGAATTATCGCTGAGTTATCAGCACTTTATCGCAACCAAAGTGGCGATAAAGTCATCCCCTATTCACAAGCAGGTGCTAACAGCCGATCTCACCAGTTTCCCTGCGATAGCAGCCACAAAAAACATCGCCACAGACGACACCGGCATCTAAGGCTAATGAGATGCAAAGTAGGAGTTCCGGTGCAAAAAGCCACAAAAACACCACTTCGCAACATTCTCAACAACCAGCCAGATCTGCGATATGATCCCAAAACAGGAGATAAGGCACGTTAGCAGCAATCAATCAATCAATCATGGTATTTGTATAGCGCACTACTCACCTGGAAGGGTCTCAAGGCGCTGGGGGAGGGGGGGCCGTCACTGCTCGAAGAGCCAGGTCTCGAGTGGGTTCCTGAAGGAGAGATGGTCCTGGGTTAGCCGTAGGTGGATGGGGAGGGAGTTCCATGTCTTGGCTGCCAGGTAGGAGAAGGATCTTCCACCGGCGGTGGCTCGGCGGATACGTGGAACGACGGCGAGGGCGTGGTTGGTCAACCGTAGCTGGCGGTTGGGCGTGTAGAAGGTCAGGCGGTCGTTGAGGTACTTGGGGCCCAGGTCATGGAGGGCCTTGTGTGCGTGGGTGAGGAGTCTGAACGTGTTCCTCTTGCTGACGGGGAGCGAGTGCAGGTCTCTTGGGTGGCCGGAGATGTGGCTGTGTCGGGGGATGTCCAGGATGAGTCGGGCGGAAGCGTTCTGGATGCGTTGGAGTCTTTTTTGCAGTTTGGCTGTGGTGCCGGCGTAGAGGGTGTTCCCGTAGTCCAGCCGGCTGGTGACGAGTGCCTGGGTGACCGTCTTTCTGGTTTCAGTGGGGATCCATCGGAAGATCTTTCGGAGCATGCGCAGGGTGTTGAAGCATGATGACGATACGGTGTTAACTTGTCTGGTCATCAAGAGGGAGGAGTCCAGGATGAAGCCCAGGTTACGTGCGTGGTCCGTTGGCTTGGGAGTGGAGCCCAGTGCAGGGGGCCACCAGGAGTCGTCCCAGGCGGAGGGAGATGGTCCCAGGATGAGCACTTCCGTCTTATCTAAGTTCAGTTTCAGGCGGCTGTTCTTCATCCACTCGGCGACGTCTTTCATCCCTTCGTGTAGGCTGGTTCTGGCGGAGGCTGGGTCGTTGGTGAGGGAGAGAATGAGCTGGGTGTCATCGGCGTAGGAGATGATGTTGAGGTTGTGTTGGCGTGCGATGGCTGCGAGGGGGCTCAGGCATATAACACCTGCTTTAACCTGGTGTAAAGTCGGATGACAACCTGCACAGTAAAAGGGAGCCCAGCCCAGAGCCACACCTGAAGAACAACAGATGCCAGAGAGCCATTGATCATGCAGCTCGGACACACAAGAGGGCCACAACACCCACCCCCACCACCCCCAGGACCCCCCTTGATCCCCTGCCCTCCCCCCCAGAAAACCACAGTGGCAGCGCAGACAAAGACAGCAGACCTTCAGAAAACCCACCAGCCTCACAGACTCAACACCAGAGGATGTCATTTCCCACTACAGGCTCAAAAGGACAACCATCCTCCGCATCCTGAACATCATTGCCCACAGGCTGACGGTACCAACACAGCAGACAACCAACTTCCCACCTTAGACAAAGCTGCTGGTTGTGCTGCACTTGTTATCCTCTGGTACCTTCCAACCAACAACCACCAGAGTTGGGGGAGTCTCACTGCCAGCCCTATCAAAGTTCTTCACAACTGTCTTGGATGCCATCATCAGCTTGGTACCCCAGCACCTTCACTTCCCCCACACTGCGCGGGAACAGCTGGAGACCAAGCAAGGCTTCTACGCCAAAGCTGGCTTCCTGCACATGTTGGGGGCAATTGACTGCACACATGTCCTACTTGTGCCTCCTGCCGACACTGCACAAAATTACCGCAACAAAAAGCACACGCATTACATCAATGTGCAGGCAATAGTGGACAACCGGGGACTCTTCAGCAACGTCGTTGCCAACTACCCATTCAGTGTGCATGATTCCTTCATCTTCCGACAGTCCATCATCAACCAGTGCTTTCAGGATGGCGCCTATGGGAATGCATTGCTCGTTGGTAAGTACCAAATGAACACACCACACACCTCAACTGCACAATCATGCAACTCACAACTCTGGGACTGCACACATTACAAACTCACATACAAAATGCCAAACAACAGGCCCACCTACCAGAAACAACAGCACAACTTACTGTCGTAACCTGGGCTTGCCATGTACATAAGCCATCAACGGAATAGCACCTCAGCCACACAATAGCAGATTGTGGGGAGAGGTGGGAACGAGGCATGTGCGAAAGAGGCAAGTGGCCCATGAATGAGAATGTACACAATGCCAAGTGTGGCGTGGATGTGCTGGCCAGACTGCAGTATGCAGACCACAAACATAACCATGTCGACACACACTGCTGGTTTTTGGAGTATAGTGCACAGTGGACGCAACCATGTTACCTCCGCCACTGGTGAAGATCACGGAAAAATAGCTTATTACGTTCCCCCCTGTAAGCGTGAGCCGAGTGGGCTGGCCTGGCGTTCGCCAGGCTAGCATAGGGGTGTGAATAAAAAGCACGTAGCTCTGGGCGTGGTTCAGTATTGGAAATGTGCAAATGCATGTGTCTCTGTCGCAGTGTGGGTCTCCGTTGGGAAGTGTAAGTGGTCCCTGATGGGACTTAGACACCCACGTATGTGATCTAGTTCGGCTTCCATGAGGTCAAACCCCACCCGCACCTGTTAGGCCACCTCCTTCTGGCAGTCTAACACATGGCCTTGGAATGCGATGTGTGCTTCGGTGAGGTGCTGAGAGCCAGCTGTGGTGGTGGTTGCTTCCTGCTGTGTGGTCTGTGCAGGGTGTGGGGTCTCCTCGATGCAGCTGGGCTGCTCTGCTCCTGGAGGAAGGTTGCCTAAGATGTCCATTAGTTGTTGTAGGGCATCCGTTTTGAAGGTATGGAGGACCTCTTCAGCATCACTGATGAGTTGCCTGGTCTTCTCTGCTGGAGGTGTCGTTTGTCCCTCTGCAATGTGAAGGGGAGATGCATTTTGATATTGTGTTGACATGTATGTTGATGCATTGTTCAAGTCTACATACAGACTGCATGACAATGTACATTGTGACTGTTTGGGAGGAGCTGACTATTTGATGCGAGTCAGTGGACATTTGGACTACCTCACGGATGTGAGGTTGTCCTGCTATGTCAGATGTGATTGGCCAGTTTTTATGCACAAGCGTACTCAGTTGTGTCCTCTGTTCTGCAGTGTGAGTGTTGCACTTTGTACCGCATGGTCGTCAATGTGGAAGTGCTGTTATTGCTATGTGTGTGTGTTGCATTGTGGGCGAGTCACCCCTGCAGCTGTGATTATGCTGGCCCTTATTCACTTATCCCTTTGAGGCGGAGTGCCTTTGAATAATGAGGTTTTTTTTGGTGCTGAGATGTTGGAGACTTGGGTCATTTGTGCTGTTGGACGGTTTTTGTACTCTTGTGCATTGTTTGTCTACAGATGTATTGTTGACGTCAGGAGTTGTTTGTGCAAGTGGATGTGTCCGAGTGTGACCTGCTCCTTTCCGGATGTGGTCCTCACTCAGCCACCTCAGTGTCGTGGCGCACACAATGTCATGATGATTGTACTGCAGCTATGCTAATCGTCATGTAGTGTCACTTGCATTGTCAGTGTGGCTCACAAATACACATCTTTGCTGGGTTTCGCACTTGTGCGAGTGTTGGTTGTGAGATTGCTGACGTGTAGGGTGGGAACCCTTTAGGGCTCATTGTGGACGGGGGCCTACTTGTAAATGTAAATGTAAATGTAATTGAGCTTATATAGCGCACAGCTACCCGCAGTGGGTGTCCCGGCGCTTGCTTAGGGAACCCTTCCTGGTATTCCCCTGTAAGATAGCAGGGTATCCACAAGGTGAAAGTCAGGCATCCCGCCGCGAGGGGCCGTTGTGGAGATTAAGCAAGCTATTGCCCAGAGTCGCAGAGTGTGAACCCGTGAGTCGAGGAGGCACCGGGGCGAGAATTAGCGAGTCCGTGGAATTTTTAGCCCAAGACCCCGCCGAGGCGGGGAATTGAACCCTGGTCCAGGACCGATCTCAGCTTCCGGGTCTGCTGCCTCTAACCCCTGAGCCACACTTCTCCACGCCACTGCTTGGTGTTTGTATGTGTGCTGCAGTGTGCCACGGGGATCAGGGACATGATCCAGGGTCATTGTGGGTGTGCAGTGTGCTATGCATCATTGTGCATGTGTGCCATTATGCCCTTCTCCCTGTCCCCCCAGTCCCTGGCGGTTACTCACTCTGTTGATGTAATGTCAGGTCATATTGAGCTGTGTCTGCACTCCCAACTCCTTGTACCGTCTCCACACTGATGACTGTGGCCACCATTTCCTCCAGCTCCTCCTGTGGCGCAGGACTCCCACCTCCAGTCGCCGTTGCTGCCTTCCTGTTGGCAGCAGGTTTATGCTTGGTTTGGCTTTTCACATCATGCCAGAGCCTCTTGACCTCCTCCATTGACTTCCTCGACACGCCGACTGCATTTACGTAGCTCACGATGGACTGCCATATATCCGTTTGTGTTGCCAATGACACAGTGGAGGTGACGTACAGTTGTTGGTAGTGTTCTATCACCTCCGTGACAATGATCCGGTTTTCCTGGAGGCTGCACTCTGTCTTCCTCTTCCCCTTCTCCTTGGCCTTCCCTGACCCCGAGGCTCCTTGCCAGTGGTCTGTGGGGATTGTTGGGTTTGCGTTGACATCTGCACTCGGTCCGGGTGCATCCCTTTTTTTTGTTCTGCTTTTATGGTGCATTTTCCCGCATGACACTTGGGAATTGCAAGCCTGTCGCTGGTTATCGCAAATTTTTGTATCGCAATTGGCCTCATCCCAACTTTTTTTGCGTTTGTGTTTCCCGTTTTTTCGGCGTTGCGATAATTTTAACTCGCTCATTTGACGTGTTATCGTGAGACTATCACATGGTACCGCCGTATTGAGAATACAACGTTAACACAGCGTTATTTTCCAGTTATAGCCTGCAATGTGAAGAGTTGTGTTAAGCTAATTTTGTGATGATTATCGCACGTTCTTGAGAATATCCCCCAATATTTCACTCTCTCAAAATGCGAGCCCATCTATCAGAGGCTACACTGCAGTGAAGAGGAACAAATAACTCTGCATCCACGTGTAATTTTTGATGTCAATTTGTCTGTGAGAGTTAACAATTGCAATGTCTGTACTTGTGGGTGCCTGGTTGACCTGGCAACATAGAAAGCCTGCAAACCGCATGTATGTTTGAAAACAGAGACATAGGAGAATTTATCCAAGTGTGCCTTACTTCCACAGCATACGGTCGCCTTACCCATACTGCCTATTAGATCTGGGGGTCTCTAGTTGGCAATGGTTATCACCTTTGTCCAAATAGGGACCCTTACTTCTAAGTCAGGATAAGGGGATTACACTCCTTAATAACCCCTGTTCACCCCCTTGGTAGCTTGGCACGAGCAGACAGGCTTATCTCAGAGGCAGTGTGTTAAGCATTTGTGAATATACACAGTAATACAGTGAAAACACTACAAATGGACACAACACAGGTTTTATAAAAATAAGTATTCTTTATATTGACTTAAACACAAGACCACAAATGACAAAAATCCACAATACCACACGTAAGATTACTTAAAGGATGATTAAAGTCTCTTAGTTCAAGTTGTTGGTAAATGCGACAAAGTTCTCAACAAAGTACCTGGATGTGTAATGCAAAGTGAACAAAAGGCTTGCAAAAGGGGAGATGTGTCGGTTCCGTGTTCCGGGGGAACAGTTGCGTCCTTCCTCAATGCTTGCGCAGAGTAGGGGACTCGTCGTGAGCCTTACCGGTGCGGAGGTGATGCGTAGATTCTTGGCCTGTGGGCCCGTTGCGGTACGCAAGATGTCGCGTTGATGCGATGCAATGATCCGGTTGCAATGCGAGAAGATGGCGCCCTTGATGCGGCGATCCGATGACGAGGCGATAACGCCCTGGCAGCTTTGCGACAACTCTGTACTTTGGAGCCGCGTCAGGCCCTGCGACACGCTTCTCCGGTGATGCGATGGCGACTCTCTCGATGGCGTCACGCTTCTCCAGTGATGCGACAGCAGGCAGCTTCGATGAACACACGCTTTCAGGGAGATGCGCTGAAGGCTAACTTCTCCGGCGTTGCGATGATTTCAGCTGCGGCAGCGATAAGTTTCTTCTTGATGCGTCGCGCTTCCAGCTCCGAGCGGCACGCAAGTGACTGGAGTCAGAATTCCCAGCAAGGACATTCAGGAGGGAGCTGGAGGTGAAGTCTTTTGTCCCTGAGACTTCAGCAGGAGGCAAACACAGTTCAAGCCCTTAGAGAATATTCTGTAGATGAAAGTAGTTACAAAGTTCCTTCTTCTTTCCCTTGGCAATGAAGCAACCACTGCAGGCCAACCCAACCCAGCAAACATCACACTGGCAGAGGGGCAGTCCAAACTCCTGCAGCTTCCTTGGTTGTTCTCCTGGGCAGAAAGGTTTCTTGTCCAGAAGTGATCTAATCTCTTGGGATCAGGGTCCCAATATTTATACCCCAAAATCCTTTGTTCTCTGAAGGCTGAAAGGCCTTTGCCTAGTCTAAACCAGTTCCTGAGCACTTTGTTTACATGACTCTCTTCTTCCTTTCACTGTGCAGGGCAGAGACATCAGCCGCCCGACAGGAAGTGGAGCCAGCACAGGGGAGGGAAGATACAGCTCTGGAGCACACTGTTGACAGGATTCCCCCTCTCCTTTCACAGTGTATAGCAGAGACATCAGACAATCCACAGGGGGTGGAGCCAGTATTGTAGAGGGAAGGCCCAGCCCTATTCAGGTCCCAGATGCAACTCCTCCCTCCCATCTAGATGCAGATCTCTCTATTCACCAATGGGCTGCCCCAGCCTGTCTCCTGGAATTCCCCAGCCATGTCACTCACACACCGGGACAAGGAATGCAAAACCCAGCAGAGGCAGGCTCAAATGGTTAGGCAAGCAAATACCTACTTTCTAAAAGTGGTATATGCAAACACAGAATATTAAAATAAACTTTACTAAAATATGTATTTTATTATTCTGATTTCAGGCATCCTAAATTCGAATTCCTACCATGTTCCCTGAGTCAGTTAGGATTATAAGGATTAAATAATCTAACTGCCCATTCTGGCCTATGAGAACTGGTAGCCTTCAATAGTGAAAAACGAAAATGGCTGTCATTCACTATTATAAAATGCTACACACATCAGAGCATGTCCTACCTTATACTTACAATGCACCCTGCCCTTGGGCCTACCATAGGGGTGTCTAATATGAAGCAAAGGGAAGGTTTAGGGACTGGCAAGTGGGTGCACTTGGCCAAGTCGACATGGCAGTGCTAGACTGCACACAGGCCTTGCAATGGCCGGCCTGAGACACACTATACAAGCTGATTCTGTGGGTGGCACAACCAGTGCTGCAATCCCACTAGCAGCATTTGTGGGACTTGGATCGTCTTGGACTGCGTGTAATAAATGGAAGAGCCAACCATGATAAACCCCCCGCTACCACCTATATAGGCCCCAATGCAAGCTCTATCCTGGATTACACTTTGGTAACACTACCCCTGTTGAGTCTAATCAAAAAATTTCAAATAATTTGCTCATTAGACAGTGATCACTCAATGCAACACAGTGAGATGAAACTGAACACTTCCAGGTACGTAAAGGCACCAGCAATATCAGGCTTAACTTCAACAATTAACCTGAAGTGGTTAAGGTGGACTAGTATCACACTACCCCAAATAGCGCAGGACGCTAAGAAGCTATTTAAAACATCAATTGAAGATAGGGACCTGTGCTCAGAAACTTGGTCTGACTTTCTGGAAAAACTACCGAGGACCAGTATCAACATTAAGAGGAAGACCTCTCCTAAGACCGATTTCAGATTCACAAAAACTATACTCTCCATGAAGAAACACCTGAAGAAGCTTACAAGACGAGCACAAGGTCAAAGGATAACCCCAAGTATCTGGCAAGAAGTCCGGACAACAAGGAAATTATACAAGAAAATGGTTTGGATGGAAAAAAGGAACCAAGCCAACGACTTCTGGACTAAATTGTTGTATAACATAAAAAAAGCAGATTCCAGGGTTGTTTGGATGCAAGTCAACTCAATGAACAGAATAGCACAACCTATAAGTATGATGACATGCATCACTGAAAATGATTGGGCCCAACATGTTGTCGACAACTTTTCGATTAAATCATCGGCACACCAGACCTCAACCGCAATAACTGCAGGTGAAACAACTAGTATAACAGACCAGGAAAATATGGCTGATTTTAGCACCAACAAGACGATCATCCAACAGGAAGGCATGGGTCAATCAATCTGGACAGATGACGACTGTCGAATACTACAGATTATTAAGAAAAGCAATGCAAGATAGGGTGCCAGGGCCAAATGGCATCCCGCATGCAATCTATAAAGAGGACCCTAAGTTCTGGGCCTGTAAATTCAATCTTCTGTTTCGGTCAATAAGCAACTCAGGCCGAGTCCCGGAAAGCTGGAGGGGTGCTATTATTAATCCCATCTATAAAGGTAGAGACCGCAAGTTTCAAACTAACTATCGCTTAATAGCTCTGATAGATGCAGAAGCAAAATACTACGCATCCCTGGTGCTAGCTGATCTAGCACATTGGTCGGACATAAACAACAAAATCCCATGAAATCAGACAGGATTTCGACGTGGAATGGGCACAATGGTAAATGCAATGGCACTGTGCTTGATTGCTGAAATAAGTTTACAAAACCATCAGGAACTTTACACTTGTTTTATTGACTTTAAGGCGGCCTTCGATCGTGTCAGTAGGAAACTACTATGGGCCAAACTGAAACAGCAGGGCCTGCCAGACTCAATCTTAACGCCGATCATCGATCTGTACACTAACACCTGGATGCAGGTAAAGATCGACAATGGACAGCGCTTAACCCAGAAGATCAGCACCTCTGATGGACTAAAGCAAGGCTGTGTGTTGGCCCCCGTCTCATTCATTTATTTAAGGCCGACTTGACAGTAAGCCTTGACCAGACTAATGCACATCCGCCGCGGCTAGGTAATCTTTGTGTAACACATCTATCCTATGCCGACGATGTTGTTCTACTAAGCCAGACGAGAATAGGCTTGCAACGTCTACTACAGGAATTGACCTGATATACTAAACAGAACTTGCTAGAAATAAATAGCACGAAAACAAAAACCATGGTTATAACTCGACGCCACAAAGCATCGCCAACTTTTACAATAGACAATGTTAAATTGGAAGTGGTGGAAAGTTACAAGTATCTCGGGATACAATTGGACAAGCGCCTTAATTTCTCTACGCATTTTAATAGCATGGAAAAGAAGGGCACCGTCCTATTGCATACTTTTGGCAGCCTAGCGACAAAACTTAAAGGCCCTCTGGTCTCCCCCCTGCTAACAGTAATGAAAGCTAAGTTACTCCCAACAATAGCTTATGGGAGTGTATTACATCATGGTAAGAGTGCACAACTTCTGGACAAAGTACAAATGAAAATCCACAAACCTGTATTTGCGCTACCAAGCAATGCATCACCTGCACAAGTAAGACTAGATCTTGGTTTGCAATCCCAGGTGCTGATGAAAATGTATGAGACTATAAAATTTTGGTCCGATGTCTGGATGAACCAGGAAATAGCGGTCTATCGTGCTATGTGGGAAACAATACACAAGAGTCCCAACTCCCACTATGCCAAGTACCTTAAACTGTCTTTAGAATCGACTGAGTTGGCTGCACTCTGGGAAACCAAGCTTCCAGTACAATCTTTCAAACAGTTGGTAAAGAAGGCCGCCAACAGGCACTTGTTGTTCAACGATAAGTTAACTTTTTGTCAACGGAGCCACGCCTGGATGACAATTCAATCTTATAAAAAACCTCTACCGGCAGCCTACCTTGACCCTGCATTCTCGCCATTCATCAAACGTAAATACATCAATTTATGGTTGGGTAGCTTCCCAACAAGTTCTGATCTACCAAAGTGGAAGCCCCAAGAACGTGAGGAATGTGACCCATGTGGCGCAGGAAGACAAGACTTCATCCACCTGATTTGTATTTGCCCGGCTTTGATTCAGGAACGTCGGAGTTGGTTAAAAGCCAAGTTTAAGGAATATGGAATCCACACCTGCCGGTCTGCGATTCTACAAATCTTATGCTCAGTAGATCCACAATTTATTTCCAGAGCAGTTACATTTATTGCCAATTTTGAGAAAAAGCGACGATCACTGGCAAAGACTTGAATCAACAACATGTTTACTTTTAAACTTGAAAGACACCTTTATTTTATTAACTTTTAATCTCCACACAGCGGTGTTTTCTGCTTTTTTAACACATTGTCGTATCTATATTTTGTAATGGTTTTTATTAACTACACAATAAAGCTAATCTAGATACACTAGCAACATTTGTTTTAGAAGCCCTGGGCACACATGGTGCACTGTACTAGGGGCTGACAGGTAAATCAAATAACCCAATCATGGAATAACCAATTAGTACATTAATTTAATATAGGGAGCACTTGCACTGTGGCACTTATTAGCAGTGGCACTGTGCCCAAAGCATAAAACCAGCAAAACATCTCAAAACAGAGGAGGCAATCCGTCAAAAATGGAAGGGAGACTCACGCCAATGATGCCAGATCTAACACTGCCATTCTAGCTTCAAATGTGTATGAAAATCACTATTTCCTCCCATATATGAAGTGTTAAATACTACAATTAACTGCCAGTGGTATTGTGGGTAAGGAAGATTCAATGTGCTTGTGAGTGTGGAAAACCTTGTCAGAGCACATATCACATTAAGGGGAAATACCACATTTATGGCAACATCACATTGGGTCAATTGAAGTAGCACTGTGTATTTTCGAAACCATAGGTGCAAAATCATCGCCTTGGTGCAACAGTATAAGGAGAGTGGGGATGGTTTTGGAAGTGTAGATCAGATTTATGAGAAAGTAAAGATTTAGATACAAAACCACACTTAGGTACACACTCATAATTGATGCAGCATCAACAGGGTTGTAAGATCAGCTTTAGGAGCACCGGTGCACCTCCATTGTAGTGCATAGAGACTTTCACAGCTACCGCTCTGCTTCTCTAATAATTCTGCCCCAGCATCTGAAAATGTAAAACTTTTCTAATCATCCCGACATTCTCTGTTTTCTGTACCGTTTATTTTATTTTGTTAAACATAGTCTGTATCTTTTAACTCTACGGCCTTGTTTGTTCTTTAAAATGTGCTTTTAATGTTTTATTCTTGCTCATGTTTTTATGTGCTTAATCTGAAAAAAACTAAATTTGATTAAAGACTGCCTGTATCTATTAATGTAATAGTGTTTTATTTGCACATGTGTTACACGCAAACTTCAATGAACATCTCTTCTGTCTGCGTGTTTTATTAATTGTGTTAATGCTGTATTTGCGTGACTATTTCGATCATCAAAATATTGGGTAAGTAGATCTGTCTTGGTTGATTTCTGGCCAGTTAATTTATGTACTGGTAAGCACTTTCTTCTAAATAGGCCGTCATATGCATCTGTATTCGTGTGTATTATCACACCATATGTACTGCTTGGATTTAATGAGCTGGCTGGTTGTTAGTTTGCTTGAAAAAATGTGTGTGTGTGTGTGTACAATCCTTGAAATAGCATTTGTTGTGCAAAGGTCCTTACATTTAATTGCGAGTGTTCCTTCTAATTAGAATCAATTTTTTTGTTTACTTTCAGGTATATTTAGATTCCCAACTTATAATTGTAAATTAGGGTAATGGCACAGACTAATTGGGTACTTTGTCTGTGTTGAGCATCGTTCCACTTATTTTATGATTTAATTGGATTGTGCTAATCAGTGTTTCATTTTTGTTTATGAAAACTCTTTGTATTCAAGGGTAAAATAGTTCTGAAAACACAGCCTAATTCAGGATCTGTCTGTTGGAAATTGCATGAAAAAGTAGAGTCCAGTCAATGAAACTTACCATCAAATAAAATGAATCTTTTATAATAGGTGATCCACACTCCACCAGGAATCAGCAGGGCATAAGTATAGTTCATAAGTGCACCACATTGCCATTAATGGAGTGCATGATGGCCTTCACAGTACCTGAGGCAGTACTCCAATTAGGAATGGCCAATTTTTTTGAAGCATCCCTAGTGAACTTGGGGACCACTGACAAACATCATACTCGGTTATGATTGTAATGTTACCGTCCTATGCAAATCATCCTATTTCATGTTTTCTCCACCTTGCCTTTTTAAACCTTGTAAACTTTGTAAAGTTTAAATAAATTGCAAAGCTACATAAAGTTGCTCAGAAACAAGACCATAACTTTTAAAGGTTATGTCATACAAATAAATATACATCCATACATTCGAACATTTCAAAAGATGCCTGCCTTGTGACAATGTAGTGAGATTTTGTGATGTAATGTACCTTTTGAAATACCCCTCATACAGACCTCAAGTGGATCTCACATTTAGGTAGGGACAATATTGTATGATGCGATTCCCCAGGTGGAAGTCTGTCCTGTGAGAAATTGCATTCGCTGGGGTGCACTATCAACATGTCAAAATCACACCTGACTCCCACTCAGATGCTCCCTTTCATTGAAGCCGTCCTGGATATAGTGCAGTTTTTGGATTATCCTCCCGAACAGTAAGTCCAGGCTACAATTCTGATGTTTCAGCCTCTATCCTTTATTTCGGTGACAATGACTCTGAGGCTGCTGGGCCTCACGGCCTCCTGCATCCTGCTAGTGAAACATGCCAGATGGCATATGCATGCTCTGCTGTGGGGCCTGAAGTTCCAGTGGGTGCTGCATTCTCTCTGACATGGTCCAGCTCTTAGAGGGAGCTGCACAAGATCTGCAGTGGTGGCTGACGAACCGCGATAGGTCAGTGGCAGACCCCTCTACCTTCCCCAGTCAGATCTCACAGCAGTGGCAGATGTGTCACTTCAGGGAAGGAGTGGCCATCTGGGACAAGTGGAGATCAGAGGACTCTGGTCTCTGGTGGAATACGGACTACACATCAACATGCTGGAAATCCATGTGGTCCGATTGGCATTGAAAGCCTTACTGCCCTCCATCAAAGGAAGGCTAGTTGAAGTGTTCACAGACAACACCACCTTCATGTGGTACAGCAACAAGCAGGTTGGAGTGGAGGCGCAGGCTCTTTGCCAAGAGGCACTTTGTTTCTGGATTTGGCTGGAACAGCAGGGAATAACCTTGGTGGTTTTACACCTTGCAGGTAGCGTAAATGTCAGGGTGGGCGAACTCTGCCATTGATGTCTAGCAGATCACGAGTGGAGTCACCATCTGGAGATGGTGCTAGGTCTCTTTCAACAGCGGGAAGAACCTTATTATATCTGTTCGCCTCCACAGAGAACACACAATGTCAGCAGTTTTGCATGCTGGAGTTTCCAAGGTGGCTCTCGAAGTGGAGCTCAATCCTCCTGTACACCTTTTCACCCATACCGCTCCTGCCCAGAGTTCTCAAGAAAATCAGGAACGACCAGGCATAAAACATCTTTATGGCTCCGAACTCGGCATGTAAAGTCTGGTATCTCAAGCTTCTGCAAATAAACTTAGATTCTCTGATCAGGCTGCTCCTTCAGAAGGATCTTCTGTTGCAGCAGCAGGGGAGGGTCCTCCACCTGAACTTGTTAACTCTGCACCTTCTTGCATGGAGATTGAGCAGCAGCTGAAGATAGCTTTTGACCTTCCTCCTGTAGTCTAAAATGGTATTCTGGCAGCCAGGTATAAGACTGTTTATCAATATACAGAAACCTTGACCCACCCGACTTTTTAGATGAGTAGTCTGGTGGGTTACGGCCGGGCCTGTATTGTTGTTTTTTATATAAAAGACACATATGGAGGTATATGATATAATTCAATATCAAACCCTGTCTCACCCAGAAAGAGATGGTGTGACTCCCTTATAACTTTAATTTATATGTGTAACATATAACCAGATTTCTGTATATTAATAATATTGAGTGGAGGGCAAGCAAGTTAATCTTCCCTCTTGAGCTCCCCTTTTTGGAGTGAAATGGTATATGCCTGTAGATGGAACAAATGTGTAATATATTGTAAATAAAAGTCTATTGACCCTCTTTCTGTTTCCCTTTCTGATATTTTGCTTTTTATTTTGTCCCTTGCCTAGCAGGGCTCTGCTTCTCGGCACCTTGAAAGGGTATCTTTCAGCTTTGTCTGCCTTCCTGAGGCTGCCGGGTCAATCCACAGTATTTAAATCACCCATCGTACATACATTTTTGAAAGGCCTTGTACATATGTTCACACCAGCCCCTTTTGTTACGACTCACTGAGACCTTAATTTGGTTTTCACTTTCCTAATATGTGCTCCTTTTGAGCCCCTGTATAATTGCCACCTCTGGCTGCTCACCATAAAACAGCCTTCTTAGTGGTAATTACATCTGCCAGGAGGGTGAGCATGCTGCAGCGTTTATCGTCCAAGCCCAACTTTCTGACAATATTTCCTGACAGGTTGGAGCTTCGCACTAGGGCCTCTTTCCTTCCAAAAGTGGTAACTTCATTTCATGTAGGGCAATCTGTCACCTTGCCCACTTTCTACACTCCACCTCATCCCTCTAAAGAAGATGAGTGACTTCACCGCCTGGATCCAAAAAGAGCATTGTTGTTCTACCTTGACCACACAAAAGATTTCTGGATGAACAATCAACTCTTAGTGGAGTACATTGCAGCAAAAAAAAGGTCATGCAGTGCAGAATAGGAGCATCTCCCGGTGGGTTGTCCTCTGCATCAACATTTGCTATGCTCTTGCCAAGTAGCAGCCTCCTGAAGGCTTATGGGCTCATTCTACCAAAGCTAAGGCTGATACCACTGCTTTGCAATATGGTGTTCCTGTCCAAGACATGCAGCAACATAGACAATCATGCAAGTGTTCACCAAACATTACTGTCTGGATAGGCAAGCCCGCAGGGATGGTCATTATGGCCTATCAGTCCCACACGATTTTCTGGTGTAAACTTGTCTGCAGTCCATCTTCCAGGGATGGAATCTCTTGGGTATCTATTTAAAGGTAAGGAATTTGCAGCTAGATGTCTCTATCAGATGGACAAGTTACTTACCTTCAATAAAGCCTTATCTGGGAGAGAGCTGTTCTAGTTGTAGATTCTTTATCAACCCACCAATCCTCCCCATGCTTCGGACAGGTTTCTAGGGTCAGGCTGTTCCCTTTTAGGGCCCTAGTGTCTTAAAGACCCACCAATGTCAGTATTCTTCTTGGTGCCAAGTTTTTGGGGTGGATAATCCTGAAAAGTCAAGTCAAGTCAAAAAACTGTATTCAATTATTTCGTATCATAAATGTTTGGCATACATAGAGTAATTAAGCATTCATAAAAGAACTTATACAAAGATTAGACACAAAATACATATATTGACTCAAGGTTTAAAATGTTAAAACAGAGTACAATTTGGCTAACTTAGAAAGCATCTCCTGCTCCATGGATCTCGCTCCCCAGCACAAGTTGTATGTTAATAAAATTAGAACATTCTCCAGCACATTATTACAAAATATGTAAAACTGTAAAATCACTTAAAACTTGATTTCCTTTTGCAAATCATACAGTTTCCTAATTGATAAAGCAGCTCTGATGAAGTTAAGCACAGCGCTGCAAAATGCAGCAGTCGATAATGATCGCAAGTAATTAAACCCTCCTGGTAAGAACAGGGACCGATTTCCTTTGAAACTGGCTCAATAAAACGTGCCCTCGAAAAGTGCATAGTGCTTTATTGGGCTGAATAATTATAAGGACTGGGAGTCAGTCTCTCACACCAACTTGCCTGTTTGGGAAAAGCCGCAAGAAAGTGCAGCCTGCAAAGACGAAATCTAGTCATGAGGAAAAAAGCCATTGTACATGCGTAGTAAAAGACAAGTAAAATTGCAGATGGTTAGGAATCCGTCTACAGTTTTTAGTATTCCACAATCCTGGTTAGATCTACTTAATTCAGCATTATATGCGTTTTTTATAATCAATTTTATGTTCGGTTGAATACAATCAGGATTATCATAATAGTACCCCAAGCCAATCTTGTTAAAAGTATCTTTAACATAACAAAGCCAGGGGATAGCCAGAGCATTTTCAAGGTCTCTGAGAATAATCCTAGAGAATAGTAAGTCCAAACCTTTCCCCATAAAATTAGTGGGGCGATATTTATTATATCTTCCACAAAATCCAGCCCAACTTCTAAGTGACAAAAATTGTGTAGGAGAGGTGTTAGGAATCATCCATAATCTTTTTAAAAATGTATTTTCCAAAATGTGTATCTGACTACTTTTATGATGTCCCCATACTCCTGCCCCAGAGGTAGCTACTGACAGGCATTTTGATTTGTATAGGGTTATCATTTCTGCTACCGGCTTATGTCCCAGCTTGCAAACAAAGCAGAACAACCCCCCTACTATTCTACTATTGTGTTGGGCCCTAGCCACAATCAGATTGTCCAATTCAGTTTGTTATTAAAAACATTCCCTAAATAAGTAAAATTGGGCACCTTATCAGTGATCTTTTCCTTCATTACAAAAGTTCTTGTTTTTGTTTGGTTAGGACCACGAAAAGTACTTACATCAGCGCACCAAGGAGGTGCCTATATAGGAGATGCAGATGTCAGTTCCAGTGCAGACAACGCCGATTACATGAGGTGGAGCTGATTGATACCACCAACTGGCGTGCAGGGGAATTGCTCAAAGAAAAATCTTATGGATACAGTCTGATGTCTGGGAAATTAGGAATCTGTAGCTAGATCATGTTTCTACCAGATAAGGCATTACTGAAGATAAGTAATTTATCCTTCAAGAAAAAAGCCACATGAGGTCCCTGAAGCGAAAACAATGGCTATACTGAACAAGCCAGACATTCATTTAATTCAGAACTTGCAGAATGAGTCATTCTAGTCTTGGTGCCTCTAAAAATGTTCATGATTTTGCATAAACTTTAGGAAACATTTTAATTTGGTGCTGACTCTGTTCAATAAGTGGTTCAACTCTTGGAAAAACCTTCAACAAGGAAATTTATTTTTCACCCTTATCTGAAGAAGGGGATATTAGCAGTTCATGCTCACTGAATCAAAATGGTAAACAATTACTTTTCCATAGCTTAACATCTTTATTGGTTTATGGTACTTCAATTTAGCCTTTATGGAGATACTCTCCTAACATTTTCCATTAGTCAAGGGATTCCATGTTATGAGAACAGAAAAAATTATGAAAGCTCATTTTTGGTCAATATTAGTCATCTCATCTGCAGCATCTGTGACTCATCTATGAGTCACTGATAAACAGTGTGGGTGATAAAGAAGACTGGCCAGGTAGTCCACTTCTCCATCACATCAATCCTCAACATCAATTCCAACCAGACAAGCACCTCCTACAGGAGCTGGAACGAGGTAACCAAAAATCTTTGAACCTGCAACCTCACTGCCTCTGCCCCTGATGCCTACTTCACCCTTGAAGTAGCCGTCAAAAACTTCAACTCAAGGATCACTAAATGCACCAACATTGTCGCCATCCTCAAACCCGCCAAACCAGGCAGACCCACCAAACACACCAGCTGGTTCACCCCAGAACTTAAATCCACCTAACGCACGGAAAGTGACTGGGAAGGATCTGGCAATGCCAGGTAGGAGCCTAACGAATAAGCCTACTTTAAACTGGCTTTCAACAAATATCACAAACTCCTGGGGAAAACGAAAAAAGGACTCTCTGACCATCTGCCTCGAAGCCAGCTCAACCACAGAAAGGAACTCTTCAGCATCATAAAAGAGTTCTAACATCCCCTGGCATCTGAGAACACAATCATCCTCTCCAGGAGCTCTGCAACACCCTTGCAGACTTCTTTTACAGCACAATCTCCACCATCTGCTAACAATTCGACCCCAACCACCTATTACCAGTATCCACAGCCTTCTCAACCTAACTGACTCCAACTCAAACCCAAGGATCACAACGTGGGACCATCTCAGTAGATAGACCACCGCCACTATCATGAGCTCCATCCTCTCAGGAGCACCCAGAGACCCCTGCCCCACCACATGTTCAACCTATGGAACAGTGCCATCAGCAAAGAACTCACCTCAATCCTCAATGAATCCATCACCTCTGCCTCTTTCCTTGCAAAAGTTCTGGGGGGAAAAATCAAACTGAATCTCACAAATGACCTACTCACAGCCACAGACGACATCAGGCCTTTCCTAGACCAAAAATAAAAAACAGCCCTAATCCTGCTCAACCTCTCAGCAGTCTTTGACACCGTGTCACACTATACCCTCTTAAAAAAGACTCAACCAGATGGGGATCCAAAAGGATACCCTCATATGGATTGCATCTTTCTTCACCGGAAGAACCCAGAGCGCCTGGCTCCTATCCTACACCTCAGGGCCAAAGAACATCATCGGCAGCATTCCCCAAGGGTCCTCACTGAGCCCAACTCTGTTCAACACATACATGGCTCCTCTGGTCATTCTGGTCAGATCTCATCACATCATATGCTGATGACACACAGCTCATCCTCTCCCTATCCACAGACCCCACGAACACCAAAGCTAACTTCCACAGGTGAATGATCAGCGTCACTTGCTGGATGGACAACAACTGCCTCACACTCAATACTCACAAAACAGGGTACTCAGCTTCAGAAGCAGTGCACCCCCGTTGGACGACTCTTGGTGGCTAGCAGAAGCAGGTCCCCCTCTCACACCCTCAGAACACCCTAGGAACTTTGGCATTATACTCAATGGCAAGCTCACCATGAAAAACAGATAAACACAGTGTCCTCCAACTGTTTCCTCTCTCTCTGCATGCTCCGGAAAATCTTCAGGTGGCTAATCATCAGCACCCGATACATTGTCACTCAGGCCCTTGTAACCAGTCGCCTGGACTACAGCAACACCCTATACATTGGGGTTACCACCCAGCTGCTAAATAGACTTCAGACTATCCAGAATGCAGCAGCCAGGCTTGTCCTCCTGAGGTGGACCGACATTACCCCTCACCTCAGAACACTCCACTGTCTCCCCATCCACAAGAAGTGTCAGTTCAAACTGCTGACCCATGCCTACAAAGCCCTGCACAAGGAAGGACCACCCTATTTTCACTACAGGCGGAGCTTCAACCAACCCGTCAGACATCTGCAGTCTGCATCCCTCTCCCTGGCCCCCACTTTGAGCTTTCACTGAAGCAGGGGCGGAGGCTGCTCCCTCTCCAACCTGCCTGCCAAGACCTGGAACAGCCTCCCCCTCCACCTCCGAACTTCCCCACCCCTACAGAAGTGGGCTAAAAACCTGGCTGTTTGACTGACTGGGCTCAGCAGCAGCAGCTACCCACAGCACCTGGATACTCTCATCGGTAATAAGCAACGCTTTACAAATACAAATTGATTAATTGATTCAAATTAATAAATCAGATAAATCCATTTACAGTAATAATGAGAAAATCATGGTTAGAGTCAATCAAGAAAATAACAGCAGGTTTCAAAATGGAAATTAAGTCCCTATTTTAGTCTAGCAGATCCTAACCTACCAGAACCCATACAGAGTCTTTTTGGAAAAGAGCAAGCTTTAAAGGAACATTGAAATAGATTCAAATGTTTGTTTAAATCCTCATGGAGTGTAGTTCTAGAAACTCATCTGTGTCTCTTGTATTAGCATCAGCAAACAGTCGCAGTAACAACTGTTCAATTTAAGCACAGAAAATAGCCACACAAGAAGCCATAACCAAGGAAGAAACATAGACACCTACAAAATAGTAGGCAACAGAAATCATTGTCAGCAGTAGCTCACAGCAAAGAGAGCACAAAATGCTAAGGAAAAAAAAAGATGGTCACAGAAGAATAGTCTGGACAAGTCGGGGTAGAAGTCTCATACATCTAACTAGGAAAAAATATATATTAAAAACACAAAAGTACATGTATCAATGTTAAACTGGTGTTAGGTTATTTTAAGCAATGAGGAAGGATCATCTGATGGTCTGCTGCTTCTTTCTTCATTACACAGTAAACATATGAAGACGACAAGGTGTAATCTACAAGTGCCAAGTTAGTTGCTAAACATTCATGTGTGTTAAATTCACTCTGAGTTCCCACGAGAACCCTGCAGTCTAAACTTTTAGCTATTTAGTATTCCACTGCGTAATAATGAACTATACTAAGGCAGAAACAGTCTAGTTGCAACTTACAGAATTGAGTTATACGCTTCACATTTTGATGTAAGCATTATTGTTTAATACATTAGTCAGTATTCAGCATTGTAAATATGTGGCAGCTAGAATTTGAACAAAATACAATGAGAACAAGTATCTTAGGAAAAGAAGAAATACATTTTAAAGTTAGCACATTTTACAGAGATGACATGTTTAAGAGTGTCAATCCATCAATCAATCAATCAAGGTTTGTGAATCGCACTACTCACCTGTGAGGGTCTCAAAGCGCTGGTAGAGGGGGTGTGAGGAGCTCCGTTGTGGTCATTCGAAGAGCCAGGTCAAGTGTGAATCATTTATGAATATAATAAAAGTATTTAATAAAGAAGACATGTTACTAAAATATAGAAAGATGAAAGGTAAAGGAGGCCTAGTTTGACCTGATGTAATTACAATAGAAATGAGTGCTTACTACAAAAAATATCATGCTACACATTCCTTTGCACGTTTATGAAAAAGCCCATTATCTTACATTTCATTCTTTTAAGCATTTTAATGTTAATATCTAGTGTTAATTATGATAATTATTTTAAGCTGCATTTTCCTGCTCCATAAATCCCCCAATTGATGGTTATCTTTACCATCACATAAATTCAGTTTCCATGTGAGTTCATTTGAGAGTGCACATTTATCATCAGTTGAGTCTTATTTCTTTCTTTTCAGACCTCTAAATGTTAGTGATTTCATGTAATTATCATTCATTGTCCCCCTCGAACCTAAATTAATTTCATATAACTTTCTTTGCACAATTTCCTGTCTTTTGTGTAAAATACATGTATTGTTCATAAATAAAGCAAAAAGGAAATATTGGCCAAGCCCTATAATTATTATTGGCATTAGAATAGCTCTCAAAATACCCTTTACCCCTCTTTTCTCAAACTTTTCAAAAATACTTAGTGTTTCCAATTCATGTATTTCATGTTCTAAACCTGAAATGTTCTTTACATAAACTTCTATTTCCTAACTTCTGTCATTAATGTATGTGTACAAGTTAATTTAAGCATTTTGCCGACTCCGCCTTTCTCTGCGAGTAGATTGTCTAGTGCAAGTCGGTCTTTGGGTACTATAGACCATATTGCAACTAACCCAGTGTTAATTATAAGCAAAGCTCCAGATGTGCTCATTATCATCTTGTCATCAATGGTAGCCAACTTTCTAATCTTTTTACCATTTAGAATGATGCCCACAGGTGGAAGGATTACTCCAAATATATACCCTATTAGCCTGTTCCAGTTTATACATTTTGGTTTGTCTATGTGATGGGGTCATTGGTAATGCGTCTATGCTTTGCACATCATATATCTTTGGAATTATTATGCCTGAGTAGCAAATAACCTCCCAGTATGCTTGTAACAGGAAATAAGTATTTTGTCCGCAGATGTAGTAAACCCCAGGGATCACACTCTCTTCTCCTTGAAAAATGTGCCAAGTTCCTCCTGTCAGCTCAAATGTGTGTTCGCAACTACTAATTCCTACATGTCTGTTTTGTTTGGGTGTTCTTCTTATGTAAATCCAACATTTCCCATTGTTTTGGCTCTCTAATCTTAATTTAGGATAAACTATTTACTTATTATATCTTATTAGTGTACCTTTCCTCTAAAGCCCTTATGTATATTTTCTCCATTGGTTCCATTAGGTATGTTAGATTATTTTTGTATACTTGAACACTATCTATAGATCGGTGTGAAAAGAAATAATACCAGGATGTATCCATTTTGTTTGCTTGCAGGTGTACATTTATGCTTTCTAGCAAAGGAACTCTACAAAGTATCAGATCTTAGTTACAATAGAATGTTCAAAATGTCCTTTTTTTAAACTGATGAAAGTAAGATGCTGCATCAAACTGAATAAGACAAAGGCATGTGGTAGTATGTTACTTTTTCTGAAACAGATGTTGCTAAGTGTTGTTGCTAAGTGTACACAGACATAATAGTATTTGGCATCCATGGGATTTGTGCATTCTTGTACTAACCTATAATAAATATTAGTGGAAAAATTATTTTTCTTGTAACTTACAAAACAATATTTAAATTGATCTTCTACTCTAAGGTAGATATGTGTGTTAGTAGAATTACTTGTTTTGTTTTCTGTCTCTGGTGTTAAGCAAATCATATTAGTACTATAAAAATCATTATTTCCAATTTTTATGAAAATTGAACATTTGATTTATTTACACTCATTTTTTATGCAACACATTTGTCTTTGTCAATTTCATGCAGCAGTTATATTCCTTCTTTTGCTTACTTAGACGACATTCGCGTTTTAGAAGTTCAGTTACTAATTAGACAATCCTAAACCTTCCACAGTGTTCTTCTAAAATGTTATCTCTAATCTTTTACTGTTCACTTGGGCCTAGGTTGATCTTCTGTAAAATAAAAGACTAAAATAAAAGGTCTAACAGTACAATTTGTTTTTATCAATGAGTTCTTTAGCATTTCTTCTTTCCGTTCTTTCAAATTCTTTCCTGTCAAGTGTTCAGATTGCTCTCAAGGAGGCTCTAGCAGTTCAGGGTTAACTCTGCACAAATCGTCCAAGGTAATATTCAATGATGTGTTTAGGTAGTATGACCACTCAGTTGCTGAGTATTTATGACACAGCACCCTCTCTCTTTTGGATCTTCACAGAGTTTGTTGAGTTGGTTTCATTCCACTTTCATCACTAGACTCTTCAGACATAGTGCTATTGGCAAGCTTCTACTCAGATTTCTATGTGCATGGTTTTATGGTCATTCAGCTTGTCAATTTACTCTCCTTGATCCAGTACTCGTTACTTCACCTGGATCTTCTATGTGTACAGGCACAATTTCAGTAGCACGTCCGTTCTGAGGATTTGTTTCTGCTTCTGTTTTGTAAGAGACTTCAATACCACTCTGTTCATGTACTTGAATTTCCTATTCAGTTTGTTGATCTTCACCCCTCTCTTCCTCTTGTTGTTGTACAGGCAATGGTGTTGTTGGTCTGGGTGTTCTCTCGAGTGTTGGTGCAGTCACCAATGCTCTTCATTCAGGATCATAGACCATGATTGCTTCTTCTGGATTTCTCACCTTCTTGGTGTATGAGGCATGAACCTAGTTTGGAATTACAGCATACTTAGCATTAGTGTTTGTCATCAAAATGACCTGGAAGGGGCCTTTCCAACTGGGCTCTAGACAAGTCTTCTGAACAGGTTTTTTGATCATGACCCAATCATCAGGACTGAGGCCGTTGCACTGTTCTTGATGTGGTTCTTATGTTGTTGCTGGAAACCAATATGAAATAGAAAGGACCACATCAGCATATCCTTTGCAGTAATCCAAAATATTATCATCAGTGATATTCAAGAGAGCATTTGTGGGGACAGCTGTTATTCTCATGGAGCTGCCCATGAGAATCTCACGTGGGACAATGCCATCTTCCTATATGGAATACTTCAAATGCTTATTAGCATCAAGGCTGTGAATCCTGCAAAGTCAGGAAAGTTGAAGCACAGACTTTAGCCAATCAAAACTTAATAGTTCCATGCACCGGTTCAATTATTTCAGAAGATTTAGGTCTGTAACTGCAGTGTAATCTTTACTCAATATTTTATGTTGTGCAGATCATTTTCATTATTATAATGAGTTCTTCTATCTGACTTAAGAGAAATCAGCATTCTGTACCTGGGTATCAACTTGCCAGTGGCATAACAAAAGTTGAGGGGGCCCCCTGCAAGGGGGCCCCCTGCAAGGTAAACGGAGGGGATCCTGCTTTGGATTTAATCTGGAGCTCTTAGGCGTGAGTACTGTGTTGAGGGGGACCCCTGCAACTCAGAGGACCCCACACTGCGGGGGTTGCGGGGACCTGTGCTACGCCTCTGCAACTCACATAATAACAGTTTTGCTACAGTGAGGCTATCATTTCTCACTGTTGGGTACGATCCCACCCATCTTGAGAGAATGCACACAATGAGTAGAATGTATTTCAGCCTGTGGTAAACTGGCATTTTGATAAAGTTCAACTGCATCCTGTTGAAGGAACCACCTGATTTCCCTATGTGTGTCAGTTAAAAGTGTGTTCTTTTTTGTGCATTCATTTGTTGACAATTGACAAAGTGGCGGCATATTTCTTCACTCAACATCTGAAATCTGGGATTGTACCAACTTTGCCTAAAGATTCGCACTAGGGAACCCCTTCCTAAAAGTGTGTATCCATGATAACAACATGTCATTGGATACAAAAAGCTATCAGGCAGCACTGGTCTTCAATCAGCAGACATCCAAATTTCATTTGCATTTTTCTTGCAGGCTGCTTTCATTCAACTGCTCACTTCTGCTTCTAAAACATTTTTCTGCCCTCATTTTAATGTATCCCATGTGTCAATGACTTTCATCAACATTGTGACTGAACCCTCCTCCTTGGACTCACATGTGGAATTTCCAATAAACCAAGCACAATACCGTGCCACTGAATTCACATGTCTGTTGCCGATGGCAGAGTAAACTTTGCCACTTTGATGAGTGGCAAATTTAACCACTGCATGTTCCCTTGGTAACTGCAAAGTGTCCAACAGATTCCTGATGTGGATCCCATTCCAGACCAGGGTACCTGAATAAATTCTGTGACCACAGTTTCCCAAAGTCGTGGGCGACACCAGACCCATACTGGCAATGTGTAAAAATGGTGACTCTCATTTGTTCAGTTAAACTGCATGCTCTGGTAAGGGTAAACAATTCGGCAACTTGTGCTGAGGTAACTCTTTGAAGCCAGGAAGCTTTGATAACATCATTATTGTGCACACTGCATATGCTGCTCTTAGTGTAGTATTTTTAACTCCTAAACAAGAGTTGTCTACAATGAGTACATGATCGTGCTCAATAAGGGGTGCATCCTTATTATCAGTTCTTGGTTTGGTGCATAAATCCATGACATCTAGGCTATGGTGTTCCATTTCATCACAATCACCATCATTTACATAGAACAATGTTGAAGGATTGAGCACATGGGCCCTATTAAGAACTACGTTATCACAGGACAAAAAGGTTGGCTCACATCTTGTCAAACGATTATGGGTTAGGTACTGTGTTTTCGTTCTTGTCAACTATAGCTCCACAGAGTGTAGGACCATAACAGTTGAGGGGTAACCCATCACTATGTTCTCACTCTTTTCCAGTCTAGTGCTAACCCCGGCTACCGCTTTTAGGCCAGGAAGACCAGCAGCTAAGAGATCAAGTGTAGTAGAAAAGTATGCCACAGGTTTTCGGGCATCTCCGTGCATCTGCGTCTACACTGAGAGAGAACACCCATGCCTTTTAAATCTAGATAAACATTTGAACAGTCATTGTCCCATGGAATCGGATCTAACATGTCCCTACGAGTCAACCTTAGTAAAGGTCTTGCCATTAAGGAAAAGTTTGGGATACACTGTCTATGGTAGCCAACCATTCCCCAAATATTGTGACTTCCTTCAGAGTTCATGGTGGATTCATCTGTAAGATTGCTTCCACTCTATCTTATGACAACTTTCTAGATCTTTTCACAATGATGTGTCCCAGATATTAAACTTCTCTCTGACAGTACTACAGTTTTCCTGGAGATAGTTGTGTCCAGTTTCATCCAGGTGATTCAATAAGGCAACGGTGTCTTGTGCACAAGCTTCTTGTATTTCTGATGCCACAAGCAAGTCAACAATATATTGCACAAGGGTCGATTGTAAGGTCTCCAGATTTCTTTTCAGAATCTGGTTAAAAATGGATGTACTTTGTACTGCCTTGTGGGACACATCACCATGCTAATACTTTCTGTTGAAACACAAAGGAAAAAAGGTATTAGGCCATATTTAGCTAATTTCTATGTACCGATTCTAAAATACCGAATTTTACCGATTCGGTATTTCAGAATCGGTAAATGGGATGTAGATAAAAATTCGGTATATTTTACCGAATCGGTAATATTCGGTATTACCGATTCGGTATTTACCGAATTGATATTTACCGGTATTTACCAAATCGGTAATTCCCATTCATACCTAAGGGCCTGGAGGCCCATAGGAATGAATGGGAATTACCGAATCGGTAAATACCGAATCGGTAAATACTGAATCGGAGATTCAGAATACAAGCAACTGAGGATTCAACCAATCATGTGCATCCACCCCATCCCACAACCAAGCTACTGAGGAACCAACCAATCCTGTGCATACACCCCACCCCACAACCAGGAACTGGCCACACCCATGCAGGTGCAGACAATAGGAACCTTCTGGAGAGCTGTGAGCAACTGAGCCACTGGCTGTACTGAGCTGAGCAGAACTGCATGATGGCATCCCAGGAATCACAGAGGGAAGGAGGTGAAAGAAAAAGAAACTGAAGTTCAGCACAAGTGAGCTTCAGGTGCTCGTGGAGGAGGTGGTCAAACACCACACCCAGGTTTTTGGGAAACAGTCCCTGCAGTTAGCAGAGGCTGTGAAATGGAAGACCTGGCTGGAAATCCAGGCGAAGGTTAACACCATGGGTGTGAGCCCACGAGAGATAGACTATTTAAAAAAAATGCTGGTATGATCTCAGAATCATTACCAAAAAGAAGCTGGCAGCACAGAAGAAAGAGGCCAGTGCCACAGGGGGAAGAAGGAGAAGGACACCTGCCCTCACTGACCTGGAGCAGCTGGTGGAGTCCACCCTGGAGCCCGAGAGTGTGTTTGGGATCGGGGATGCTGACAGCTCAGCTAGAGATGCAACTAAACAAGGTAGGTATGGAGCATGCCCAGCAATCCTCCCACCCCCTTCCCTGTCCCCCTTCCCCAATGGGAGTGTGTGACTCACACTCCAGTACAGGTTTTGGGATACACCAGCAAAGCATCATGGGAGAGGTAGTCATTGAAACACCCATCATGACAGTCATCATACAAAACAACAAGGCATGCCACAAACATCATTCAGAAGCAGTTAAGGACATTTAGATAGTGTGAGAGGATTGTAATTTAATAGTGAAATACAGGGTTGCAGCACCACTGAGCTAATGTCCATATCTGTCCACAGGAGAGTCATCGTGCAGGACAGCGCAGGAAAAGGATGGAAGGGCACCCCGTAAGGGAACGTCTGAAGATGCCCACACAAGTGCAGGCCACAGCACTGAACCACCACCTGCACCAACACCACAGGCAGCTTCACCACCAGAGCCAGCCACAACTGCACAGCCATCATCACCACTGCTGAATGTATCACCACAGCAGGACTCACAAGCACAGTCAGCCTCACCAGCCTCAAATTCATGAGTAGTGGTAAGGCCCAGGAGGCATGCTGTACCACCTCTCCTTGTCATGGAGACGTCCTCTGACGACGAAAGGGAGGTTGACACCACAACGGCTACACTGGAGGCAACCAATGCTGGGCTGCAGTCCACGTCCGAGGGTGTGCACACAGGTGCAAGACGCCGTAAGGTGCGGGAGAGCAGCACAACTCGGCAGGGTGAGGGGGTCTTGGGCGGGCTGGAGGCCACCATGGTGAAAGTGCAGCACCTGCAGGGGAAGGCCATACAACCAGTACAGAGACAGATGCGGCACTTAAATCAGAACATGGGCAACATAGACCGTGGCATCAGCTCCATGGCGGAGAGCATGAGGGAATGCGGGACATGTCCCAGTCTGTTAGAACTGGCTATTTCTGGTAGGCTAAGGCTGACGCCAAAGCCAGGCAGAAACCACCATTCTAGTCAGGGCGAGGGAGTCACACACCAAGATAACCCCTGCTCACCCTCTTGGTAGCTTGGCACGAGCAGTGAGGCTAAACTCGGAGGCAATGTGTTAAGCATTTGCACCAGCACACAACAGAAACAACATCCTAGGCACACCACAAAAGGAACTCCACACAAGGTTATATTAAAATAACTTTTGTATTGTCAAAACACATCAGATAAAAATCACACAGGCTCTTAAACAAATATGCCCCCTGAGCCAAGCAGGCTCTGTAACCAACTGTGGGGGGGTCGTTGGAGCTCCCCCTCGGGGGCTAGGCATCAAGGAAATGCCCCCAGCCTATCTAGGCTCACCAAACACCGGCAATGTGCCCCGAGCCCCCCTCCGCCCTCTCCTTACTGCTGGATGGTGCCTGCTGGGCTCTCCCTCAGCAATGGGAGCCCCGCACCGGCGGCATCGGCCGCCATCTCTCGGGCGCCTTCTTCTGCTCGGCTCCCGGGCAGCTTCTTCGGCCAATCCGAGTGCGGCTCCAAGACAAGCCCCTCGTGACGCCGCACTTCCTCTCTGCCGTGGTCCAACCACAGCGCTGCCCTCGGGACGAGCCTCTCTCTGAAGTGGCAGCTCCTCTCACGCCGCCCAATCACCACGCGGCTTGCAGGACGAGCCTCCCGCAGCCAACCAATGGCTGCACGGCTCTCGAGGCAAGTTTCTCTGGCGGCCATTAAACACAGCTCGGGCCGCGGCGGTGAACAAAGGGGCATAACGAGGGGTGGGCACCCTCGCTATTAATTAAATAAACGGGGTGGCACCCGTAGGTAAAACACAACACGAATCGGGCGCCAAGCAGGGTAGGCACCTGCAAATCCTCACGCAAAATGCGTGACACGCTCGTATTTCAGCAAAAAGCACTCTTAAGTGCTATGGAACAAAATAAAGCGCTCTCCCAGCGCTAGAGCAGAAATAAAGCGCTCCCAAGACATCCAAAGTCCAGCAAAGTCCTTCAGGGGTCCAGGACCTCAGTAGTCCAGGACATAAGGTGGAGCCCAGCAGCTCCCAGGACAGGAAAGTCCATCAGATGTCCAGGGGCTGGGCAGGGCCCAGGGATTCCCCTGAGCCCAAGCAGCAGCACGCCCCTGGCAGATTCAAGTCCAAAAACAAGAACATTTTGGAAGGGGACACAGCCCCTTCTTATACACAGAAAAGTCTTTGAAGTCTTTGTGCAGGCAGTGTGAGAACCAGCTAGAACTGGTTATAGGGAAGTCCTTTCAGTATCAGGGACAGAGGTGACAGTCGCCCAGCGGGGAGGTGGAGACAGCATTGTGGCAGGCAGGCACAGCCTCATTCACACTCAGGTGCTATCTCCACCCACTTCCTTGGCAGCAGATGCTGCCTTTCATCCACGGGCTGACTCAGACAACCTCCTGGGGCTCTGTCGCCCCTGTCACCCTCAAACCAGACAGTCAATCCACAAGCAGGCCCAGGCACTCTGGGCCAGGCTCACCAGCCAATCACATGCCAGGCACAAATTACACAAATATGCCAACTTCCCAAAGTGGCACTTCTAGACTAGACACAACCATGCCGCATACACCATTACGCAGCATTTAATCTCACGAGTTTGCACATATCAAACTCGACCCTGCACTCCTCACACCTCAGGAACTACCATGGGCATACATATTCCCCATTCATTCCTATGGGAGGGCAGGTCACTCACCATACATACACAGAGAGCTCATGCACTTTACACTGTACCACAGTGAAAAAGTGCGCCAAGGCCTAAAATCACCAACACCAGGTTACAGAAACAGGCTAGGAAAAAGCAAAAAGTCTCGGGGTGAACCTGCCAAAAGGGCCAGGTCCAACACAACCCCCTTCCAGCCAAAACGCAGGGTAGACCAATCACTCCATTGATGGGCTTCACTGCTTTGGGCGACAAAACACAGACACGGGCCCGCACGGCGGGGACACCCTCCACTTTTTCGCCACTCTGAACCCACATAGATTTCTCTCAACAAAAGCTCTCTGGCACAACTAGAATACCCCACTGGTACACACTAGTCATCCACAGCCAGGACTAGGCCCTAGGCCATCCAAATATCACAGGTCCTAACCAATCCACAGAGCGGGGGGCAGTAACCCCTGGCACACAATAGCCATTCTCCACTCTCTCTCTCAGAGAAGCTACAACTACCACTGATCCTTCAACCTAGGGACCACAACCCCAGGCTGACCAGTGGTCATGGGCAAGAATGCCCCACCCTACCTCTACTTCTGGGTTTCCGCACCCTCACAGAGAAGCACTCATCAGAACACAATTCTCCTACCAGATCAGGACCTCACTCCATCAGTGGTCTATCACCTGGAAACTATTTCACTTTTGAGGTACAAAGCACACAGCACAGTTCCTCTTCAAGCAGGTGGGGGTACACAGCACACAGCAAAGTCCCCTTTCCTCCACCTTAGTAGAAACAACAAACTGCAGGTGAGCCCCAGATCACACAGCAAGGGCAGCCCCCTCAGTCTCTTCAGCTGATCTACTTTGGCAGATTCCTCTTGACCTGGAAGTTTCCTACTCTCCCAACCTAGGATCTAAACCCTCAGGTTGCACCGGGGTCAGAGGTAAGGACACCGTCCCTCTGCACCCTCCACTTAGGAGCGGTACCCCTCAACACCAGGACCTCCGGAGTTCTGGTTACAGACGCTCCCCGTCCTCTAGACACAGGAAGATCCTCCTCAAATGACCTGTAAGTACAGCCTAGGCCCCTGACCTGGCGCTCCCAGGGGAACCCTCCAGGCCCAGAGACAGGGTTTCGGACCAACGTGGGACACACCGTCCCACACTCACTCCGCCTCCACTGAGACAGGACATGAGCCCCTACACCCCTACCATCCTAATGGGACCTAGCTGGGCTACACATGAACGTCTTCACCTACACAGGATCATCAGATACACAAGCCACTACTTTTAGAATCACTCCCTAATGCCTCTGCAAGATTTCTAGCACACCGCCAGACATCCACCTTCTTGTCCAGTGCCTCTGCAGGACCTCCTGCACACCACCAGAGGTACACCTCCCGTGCAAACTCCTTAAAAAAACTCACACCAACTCCTCCAGTTCAACACAACCACTCAGCCACTCACTCCCCCTCCAGACTGGTGAGACAGTTCCTCACTGCCCCAGACTCTCAACCTGTACCCCTCTTACTGAGCACCAGGCACCATACTCTGGGAACTGGGAATAGGACTTCACGCACTGGACACATTTAAGCTGCCACCACTGGATCCTGCCATACTGGGGAATCCAGACACACACACACACTACACTCAGGGGATAAACACCCTCCCAAGCAAGCCATTTCTCCTCCACACTCCCTCTCTTCCATTTACCCACACAGGAACAGGAACAGGGATTGGACACTGGACCCAGCAAGGGATTCCTAATCTATGGGAACCTCCCCCTCAACTGGCGTCCCGCCCTGTCACTTTCTCTCATCTGCCACTAAACATAAAGCGCAGGAACACAATTTGAAAATGACACTCTTGAGGAAAAACAAAATCAAAAACAATAATCCCAAACATGTGACTATCTGAAAAAAAACATGCAGAGTTTTGTAATGTAGCCAGTTGTTGCTGTGGCACTGCGCAAACACAAGTCCAAATCCGCACCGCTGACCAACAATGTTAGAACTGGCTATTTCTGGTAGGCTAAGGCTGACGCCAAAGCCAGGCAGAAACCACCATTCTAGTCAGGGTGAGGGAGTCACACGCCAAGATAACCCCTGCTCACCCCCTTGGTAGCTTGGCACAAGCAGTGAGGCTAAACTTGGAGGCAATGTGTTAAGCATTTGCACCAGCACACAACAGCAACAACATCCTAGGCACACCACAAAAGGAACTCCACACAAGGTTATATTAAAATAACTTTTGTATTGTCAAAACACATCAGATAAAAATCACACATGTACATTGTGCCAACTGGCACGGGCAATATTCATAAGGGATTATTTACAAGACAGGGCCACATGGGCCACTGTCATAATCAGCACTTAGTAGAAATAGAAATACTGTCAGAAATTAGAATAAAAGGATATAAAATAACAGTTATAAATCACCTACGCAACCCTAAACACCTTAGGAGAATGTCACGCAGGGGACCAGGACCTCACTAGGACCACCTGTATTAGAAAGAACAACCACCTAAGAATAAAATACATTTAGGGGTATAAACAAGAACACATTACCCATGATGCATGAAAACATTCAGAGGTGTACGGACAACCACCTAAGTATCACACAGCGTTTAGGGGTCTAGAAAAGAACACATTACCCATGATGCATAAATATACATTCAGAGGAGTAGTAAAGGGAAACACATGATGCATAAACGTACACATTCAGCGGTGTTAAGAACAAAGCACATGATGCAATAAAAATACATTCAGAGGTACCAGAACAACACAATAGCGCAAAAATCACATGATGTCTAAAAGCATTCAGAGGTGCAGGAATAACACATGATGCAAGAGAACACATTCAGAGGTGCAATAACCATATAATTACGCAAAACTTACATAAGCCACCACCTGTGGCAGTCCCTAGGCCAACTGGCCTTGTTGGGGCTAAGACGCCCTGTGTCTCAATGTCAGGGGCCTAAACGGTGCAGGTGACCACTACTTGCTGGGCACCTGTGAACATCCCAAGACCTAAACGGTGCAGCTGCCCACTAATTGCTGGGCAGCTGGGAATCAACAAAAACTGCGCTAGGGGCTGTCACTAGCCCCTTGAATAAATCTGTGCCAACTGCTGAGCCACACAGGCTCTGAAGACACTCGTGTCCACAAACGTTGAAGCCACACAGGCTCTTAAACAAATATGCCCCCTGAGCCTAGCAGGCTCTGTAACCAACTGTGGGGGGGTCATTGCAGCCCCCCCTCGGGGGCTCGGCATCAAGGAAATGCCCCCAGCCTATCTAGGCTCACCAAACAAATGTGCTGCGTGGGGCTTCTCAGGGCTCCACATGAAGCCATGCCCCTGAGCCTCTCGGGGCTCTCAAAGCAAATATGCCCCCGGAGCCTCGGGGGCTCTAAGACACTAAAATGCCCCCACTGAGCCTCGTGGGCTCAGTAACAATGAAAATGCGGGCTGGAGCCTCTCAGGGCTCTACACACGTTGGGGCGACCCACTGCCAATCGGGGCCGCCCTTGAAGCCTTCGTGGCTTTACACTGACAATAAGCGTGAGCTCGCGCTACTGGGGGGGGATGGACACCGACAATGTTTCCCGGCGCCCCTCCATTTCTTCTGCCCCACTCACTGGTTTGCTGGCGATCGGCGGCTCTCCTCACTCGGGGCTCCCTCAGCACACGGGGGCCCTGCAACAGCCCATCCTTCCGCTTCACCTCGTTGATGCGGCAGCTCTTCTCCAGCAGGCAGCTTCACTGGCGGCGGGGGCGGGAACCGGCAATGTGCCCCGCGCCCCCCTCCGCCCTCTCCTTACTGCTGGCTGGTGCCTGTGGGGCTCTCCCTCAGCAATGGGAGCCCCGCACCGGCGGCATCGGCCGCCATCTCTCGGGTGCCTTCTTCTGCTCGGCTCCCGGGCAGCTTCTTCGGCCAATCCGAGCGCGGCTCCAAGACAAGCCCCTCGTGATGCTGCACTTCCTCTCTGCCGTGGTCCAACCACAGCGCGGCCCTCGGGACGAGCCTCCCTCTGACGTGGCAGCTCCTCTCACGCCGCCCAATCACCACGCGGCTTGCAGGACGAGCCTCCCACAGCCAACCAATGGCTGCACGGCTCTCGAGGCAAGATTCTCCGGCGGCCATTAAACACAGCTCGGGACGCGGCGGTGAACAAAGGGGCATAACGAGGGGTGGGCACCCTTGCTATTAATTAAATAAACGGGGTGGCCCCTGTAGGTAAAACACAACACGAATCGGGCACCAAGCAGGGTAGGCACCTGCAACTCCTCACGCAAAATGCGTGACACGCTCGTATTTCAGCAAAAAGCGCTCTTAAGCGCTATGGAACAAAATAAAGCGCTCTTCCAGCGCTAGAGCACAAATAAAGCGCTCCCAAGACATCCAAAGTCCAGCAAAGTCCTTCAGGGGTCCAGGACCTCAGTAGTCCAGGACATAAGGTGGAGCCCAGCAGCTCCCAGGACAGGAAAGTCCATCAGATGTCCAGGGGCTGGGCAGGGCCCAGGGATTCCCCTGAGCCCAAGCAGCAGCACGCCCCTGGCAGATTCAAGTCCAAAAACAAGAACATTTTGGAAGGGGACACAGCCCCTTCTTATACACAGAAAAGTCTTTACAGTCTTTGTGCAGGCAGTGTGATAACCAGCTAGAACTGGTTATAGGGAAGTCCTTTCAGTATCAGGGACAGAGGTGACAGTCGCCCAGCGGGGAGGTGGAGCCAGCATTGTGGCAGGCAGGCACAGCCTCATTCACACTCAGGTGCTATCTCCACCCACTTCCTTGGCAGCAGATGCTGCCTTTCATCCACGGGCTGACTCAGACAACCTCCTGGGGCTCTGCAGCCCCTGTCACCCTCAAACCAGACAGTCAATCCACAAGCAGGCCCAGGCACTCTGGGCCAGGCTCACCAGCCAATCACACGCCAGGCACAAATTACACAAATATGCCAACTTCTCAAAGTGGCACTTCTAGACTAGACACAACCATACACCATTATGCAGCATTCAATCTCACGAGTTCGCACATATCAAACTCAACCCTGCACTCCCCACACATCAGGAACTACCATGGGCATACATATTCCCCATTCATTCCTTTGGGAGGGCAGGTCACTCACCATACATGTAAATGTAAATGTATTTCAATTTATATAGCGCACGTTTCACCCAGGGGTCTCAAGGCGCTTGCTTAGGGAACCCGTCCTGGTATTCCCCTGTGAGAGATACCCCGGCAGGGTATTCACAAGGTGAAAGCCAGGCATCCCGCCGCGAGGGGCCGTAGTGGAGATTAAGCAAGCTATTGCCCAGAGTCGCAGAGTGTGACCCCGTGAGTCGAGTAGGCACCGGAGCGAGAATTGTCGAGTCCGTGGAATTTTTGAGCCCGAGACCCGCCGAGGCGGGGAATCGAACCCTGGTCCACGGCTGATCTCAGCTTCCGGGTCTGCCGCCTCTAACCACTGAGCCACACTTCTCCACATACACAGAGAGCTCACACACTTTACACTGTACCACAGTGAAAAAGTGCGCCAAGGCCTAAAATCACCAACACCAGGTTACAGAAACAGGCTAGGAAAAAGCAAAAAGTCTCGGAGTGAACCTGCCAAATGCGACAAACTTGATGAGGACAGGGCCACTACCCTGCTATGCAGGCGGTCTGCGGCAATGCAGGAGGGGCTTGTTCACTGCTGCACAGATGTCTCCAGGGGGATGGGGAAGGTGACATCCGCTATGCAACTGCTGCTGACCACACAGCCAGCCAACACTGTTGCTCTAGGTGTGGGGGAGAGCAAAGACAACACCAGCAGGAGCAGTAATAGCACACCTGTACCAGAAACACGGAGGAGCAGCAGGCACCATGCTGCGGGCCCTGTATCAACCAGTGTGGAAATCCTGCTGCAGGCACCCAGCACTGTAGTGCGTGGGCGCAGACATTAATGCTGCCCACACCTTCATGAACATTATTTGGGTGAAGTAACCCGTGATTGCCAATTTTGGTTGTCACCAATTTGACTGGCATAGTGTGCCATTTGCTGATTGACGTAGTGCCCACTCAATAAACTACGTCATGCACATGCAACTTACTTAAAAATAGTTGCGTGTGATCTCTGCCCGTCTCAGTCTCCCATCTGTTGCTGGCGCTGCTCCTGCTGCGTAGGGCTCTGGCTGTTCAAGGCCATCATCAAAGTCCTCATGATAAGTAATTTCAACTTCTGTACCTCTCTTTGTAGCAAGGTTGTGCAGCATAGCACAGGTAGCAATGATTTTACAGCAGATGATGGGTGTGTACTGACGTGCACCTCCACTTTTGTGGAGGCAGCGGAACCTGGTTTTCAATAGTCCAAAGGTGTGCTCCACAACATTGCGTGTTGATCTGTGTGCCACATTGTAACATCTCTCACTCCGGGTTGATGAGTTCAGGTAGGGGGTGAGGACAAAGGACCGCACAGCATAAGCGCTATCGCCTAGGTGGGAAAGAGAGTGCCATTAGTTACATACTTAATAAACATTTGGCTGCCTTATCTATCAGTGTGTGTCACAGTGATTTACCTAGCAGGTATCCTTCCTCAAATTCTTCTGCAACAAGGCGTGTGTATATCCCACTGTTCTGGAATATGTAGGAGTTGTGGGTGCTCCCAGGAAATTTGGCCACAATGTCGGTAATTATGTTGCCAGCGTCGCATATCACCTGCACATTTATTGAGTGGGTGGACTTTCTGTTCCTGTAGATGTATTCTGTGGCTGCAGGAGGGCAGATTGGAATGTGTGTCCCATCAATACAGCCTATGACGTGCGGGAACTGTGCCATTTGGTAAAAGTCCGTCTTGGTTTTCTGCAGTTCCACTTGTGTGCTTGGGAAACTGATGTAGTGGTGCATTCTCTGCATCATGGCATCCAGGGACTTTCTAAAGAACCAGGACAGGCAACTCTGGGACACCCCGCCTACCCCAGCTATCACCCCCTGGTAACTGCCAGATGCAAGGAGATGTAGGCTACAGAGCACCTGCACATGTGGTGGTATGGCATGCGCCCTTGGTGTTGGATGCTCCAAGAGTGGGTGCAGTTCCATTATCAAGTCCAGGATGGTGTGGGGGTGTAGCCTGTACCTCTCATGGATCTCTGCCTCAGTCAGTTGGAAGAGTGTGATCCGCTGTCTGTAGACTTGCTCCTCCCACCTCCAGATCCTCTCTCATGCTGCCTGCAGCCGTAGCCGCCTTGCAATGACGTAGAAAGCCGCCATAGTGATCACACTGTTGCATTTTCGGATTGCTTATATACCATGTGGATGATTACCACCTGCTTCCAGTTGGTGTTAATTACCAACTCTTAAATACCGAACTTCATGAAATTCGGTATTTAAAGTTTTACCTACATAGCTTTTCTCGTTTTACTATTTCATATTTACCGATTCTGTAAATTAGAATTCAGTAATCACCGATTCGATAAATATGCATTTGTTAAATTCCGATTTGGTAAATATGAAGTCGGTAATGATGAATTGGTATTTACCGATTCATATTTACTGAATCCTTACTATTTTACATCCTACATCTCAATGGCCTGAATACCGGTCGGTAGCGGCAAAATTACCGAATTTCGGCCGTTACTGACCGGTATTCAGCTACCTACATATGGCCCATTGTCTTTCTTTGTGCAATGGCACTGACAAGAAAGCTTGGCACAAGTCAAAGACAGTAAACCACTCTGCAGTACACAGGATCTGAAAAAAATATTGTGGCTGGATTTGGACAACAGGGAACAATGATCTCATTGATTCTCCTCCGGTTCTGCACTATTCTGTATTTTCTATTGGGCTTCTACAAACCCATAATAGGAGAGTTACATGGACTTTCAATTAATTCCCTCAAAATTCCTTTCTACAACATGTCTTCTAGTCTTCTATGACTGGCATTACTCCTGCAATAGCTTCAGTTGTCAAATGGTGTGGGGGATTTCTGTCTGGGAGAAACAGTCATTTGCACTGGTTCTACACCTTTTGTATGATTGATATCATTCCCCGTGAGATCTCTAACTTCAGTATGCACTGTCTCTTTCAAATAATTCTTTAATTTTAAGCAAAGGGAACACTACTGACTTGCGTTGCGTTCTAACCATCTTAAAATCTACATCCTCATCATTAATCTGGAAAGCAACATCATCCAGAGTGCAGTATATAGTGCAAATCTTTCCCTAGTAGATTTACAGGGCTAGAATCACAAACAATGAACTGGTGCTTTTCTTCAAATGAACCAATCTCTTCTGGGACCTTTTCTGAAATGGTATCTTGTAACTGTTTATTTGTAACTCCTACACATTGGATAGTTTTCTCTGAGAGAGGTAGATCTGGAACTTCCACTGTTCGAACTGTGGATCTGATAGTGCCTGTATTGATAAAAAATGATACAGGTGGCCATATACTTCAGCATCTACATATGAACTATTATGGTCTACCTCTACAACTGCACCAAGTACTCAATCTTCTTCTTCTCTCAGGTACCTTTATTGGGAATTATCAGAACCAAACCATCATTTTTGAAAAAGGGATGTTGCCGTAAAACATTTGGGTTTGTATTTTTGATATTGTGGAATGGAATTTTGAAAACAGTCTACTGTGTTGGCACATTTTGCATTCGCATTCCTTTTGGCATCTGAACATTTCCACCAACATTATTAGGATTATATCTACATTATTATTTCCAGGGTTCAATTTTCTGACAGATATGATAGGGCATAATCTTTTTCATCACAGCAACATCTGTTCCGGAACCTGTACCCGCAGGAACACCTCTACCTCTTCCTTGAGACATGTTAAATCCTCCTTGATATACCTAAAAACCAACCTGTGGAACTGCTATTACTTACATATTCCATTGATGTCCTGCAAAAGAAGGACTATGAAGACCTTTCTGAGACAACTTTGTTTGTGCCAACGTAAACCTCTCTATAATCTTCTTCTAATTAATGTCTAACTTGTCGCTACACTACTTGGCATATTTCAAAATTTCATTGAGTGACTTGTTCTGCCAACTGATTATGCTTTGGGTTATGTACGTACAGATATCTGGCTTTAGACATAGAAACCCCCATATCATGTTCCTCGGGATACTCTCATCCACTGTGCTGCTGAAATACCTTCAACTACCGTTTATAGTATACATGCACTGTTTCTTTTGGCTTTTGAGTCATCCTTTTAATTTTGAGCCAATCCAAATCTCTCTGTGGCACTCTGCCTTTCAAGAAAGGATCACTGCCTCATATTTCTCCATCACTACAGGAGATGGTGCATTTATTCTAGTCTCCCTCACAGGTTCTTCTTTCAGCCATCGTACTGCAGTCTTACATTCAGCCCATAAATTAACACCACAATGTCAAAAAATGTATTCAAATCTGTCCACAACACCTTTGAAATCTTTATAAATCATTAAAATTGTGCATAGCATTGCACTGGTTTGTTCGTCAATAGAGCCAAATCACCTCTACTCCAAGGAACATATACATATATTTCCTCTGCTATTTCACTGAGTGGGTATGCTGTCCTTTCTTCCTCGCTTCCTTCATGTTGCTTCCTTGCTATAGCTACTTTTCTCTTTTTCTTTTCATGCAACTTCGCTCATTTAGTTAATAGTTTCTCAGTCTCACTCCATTTGCAAATTAATTTGACTAGTTCCATAATGTGTAAACACATTCCTGAAATGATCAGGTTTTCTAATTCTGGATAAATAATTGAACCCTATAGCTTCTCTGCAAGCGAAGATTTTTGGCAAGAACAATCTTGTATTTCTGAGTCAATTCTGACAATTTGTCTTGCACTAAATCTGCTCTTCTTATAATCTCCTTACACAGATAAATTAATAATTTTCTTTGATATTGGTCAATATGTTCAAATTCTAAACATCCCCTTATAATTTTTTTTAATTCCACTTTCAACTGAGCAGCATTTAAAGGCTTTGCCCTCCTATTGCCTTACCCTCTTGCACTGTCTTTCCAATTCCTGCTGCTTCTTCTAACCAAGCTGGCATATACCCCTCTGCAGTTGAATTTATATTGATATGGGTAATAGGAGTTGTGAAGACCAATGTCCCTCCAATCTACTAATGCTTGTATGGTCTGTGGGGGTCTCCACACAACAATCTGAGAATTTTGTGAGGTTGGAACAAGCCCTATGATAGGTACACCTCCACTGGCTTGATGAACTTCTGGCCTTAACTCCAAAATTTGAAGGAGCATTTGCAATTGGTTCTGGGCATTATTGGGGCATTTACAGGTGTTATTTGGGCTCCAGTCGAATTAGCACAGCCAGAAGTGCAACCTGTGGTTGAGCCACAACTGGTGGGATAACTTGGAGTATTTGTACCGGTCTTTTAATCTGTGCTAAAATCGGATCTACAGGAGCAGTTGCCACTGTGGCACTCACATTAGCACTAGATTCTCTGTGATCAGTAGGGGTTGTATTTGGCAAAGGTCTTGCAACTAAAATCTGCTCTAGAACCTCATCCCCTAAATCTATATTTGCCTCATCCCTTTCTTTCTTTTGGTGATCTGGTGATCTTTTTCAATTGCCTTCTTCCATTGTAATAGCTTGATATAATCTTACTATGTCTATAAGAATCTTTCTCCACCTTGCTTGTTCTTCATCCCATTGAGTATCCACATAATTATGGTGAACTTATTTTGTACTACTCTGGTATTTTTCTCTCTCCTTGTCTCTTGCAAACTTTCCCCATGCATTCAGAGCTTCATGTTGAGTGGGTCTAGGTGGTGATTTCATAATGGGCAATTTTGCTCTCAAATTATCAAGAAGACTGGAAATGAATGTCCCATATCTAAGAAAGCTTCATGTACCTTTTTTCTCAGTGATTCTGCTCCATTGGCGAAGTCAAGAACACATGTGTAACCCATGCTCAGTTGTCATAAAATGTACAGCCGTTGCTTCTAGAGGTAACTCTTCACCTTTCTGTACCGAAATAGTAACATCCCCTCTAACTACAGTTACATTCTTTAAAAAATTCACTTTTGCAATACAATGAGGGGCAAAGCAATTTTCAATCTAACATTTTTGTTTTGTTCTGTATTTGTCAAATTTCAATAAATCAATCCAATTAAGGCTACTTGTTTCCCAATTTTTATTGTCAAATCCAAATGTTATTAATTTTTTGCAATCTAATTTCAGCATGACACCCTGATGTCACCAAACAGTCCTAGTGCAAAAACTCACCAACCAACCAATCTCAGTCCGAAACAATATCATGTATGATCTCACTCTTTGCAGCAGTTCACCCTCCTTTACAATTTCTCTCACATGCATACAACAATTGACAATAAACTTATAACTCCTTGTTTGCTTCTACTAAGGAAATTACAGTATTACATTCACTGAAGAGCATTTTCCACAACAAGGGAAATCTCGACCAGCGTGATATCACAACACATTGCCCTATTAATACTCACAGCTACAAGCTGCAACTGCCTTCTGGTACCACCTTATCTGAACTTCAAGTTCTGGACTCTGGATTCAGGAACTACGAATGTTATTCTGACTTGGGAAATAATTTAATAGCTCCATTCAGGGTGTCAACCATATCTCTAGTACCAAAAACTGCTGAAATGGAAACGTTTTGATTTAATTAGTTCAACCCATAACTTACAAGAGTGTATTCTGAATCCACGCGTGTTCTTCTCCAGACAAATGGATCTTTGTGACTGTTTTAGAATGGACCATAAATGGTAAACATCTCAATAAACTTCATCCATTTAGTTTAGTCAATGGTGGGAGTTTTATTCAAATTAATAAATAACAAAAATATGTTTACAGAAATTTCAAGAAAATCATGGTTACAATCAATGAAGAAAATAAAAGTGTGTTCCATAAAGGAAATTAAGTCCCTATTCTACTCTAGCGGATCCTAACCTACTAGATCCCATGTCCTTATGGAATAGAGCAGGATTTAAAGAAGCATTGAAAACCAAACCAGATTTTAGTCAAACTCCTTCTGAAGAATAGATCTAGAAACTCAACCGAATCTCTTCTTTCTAACAGCATCAGCAAGCAGTTGCAGTAACAACTGCTCAAATTAAGCCAAGAAAATAGTCACAGCAATAGCCATAACAGTTGATGAAAAATAGGCACCTACGAAATAGTAGGCAACAGAAATCACCGTCAGCAGTACCTTACAACAAATAGGGAAAAAGGTCATGAGGTAAAATAAAGATGGTACCAGAAGAATAGCCAGTACCAGTAGGGGTAGCACTCTCCAACATCTAACTAGGAACGCGCATATTATAAACAAAAAAATGCATGTAACAATCCATGCTGGTGTTAGGTCATCTTAAGCCAATGCGGAAGGATCGGCAGATGGTCTGCTCCTTCTTCCTTCATTCCCATCGAGAACGTATAAAGATGGCAAATTCCTATCTACAATTGTCAACTTAGTGGCTAAAACTTAATGTGTGTTAGATTCACTCTAAGTTGCCATGAGAACCCTGCTGTCTAAACTATTAGCTATACAGAATTCCACTGCATAAAAATGAACTATTCTAAAGCAGAAATGTTCTAGTTGCAACCTGCAGAATTTAGTCATACGATTCACATTTTCATGTAAGCATTTTTGTTTAATACATTAGTTAGTATTCAGTATCGGGAATATGTGGCAGCTTGATTCTTAACTAAATATGATGAGAACATGTAGCTTAGGAAAAGAAGAAATATATTTTAAAGTCAGCACATTCTATAAAGATGACATGTTTAAGCAAGTCAAGTGGGAATCATTTATCAATATAATATTGCACAGGTCAGCATTTCCTAAAAGTATTTATTTATTAAATAAGAAATTTAACTGAAAGATAGAAAGAGAAAAGAGGAAAACTAAACCAGGCCTAGTCTGACCTAATGTAAGTGCGATAGAAATGAGTGCATGCTACATGTTAATTTGCACGTTTAAGAAAAGGCACATTTTCCTACATTACATTCTTGTAAGCATTTTTGTGTTCATTTCTAGTTTAAATTATTACAGTTATTTTAACACCTTGCGTGCGTGCTTCAACAAATGGCCGTCACGAGCACTACCTCGGTAGTGCTGCGCACGTCCGTGGGCCAACGCGGCCCCGCCCACCTAATAGAACTCCCGCACCACTGCGGAATTTGCGCCGCGGTAAAGGAGTTTTGCTAAAGTTTCCTGATCTATCAACAGGAAAATACAGTTTTACAGAGTGCAGAAATGTTTCCATTGATGAGTGAACATTTGTAATAAATCTAATTCAGCTTCATCAGTGGCGACCCACTCTGAATGGTGAATTTATGAACTATCCTGTTATTACATATGGTTAAAAATCAGGGCAGAGACACGGATTAGTACCCTTTGGACATATATGATAGACAGTGTTTGATCTTCGGAGAGTTGATACAGAGACACATCATACCAGCAGGACAGTTCCTTTTTAGGCAATCTTTTTTTGGGGTAATTATCCTCCTTAAGCATCAGTGTGAAAATACAGATGCACAGTGAAAGTCATACAATGCCATGCCTATACCTAATATAGAGGGGGCATTAAATCGTCTGTCAGAAAAAAATCTAATATCCGGGTACTTGAAAGGAAGAAAACAGTGAAGCCAAAGCAATTGTGATGAACTATAGCTTCACTAAAGATGCACAAGTACTGAATTTGCTGACATCTCAATGAGAACAAGAAATGAGTAAAGCACAGAGGTATGGGGCTATAGAGGAGAGGGTTGGGAAGGAGTGAAAGCGAAAGGAGTAGGGACAGAAACATAGTCAGATCCTTATGAGTGAGCCCTTTAGTGTCTTCCGATGAGGAGATAGGAGGCAACCCTCATTCTAAAATATAACTCCGCAGTCACAGGACTGAATGAGATGTCTGAATTATACCATCTATGACTGGACCCCTATTAACAGCACAATACGTTTTTTACACACTGCCACATAGACCATGATCATCTTCCACGAGTAGTTGCCTGCCAAAATCGACACTGCACTGCACATAACGTGACACCTTCACGATAAAATAATTTCTTTATATAAATATTGGAAGCCCGGTCAATCCAAATGTCCATTCACTTTATATTGATAGAAAGGATAAAGTTTGGTTGATTTTGAATTCCACCATAAGAACACGAACTCTCCGCTTGATACTGGTGATATTACTCATCAAAACACCTTGTAGACACCATCTAACACAGACGGCGAGTATTGAAAATGACTAAATTCTCTACATCTCGGTCACAATACAACCTAATTGTTAATAAACACAATGTGCTCGCCACATGGCTACGATCCCCAGAATCCTTAGCGTCAGGACCCGTGCATCGTTTTTATGACGACTTTGAGAGAGCATCAAACGCAAAGGCAGAATTGAAAACGCCGAGCGAGAGAGAGGAGTCACCTTTAGTCTGATCAAGGTAGGTCGCCCCCGCGCCCCTCAACCCCCGACTTTTGAGCCTCTGTGTCTTTGGGCGCACGAGTGTTCTGACTAGTATAGAAACAGTCAGGGATACGACATATACCGGATGGTAAAGACTTACTGCCCGTTTCTTTTGTATGCAGGCTTTAAAACAGACCAAATCCAAAAAGGAACTAAAAGGAAATCATTACTATGTGCAAGGCACCGACTTCGTTACGAAGGTAGGAGGCATTTTGGATGTATGATGTGTGTATAAAATGACTTTGCTGACTATGCAGAGAGACAGAGCTGACAGCCATTTCTTTGCCCACAGCTTTGACGGGTGCCCAACATTGCATTAGAAAAACAGATCTTTTCAGATTAACAGTAGATGAAAAGCATTTCGAGAAGACAAGGTATTACCTTGGGGTGTGTTTTTCTGAAGACAAGTTGAAGGTTTCGCTCAAGGGTGTTTAGTAAGACGTTGTTGTTTCTGTTTTTGCAGGACTAACCCCTCTAAGGTCCTGAGGAGAACCCCCAGATCGAAGGGGTTTCGAAACGCGTCGACCTTCGTTTTTGTTATATGGCCAATCTTTGTAAATGAATGATATTGAAAATTATTTAGCGTGTATATAGGTTTGATGGCCTGAAAAAACAATGATTTCAAATGTTATGTGAGAATAACAGCAGTACCCCACCAATTTTGAATAATTTGCTCGCATGAACATTGGTGACGTTACTTATTTTTCAAAAATACTCCAGCATTTTTCACAAAAATCCATTTTCCCATTTTAGGAAATTTTTCTTCACTACCCACCACTTTCACCCTATTTTTACCCATCCCCGTGAGTCAGTTTTGTTGCATGAGAGTTAGCATTGAACAAATGATGGTCTGTTAATGATATTGTATGAGTGATACCCCTCCAACCTTAAAAATATTTTTTTCACTTGTATCTTCCATCTCACACTGCTTTGTAGTTTTTAAAGACATTTCACTCCCTCCCTAATCTGAAAATAGAAAAAATTAAAAAATGTTGTGAATAGCTTTTCTATACCCAAAAAGAAATAAAAGGATTAATTTAAACACACTGTGTATGGTGGTTATGCTACAATTGTTTAACGTCATTGTGCATTGAAAATGTATTTATTCTGCAGTACTGGCATCCTGTTTTATTAAGATTGATATGTGGCGCAGCCTTACTGCGTTTTGAGCCAACCCCTTTTGGTGTTTCTTGTTGTTGTTAGCGGGCGCGGGCTCGCGAGGTCTATTGTTGGGACAGTGAAGAGTCCACAAAATAGGTTGACCTTTTGAGAGGTCAGGTTTTATTGATTTTGTTAGTCCACTTGTTGCTTTGTGGTAGGGAAATTTCGCCTAGTGACGCTAAGAAGTCAAAGAAAAAAAGATAGGCTGTCATTACACTACAAGAACGTATGCTGACTTTTTCATAAGACTATGACAGAAAACGACACTTTTGCATATTCAGAGGAACATATCAGAAAACTCCTGAGCAACCCTCCTTTATTCGGATAAGCATCACTCAGTAACACAGCTAAGGTGAACAATGAATCTGAAAAATTAACGCGATTGAAAAAGAAACAAATTCGGACGGACCTCCATGGTCACTACCTCTTGCAACATCTGAGAGCGGGTACCATCCCTGGAGGACTGATTGTTAGGAATATACCGGTGATATTCACCGAAGATCCAATTTATAAAAAGGGATACAGTCTAATCGAGACTAAATGTAGTAGAGACCTTATGGTCCAAACGGCCGAAACAGCTCAACGTTTGTCAAAAACCCAGTTGGAAGAGATCGAGAGTTTGGAGACAGAAATTAAAAACAATCAATTAATATTAGACTCAAAAGCTCTTTTAGACAAGGTTGATAAGGATATTATTGAGTTCAAAGATTACACAATTACCCAAAAAGAGAGCAACTTTGAAAGAGACAAAAGGAACTTTTCAATAGAGAACGCATACCCGTATTTACAGCAGGATTTTTATACCAGACCAGAGTCGCGACGATTTCTCCCCGACAATCAAGGGAGATCACGAAACAATTTCTTGACTTTTTCAGATACATCTTCCTCTGGCAGCAGTGAAGGGGACAATTCCAATTATAGACCAGGTAACGCAAAGAGAGGCTCCTTTCAACCCAACTTTCAACAACAGAATTACCAACAAGGAGGACAGCAACAACAACAACCTTTTTTAGGACGTGGCCAAGCAAAAAATCGTGCAAAAACCAGATTTGCTCCACAATGGGAAATGTCCACAAGAAGGCAGAATTACAGCAATTACAAGAACTAAAATCTCCAATTTACAATCTTTCGAATAAGTCCTTGACAACATCAGAAATTAGCCTCCTGGAAAAGGGCCTATCATATGTTCCCTCAAGGAATACGGACTTTATCAGACTGAAATCAGAATTTATTGAATTCTGCCGTAAAATAAGGTTGACTACTTTCTTTGCAGGACAAACACAATTGTTGAGTGCTGAGACAACTGGTCTAAAGAACAAATCAACATTTTGCCCCCTGCAAATAAGGTCCCTAGAGAGGTCCTCACATTTGAAAAAACTATGCTTTCAGCTATTTCATCACAAGAAAAGAAAAAACAACTTTTATCAAACCTAATCTCTCTAAAATTGAAAAAGACGCCCTAAAAAATCTTGCTAAAGATAAAGAAGTGATTATCAAACAAGCAGATAAGGGCGGTTCCATAGTGATATGGGGAATGGAATCTTACACATTTGAAATCAATAAACAATTATCGGACATAGGGTGCTACAAAAAACTAGAGAAGGATCCTACTTATGACCTGCAGAGAGAACTTTTTAGTATTGTTGACCAAGGTTTCGAACAAGGATTCCTGGGTAAAAAAGAAAAAGAATATCTGAAGAATAAAAACCCGCACATACCTCTTTTTTATGCTCTACCAAAAATTCATAAAGATGAGAAAGTACCACCTGGGAGACCTATAGTCTCCGGCTGTGATTCCCTTTTTGAACCGGTTTCTAAGTTTATTGATTTCTTCCTAAAACCCTTCATGGCGAAAGTTAAATCTTTTCTACAGGACACCACCGATTTCATTAATAAGATGACCCTTTTACCATTCGAAGAAAATAAAGACTATCTGGTGAGTATGGATATTACATCTCTCTATACCCAGATCCCCCAGGATGAAGGACTGGAAACGCTAAGATTCTTTTTAAACATGAGAGAAAGACCTATGCAAATACCAACTGAATTCATTTTAGATCTAGCCAAATTGGCATTACAAAGGAACTTCTTTAAATTTAAAGAAGATTTATTTTTCCAAATCTGGGGCGTGGCAATGGTTTGTCCCTTCGCCCCAGAATTAGCAGTACTTTTCATGAGCCAATTTGAAGAAAAATAAATCTATGAGAACAACCCCTTTGTACAATGGATCGGAGGGTGGCTCCGATACATAGACGACATTTTTTTCACATGGTCAGGAACGGAGGAACAACTACTAGACTTTTATCAATGGCTCAACAACAGAACTGAGCATATAAAATTTAGTGTCCAACACTCAAAACATCGACTACCATTTCTAGACGTGGAAGTATACTGTACGGATGGGGTTTTAGTCACCACACTATACAGGAAGGAAACAGACCACAACAAAGCACTGCACTTTTCAAGTTACCATCCGAGAAGCCTGAAAGAGAATCTACCCCTGGGACAATTCCTGCGCATCCGCAGGAATTGTTCCTACAAGGATGAATATATGTTACACGCGAAAACGTTGACAGAGAGATTACTCCTTCGTGGTTACCCAGCCAAATTACTGAAACGTGCGCTCAAAAGAGCGTGGTGGACACCCAGAGAGACACTATTAACGAAGAAAGTCAAAACCGACCAAACTAGAATAGTTTGTGTTTCCACATTTTGCCCAACATCTAATTGGCTGAAAAAGGAAATATGCAAGAACTGGCACTTGCTAAAGGATTTGGATAGACAACTATTGGAATTACCATTATTTGCATTTAAAAAGGACAAGAGTGTGTCAAACCACATAGTAAGAGCTGCTATGCCAAAACAAACACCTTTATCAATGAGAGATTACCTCAACCTACCACCAATTACAGGTCATCACCAATGCGGAACATGTGTATGTTGTCCTCTGACGATAGAAGGAGATCTATTCCAACATAATGGAGTCTCATGGAAACATTGCAAATTTATAAACTGCAAGACAAAGTATGTCATTTATGGCATACTTTGCCCATGTAACAGACTGTATATAGGTAAGACTAGCCAAGAGGTGCAACAGCGGATCAGCAAGCATAAATCACGAATCAAAAAAGCCATCTTATCCGCACCACTTGTACAACACTGGATTGATCACGCGCACACAGAAAATTACATCAAATGGACAGTAATCTCCAAGGTCGAACCCAACCAGAGAGGAGGTGACCTCGAGACCAAACTATCCACACGGGAGGCAACCCTCATTCTGAAATATAACTCCGCAGTCACAGGACTGAATGAGATGTCCGAATTATACCATCTATGACTGGACCCCTATTAACAGCACAATACGTTTTTTACACACTGCCACATAGACCATGATCTTCTTTCACGAGTAGTTGCCTGCCAAAATCGACACTGCACTGCACATAACGTGACACCTTCACGATAAAAGAATTTCTTTATATAAATATTGGAAGCACGGTCAATCCAAATGTCCATTCACTTTATATTGATAGAAAGGATGAAGTTTGGTTGATTTTGAATTCCGCCATAAGAACAAGAACTCTCCGCTTGATACTGGTGATATTACTCATCAAAACACCTTGTAGACACCATCTAACACAGACGGCGAGTATTGAAAATGACTAAATTCTCTACATCTCGGTCACAATACAACCTAATTGTTAATAAACACAATGTGCTCGCCACATGACTACGATCCCCAGAATCCTTAATAATAATAATAATAATAATAATAGGGGCATTTGTAGAGCGCTGAGTTACGCGCACCTGCGTGTCCCCGCGCTGACGATGAGAGGGCATAAAACAGAGAAAAGAGGCTGCTAAGCGGACCAACTTATCTAACATAGAGGTGGGTTTTTAATTTAGCTCGGAACCTCGTTTCTACTGGTTCCAAGCGAAGATCTACTGGAAGTTTGTTCCAGTGGTTTGGTGCTAGGTGCCTGAAGGATCTGCCTCCCATGAGAGCCTTCTTCACCTTGGGGATCCTCAACAGTCCCCCGCCCGCAGATCTAAGCGCTCTGGCAGGTTCATAAGCTTCAATCAAACTCTGCAGAGGTCGGGGTGCCCTGCCATTTAGAATCCGATGGCAGGTGCAGAGAGCTTTATACTCGACTCTGCTCCTCACAGGCAGCCAGTGTAGTTTTTGCAAGGCCTGCTTCGAGGGCGCCCTTTTGGGCAACCTGAGGATCAAGCGTGCTGCAGCATTCTGCAGCACTTGAAGGCGTCCAACACTTTTACTCGGTGCCCCCAGATACAGCAGGTTCGCATAGTCCAACCTTGCGGTCACCAAAGCATGTACCAGGGTTTGGCGAGCTTCCAATGGCAGTAAGTCAAGGACTTTCCTCAGTCTTTTCAAGATCCCAAAACATACGCCGACCACACGATTGATCTGGGGCCCGAAGGTAAGACCCGCGTCGAACCATACGCCAAGGTTTTTTGCCTCCTGACAGGGGGTGGGGGCCGGCCCGAGACAGGATGGCCACCAGGCTGATGACCAGGCCAACTGGGCTCTCCCTACCACCAGCACCTCTGTCTTGCTGCCGTTAAGCTTCAAACAATTCATGGCAATCCAATCGCCAGATCTTTCATGCACGATCGGAAGCCATCCGCAGCAAGACAGGGCGCGTGCGACAGGGAGATGACCAGTTGCGTATCATCAGCGTATGATACCAATTGGAGGCCATAACTCTCCACAATAGATGCAACAGGCGCCACATACAAGTTAAACAGGGTCGGGCTCAGGGACGAGCCCTGAGGCACGCCCTGGCCCAAAGGTACCCCACTGGAGTAACAATCACCCTGCCTCACTTGGAAGCTCCTTCCCGTTAGGAAGGCCTGAATCCACCTCAGCGCGGTGCCAGCCATGCCACCTTTGCTCAGACACTGCAGCAAGGTGGAATGTGCTACAGTGTCGAACGCCGCGCTGAGGTCAAGCAGGATTAAGGCCATGGTATGCCCCTCGTCTACACCCTGTCTCAAATGTTCTGTTGCCATGAGAAGGGCGGACTCAGTGGAGTGACGCGGTCTAAAACCGAACTGCGTATCGTGTAGCAAACCCACCTCCTCTACATGATTCATAATTTGGGTGTTTACCACCTTCTCAGCCACTTTGGACAGAAAAGGTAATAGTGAGATAGGCCTCAGATTTTCCAACACCTCAAAACCGATGTGAGCTTTCTTTCGGAGGGGGAGCACGACCGCCTGTTTCCACCCCTCAGGTAGTATACCTGACTCGAAGGAAATGTCCAAGACATGCCTTATGTAAGGCTCCAGGACTCCCAGGCTGTCCCCCAGCCGCTTAGGAGACACCGGGTCCAAAGGGGAGCCAGATTTTACTGAAAGACATATCCTGACTAGCTCCTCAGGAGGAGGAGTGGTGAGATTTGTGAGGAGCCCCGGGATCTCCATGCCATCTGTTGTTACTTCAAGCTCAGTCCCCGTGGGAAAAGGGTTGGGGAAGGTCGAGTAGATTTTCTCGACTTTGGTGGAGAAATAATTGGCGATGCGATCACATGTTTCGATCGAACAACTCTTCGGGTCTACAGACGAGTCAATAGTAGTCAGTGACTTATAGATACAGAAGAGCTCCTTAGCAGAGTTTTTAGCCCCTAGAATTTTCCCTGCATAAAAGGCCGCCTTCGACTTTTTAATCAATCTGTGATGCAGTCGCCTTTTCTCTAAAAACCTTTCCCTGGCCTGAGTGTCATAAGATACTCTCCAGGCTCGTTCAGCACGCTTACATTCTGCCTTGGTCCGCCGCAGCTCTCCATGGAGCAGATCTTTCCTTGCGGCCGCCCGCAGATGTACGGCAGAGTGGTGCTGTCTGATCTAGCGCCTCTATAATGCGCCTGTTCAGGTTGAAAACCGCAGATTCAATGTCCTCACCTCCAGGCTGGCCTTCCCTTATCAGTGCTTCATTGAACGCCTCCAGGGAGAATTTTGCCCACTCCCTTCTTAAATAGTTCAGGTGTGCCTGACTATGTTTTATAGGTTTGATGCTATTGATAGCAAATACCACCAAAAAGTGATCTGTCCAGGGGATCGCTCGACTGTGGAGACCTGAACCCCTCCCCAGTTTGCAAATACCGGGTCCAGCAGATGACCTTGACGATGGGTGGGAATTGAGAGCTTGAGTTCAAGCTGAAGGGTTTGAATGTCCCTGCAGAACTCCTCCGCTCCTTTATCCCCTGGACTATTTAGGTGCAAATTCAAATCTCCCAGTAGGAGAAATTTGTCCCTGCGAAGCGCTGCCTCAGTGACACTTTCTAGCAGACTCTCCCTGAACTTAGTACAGGACCCAGGTGGTCTGTATATAAGCAAGCCTTTAATAGCCATCCCCCCATTTATTTGTATGGTAAATGCTCCCGCTTCGCTCTCCGCGACCGGGGTAGACTCCAATGAGCATTCAAGACTCTTCTTAAAAAGGATTGCTATTCCCCCTCCCTTCCCCACAGGTCTATCCTGCCTGACTATGGAGTAATTCTCAGGCATGGCCTCAATAGCCTCTGAGTCGGAAAACTGGTCTAGCCACGTTTCCGTGAGGAATAACAGATCGAATTTTCTCTCCGTGAGCAGCTCGAATATGTCGAGTCTATGCTTCCGCAGTGATCTCACGTTAAGAAGACCGCATAATAGCGCGGCATGCTCCCTGGTTGTTATCAGCGAAGTGGTGAAGCGATACCGACATTGGCCGCATTCCTCGTCCTCACTTGACATACAGTGCCTGCGGGAGCAGATGATCTCCGGACGTAGGCTAAGGAGCTGCTCTCTGTCCCAGTAGATCTTACCCCCAGGACCAGGGGTTGTCGCCCTAGCCTGCGGTCGGCCGCAGACGGGCGCAGACGGGCTCGACTTTGGCGACACTTCGGCGCGCCTTCGTCACGCCCGCTGCGCCCGTCCGCTGCGCTTCCGGGGGAACATCCGCCTTTTGTATCCCTCAGCCCGTCTGCCTCCCAGCCACTAGACCGCTAACCGGCCCCTCGCGCAGCGGAAGTGACTGCCTCTCACCTCCACGCCCTCCGCTCAACGGTGCTAGTCACCCTGTCGGAACGAGGCGTGGAGGAAGGATGGACAAGGCAGCCGCCCCTAACTGCGTCTGGTGAGTCTGGAAAGTACGGGGGGGTAGAAGCCTCAACCGCGAGGGTATGGCCCCACCAGAGTGTTCAAACAAGTGCCCTGCAGAGAAATAAAATAAAATAGATACGCTGGTATCCGGCTTTTAAAAATGCACGTTTGCACACAAACAGCAGTTAAAATTATCTGCACGCTGGCGCCACGCAAGCAGCTGTGAGCCCTGCCAATGCCCACTCATAGCGTCAGGACCCGCGCATCGTTTTTATGACGACTTTGAGAGAGCATCAAACGCGACGGCAGAATTGAAAACGCCGAGCGAGAGAGAGGAGTCACCTTTAGTCTGATCAAGGTAGGTCGTCCCCGCGCCCCTCAACCCCCGACTTTTGAGCCTCTGTGTCTTTGAGCACACGAGTGCTCTGACTAGTATAGAAACACTCAGGGATACGACATATACCGGATGGTAAAGACTTACTGCCCGTTTCTTTTGTATGCAGGCTTTAAAACAGACCAAATCCAAAAAGGAACTAAAAAGAAATCATTACTATGTGCAAGGCACCGACTTCGTTACGAAGGTAGGAGGCATTTTGGATGTATGATGTGTGTATAAAATGACTTTGCTGACTATGCAGAGAGACAGAGCTGACAGCCATTTCTTTGCCCACAGCTTTGACGGGTGCCCAGCATTGCACTAGAAAAACGGATCTTTTCAGATTAACAGTAGATGAAAAGCATTTCGAGAAGACAAGGTATTACCTTGGGGTCTGTTTTTCTGAAGACAAGTTGAAGGTTTCGCTCAGGGGTGTTTAGTAAGACGTTGTTGTTTCTGTTTTTGCAGGACTAACCCCTCTAAGGTCCTGAGGAGAACCCCCAGATCGAAGGGGTTTCGAAACGCGTCGACCTTCATTTTTGTTATATGGCCAATCTTTGTAAATGAATGATATTGAAAATTATTTAGCGTGTATATAGGTTCGATGGCCTGAAAAAACAATGATTTCAAATGTTATGTGAGAATAACAGCAGTACCCCACCAATTTTGAATAATTTGCTCGCATGAACATTGGTGAGGTTACTTATTTTTCAAAAATACTCAAGCATTTTTCACAAAAATCCCTTTTCCCGTTTTAGGAAATTTTTCTTCACTACCCACCACTTTCACCCTTTTTTTACCCATCCCCATGAGTCAGTTTTGTTGCATGAGAGTTTGCACAGAAAAATGATGGTCTGTTAATGATATTGTATGAGTGATACCCCTCCAACCTTAAAAATATTTTTTTCACTTGTGTCTTCCATCTCACACTGCTTTGTAGTTTTTAAAGACATTTCACTCCCTCCCTAATCTGAAAATAGAAAAAAATTAAAAAAGTTTGTGAACAGCTTTTCTATACCCAAAAAGAAATAAAAAGATTAATTTAAACACACTGTGTATGGTGGTTATGCTACAATTGTTTAACGTCATTGTGCATTGAAAGTGTATTTATTCTGCAGTACTGGCATCCTGTTTTGTTAAGATTGATATGTGGCGCAGCCTTACTGCGTTTTGAGCCAACCCCTTTTGGTGTTTCTTGTTGAGATAGGAGGAAAGGCATCAATGAGCAAAGAAGAGGTGGTAGGCAACAGGACAGTTCCTGGCACAAGGAAATACCATCACTATGGAGGAGCTATGACTCACAGCCACTCACAAACATGGTATTACAGATTTTACTTTCCTTGGAGCCTCAAGGAAGGGCAGTGAGCATATACATTGGCTATTCGGTAATAAAATTATGGGAATCTCAACACGGTGTAGTAGGAACATAAGTGAAGACGAGTGAAAATAGATCCATTGCTACACTTCCAAAATCTCAAAGAAAGCTAGTTCTGTATACTTTCAATTTAGCATCCTACAGTGAATGTACATTATCCCTTAAAGGTTAAGCAGTGTATACCCAACCTCTTATGCGACATGCCCTCAATGGGAAAGGGTGCGAGATTGTAATACTTGGTGGAAGGTGAAGAAAATCCAGGAAGAATTAATAGGGAGAACAGGTCTGGGCACAGAAAGATGACTAATAGGCCTACTGCCCAGGCCTACCAAATAAAAAAAACACTCACTCTAAAGTCCTTGCCCTGGTACTTACCAAAAGAAGTTTGTCAATAACCTGGAAATCAATGAGAAGAACAAAGTTTTAGTCACAGGAAAAGAAAGTGGCACGTTGTACAGAATTTGAAAGCACATTGTTATACATTAAAAGAATCTGGAAGTTGTTGGGTCCCAGAGAGTTGAGACATAGAATGTTAGTGCATATATTTACAGGAAAGTTGGCAGATGACAAACCCCTTTTTAACTTCCAAATGTTCTTGATACATGATAGTGTAAGGCACAACAAACATCTATGGGACAAACACTCTGCAAATGGTGGTTACACTCAACAACAGGAAATGATGGGTTGAATTAACAAAACTGCGGCTGAACAAGCATGCCCACAGGCATATGTAGAATGTACATACCCCATTTATGGATCTATAAAGTACGGCGACTGAAAGTAAGCACCGGGAGGAGCGGAGTCCGTGAGAATAAAAAGCTGTGGATACGTGATCCTTGTGCCAACAATACGAGGGACATCAAGATCCGCAAATCACAACATACAAGGGACAGAGACGTGTTCCGGCCGTAACGCATATTAAAAACATAGGAGGGCCTTCAAATCAAAATCACTCTGAATGGACAAGAAAGACTGAATCCTCATTGAACCCTGATAAATATACTAAAAAAGATTGCCTCTACGTCTACGAACACATTTTTAAGGCAATCTCTGAAGTATTATCGATTTACTCCCTTGATCTGGAGAATCATCCTCTTGAGTGCGGCTGAACCTGTGTGATTAATGATAGAAATCAGATCAATTCACAAAGGAGAAAATAGTTCTGTCCTGAAGAATCCTAGACAGGGACTTTCCATCCATGCTTTGTGCTGTCTATATTGTGTCCAAATTAACATATGCAAGACAAATGTGACTGTCTTGATCAATTCTCCTTCTTAGATATAGGTAAAACCTCATCTAGGAACTAATGTTTTTAAAGTTTTTATGCTATGGTCCATGTGGATTTAAAGTTTGTACATTTTTATTTATTAAAAGGATTTCTTATATATACCTACCTGTGTGAATATAAGTGCTTTAAATATCCTGAGTGGTGAGTTAAGTGTGTGAAGAATGAATGTAGTTGCAGATCCAGTATAAATCATCTCTTGCAGTGCTTAACAAAGGGCACATTTATTTTTAACCTCTAAGTTACTGGGAGCTCCATCCCTTTGGGTTTCAGGGCCCCTTCCTTGGTTTCAAGGTAAGCTTTACAGGGCCCAATATAATGGCCTCCCTTCCCCAAGACTATGAAGTCCTGACATTTAATCGGGGGGGGGGTGGAGTAGCTGTATTCTGCTGCAGGGCCCTGACCATTGAGAAGATAGGAGAGCCTGGATGAGGCGGTGATCCTAGGGATTAAGAGCGGATTCAAATCTTCTTGTCTGATAGTGGTGGTAATATATTGTCCACCCCGGCCATCCCCTTCGCTTAACGATCTGTTCACTGAAGTGGTTAGTGTTCTACGCTCTAGATACCAACAGATTTTAATAATAGGCGACTTCAACTACCACTGGATTTGACTCCAAGAGAACATGCGACCAGTAGGTATGGAGAGGCTATGACCATGATGGGGTTGAAACAAATTATGGAGACCCCCACTCACGAGAATGGCCATACCTTGGACCTCATTTGGACTACATCTCCTGTTGCATTACTGACAGAGTGTACACCGTGTAGCTGGTCAGATCACTATCTGATCAGTTGCGAGATCCCTGTGCCTAATTGACCAAACCTCCTACCTCCAGTGTGGAGGACGGTACGGACTGGCACAAGATAGAGAACGTCAGTTTGAGGGAGGCATGATACAAGACAATGCACCCGGGGAAACAGTCCGGGGACCCAGATGTGGAGTACGAGAAATGTACTTGATGGTTGAGGACAACCATGTACAAGGTGGCTCCTGCCCGGTGGAAAAAGATAATGAATAATGCAAAGGGTGCCCTGTGGTATTCAGAGGAACTAAGAGGGGAAAACAGGCCCTTGTCCAGTGCATTAGTGCCCTGGTGGAAATGATACAATCAAGCAAAACTAGCTCTCTATAAAATATCAATTATCGCATCGAAATCTGTGTATTATGAGCTGAAGATTAAGGCGACTACGGATACTCAGAAGGAGACCTTCAATGTGCTTAGGGAGCTGAGTCAAAAAAAGGAACAGAGGACGGCTGCCAACTCGGATGACTGCAATAAAATATAGGACTTCTTTCTAGCTAAATTTAAAGACATCCTTATAGAAATAGGCAACACTAGCATAAGCCCTTGCCCTCTTTTAGTGGTAGATCTACCGGACTTCCAGGATGGTATTCTCGCAATGTTTCCAGCTCTGGGCTCAAACGGCTTAGCGCACATCATGGCCAAAATGAAATCAGGGTCACCTGAAGACCCCTGCCTTCCCAGGGTGTACAAAATGGTCCTCCCTGTGGTAGAGCCAGAGATGCTGTCCTTGCAAAACCTTTCCTTGGCAATGGGGAAGGTTCCGCTCAAATTTAAGGAAGCTATGGTGACCCCGCTGCTGAAGAAGGCAGGGGTGGACATCAGCAACCTGAAGAATTTTAGACCTATTTCCAGACTTCCATTTCTGGCTAAAGTACTTGGGCATCATGCCTCAGAACACCGTTATCCTTCCTGGAGGATCATCAGCTGCTTCACACCCGACAAGCAGGCTTCAGGGCCCAAAATCGCACAGATCTGGTGATGCTCTCAGTGCTGGATGAGTTGAGGCTTGCGCAGACAAGATGGAATCATCAGCTCTGATCCTTTTGGATCTCTCAGCCGCGTTCGACACAGTGAACCATGCTCAGCTTTTGACTCGAATTCGGCGGCTGGGCGTTACTGGTGTGGTGTTCCAATGGATCGCCTCCTTTCTGATGGACTGGTCACAAAGGGTCCAACTGGGGGAATGTATGTCCAGGATTGGCACTCTGCCATGTGGGGTCCCGCAGAGCTCTGCGTTATCCCCCCTGCTCTTCAACATCTACCTTCAGCCATTGGTAGAAACACTGACAAAACTGGAATGTCAGGTGTTCAACTATGCCGACAACACGCAGTTAATCATGTGGATTGACAGCTCTTCACAGGCACAGTCCAACGTGCAAAATAATCTCCGGTTAACTATGAACTAGATGACCAATACTTCATTGAAAGTAAACCCTGACAAAACGGAGATGCTTGCTATCACTGCAGGGCTAACCCCTGGTCTAATTCCTTCTGGCGACAAGAGCTAGGCACTACCCCAACACCGCTGCAAGTTGTGAAGAGCCTGGGCATCAGGCTGTACACCAACTTAACACTGAATAATCAGGTGACCGCTGTAGTGGGGAGCTGTGTGGGCCTTATGAGGCAACTCTGGAAACTTGTACCCTTGATGTAATTTTCCACCATGCATACTGTTGTGTCGGCCCTAATAGTGTTGCGCCTGGATTACGGTAACTCAGTATACATAGGGCTACCTGACAAACTATTAGGGAAACTTCAGGTGGTTATGAATGACTGATTTTTAAACTCCAGAGAAGAGCACATGCCACACCTCGGCTACAATTCAGAAAAGGGGGTGGTGATGAACAGAGTGTCTGAATTAAGCAGACCACTCTTACCCAGTCCAAAGATCAGGGCTTGATCCATCACCGTTATTTAGCTCACTGCCCCATCCCAGCTCAGAACCTGGCTATATGCAAATTAGTCTGTCCCTGGCCCAGTGCATCATGGGAACAGGGCAGACCAAACTACCAAGCCAATTCTTCACCAGAAAGGAGACAAGCTTCCGGGGACCGGTTTCTGGCATTTCAGCCGTCTTCGGCCCGGCTTGCTTGAATCCTGATGGAGCAGTGAGCAAGGGACTCATGTCTGAGTATACCCTGCCACACCTATGGTGGCCAAAAACGATTCAGAAAAGGGGGTGGTGATGAACAGAGTGTCTGAATTAAGCAGACCACTCTTACCCAGTCCAAAGATCAGGGCTTGATCCATCACCCCCTTTTCTGAATAATTTTGTCCACCATAAGCGTGGAAGGGTATACTCAGATGTGAGTCCCTTTCTCAGTGCACCATCAGGATTCAAGCAAGCCGGGCCAAAGACGCCTGAAATGGCAGAAACCGGTCCCCGGAAGCTTGTTTCCTTCCCAGTACAAGAATTGGCTTGGTAGTTTGGTTTGCCCTGTTCCCATCATGCACTGGGACAGGAACAGACTAATTTGCATATAGCCAAGTACTGAGCTGGGATGGTGCAGTGAGCTAAAAAACGGTGATGGATCAAGCCCTGATCTTTGGACTGGGTAACAGTGGTCTGCTTAATTCAGGCACTCTGTTCATCACCACCCCCTTTTCTGAATCATTTTGTCCACCATAAGCGTGGAAGGGTATACTCAGATGTGAGTCCCTTGCTCATTGCACCATCAGGATTCAAGCAAGCCGGGCCGAAGACGCCTGAAATGGCAGAAACCGGTCCCCGGAAGCTTGTTTCCTTCCCAGTACAAGAATTGGCTTGGTAGTTTGGTTTGCCCTGTTCCCATCATGCACTGGGACAGGAACAGACTAATTTGCATATAGCCAAGTTCTGAGCTGGGATGGTGCAGTGAGCTAAAAAACGGTGATGGATCAAGCCCTGATCTTTGGACTGGGTAAGAGTGGTCTGCTTAATTCAGGCACTCTGTTCATCACCACCCCCTTTTCTGAATCATTTTGTCCACCATAAGCGTGGAAGGGTATACTCAGATGTGAGTCCCTTGCTCATTGCACCATCAGGATTCAAGCAAGCCGGGCCGAAGACGCCTGAAATGGCAGAAACCGGTCCCCGGAAGCTTGTTTCCTTCCCAGTACAAGAATTGGCTTGGTAGTTTGGTTTGCCCTGTTCCCATCATGCACTGGGACAGGAACAGACTAATTTGCATATAGCCAAGTTCTGAGCTGGGATGGTGCAGTGAGCTAAAAAACGGTGATGGATCAAGCCCTGATCTTTGGACTGGGTAAGAGTGGTCTGCTTAATTCAGGCACTCTGTTCATCACCACCCCCTTTTCTGAATCAACACCTCGGCTACAACAACTGCACTGGCTCCCAATCAAGAATAGGGTTAGGTTTTAGGGACTGTGCATTGCACATAAAGACCTCCATGAAGCAGCACTCAGTTACATAAAAGACCATTTGAAGAAATATGTGCCAGGACAATGACTCCGATTGTCTGAGACAAGCCTGCTGGCTTGCCCATGCTTTGATGAAAACATTCTGGGGGGCGAGCTTTTTCAGTTGTGATTCCCCAGCTTTGGAATAAGCTTCCGGATAGCCTGCTCAGGGAAGTCATCTTACTTCCATTTAGGAAAAGTCTTAAGACCTTTCTTTTCACTCTAGCATTTGGATAAGCCTATCTGGACATGCCGAGCTCTAGGAGGCAATTTAGGCTCCAGGTTTAGGGTTTTGGTGCTATACAAATTGAAATTAACATAACATAACATGTACAGCTAGCCTACGAAGATAAACCTCACTTAATACTTGCTAAGTAAAATGCAAGGTGTTCCTAGAGCAATTATGTGCTAAACATAAGTGATATCCCTGTCGACCCTCTAATGTTTTAATGTTTAAATTTGGACTAACTGATGATTTGTATTTTCTTTTTTTGTTTCCTTTGATGCTTTTTCATTGATTATGTATTGTCAATCTGATCTAGCGGTTCACCAACAACAATTACTCCATATACTCACCAGGGCCCATGGCCCATAAACTCACAGTCGTTAAACCGCTGGGGGGGTCAAGTTTTATATTTTTTCACAAACTGTTAGGATTAGTTTATTTAATACCTCTGTTCATTTATAACTAATCCTTCACAGATTAACAAGTTCTTTCCTCTGGTCGATGGACCATTAGTTGAACTAGTTGATGGTGATATTTAACATAAAGTAACATTTTCTATACTTTAAAGTAAATAACCACAGACTCAAGAAAGTTTTAAATCTTTATCTAAAATTTCAGGTGCATGTGAACAAACTCAAATGCAGTGCAGTCACCATCATTCATGGGAGAGAAAATTCAATTAATAAACACAATGCATTTATCTCGGACTCACGCAACAATCAATGCTCAATGAGAGAGGACAGAGATAAAAGATAAAGAATATTAGCAAATAACAGACACTTATAGTTACCAAGGATGGTGTGAAAGACTAACCCCCTGGCAAAAGGGCTGAGAGCGGTTCCCTGAGAAAGAAAGGAGACAAAGACTTCAGGACAGGAAGCAGCAGTGGCGGCTGCTCCATTAGGGCTTTGGAGCGCCTCCTCGCTGCTTTTTGTCAGTGCAAGAAGCAAAAAATAAATGTATTTTAAATACCTTTTTATTTTCTGCTTCTCCCGCTGCGAGAAAGCCGACGGCAGAAGTATGCCTGGGTAGGGGCTGGAGCATATGCTCGTTGGGGGCGGGGTGGTGGGTGGGTCAGGGAGGAGGGGCTTGCACCACTCTGAGTGCCCTGACTGCTTAGTCAGCCCTGGTGCCAACCAAAGCAGACATGCACACTCTACATTTTGTCTATGTAGGCTGCATGCAGCCCTGCATAGAGAAAATGGCCTCACTAATGGTGCCCAGCTGGGCGCCGCCTGGGACTCCGCACCAATCACAATGCTGCCATTGCAGCGTTGTTATTGGCTTACAGGAAGGGAGGGAGCTGCACCATGCCTTTTCCTGTTTAGAAAGTGGGACCCCGACCCAGGAGCAGAGGTAGCTTGTACACAGTCAGGTAAGTTTCCGTTTTCATTTTAATTTTAAACCCTACGCCCACCCCCATGCGACAATCCCCATCCCCCCCCTGAGTATTGCGAGCGATCAGAGACTGTGCTGGAGATAAATGTAAGTGATATCTGTCGTCGAGATATGAGTGGCACCTTTAATTCTAATACCACTAAGTCCTGCCCACTTTCACAGGACCTTGACATTAGCTTTTACGGAAAAACCACGTACATGCCCCTTTTTGGCAGAAATCTTCCTTAAAGATAAAGTTGGCATTTGTGTTCCTTCATCGTGATTCCTGTCATGACACACATTTATGTCAGAGATATGCCAGTCTCTCTCTGCTTCCACCCGACTCCCCCTTCCACACAGGCTGCGATGTACAATTTCTGTGAATTAGTTGGACCATTATCCAATTCAGTTTAACTGCGTGTCAGTCATTAAAAACATGTTCAGGGGAGTGAAAAATATGACCTTTATTTATCCGGACAGTTGCCGAAGCTCTGACGTGCTATCCAGACCTGCGCGCACCAAGGTCGGAACCAGCCATTTTCTTTCGTGATATAGTTTCTGTGCATCAGCAGAGAGGGAACAGGTCTCGATTTGCAAAAACAGACTGATCTTAACATCCATTAATCCATTAACTCAGGGCGCATATGTGCAGTGTGTTTGGTAGAGCAGTCTGCAATACAGGTGCCTGACTTAATCAAGAGTCATGCAGGGCCAGAAAATAGTTACACAGAATGAATATTGAGTTTGTATTTAGTCTTGGTTACATACTGTGTAGCAGAGGCGCAACTAGAGCCACATTTCAGGGGGTGGGCGGGCTGAGAAAAAAGTCGGGGAGGGGGGCTACTTTTCAAGTCATAGGCAGAGTGGAGATGCAGGGGCTCTAAGAAGGAGAGAAAAAAACCATAACGCATCGTTAACAAGTGAATGATCTTTTAAAGACCTGTGAAGTACTCGGGTTCGGCTGGCAGCTCAAAAACTGTGTGTGTGCCCGGAAAGCTGTCTCAGCCCGGGCACACACACTGAAGCCCGTTGAGCCCAAGCGGCATTGCACGCCTGCTGGGGAGGCCCCTGTAGGAATGTCTGTCCTTGGATATACAGATATAAATCCAGCAGTATTTAATATGTTTACAAAATATGTGCTCATATACAAACATGATTCAGAAAAGGGGGTGGTGATGAACAGAGTGCCTGAATTAAGCAGACCACTCTTACCCAGTCCAAAGATCAGGGCTTGATCCATCACCGTTTTTTAGCTCACTGCACCATCCCAGCTCAGAACTTGGCTATATGCAAATTAGTCTGTTCCTGTCCCAGTGCATGATGGGAACAGGGCAAACCAAACTACCAAGCCAATTCTTATACTGGGAAGGAAACAAGCTTCCGGGGACCGGTTTCTGCCATTTCAGGCGTCGTCGGCCCGGCTTGCTTGAATCCTGATGGTGCAATGAGCAAGGGACTCACATCTGAGTATACCCTTCCACGCTTATGGTGGAAGGGTATACTCAAACATGAGTCCCTTGCTCATTGCACCATCAGGATTCAAGCAAGCCGGGCCGAAGACGGCTGTAATGCCAGAAACCGGTCCCCGGAAGCTTGTTTCCTTCCCAGTGTAAGAATTGGCTTTTGTAGTTTGGTTTGCCCTGTTCCCATCATGCACTGGGACAGGAACAGACTAGTTTGCATACAGCCAGGTTCTGAAACTGGGATGGTGCAGTGAGCTAAAAAACGGTGTTGGATCTAGCCCTGATCTCTTGACTGGGTGAGAGTATTCTGCTTAATTCAGAGACTCTGTCCCTCACCACCCCTTGTTGTAAATATTTTTGTCCACCCTAAGCGTGGAAGGGTATACTCAGACATGAGTCCCTTGCTCATTGCACCATCAGGATTCAAGCAAGCCGGGCCGAAGACGGCTGTAATGCCAGAAACCGGTCCCCGGAAGCTTGTTTCCTTCCCAGTGTAAGAATTGGCTTTTGTAGTTTGGTTTGCCCTGTTCCCATCATGCACTGGGACAGGAACAGACTAGTTTGCATACAGCCAGGTTCTGAAACTGGGATGGTGCAGTGAGCTAAAAAACGGTGTTGGATCTAGCCCTGATCTCTTGGCTGGGTGAGAGTATTCTGCTTAATTCAGAGACTCTGTCCCTCACCACCCCTTGTTGTAAATATTTTTGTCCACCCTAAGCGTCCACCCTAAGCGTGGAAGGGTATACTCAGACATGAGTCCCTTGCTCATTGCACCATCAGGATTCAAGCAAGCCGGGCCGAAGACGGCTGTAATGCCAGAAACCGGTCCCCGGAAGCTTGTTTCCTTCCCAGTGTAAGAATTGGCTTTTGTAGTTTGGTTTGCCCTGTTCCCATCATGCACTGGGACAGGAACAGACTAGTTTGCATACAGCCAGGTTCTGAAACTGGGATGGTGCAGTGAGCTAAAAAACGGTGTTGGATCTAGCCCTGATCTCTTGACTGGGTGAGAGTATTCTGCTTAATTCAGAAACTCTGTCCCTCACCACCCCTTGTTGTAAATATTTTTGTCCACCCTAAGCGTGGAAGGGTATACTCAGACATGAGTCCCTTGCTCATTGCACCATCAGGATTCAAGCAAGCCGGGCCGAAGACGGCTGTAATGCCAGAAACCGGTCCCCGGAAGCTTGTTTCCTTCCCAGTGTAAGAATTGGCTTTTGTAGTTTGGTTTGCCCTGTTCCCATCATGCACTGGGACAGGAACAGACTAGTTTGCATACAGCCAGGTTCTGAAACTGGGATGGTGCAGTGAGCTAAAAAACGGTGTTGGATCTAGCCCTGATCTCTTGACTGGGTGAGAGTATTCTGCTTAATTCAGAGACTCTGTCCCTCACCACCCCTTGTTGTAAACATATACAAACATGCACACGTTCCAACATACATGCATTTATGTATGTTACAGCAGGGTCAGCTGGTGACTTTTGAAACCACACTCTTGTTGAAATTGACTATCATCACTATATCATATTGTTCGCATCAGAGGATCATCTTCCCACCATGGACTTAGAGCGCTTTTGCAATATTCAAACCAGCGATCCCCGCCCGCCTGATGCTGCAGATTCCATCGGGCAACCACGAGACGCGACCGGCACGGTCTCGAGGCCAAGAGCTATCCCGCTCCTAATTGGCACCAGATCGAACATTCCGCTCCATTCTCGGGCAGATTTCAGAGTAACCACACTCGCTGCCCCATCCTTGGCTAAAGGTCACAGGAATCCCGACAATTGTTTTAAATAGGCAAATGTCAATTTGATTTCAAGACAAACATGATGTAACTTCTTGTCCTGAAGATGATGCCCTGTATTCAAGTGTAGGCATCAAAACGTCCTCGACCAATTAGCACCATATGTACTAGAAATGTCGAATAATGATTTGTGCAATGGTGTTCAAAAACATAATCAAGTCTGTCCACTGAGTACAAGTACACAGACCGCCTTGTTCGCTTTTGCCTGAATTTTTCGTTGTTTTGTCTTGTTTACTTTGGGTCACGTGCTGTGCCCACTTGTCATCTAAGAAAAATCTTTGTGCTATTGTTTATACTTACAAAATAAAAATGCTGTCAGGCTGGGCGAAGGATATACTTACTATTTAGTGTATGCCTATCTTTCCCTTGCTCCCTCAAATACTAGGACCAAGCAATAGCTCATGCAGAGGGGTTTTGAATCCAGGTCTGCCTTGACTGACTCTAAAGAGGGCACAGAAAATTAAAGAAGCTTTTGACCATGTCCTGGGCCTCATGTGTTTTCCCATTTGCTCTGAAATGCCCCAGTTTGTCCTCTATTTTTCAAAAAATTTAATGGGAAAAGGCACCTCCCAAACCACTCTTATGACCATTGCGTTTGCCCGCCATGCTCACTACAAAAACCTCTTAACCAATTTTTACGCCTCGCCACTTTCAAAAGTAACCAGCCACCACTGGGAATGAGGACAGGATAGTTGACCTCTCTAAGATACCGACGGTTGCGCCGAACCCCTCTCTGACACTCTCTTCCTCCTCAAGATTTTTCCGCAATCTTCAGATCTAACCCAATTAAATTAGGATAGAAAGTTCTGCTTCAATTTCTGCAGTCAGTTCTTCATCAGCAACTCCCACATCTCCCAGCATCAGCTTCTCTCCCTGTAGCAAGGCTTCACCATCTCCCTCATAACTAACTGAAGCTATCTTAATTAAACCTTTCGTTCTGAATGTTCGCCCACTAAAGTTTCAATATCTGGAAAATACGAGATTTGATTGGTCAGGCAAAGGGGGTCTTCATCACACCATGCTTACATGTCATAGGTTTCAGTTAAACGATGGTTCGTAAACTCAACCCCTTTCTTTTTATTCATAAACTGAATTCCTGTGTGCTAAATGTAATGATGTTGATACAATTTTGACTTTACTATGAATGCGTTTCTTCATGGTTGAACTCTGCACCATCCTGTTCCCATGATGTTGCACTTGATCTTGGCTCTCTTTCAAGTGCACTGTCATGGAGTTCATGGCTCCCCTCAGTGGGCATGCGCAGACTTCGCGTCATTCAGCTCAGTTCAGTTATGAGAGAAAAGCCCAAATATGCACTAATGATAAAAATCAAAAGACAAACGTTAATTTTTCAAATAAAGTGTTTGCACTGTATACCACCGACCTCTACTCTATCCCATTTTTTAAATTAAACTTATCTTTACAATAGCATTAGTAAAATAGCTTGCTTTTATTTCAGAAAAGCAGGTGCAATGCACACAAGTCTTCGAGACTCCATTTTAATAGCTTCTGCTCCGACGCAAGAATTTTCCTCTAAGCGTTACTTCGTCATCCTACGTAGATGTAGTTGACACATGCGCAAACCAGTTTTCCTGTTTAAAGCAGTATCAGTCCTTCTTCATTGTTATTCATGTTAGTACATGCATACGCAAGCTTTACTAACCCACATGTTCATGTAATTTGTGTATTAGTTTTCACAAAACTTTATTAATAACTTGTTAGTGAGTTAAACAAGCGGATTGCTTTCGAGCAAGTCTCCTTTCTCCGAGACCTTGCTCCATCCATTCGATTTGTACAAAGTACAATATAACAACATAACTCATGCAATGCTTAGCCGCATGTACCAATGGTTCTAATAAAAACATTTTTTTTAAAAAGCATTTTTTGGCCTTACTCAAACTTGGTAGGAGCCCGCAGTTGTATCTTCCAAAACAAATGTTTTTCCCATTACACTGCCTCTTTTTTTCCTTCTCTGAAGAGTCCACAGCATTGGTAGTGTGAGTGCTGTTATGTTGTTTTAATTTCTAATGTGCATGAATAACCCCGAGAGGGGTATCTAAGCACAGCCACCAAACATAGGCAGAGAGGCAACTGAGATAGAACAGAGTTGTCTTAAGTGCTTTCCTAAACAGAAAGCAATCTGAACAAATTTGAAAATGATGCAGTAGTTTTTTCCAATGAAAGAGGGGCTAGGTGAGAAAAGGATATAGCCCCAGATAGGGACTTTTTGCCACAAGAAACATTTATCAGAGCTTTATCCCTAGATGCAAGGAATCTGTGTGGTCAATAGTGAGTAAGCCTTGTAGCAAGATGGCTAAGGCCTTTACTTGTCAGGGCTTTATATGTAAGGCGGAACATTTTAAAAATGAATATCTTCCGGACCAGAAGCCAATGTAAGGAGCATAAGATGGGAGCAGATGCAGCCCCTGATGGAAGTTTGCAAATGAGGTGAGCAGCGGTATTCTGAAAGACTTGTAGTCTCGATAACAGTGTCTCATTTGCGGAGGCCGATATGTATTAACATAATCCAGTTGACTAATCACAAGAGCCTGAAGCACTGTCTTTCTCGCTGTAGGTGGGAGAAATGGAACGGCTCTTCTCAGTAAGCAAATGATTTGAAAACAGGAGCCTGAAATAGACATCACCTGCTGTTTCATAGTAGGCGATTGGTCAAGGCTGACTCCCAAATTGCTTGAGCATGGGGAGTGCCAAGTTCAATGGGCCACCAGTTTTCCATCATCAAGGCAGCAATTGCGGTCATCCTAGCTGAAAACCTTTATTTTGCTTTGAACAAATCGTTGTCAAAGGAGATAGTAAGCTGTGTATAATCTGCACACAATATTATTTCAAAGCCAAAGGCCTTTACAATATTGGCAAGGGAAGCAACATATATGTTGAACAAGGGACTAACACAAGAGCTCTGGGGAATCCACTTGTCCAACATTATAAGGTGAGATTTAAAAGAATCCAAAATGATAGTTTGGGTTATGTTGGAAAGAAAATCACCAAGCCAGTTTAGTGCTGTCAAATGAATTTCAATCTTCTGCAGCCTGCAAAGTAATCTAGAAAGATATGGTGTAAAACTCTGCAGGCAAGTCTAGCAGCACTAGCATAGATAGTATATTAGCATATAAAGAACATCCAATGTGGTTAGTGACCACTACAAGTGCTGCCTCAGTACTGTGTGAGGGTCTAAAACCAGATTGGAATGGGTCCAATATCTTGTTCACTTCTAGCCAGCCGCAGCGGGTCCATTGGGACTGAGGGCCATGCCTCTCCCCCTTTTGCCCCTCACAAATAGTGTCTGTCAGGCTGAACAAATGTCAGCCTGACAGACATTGTTTATTTTCAGGTCAGGCAGTCAGGAGCCAGACATGTCTTAAATGTGCAGGCTCCTGGCTGCCTGAGCTGATTAACTTTGCTGGGCTGAGGAAGTCACAGCTCCTGTGGGCATGATCTCATCAGCTCAGTAAAGGTCCCTGAGGCCCCCCCTCAGTGACGATGGGTAGCATCACTGATTGCCTCACACCTGGGAGCTTCTGTGTTAAGCCCTGAAGCACCCAGGGTCAAGTGTCAATCAGTGACATTTCATCACAGAGTGGGGTGTGGTCAGCAGTCCCACTACCACATTCCACTCTGTGCTGATGCTGGGACTTAGGTCACCCAATGAGAGAAGGCAGCAGTCCCAAGCCTCCTGGAACCTCCAAGGCAGAGCTGGCTGCAAGTGTGTGCTTTCTTTGAAGTTAATGTTTGGTGCATGCATGCATGTATGTATGAATATTTGCTAAAGAGAGTTGTGAATGGATGTGTTTGGGTGTGTTTGTCCACATGTGTGAATGCATGACTGGGAGAGTTATGTGTGCATGTGTGTGTTCCATCCACCCCCTCCCTCCAGCTTCATTTAGAGTTGTTCATTTATCAGTCCATCCAGCAGCTCACCCAATTGAGGAAGCAGCAAGATTGGACGATAGCTGGTTAGGTTGGACAGCACCATGTAGCCTTTTTTTTGGATCGGCCTTAGCTGAGCCGCCTTGCAACTAGCTGGAAATGTTCATGTATTGACAGATAGATTGAATAAGGAACAGATAGCAGGGGCAAACTGGTTGGACAAGGCAGCAGAAAAAGGACGATCTGAGGGAGATCCTTATTTGGCTGAAGCAAGTGTTTTCTGAATTTCCTCCAAAGGAAACAAGTTAAACTTTCCGAAGGTTGTGTCACTGACTGAGGCGGGTAAGATGCCATTAGTCTTCTCAAGAGGGCAAGGTAAGTTCTGGTAAATATCAATTACTGTTTTCAAAATGATTACCCAATGATTCATAAAGAGCTTGAGACACCTGCATATCTTGGGATCATGCTCTAGGGTTTATGAATTCACTGAGCACTTTAAATAAAGCTTTAAAATAAATATTACATATCAGATTCTTCACAAAGGTGTTCGATTAAGTAGTTTTATTCCTACAGCACAGCAACACAACTGAACTGAAGGGGAGTCCAGTGCAACTGAACTTCCTAGAATCACAAAGTAATGATGGTTCCATGTGGAACTAGAATCTCCACTGAAAGTATACATGGTTCATGGACAGTGTGGGTAAACATTGGGGGAGTGGCGCATGCCACACTGTGTTTCACACATTTTGGCCTGGCAAATTTTATTTGAGACATATGTTTTCAGGGTAACTTTTATGTTGTTGTGATAGTGCATTAAGGCTGCTCTATACGTCTCCCTTTCACATGTATTGTTCGTTCACAGCCACTGTTTTACATGCCGCTTTCTCTATACTAAGAGCTGGTGTATACCAGGGTGCATGAGATCCAAGTGTATTATTAGAACACAACTTGAGAGGGGTAATCTTATCAAGAACCGTGCTTATGGCACTATGATATTCTGAGAGCACTTGCTCAACATCTGAATAAACTACTGTGCCAGTATACTCAAACTCCTTGGCAAAAGAGTCAGGAGTGATTTCCGCCAATGGCTAACTCAGTCTTTAACCACTTTTGAGGACAGAAGTACTTTTGGGGCATTCAGCGAATCGCAAATTGCGCTCAAATGCGAGTCTCAATTTGCGAGTCACTAAATGCCATGTACCACAGTGTGGGAGACACTGTTTGGGATTCCGAATGGGGTTGCAAATTGCATGCCTCATGAAAATTCATGAGACACTAGCAATTTGCAACCCCATTGGGAATGGCTGGCCCTCCCATGGATGGTGGCCTGCTGGGCTCAGCAGACCTCCATATCTGGGACTGCTTTTAAATAAAGCAGTCTTTTTTTTTAATGCAGTCCATTTTCCATAAAGGAAAACCAGATTCAATTTGTTTTTTAAAAATGAAACGTTTTCGTTTTATTTTTTAAGGGCAGGCAGTCCATGGTGCCAGGATCAAGCAATCGCTCATGCAGTGGGGTTTTGAATCCAGGTCTGACTTGTCTGACTCTAAAGAGGGAGCAGAAAATGAGTGACGCTTTTGCCCATGTCCTGGGCCTCGTGTTTTTCCCATTTGCCCTGAAACGCACCAGTTTGTCATCGATTTTTCAAAAATGTAATGGGGAAAGGCACCACCCAAACCACTCTTATGACCATTGGGTTTGCCCGCCTTGCTCACTACAAATACCTCTTAAGCAATTTTTATGCCCCCTCGCTTTCAAAAGTCATCATTCAAATGTTTTACCAAAATAAATGTCTTATAGTGCTTCAATTGAAATCCTCATCAGAGCGAAGTACCTAATCTCAAATTATTCCATGAATGCCTTGCACCTTATATTAAAATCACTACCACTGTTTTTTTATCTTCTTATCCCTGTCTATTTCTCTACCCTAAATTCCTGCTGCCATGTTTGTTCTCTTGAGGAAACAAAATGGGGTTGCTGAACTGTTCCTATGGAGGGATAGGGAAAATTTACCTGGCGTGACCAAGGGTGTTAGAATGACACCCTGGGGCATCCATTATGTTGGATGTAGTTGCCTCACACACCCAGAAGGGTGTCATGCTTCATCATCGGCGGTTGCTCCTCGTCGGGGAGGCGGTGCAACCCCCGACGGGCTCACCTCAAAGAGGGGCTCTTTGGCGGAGATCTTTTTATCCAACAGCCTTGTGGTGAGGTGAGGGTGTGTGGGCAGAATGGTGTATTGTTGTGGTAGGGTTATTAAAATGTAGCAAGGGGTACCGGAATTCACTTTATTCTGGGGGTCCCCTGGCTGCAATTAAAACGTGGGGCTAGCTCGCTAGGTGTCAACAGGTTAGGTCGAGTGACCCTAGAGGAGACTAGATGTGAACGTGGTCGACATGTTTCTCGCAATGGGTTAATCACCCGCGATTCTTCAGGACCTTATAAAAGTGAGAAAACCAACATCATGCTAGTGTCATGTGTGTGGTGTATGTTACCTCTGTGGATTCTCCTATGCCTACTGGTCAAAACACTAATAGCCACATGAGGGATCGGCGGGACAGGACATCAGGGATGAGCCCTTAGGGTGTAGCTCTAATCTCCTGTGTCCGCGTGGGGAGACCTACCCATAACCGCCGAGCTCGAGTGTATCCTCACTACTAGATACGGACACAAGCTGCTACTGGACCTTCCACCACTCTGAGTGGTAAACAGTGTCCGTTGATCAAGTGATCGATTGTCCTTTCTCCCCCTTTTTTGATATATGTTTGTTCTCTTGCAATTAAAACTATACTTTTTCCCTTTAGTGCTATAATTTGTACTCTTGCATCACAGTTTCCTCTGTGAATATTTAATTACTGTCTAAAATATGGCATTCCTGCTGTAGAGTATTGGTCATATCTACATCATGATCGGTTTCAATCTGCAACACACACTATGCCTTCTATGACCATTTAATTTGTATTCTACTGCTCAGCTTTAAAGGAATACCCATTCATTAATTGTTAATGTTCACATGTATTTAGTGTTTAAAATCTGAGTGATGTACGACACCATATTCTAGCAATATCTTTTGGTACTCTGTCTCATTTGGAATGCTTCCTCTGTGGTTTACCTTCTCCTTGTCCTATCCATTTTTAAATTAGACTGTGGACATCCAGCTCGTCTCTATTTTGCACTTGCCCCCCCAAGTTAAACCCATTTTCTATATAAAGTACTTTATTTCTCTCATGTCTTCTGCTTTAGATGATTTCTCTTATATACGTATTTTTTGTATTATAATGTTTAGTTATTGGTTGATTTAAATGCTAGTAACACTGCCATACCTTAGGAGAATTCAGAATCCTGGCCATTAAATTGGCGCACCTTCCAAGTTGAGTGATGTCTGCTCAAATCAAAAAAAGATATTTAGAGGGATTAGCAATACAGTTTTCTTCTATTGTGCTACCAACATTTATTTATGTGTTAATATTTGTTGCATTAGCAAACTTATCTGTGAGATAATTGTCCACTTACTGCAGTTGGAGATCTTGAGCCATAGCTGGCATCCTTTAAGGAAGTTTAGTTCAATTTGTCATGTGCAGCCAAGGTGGAACAAGGTAATGAGCATAAATATGCACAAAGAGCTGTCATGTGCTCTCACTATATCTATGTTGTCTCACAGTAATGGGTGTATTTTACAAATTGGTGTATGATCCTGGTTTGCGCTGTGGTGAGAATTGATTGATTGCACCTGGTGAACACTGCCACGGTGAGTCTGATTCCCCCAAATACATGTCATCTCTGTCTGACAACAGTGAAAGAGAAGTAGCCTCAGACCATCACTCCATCTTTCTCTGCTGGTGGACAGAGTTACTTTTTGAGATAGAGCAATGACCAGCTGGGCTTTCTGTAATCCCTGGAACATCTTTGCCCCTTCCCAAATACAACCCGGGAGGGGGAGCAGAAACTTGGAAGAAAACCGTGACCACCACCAACAAAGTTCAGACCTTCATCAACACCTGTCTGAGGAAAATCCTTTGAATCTGCTGGCCAAACACCATCAGCAACTACGAGCCATGGCAGCAGGCTTTCCAACTCCCTGCTCATGAAAAAATAATGAAAAGAAGCTGGAGCTGCTTAAGTCAGACGTTCCGCAAGCCCACATCAAACACCACCAGGAATGCCCTGACCTGGAAGCCTCAAGGGAAAAGTGAATGAGGAAGACAAGAGCTGCTGAGGTCTCGAGATTGACTGCAAGGAGATGGGTTACACCTGGAGTCAGATTGAAAGAAAAGCCTAGGAGAGAGATGAATGGAGAGCCCTGGTTGATGGTCTTTACCCCAGGAGGGAATACATGTCATGAAGGGATGTCCCCAGGATCCCATTATAATTTAGAAGGCATTTACCTGCTGCAAGTGTGAGGTCAGTGAGACTGGCTCGATCATATGAAGCATAATCCAATCACACACAATTTTGTGTTCTGCTTCATTTGAGCCTTAAACCGCACCCCCCTCATATGTGCCACTTGTCAAACTTTGACTGTTAGAGGTGTACATTATGCACAATTTGTGAATAAGAACTCTTTATCTGAGAGAATCTGGTTTCCTATTTACTTTCCTACTGCCTTGTGAAGACCATCTGTTACTGGCCGAAATGCAGGCTTGGGCAGGTAGCTGAGTCATCAGATATTGAACACATACCAAATCTGTCAAAACTGCCCTTTCTAAGACACACACATGGTGTCTGTGTTTTGCCAGATCCCACTACCAACACTCATTTGTCACTGCAATCGAGGAAAAAAAATCATAGACACACCATTCAGACATCCAAGGCATATCTGCGCATATATATATTTTTTTATACCACTACACATGAACTCACACCAGTGTCATGTTGAAGATTTTTGGGACCCTGGTAAGATTTTAGGGCCCCTGTTTGTAACATCTTTGAATGTTATCCCACATTTTATGCCAATCCGAGCCCTAGGTTAAGAACCAATATGTTACAATATTAAAATATACATAAAGGTTGAAATACAGAAATACAGATTAGTGCGCTTGTGAGAATATTCACTTTCACAGGGGGCCCCATCAAGGTTAGGGCCCTGGACAATTGCCCATTTTGCCTATGCCTTAAAACATCTGACTCAAACACTATTTTACCCAACAAGTCTTTCATTTTTTGGGTACCATTCGTAATCATTCACGGTTTTCGTATGTCAAGCCTTCCAGTATCCCTCCCCTACATATCACATATGGGCTATCCAATGGTATTTCAATTCAATACAATAGTGCACGGGGGATTCATATATAGTCTTACTATGCATCTCCATACTGCAAACCTTAAATCTCTTACTAAACTACCCCTGAGCCCCAATGCATCACCCTCCCCCTCCCTCCCCACCAGTGTGTGTTACTGTAAACATCTTTTTCCAAACTCATTTCGTGATGTACCTACTGTTTAAAGTATCCCACAGTGTACCTGTAAGGGGTCTTTATTGTGTCCAATTCCTTCTGCCTACTCTTCCTCTGCTTGGTGATCAGATAAAGATTGTACTAATGTCTCCCATGCGTTTGCAGAATCTAGTGCCTTTTCATTATTTAGACGTCGCGCCTGCTGATATCTAAGAACACTCTCACCACCAGCCCACTTTAGTAACTCAGCCTACCATCTCTTGCTATTAGGGCCGTCTTTCGATTTCCAATGCCTTGTTATTTCCCTCTTTGCTAGCAGTAACCCCATATCTACGAATTTACTCGTCACCTTGGTCTTGGATGTGTGAGGGAACCAGTGCAGTATGCATGTTGCCATGTCAAAAGTTAAGTGTCACTCCGTGACCACATTCAATATGTCACCCACTTCTTCCCAGTAGTCCCCCAGCTTAGGGCACTCCCACAGCATATTTTCCAACCGAGGGCAAGCTGCATTCTACATTTTAAAATACTTCCTAATCCTACCCGGAGTCAAATATGCCCTATGTAGTATGAAGAAATGTACCAACTGAAATGTTTCATTCCTCGTGCTTTTCCAAGCCCTACGCATTATCTGTTCCCATGGCGTCTCCGGTATAGGCTTCCCGATGCCCTCTTCCCATTTTAACTTCAATGCGTTCAGAGGAGCCAATCCTTCATTCAGCATTCTAGAATACAGACACGTGACTGCCTTAAAGGTCCCGGCCACCATCATTACATATTGGGATGCCATTGTCGTTTTAGGTTCTGTGAGCCCCTCCCGCCATTGTGCCCGTAGTGCATAAACCAGCACGGTGTGTATTAAAAATCCTCCCCTAGGCAGATCATACCGCTCTTGTAGAGCCTGGTAAGGTAATAATTCCCCGTCCTCATACAAATCCCCAATTACTGGGATCCCTACCTGCTCCCAGTCCAGCAAGGATGTCCAATCGCCTCCGTGGGGCAATGCTGTAGCCATCCCCAATGGGATTTCGGGCACATAGGGATGTAATACTCCTGCTCTACGTTGAGAGCGATTCCAACACAGTCTCAGCGTCTTTTCTTCTATGGAGAGATCCCTAAGGTCCAGTTTTTGTTGCATAACTATAATGAATAGAGCGTGCCATGGAATCCTTCTGCCTCTCAGGTGCTCAGGGCCTCTAAATTCCTTTGCCAATGCTTGCGTCAATATCTGTAACTGGGCCGCCAAACAGTACAGCTCAAAATCGGGGACCGCTAGCCCGCCCTCCGCCTTTGGTCTTATCAATGTCGCTTGGGCCACTCTCCTTCTACCCGACCCCCATAGGAAATCTAAAATCAAGAATTTCAATGACTTAAAGATCGAGCACGGTATCCAGACGGGCAACGTTCTAAAGAAATATAACAACCTAGGCAGTGCCACCATTTTTAATAACGCTATCCGTCCCATCACAGACAACAGGAGAGTAGCCCAAAAGGCCATGCTACCCTTCAATGCTCTCACGCATCTCCCCACATTCCCTTCCAGCATATCATTGGCTCTATGATAAATATGTACACCCAGATATGCCAGGCAGGTCGGCTCCCAGCGCACTTCCCTGGAAGCGGTGGGTGGCAGCTCCCCGGGCCTTGCCGGAAACAGACACGTCTTAGCCCAATTCACCCGTAGGCCTGAAACATCTCCAAACTCTGATAACAAGCTCGCTGCTCCCTCCAGTGCACCCCCTGCATCCCCTAGAAACATCAACATATTATCCGCATACAACAAAATATACTGCCAGTCTCCCCTGTACCACAGGCCTTCATAGCTCTCTCCCAGTCTAGCTCTTGCCGCTAATGGTTCTATTGCCAGGGCGAACAATAATGGGGGAGCGAACATCCCTGTCTCGTCCCACAGGCCACTCAGTATTGGGGTGATATCAATGCTCCCACCTTCACTCTAGCCACTGTGGAGGTGTATAGCACCCTGGTCCAGTCTACAAAATCATTCTCTAATCCAAAGCGTCCTAGTGTCTTATATAAATACAGCAATTCCAAGCTATCAAAGGCTTTCTCTATATCCACTGAAAGCACCGTAGGTTTCAGTGCGCCAGGTTGATCCTCTTCTAAAATCCTCACCAATCTCCGCACGTTAGAGGCTGTGTTCCTTGTCGGGATAAACCCAGCCTGATCCTCATGGATCAGATCAGATCAGTCATGTGCTGCAAGAGGCGAGTCGCCAATATCCTACTCAAAATCTTATAATCAGTGGTCAGCATTGATAATGGGTAGGCTTTCCTGTTTTCAGTTTCTATTTTTGGTAAAATCTGGTGGGGTTTTTTCAGTGATTTCAATACCTTAAAAAACAGTTGTTATCAGTGGTTACATATTTGTGCGCCACTAAAAACAACAAAAAAGTGTTTTTACGGTGTTTATGGAACGTTTTGCTTTTATTATTGCTTGCTTTCTGCACTGATAGAACATGGTATATAGACAGTTTACCTACAGTGTATATGAGGTCCAAATAGATTTTTGCAAATTAAACTTATTGTAGTACACCATACAATACTTCTTCAGTGAGCCTTTGGTCATGTGTGCTCGCTCTTTCCTTCCCATGTAAACTTCTGTGAAAAGGCCCTCTCAACATTGGCACGTGAGATGGGCAACGCCAAAACAGCCATTAGACAATTTGTTAACTCTGGCCACTGACATAGCTTTCCATGCCAATACTGGTGCACTTGAACATTTCGATTCTCATCGCAGGTTCTGCAACATTTGCATTGAGCTGGTGCTTGTCTCCTTTACTGAAGGGATCTAGAACTTGTACAGAGTACCACAGTTAGATGTCATTGACTTCAAATGCCATTGGTGGTGAAGGGACATTTCTATGCATCCTTGCAAGCCATTTCTCATACATTTTAAAATAAATGTTCCTGAATTTCTCTTCAACATTGCCTTGCTTACCAAGCACTCTAACATGGAACATGTTGCAGTGCCAAAGTCACTAAAGGGGCCGCCCAGCCTACTCTCTAGAAGATGTTTCACATCTACACCAATTATGCTGAACACTTGGCAGACAAGGATTTTTTCAGACTCTAGATTTTTTTTTTAACATGTCCACTACAGCAGTTATGTTTTCCTGTAAAAATCTAATAATGCAGTAGTGTGTACTTTATTTTACATCACTATCAATATGCGACCAAAGATCCTCACATTTCTTGCCTTTGGCATCATCACTCAGCCAAAATTCTGTAAACGGTTGCCACTTGGATGATATAGCATTCATAGCCACTTGAACTGAAAACAATCAGCTAAAGGACACAGTTGGGATGACTCTTTGATGCAACACAAAGCAAGAAATTATCAATATTTGCGTTTTGGTTCCTGTGCATAAGAAAACAGTGTTCCAGAATGGACTAAAAAGTAAATAGCATCCCTCATTAACTCTGAAGAATGTAAAGATGCTTTCAGCATACTATCTAACAAGTGGCAAGGATATCCTACAGGGAATTAGTTAATCTTGGGTATCAATTTTGGCAGGTCATCACACAACTTTTTCATTTACGTAGCTGAATCACTGGAAATACAAACAATATCACTCCAATCTTTGTTGAACTTTGAAAGAACCTTTTTTTGAAGAGCATTCCAAGTGACACTGCGTTCCATGTTTTCCAAAAGTCTAGTGTCATGTTTTCACCACTATCCCAGATGCTTGGTGATAGCGCTCTGTATACATATACTTGTCACTATACTTTGCGTTGAATGTTTAAAGCCTGAGGTATTGGCAATTCTCCTACTATCAATACTGACCCTCTAGAAACTGTGGGCTGATGTATTAAGGGTTTTTACCCATTCCCTGTGGGTAAAGGGGATTACACATATTAGGAAAGATTCATATGAAACCAGCCATTTTACCTATCAGTGAAAGAATCAAACGCAGCCAAAATATCAAATATGATTTTGATATTTCCTGATGCTCGACAGTTTATAAATTAATTAAATGAGACCTAAAACATGCTTCTAAACCCTGCATCTTTAGACCAAAGACCGCCAAAATTTAAACAAACAAAAGGAAGAAACAATATTTTAGTGGCATCCGTAAACATCAAAACTCAAGCAGAATAATGTTAGCCAGTCTTTCTTACTGCTAGCTTGTATAACAAAGTTACATTGTATTGGCCCCTTCAGGAAGAAATAAATGACTCTTTCACTCTTTTTCCTTTCTTTGAATGGCATTTAGTTTGTGGTTGTGCAGGTGTTTTTTCAGTGTTTATATGTTTTCACTGGTGAGGGTTATTTCTCTTTCAGTGGGGTTTTATCAGTTATTATAGGTTTAAACCTAAATCCCCACAGCCTAATAATGGGCAATAGGAGGCTGTATCTGTACCCTCCCAACCAAGTTCTCGGCCCAAGCATCTAGCTTGTTCCTCTTCTAACTTTGGAAGGAGCATCCCATCCAGAAAGGAGTCAATTTCGGAGTCCCCCGCCACTAACGAGCTTCTATACAATGCCTCATAGTACTTAAAAAAATGGCTTAAAATCTCACGTTGGGTAAATACAGCACCCCGTCTCTATCTTCCAGTGCCAAGATTGGTGAACCCCACATTGCGGGGCTGGCCAGCCAAGCTAGCAACGTCCCGGCTTGTCCCCCTCAGCGTGCGCTTTCGTGACATAGGTTTTATAATCAAAGCAGCGTAGTCTCTCCATCGCCACTGCTTCTTTAGCTGCAACTACCTCTGCCTGCACTTCAGGATGCCCAGGCCTTGCAAGTTCGGCCTTCCTCAATCTACTTTCCACCCGGTCTACATCCTGTAGTATTACCCTCCTCACTCCTACATGTTTACCAATGTAGAGCCCCCGTATTACCACTTTGAAGGCGTCCCATTCCATTGCTCTCGTGGACCCCATGCCAGCATTCTCGTTGAAATAATGTGTTATCCCTTCTCCTACCTCCCTCTAAAAAAATAGGGTCATCTAATGTTTCAGGCCGCAGCCTCCAAGTGGGGATGGCAGACTCCGCCGCCATCCAGTGCATAGTAAACATCAGTGGGTTGTGATCAGACAGTGTCCTGGTGAGATATTCAGTGTGCGTTATGGAAGGCACTATCAGTGTGGAGCATAAGACTGCATCCAACCGAACATGCACGTCGTGCATCGCAGAGAAGTATGAATAATCCCGGTCGTGTGGGTGGTGTGTGCACCATATGTCCACTAAATTCCATCTGTTTTGCCACTCCAGCCTACATTTAGCTAATCTATGGACAGGGAAATCCGCCAGCGGGGGGTGCGACCTGTCTCGGGACACATCCGCTATGGAATTAAAATCCCCACCCAACACTACTGAGCCTGTAAAGTAATGTGCTAATGTGCCAGACAGGCGTTCTGGGAAGCGCGCCTGGTCAATATTTGGTGCGTAAATACTACAGAGCGCTATGTCCCTACCGCACAGTCTCCCTTCCACTGCTACAAATCTGCCTTCAGGGTCAATAGTCTGTTTCGTTACCTGAAAAGGAACCCCGCCCTTATCCAAATCAGTGCCCCCGTGCAAATGCAGAGTATGCGGTGCTAAATACCTGTCCTCTCCACCTCCGCTGCAAAGCCAGCCCCTCCGCCCTGGTAAGGTGAGTTTCCTGGAGCAATGCTATATGTATTCCTCTCCTGACTAAATATGCATGGATCTTGTGGCGCCTTGTCATTGTGTGGAGACCCCTCACATTCCAGGTAATACAGCGTAAATCAGGTATCGCCCCATCACTGTAGTGCAATGTCCACATTTCAATTCGTACCCCAGTAAACACACCTGTGACCCCCCTGACCCAACCCTTCCCCCAACTGCCCCGCTCCCCCACCTCCCCAAGAACGGGACCTAGAACCAAACTGCTAGTCCCCATCCAAACCACTGCAACAATCAACACAAACCTAAGCCCACCAGCAGTTACTGAGGGCACGCCTTGACTGGTCCCTCCCCTGCTTTCTTGAAGTCCCAGGTTACCCCCTACTGCCCTTCCCGTACCCTGAGGTCCACTCACCTTCAGCTTCTAGTCACTACCCGGTTTAAACTTATCAAATTAGGCGGCCGCAGCTTCTCTCATCTAGCTCCCAAATTATGGAATTCTTTTCCACTTTCACTCAAGACTTCATATTCCCTCTTATTATTTAGGAAATCTTTGAAAACTCTGCTCTTCTCACACTCCCAATAAATTCTCTCCTGTACAGTCTCAGTGTCCTATCAGCGCCAGGAAACTCATGTATTGCGACTTATATAGCGCACGTATCACCCGAAGGTATCAAGGCGCTTGCTTAGGGAACCCGTCCTGGTATTCCCCTGTGAGATACCCCGGCAGGGTATCCACAAGGTGAAAGCCAGGCATCCCGCCGCGAGGGGCCGTAGTGGAGATTAAGCAAGCTATTGCCCAGAGTCGCAGAGTGTGACCCCGTGAGTCGAGTAGGCACCGGAGCGAGAATTGTCGAGTCCGTGGAATTTTTGAGCCCGAGACCCGCCGAGGCGGGGAATCGAACCCTGGTCCACGGCCGATCTCAGCTTCCGGGTCTGCCGCCTCTAACCACTGAGCCACGCTTCTCCACGGTGACAGTGCGCTCAACAAATGCCCATTAACATAACGCCTTATGGGCAATGAGGGGTGCTCAGTGCCAACAGGCTGCCGCGTACACTTTGGACTTACTCCCACCCTGAAAACCCGAACAAACACAACATATATTTTACCCTCTGTACATCAGTTTTAGTCTCATTGAGCACCGACTAACTATTTGAGCCTATCACTGCACAGTCGAGCCGGAGGGATCCCCCCGTGCAGCATCAAACACCATTTTCCCAGCTTTGCAATAGTGTCCACAGTCTCCTTCACCGTCTTCAGCAGTGTCATAATAACCTCCCAGAGTTCAAACCTTTATTCGTCCAGTAGCCCATCTGCTGTTGTCGGTGTGACCGGCAGCAACCGTATGCTGTCCGCTTCCGAGGTCTCAGTTTCCGATTGCTCTTTGTCCTTCTCCGAGTCTGTGCCCTCCGGGGAGTGCACCATCTGATCTCCTGACAAAGCAGACACCACCTCCAGCACTCCCCACCGTTCCACCTCAGTTTGCGACGTTGAGGGACTCCGCAGACCCCGGTGTCGAAGTCGCTGCGATTTGCGTATTGGAAGCCCTTCCGAGAGTTCTTGGGCCCGTCGTTCTTGACCATCCTTTCCAGCTCTATAGGATTCTAGCCACGTCCATACCTCCTCCAGAGTTTCATGGAAGCAGGTCTTGCCATCTATAATTATCCTCAATTTAGCTGGAAACAATAAGGAATACTGAAGACCCTCCTCCCTCAGCTCTTTTTTAACTGGTAGGAAGGACGAACGGCGCCGTTGGTTCTCAAAGGTATAACCTTGCTATTTCCTACGTGAAAGGGGCCATCGGTGCACACCTTTTGGAGTAGCAGATCCCTGTCCCGAAAGTGCAACAGGCGCGCCACCACCGGTCGCTGGGGTCGCCCCTGCTGCAGCGGCTTTGCAGGTACTCTGTGCGCTCGTTTCAAAGTATAAAAGGATGACAATCCCTCTGGGGCCACTACCGATTTCAACCAGTTCTCTAGGTATTGCCGCCAGGATTTTATCAAATTGCTGCTGCATTCCAGGGTCTCAAGGTGCCTCCTGCGCAACTGGCTCAGCCTGGCCAGGGGGCTTACTGTCTCAAAGCAGCTGTGCCCCACCTTTCTTCCCCTTCAGTTTCCCCATATCGAGGTCCTTCAGCGTCCACCCTATCCGCGTTAGGGGTTTGGTCAAGTCTTATGTGGTTCCAGATGTCCAACTGTGTAGATGTTTCCCCTCACAGCTGTCGGATAGGTCTTGTCCAGGGCTGCAGTAAACCACTATGCCCCAACCATGTCCATGCCATCGCCCCAATCAGAGGGTCGTGATCACCCTCTCCTGACCCAGCGCACGCCTGCTCGCCGCTGCCTCTGTGCATGTTACCAGCTTTAACGGCTCAATTTCGTGGCCCTCAGCAGATGCACAAATGGTGAAGCGCCATCACCAGTGGCCCCGAACGCTCTCACTGTCGTTTTGAACTTGGGCCAAGCTCCAGCTGCCTTGTTTGATACCATTAGTGCAAGTGTTGTTGCCGCACGGTCAACTTCATGGGCACAGCCAACCCTCAATCTCTCGGGCCTGCTGCAGTTTGTTGTATTACGGGAGGTAAGTCACTTAGTTCGGTCCACGCCCGGGTTCTGCAGTGTCCCACCACTCATCCAGGGTCTCACCTCTATCGCTCCTAATCTCTAACCGTGGTTTTCCTGGGCACGGACACTCCAATTCCGATCCCCGTCCCTGCCAAGGGCTCCTGCCGGGGGCCACCAGTTGTTTTCCAGCAAGCGCTCACTACTGCGCCACGGCTCGCAGGCCGCAGCGTCCCTGGGGCCCCGCGCCCGCCTCCGCGGCCTGCGGTCCAAGGTCTCGCCACATCCCACTCACCAGTGTGTAGCTCGACTCCTTCCAATGCCCAAGGCGATCTCCTGCAGCCACACCGACGTCTTGTTAAGCCGGCTCAGCTCTGGGGGGTGTAGGGACCTCCGCACTCTGGCCGCCGCGCCTCATTGCTGCCGGTTGCTTCCACACAGGGTTCACCTAACGCGGGCCGAATCCGCCCGCTCACCTCACTGCCGCAGCTCCGATCCTGCTCTCGAGGGGGTCTCCGCCGTCCCAGTCTCCCCTTTTGCTGAGCAATCGGCTCCACAGCAAGCAAGCGGTTGCGTCCCTTAGTTCAAGCCCTTAAGCACTCGTCCCCGGACCGCCGCCATTTTGTTGGTGCCACCAGTGGCCGTTACGGGTCTGGAAACCTCCAATAACTCCTGATTCATGCCCAATATAGCAACGGAGCCGTGCCAGAGTGGGCCTGCTCCGCTCTCAAATCGTTCGGTGGCAATGCATTATTTAAGCAGGATCAATTCGGGTTTTCTGGCGGAGCCCAGTGCTCACGCAGCCTTCCTCATCGGCCTCCAAGCCCCGCTGCCCAACAAGTCTTTCATACTTCTAATTTGATAACATTTAAGTCTGGTGCATAACTTTCACATTGCCAGTTTACGATGCTATGCACCAAAAAACTGACAAGGGCTTATGTATGATATATGATGAATAACAATATGTTGGTATAGGAAAATGACCGAAACATTTCAACAGTTTTACGAAACAATCATATCAAAACAAAAAATATTCATTTGGTCGTGATTCAGTTCTTAAGCATGAATATTTGATCATCATTGGCTTTAACAGGGAAATGTGTAATGCATTTTATAATTAGAAAACATCTATTACATTGATTACTTGTATTGAATCTGTAAGCGAGAAATCACGTGGTCCGGTATGTCTCTGTAGTAGGTGTTGGGCACCAAAATAGATCGCACTTCTGTGCCTTTCATTACATGCTGTGATCTTATATTGATACGAAAATAGAGCAGCCAAAGGTAAGTGTTTTGTAAGCACTTTCTAGGAAACATGATATCGTTACTATCAATTAGTGGTATTTTTCTGTCTTTAACCTTCAAATTTGATTTTCTAAATGGGGCTTTGATTCTTCTACTATAACTACGTGAGATGCTGCAATGAGCAAATTAAAACATTCTCAAACAGGTCTCCTCCATCGGTTACTTAAGAATTTAATGATTTAGCAACAGGGAGAAATAACGTACAACTTTTCCGTGAATGCTGTTTAGTAGTACTTCTACATGACTAGAAACAATATTAGGGCCCAGATTTATATAGATTTTGTGTCTGGTTTGCGTTTCTTTTTGAATGTAGATCCAACTCAAAATCCAGATTGCAATTTAGAAGACAATGTAAATAGCAATTTTCGTTGGTTGGTAACCAAAAGTAATGCGATGCAGTGCAATGCACTGCCTTGCATTACTTTGTGTCAAGGACGCGTTTGATGCAGCATACAAGCTGATCATCTCTTACACGACATCCAACATGGACTTGACAACAAAATCTCCAATGTGCATCTTGCACACGTTTAAAAAAACAACACTTAAACTGAAAAATATCGAACTACCATCACCGTAAAAGTTTGCCTGGATAGGTAGCAATAACAAGATCAAATAATGAATTTAATATGTTTATTTAAAAAAAATTGTTATGGGGGGCGTGGCCAAGATGGCGACGGAGTAGAACGTGCTTTTGTCCCCTCTGGCGCTGGGCCCTACACAGCTTTGTTTAGAGTTAACCCCGAGCGTCCTTCTGAGGCTTTTGGCCGCTCTGGAGCCGACTCGCAGCGGTGGCCGGCAGTGGAGTGCTTTTCGGTGACCCCTGCGCCCGGAATCGGACGACCGGGGACCGGTGGAGCTGCCCGAGGCCTGGGCGGCGCTGCGAGCCGTGGCGCGGGGGAACAAAGTCGGGACTTTTGGAGGTCACCGGCGGCTGGCAACAGACGGGAGCACCGGAGCAAAAAGGTGCGGCACCGTGAGGAGCTTACGGCGGTGAGGAGACGTCTACCTGCCGTGGAGCCCGGGACCCGGTGAGGGGGCGGGGCCTGTCCTCCACGGATGCCCGGTGCTGCGAGGCGGCCGCCGGAGAAATCGAGGCCGCGGCTTGAGGCCTAGCCCAGAGGGAGCAGCGCACTGCTGCCGGGACCCGCGTCCAGTGCCCAAACCTAGGAGCGGCAGCCATTCCGGCCCGGGAGGAGCGAGGACGGCCCCCCCGGATTGAGCAGAGACAGGCAGGGTACGGCTACACTCGAGGCCCCTGCCTGGGACCACGTGTGACTGGAGGGTCTGACCTGGCAGTTGGAGGACGGGACAGTGGCGCAGGTCACCGAGAGCGCCAAGGACTGCAGGCACAGGCACTGAGGGAGCTGTGGGGACAGTGGGGGCGGGCATTGGCCAAAGGATTGTTCTCCTCCTCCCCCCCCCACCTGCGTCCCGTAGACCGAACCTCGGCTGCAGCAAGTGAGAGGGCGGGTCTACCCTGAAGAGTGACTCTGAGAAAGGGTTTTGGAAGGGCGCACCTGAGGTGTACCAGGACTGGTCGGAGTGTCTGCTGGTGGAGTGGCTCGTGAAGTGGGGTCGGGCCCCCTGGACATTCACCACCGCTGAACTGCGGGCTGAGACTGCAGCGCCATCCCTGACATTGGAGAGGGAACTGGTGCGGTGAGAACTTCCCCTGCTGTTCCGGGGCTTCCTGGCGCACTGCAGCGCTTGGGGGCAACAACCCCGACTGGTGCTTTGAACGCACGTCAAAGGGGCACACGTCCGGGGGCAGTGGCGGTAGCAGCGACTGGATTCTGGCCTGGTGTGAGGGGACAGCGTCCGTGGCGCCTCCCAGGAAAACGAGGGGGGCCACGATGGCTACCGTCCTGCGCAAGGGGAAGACCAGTAAAGATGGACAACCGAAGAATACCCAGCAACCGGCGTCCCCTGGCTCAAGCTCCTCTCCCGGGAGGTCTGATGATGACGCTCCGGCCACCAAAGCCTTTATGACCGACCTCTTTAAATCCATCAAGGAGGATATCTCGGACCTCAGAGCGCAACTGACGTCTGACCTTCGGGAAGTGCGACGTGACGTGGATAGCATTGGGGAGAGAGTGGCCACACTGGAAGATCACGATCTCAACGTAGCGAACGACGTCCACCAACTGCAGCAGGATGTGCTGAGGCTCACCGAGCAGAACCTGGACTTGCAATCTCACGCGGAGGACTTAGAGAACCGCTCTCGAAGGAATAACATTCGTATACGAGCGGTACCGTGGGATGGCGAAGCAGGGGACCTACGGGGATACGTACAAGATCTCTTCCTTCAGATCCTGGGTGAGGACGTTGTAAGTGAGATCCGGATGGACCGTGTCCATAGAGTTGGCCTACCTCGGAGGGGGGGAGGGCCACCCCCTGATATCCTCGTCTGTGTCCATGACTTTCAGCTCAAGGAGAGAATCCTCAGGAAAGCGCGAGACGTTCCTAATCTGCAGTTCCGGGAGCACCGCCCGCAGCTTTATCAGGACCTGGCGGCAACGACCCTCCAGAAACGGCGAATGTTTAGACCGGTAACGGCATTTCTACGGAACCACAACATTCCTTACTCCTGGGGCCACCCCTTCCGTATAGTTTTCCGGTGGCAGAACAAGCTAGAGCAGATCCGCTCCTTACAGGTGGCAAAGGAAATCCTAGGCATCGAGGATGAAACCCCGACTTCGAGGGCGAGCAGCCCCACGACGAGGAGACGACGTCGGTCTTCTTCCTGGCAAAGAGTTGGATTGGCGGCAGATGGCAGGCGGCCTGATCGAGCAACCAGCCTGCAGGAGAGGGGTGCCGCAGTGGCTTCCGTTGCTTCAGCGACGTTGACGGATTCGCAGCAGAGCTCCGGAGCGGCCTAAAATGTGGGCTGCTGGGCTGTAGGCGCCGGAGGGGTCCGTGCGCTCTGGTTCCGTGGGTATGGTGGTACTTTGTGAGAAGACACCCCGGACCGAGGCCTAGGGAGTCCCGCCTGGAATCTCCCGTTCCCTGCCCAAGGACTATTCAGTGCGCTGCACTGACCTGGGACGATCCGTTAAGACTGCTAAGTATATTTGTTTGTTCTTGAGTTGGGGTTTGGTTTGGGGGGGGGCACTGGAGGTGTTGTGGGGGGCCTGACGGGAGGGGGGGGAATGGGTCAGGGGGTGGTGGCACCTGGTATGACTGTGTGGTGTGCTTCTCTCGCGTTGATGCTATGTCCTTGAGGCTTTTGAATGCTCGGCTTCGGGGGGAAGTCGTTACTAGGGTGAACTATGTTACTGACATTGAGCTCTGGTTTCTGAATTCGGAAGGTGGGGTTCCTGGGTACTGGCTGGGAGGCATGTCGCTGGCATTGATGGGGAGGGGGCGAAATCTACCTTACCCTTATGCCGATTAGTATTGAGACATGGAACGTAAAGGGGCTTAACTCCCCTCAGAAGCGCCAAAAAGTGTGGAAATATATTGCTGATCATCACTTGGATATTGTGGGACTCCAGGAGACCCATCTGGCGCGTAAAGACGAACTGCGGTTGTGCCATAAACTTTTCCCGCTCGTCTATAGGTCCTCTGCATCTACTAAACACAGGGGGGTGGCGCTTCTCTTTCGAGCGTCTTTACATTTCCAACCCTTGGGGGTTAGCGGGGATAAGGAGGGGAGGTGGCTTATGGTCAAAGGAGTGCTTGATGGAGTGACTTGTACGTTTGTCGTGGTGTATGTCCCCAATGCAGGGCAAAATGCCTTTCTCCGTGACCTGCTTGGTAAAGCGGGGGACTTTGCTGAAGGCCTTATGATGCTCATGGGGGATTTTAATATGATTTGGGACGGCGATTTAGACAGCTCACGGGCACAGAGGGCGGGAGCTGGGGTATTTTCCGCTGAGAATCAGAGGGTAATTGGTGAACTTGGCTTGGTGGATGGATGGCGATTCCTGCACCCCCAATCACGCTACTACACGTTCTTCTCCCATGTTCATCACTCCTACTCCAGGCTGGACCATGTTTTTGTGAGCCAGGCTCTCCGGGGGGACGTCCGGAACTCTAGCATTTTTCCTTTGTCTGTATCAGACCATAGCTTGTTGGTACTGGGATTGCGGTGGCCCTCCGGGGGGGATGGGACGAAGAAATGGTATTTCCCGCCGGCCCTTGTCCGAGATGACGTCTCCTGCAAGGCGCTCCGCAAGGCAATACGGGAGTTCTGGACTCTCAATCCGGCATCGGATATCTCCCTTTTTAATACCTGGGATGCGTGTAAGGCCTCCATAAGGGGCACATGTCTCCACCTTAATGCTAACCTTAATAAATTGAGTCCGAAGGAAAGGGAGGACTTAGAGGCGGAACTGGCTCTCTTGGAGCAGGCCCACAAAGCCAACCCATCTAGACTCACACTGCGACCACTGACGGCAGTTCGGGGCAAGCTGAGGGCCCACTATGCCAACCGTGCAGAATTTACCCTGCTTCGACTTCGGCGCATCTCCTATTCTCAGGGGAATAAAATAGGCAAACATCTGGCTCGTCAACTGCGCGATAAACGTGAACGGGAATATATCAGTGGCATTGTGGACTCCTCAGGGTCGATCTGCCACAACGATGCGGATAAGGCACGTCTCTTTGGCACGTTCTATGAGGCACTGTACAGAGGTGAGGCTCTGGACCATGCAGCACAAGACCGCTTTCTGGCTACCCTCCCCATTCCGCGAGTCTAGAAAGAATGGAACGACCTGCTTGCAGCCCCCATCTCTAGGGAGGAAGTGCTGGAGGCCATCGGGGACCTTAAGCTCCACAAAGCTCCCGGGCCGGATGGTTACACGGCGTTATTCTACAAATCTTTTGCTTCGGAACTCTGCAATTTTTTGGTACCCCTCTTCAGCGAAATGGCAACGTCGGGTCGCACCACTAGTTCTATGTCTGAGGCTCTGATCTCCGTGATCCCCAAGTCAGGGAAGGACCGGTCTCTCTGCTCGGCCTATCGCCCGATAGCTCTGCTTAATGTAGATGCTAAGCTATACTCCGCTATCCTGGCGCATAGACTCCGCGATTTGATGCCAGCCATTATCCACCCGGATCAATCGGGGTTTATTAAAGGGCGACAGACTCATGACAACTTGCGAAGGGTGATTCATCTCATTGAGAAAGCCTCCAGGTTCCGTCTACCTGCAGTGCTGGTGGGGCTGGACGCGGAGAAGGCCTTTGACCGGGTGGACTGGAACTTCATGCTTCGCACTCTGGAGGCCTTTGGATTCTCGCAACACTTCATCACCATGGTGCGAGCGAACTATAGCACTCCCTGCTCTAGGGTGGTGGTCAATGGGCATCGTTCCGCCGGTTTCGCTCACACCAGAGGTACGAGACAGGGTTGCCCGCTTTCACCTCTGCTCTTTGCCCTAAGCATCGAGCCTCTGGCCATTGCGCTGCGTGAGCAGGAGCAGATAAAGGGGCTCCCCTTTTCGGGTGAGCAACATAAAATCTCCCTTTTTGCCGACGATGTCCTGCTCTCTGTGGGGTACCCGGCGCAGTCTTTGCCACACATCCACACTCTGCTAGGCACTTATGAAGAAGTAGCCGGGTTTAAAGTGAATTTTGACAAGTCTTATATTCTGAACCTTACACTCCCGCCGGCCGAGCTGGACCGCATACGACCGCTTACGCCGTTAGCATGGGCGCCGTCCTCCCTCCTTTATTTGGGAGTCCGGTTGACACCTTCTATTGGCTCCCTGTACGCGGCGAACTTTCCACCCATGTTATCGGCAGTTAGGGGGGAACTGGATCGGTGGAAACCGAAATACATTACTAGGCTGGGCAGGATCCATGCGATCAAGATGGTCCTCCTTCCTAAATTTCTATACCTTTTTCAGGCCCTTCCCATTCCTATGGAGTTAGATTTCTTTCGACGGTTGAAGACTCTCTTGCTGAAATTCATCTGGCAGGAAGGCCGGGCTCGCCTTGCCTTCGCACTTTTGCGGCGCCCGAGGGAGGAGGGTGGAGTGGGCCTCCCGGATATGCATCTATATTATAAGGCCGCGCAGTTGCGAGTCATGGTGGAGTGGTCGCAACAGGAATCTGAAAAACACTGGCTACACATGGACAGGAGTGCGGCTGGGAGATCGATTTGGGACCTGGCTTGGAAACCCAAGCCAGATAGGCCTCGGAATGCCTACATCAGCACCCCCACAGGCACTGTTCTGAAGGTATGGGATACGGTCTCGGGAGACGAGCGCTGGATGTCGTTCCCCTCCCCCTTCACTCCTTTGCACTTTAACCCTGCATTCCCCCCGGCACTGCAGGAGGGGCCATTTCGGCCTTGGAGGGAGGGTGGTTGTAGGGCCCTTACACACCTCTTCCATGGCACGGAACCCCTCACATTCTCCAATTGCATGAGGGACTATGACCTGATGCCTACGGAACAATCCCATTATGCCCAGCTAATTCATTGGGCGACTTCACCTGGAGTGAGAGAGGCAGCCACGAGACCGCCCTCGCTATTTGAGGCCTTTCTCTTACGAACTGCTACAATGAAGGGAACAATTTCCTTTTTATACAAGCTCCTTATTAGCACAGTGGTCTCCCCTCGTCCCCGCTATATGGATCATTGGGAAGGACAACTGGGCAGGAACATTGCGGAAAATGAATGGAAGGGCCTCTGGCGGGACATTAGAGCTCACAATCACTCAGCAGATCTCCGCGATGCCCACTATAAAACTATGTTTGATTGATACCTTTACCCCTCGAAACCTCATCGCATATTCCCGGCAACCTCAGATCGCTGCTGGAGGGGCTGTGGCTTACTGGGCGATTTCCGCCACATTTGGTGGGATTGCCACTCATTCGACCTTTCTGGAGTGAAATCCTGTCCCATATCAAAGATATGTTGGGATACCCGATCCCGGACTCCCTGTCTTTCGTCATCCTGGGTCTACGGGACCCGCTATTGGAACACCAGACGAAAGCGGACAAACAGATTATGTGGCTATGCCTGGGAGCGGCCAAGCTTACGCTAGCTGCGGCCTGGAAGAGACGGACGGCCCCGGCAATGTCACTATGGCACGCAAAACTATGGAAACTGATGAGCATGGAGAGAATGGCGGACATCTTCCTGGGCAACTTTAAGAAATTTATGTTCCGATGGGGGCCGTTAGTTCGATTCTTATCGAGTGGCTTACCGTCTGCTGTGTGTCCTTCGGCCCTGCGAGCACTTCACCTTTTCCAGGTCTAATTGCATGACTGTAGAGAATGAGTGAGGCGGAGAGTGAATGGTAGTGGGCGCCACCACCTGGGGCTGGGGGGAGGGTCGTTGGGGGGGAAGGGGGGAAACCAGTTGGGGGGGTTTTGTTTGCTGCGGCTTGACTGACTAAAGGGGGACACTGGCCTGACCCGGACCATTCCGGAGAACTTAGCATGGTGGGATGGCCCTTGTCGTGCAGGACTTAGCAGAGACAATGGGGGTAATCTGGCGGTTGACACCCTTTGCTATCTCCATCTCCCTGGACTTCGCCTTGTTTTATTAACTGTAACCCGCAGCTCTTCCTGGGGTCGTCAGGCGTCATTGCTGGGCTGATGTGTGTACCTTTTGCATTGTTGCCGTCTGTTTTTCTTTCTGTCTTCTTTCATGTGGTTCCTTTTTTTCAAATGCAATAAAACCAATTTTACAAAAAAAAAAATGGTTATGAAAATTGAGGATGAAATTTAGCATTTGTATCGATATTATTGTATTGCGCAATAGACCGAAAGTGGTGCAAAAGGGTCATGAAATGTGTGTGCTATATGGCTGAAATTTTCAATACAAGTTCTTAATATTAATAGGATCTTAAAACTATTTTAATAATATTTTGAAATAATTTACATGTTGATACTCTTTAAAATTGTGGTAGTAGGCCGTAATTGAAGCTGAACATTTGTATGTAACAATCACTGACAACTTTACAAGTATTCTCATATACATGTTTGACTTTATTCATTATACTTGAACTTAATCAGGAGTTTATTTTACTATGTAAGAAATGCTAACTTTGAAATACATTGCATTGCCTTTCTCCCATTTAGGCTGCAATATTTCATAGCCTAGTATAATCAACTTTTGCTGAATGTTCCCAAATACTGCTTTATCTGTTCCATTCATGCAAACTTTTTTGTTCAACCCAAGCCTTTCTTAGTACTTCTTTGTGTGAATTGGTGGGAACTCAACCTTTGGACTAAATTGGTAAAAAGCAACAAAGTAAAAAGGTTCTTTGTCAACTTACCTGTGAGGGCTGAATGGGGAGTTGTTTCTCATGAGCTTTATGGGAAAGTTTGTTTGAGTGTCAATTATCACAAAATAACGATTTTGAGTATAGCAATTTACTTTCTTATGGGGAGGGAAATTCAGCCCCACTTCACTCCCTTGCCTCCAGCCTACCTGCTGAACTATCTTTACATGCCCCTTGCCTTTTCCCCTTGCTAATTAACTTGCCTGCTGGATGATGTGGAGACCAGACCAGAAGTGAACTTTCCTGATTATTGCTCCTTTCCCCTTACCCATGCCCTAGGACTTTTGCTTAGTGGACTTTAACTTGATCCTTTTGCCCATGCTAGGAGAGCTTTTGTGAACCATCCTCCTGCCTTTGTAGGAGGTAGTAGTCTCTTACTGTAAACCATCCGGTTATGGATTCTTCCATTTAGCAATAATTTACTTTGACTAAATGTGTGGTTTTATAGGTTTTTATGACGGAGCTCCTAAAATGTTACTCATATGCATTGATTTTGGATCTCTAATACAATAACCAAATTAGCTAAATGTGCCTGAGTCTTTTATTGTGTCTTAATGTTATTTCTACAGAAACTGTGATTTTAAGTGTATGATTTCTAAATACATGATAAAGAAAGTCATGAATTATTTTCAGAACATCAGGTTCTTTTGCTCTTATTTTGTGTGGCAACAGCAGAGCTATTGGTTTGTATTATTCTTCTCAGACTGATCTTCTTTAGGAGTTTGTCAAGTTGCAGTTCTCTATTTGTATAGCATGGTTCTGAGAGTAATATATTTGAACCTGATCTCCAATTTGTGAGTTGGCTGCAATTATTGGTCCTCATTAGGTGACCAACAGTGGGCCACCCTGATTTCTCACCCTTCACTACGATGAAGAAATGTCCATCATAGGACCAATGCCTCTGAGGGTGAAGTTTAGAACCTGAGTAAAACAGGTAATCGTATGAGCCCAGTGCAAGGAAACCAGTATATTGCATCTGCTGCTACAAAACATGGTAGAAGAGATGTGGTTTTGTCTGTTGATGTGAAGAATTTACGGTGCCCAAAATAGACTTCTCTTGTCTAGTCAAAAAGCCCAAAACCCGTAGGTAAGGCAGAAGGATAGATGGAGTCCTGGCAGATTTAGATGACTTGAAGCAGCATAGGAGTGTGACTTTTAATAGGAATGCGTGTTGCGATTGTTTTGGCTTAGATTGTGGTTTTTTAAACTGGCTGTGTGATGTTATGCGAAGTTGAAAGAGAATTGTGTGTGCTATATTGCTTAATGAAATTAATTTAAAGTTGTTATTGAGTCAGTTTGTCACCTAGGCTCTCAAGATATATACCTACGAGGTGGTCTTAGTGTAGAAGACACTAAGTAAGTTGCCTACTGTGTTGTGGTATTTGTTGTGAGACATTTTTGACAACATCTTATGGATAGGGACTTTCATTTGTGTGTTAGCGGTAAGTTGTTGGTATGGTTGATCTCAGGCGCACAGGGAATAACTGTAACAGTTAGAGTAAATCCAGCTAGTCGAGATTTCACTTGAAGTGAATTATAAAGATAGGTATATAAATAATATTATTTTGTATTACCTTTTGAATGAGAGACATCTTTTTCCTTTAGTGAAGCAGACAGTTCGATGTTGAATTCGCTTGCATTGTCGTGTGCATTTGCTTAGAAAGCACGGTGAAGAAAATTGTAAAGGAGGTGAGCTGCTGCAAGGACCGTGACTGATGCCACTGTGGGTTGCACTGTGATTGGTCAGGTAGATTTAAAGTCACGCTGAAAATGATTGACTACTTCATAGAAAGTCACTCTGTTATTGGTTGTGATAGCCAAACTATTAGAATTGTGGGCGAATTTCATTTCCTGAAATACAAAAAACTTTTGTGAAATACAAAATTGAATAAAATTAAGTTTTTTAAAGCTTTCCAAAAATTAATACAAGGAGATGTGACCATTCCTGTCAGATCAGAAGAAGATGTACTGCCTTTGGGTACGCCAGAATACACTATATTGATGGATAAAGGATTGCATTCATGTATTTAGCTTGAACAATGGCACAAAATTACAGAGAAAGACGAGGTTCTATTGTTTCCTCCAAATGGGACATTTCATTTGAGAATCATTGAGAATTTGAGGAGGATATTATATGAAATGAGTCCACCTTCTAGACTTGCTACATTTGAAGCATTAAATAGTTGGGACCACATAGCTCATCAGAAAGAGAAAGAAAAATATCAGGGAATATATAGAAGAATATCAGAATGTAGAGGCTAGATGGGATGCACACAACTTTGTTTGGAGAGCAGATGTTAATCAGGGAGCAAGAATGTACCCATTGATACCTGCTGAAGAAGAAGTTAAGGGAAAAGGGAAAGAGAAAAAAAGAAAACATGTTGAGACAGAAAAGAGTGATGATGAAATCGAAAGAGAAACTAGTGATGTAGATGATGACCTTTTAAATGGCTTGTGAATGAATTGTCCACCACCATACAATGAAACTCAGAGTGAGAGTATGATGAATGGAAATACAATTGAGATTCCAAATGCCCATTAGCTAGAAGTACCAAAAGAAGCTACACTCAAGTCAAGTCAAGTCAAATTATACTTTATTCGATTAATTAAAATCATAAAAGCAATTACATTACATTTTTCAAATGTTAAAAACAATTCCAGTAAAAAAACAGATTAAACCAATTCATCTCATCATCATGGGTGTACATTAAAAATTGGATAAAAATAACACCACATACAAAAGGATAAAAAATGGACTAAGATAAGATCACCCCTCTGAGACATTCGCCGTCCGGCTTTTAGCCTTAATACGCATAGCAGCGACTAAAAAGCTTGCAACCCCAAAGATTACCCGGGTGCTCCCCAACAGTTGTAAAAACATGAGAGCAGGCCGCACTTGTGTAAAGCCCGCCTCTCTCAGCAATGAAACCAAAAACTGTTTTCTAATGAAAGCAAAATGGTCACAAAACATAATAAAGTGCATTAAAGATTGGTCAGAAAAATTATCGCAACTGCAGGGAGTGGATAGATCTGATTTTCCCCAAACAGGGCAATCACCCAGGGAAAACTGGATAATATTGAATCTGAATCTGACAAGGAGGTGCCGATGGAACGGGATAGTAACGATCCTTAAATAGGGTTCGATTAGGGGAGTGGTCATGAGCATGTAGTTTGCTCTAACGCCTGGTTTTAACATCTTTACTGCCTCCCGTTCTTGCATAGCTATTCCCAGAAAGCTGTCCTTGATCCAGGTTACATCCGACTTCTGAGTAAATTTGGAGATGCATATAAGTCCGGGCCGGCCCAGTTTGCACGGAGTGTCTTTAATATATGATAGCCAAGGGATTTTATTTGCTCTCTCTAGTGCCATACAGTCTTTAAGAATGATATGGTTCAGTGTGATTTCATTGTTAAGCCAAGTTTTGGCCCAGCAGATCAATGGAGCCAAGTGTAACTGGTCGGTGATGTAACCTAGACCTAGCTCGGAGTGCACCGAGAATACTGGGGTAGATTGGGGGACCGCTAATAAGGATCTAAGGAATTTATTCTCTATGATCTTTAGTTTACCTTGAGGTAAAAAGCTTCATAATGATGCGCCGTACATAGCTATTGCTAGGCATTTAGACTTGTACACTGTTAGCAGAGCCTCAGTGGGACGTGACCCCAAACGTTTTGCAAAGCCCAGTAGGGCTGAGGTTGATCTGGTAACAGCTGTGCCTTTAGCTTTAAGTTGGGGCCCCCAAGTGCCCCTTTCGTCAAATATGACACCCAGGTATGTAAATACCAGAACCATGGATACCTCCTCCCCGTTGCAGGCAAAGCGTTTTATTTTAAGGGCCATTGGTCGCTTACCTGTGACCATGACATGAGATTTCTTATTGTTTACCTGGAGGTCTAGCGATTACATAAATTCCCCAAAAGCGTCCAGGTGTCTCTGCAGCCCTAGCCCTGTGCGGGCCAGTAACACTGTGTCGTCCGCGTAAAGAAGTACAGGTACCACAGAGTCCCCTACTTGCGGCTACACTCATTTCTCCTATACAGGGGTGTGAATAAATAATAGTTCAATTGATTGTTTGAATGGAATTGACCCTATTAGCTATTTCAGTGTCTGTGGGTTAATGGTAGGTTTGGTCTGATGTGGACCGACTGGAGCATTTCTCGCAGGTTGGACTGTTAATGTTCATATGACAAACTGGACAATCTAACTGTATAGCCTGACTATGGCTTTACATATTGTACGTACTTCATCCACTGGTAGTGTATCTATCTCTGGATGTGGAGTGTATATCGCTAAGACCGGCCAAGTCTCTCCTTCTATGCTGAGTGGATCGAGTCTCACAACAGATGTTGTGTGCGGGAGGGCGCCTTTAAACCAGTTTTTGTGTTGCTGGTAAGTTAACAGGACTTGAATGTCTTCGTATGGAGCGTATTCATCCGTTGGTTCAGCTACAACATGTGTGTGGAACAATTTAGTCACCAGATCTTTAGGTGGGAACTGAACCCAAGAATAGAATACCTCTGATCCAAAGACCTTGTGTGCCTCAATCATGAAGGTAACACACCACCTGTTAAGTGTACACCGTGTTCCAACAGCTTTACAGTTGCTGCATATCTGCAATTCTCTGTGATGTTAAGAGCATTTGCAAATTCATCTTCACGAGCTACCCGCGGGGTCAGTCATTTTTAAAAGAAAAGAGAAAAAATTAAGAGATAGGGTTCAGCACAATGTGGAGAACTTTTTATCCTTACAAGCTTGCTAAACCTTCAGCCAATATATAGAGTATATCTGCTCAGCTGAGGTGGATTTCCCTTCCAACTGCAGACGTCTCTGACAGGTGTGAGTAGGGTTTTCTGAGAAAGTACGACTGAACTACTCAGATTTTCACTGTTATGAACCAAACCAACATTGGTCACGCCATGTTGTGCAGTTCCTTGGAATCCCCAGGACCTGCACCTTTTGGATTACCTAAACAGAGGGTTTGGTGTCCCAATCGCTTCCGGACACCCCCACAGGATATGTCAGCTGTTAGACTAGCTAGCTCTACAGTGCCACAACCAACCCCCTGTATTCTACAGTGGTGTAGGTAGTTTCTGGCAACCACTGAACATGACAACCCAAATTCCTCAGGAATCAAGGAAAACAACACAATACATTTCGCACAGGCACTCGTGCTTGCTTTCTCTCAGAAAATACACAGGATGGCGATTAGGACATTTCAATAAGTATTTATTGATCCAGCGACAGCCTTGTGTAAAACATATGTGCTGAAACAATCAGGAGACAGAAGCATACGAAAGAGATTGCTAGTACCAATATAGTGAATAGTAGATGCATTGCTACCATAGTGCTAATAAGATGAACATAAGCAGTTCAGATCAAAACAGTAGCACTTGCATATTCCTAAAGTGCACACCCTAAGTAATCTGCATAAATGTACCTAGCCTAGATATGTATATGTAGCATGTATATGCACTATTAAAATTAAGTATGTACCGTGTCTCCAATTTCCTCATTGCCTGCTCCCTGTCGCCACCCTTTTTGGTTTTGGGGATAGTGTAAATGACATAATACGAGAGGTTATTTAAATTATTTTCATGGACCTCACGAAAATTTCGCGTGACAGGATATGTTGGGTTACAGTGTTTGATGGCCCGTATGTGTTGCAACACTCTTTTGCTCGCAGGCAATTTAGTGCTGCCCACATATCTTAGAAGACAGCTACATTCCAAGACGTAAATGGCATATTCCGTCTTGCAATGTAGGGGTTTAGAGATTTTAATCTCTTTATTGCTGAAAGCGGTACAATAACTTTGTTTTATTGATTCCATATTGGCACGCCTTGCAGGACCTGCATTTGGTAAAGCCATTAGTTTTTATAGGCCAATCGCTTGATGGTAATACTTCAGGATTACTAGAGACCAAGTCCCCATACAGTGATGGTGCCCTCCTAAAAGGTATGCTTGGTCTAGCTGGCATCTCAGCTCCTATTATTGGGTCCCTTCTTACTAGCGCCCAATTCTTGTTTATGATTTTAGATATCTCTTTTTCCTGTGAGCTAAACGGTATTATTAGCCTCACAGTGTCAGGGTTGCCAACAATCATGTCAACAGGTTCTCTGGCCTTTATTGGGACCAACAGAGTGTTTCTATCTAGTTTCTGGGTTTTATAAATGGCTGCTTGTACGATTTTGAGAGGGTAGACTCTAGCTAAAAATCTCTGTTTGCAGCCTAATTGAGCCTCAACTAGATCCGCCGGGTTACTGCAGATTCGTTTGATGTGCAGCATCTCCCCATAGGGGAGGCTGCTTATCAAATGCCGAGGATGGAAACTCGTAAAATGCAGAATAGAATTCCCCGCTGTTTCCTTTCTGAACAGCTTGGTCTCTAGCCTGTTGTTTACCACCTGTACCTGAACGTCCAAAAAATTAATCTGAGATGGGCTAACAGTAGATGTAAAATGTAGATTGATACAATTTTATTCAAACCATCTACCCATTTTTTGGCTTCTTCTTCAGTTCCCTCTCAATACAAAAAATAAATCATCACTGTATCTATAATACATCTTGACATGATCATCATATTGTTTAGCATGTGTGCCTTTGAGGACCAGCTCCTCCCACCAGCCCATAAAGATGCAGGCGTAGCTAGGGGAGAAGCTGGCCCCCATTGCCACCCCCGCATTTGTTGATAGTACATTTGGTTAAACATGAAAATATTATTGTTTAGACAGAATGTAACCATATCTAAAAGCATAGTATCATGTTGAGGGCAAGTGGCATTTCTTTTGTTCAAAAAGAATTCTAGGGCACGAAGACCATCTTTATGGTCTATACAGGTGTATAAAGAAGATACATCCAATGTTAAAAGATGATAATTAGGTCCCTATTCACAGTTTTTGATTTTATTTAAAAAATTACTCGTGTCTCTTAGATATGAGGCAAGTCCCATCACACTTTCTTGCAAAAAAAAGTCTATATATCGTGAAGTATTTTCTAACAGGCTCTTTCTTGCCGATATTATCGGTCGCCCTGGTGGTTTTGATGCATCTTTATGGATTTTCGGTATAAAATAGATGTTTGGGATGATCGGATGGTCATTTCTCATAAATTTATATTCGTCCAGGAAATAAGCTCGGTGCTTTTCCAAGCTACTAATTTCATATAAAAATAATTTGCTGTCTATAGCTGAAGCACTGCTTAGCCTGTAGCACATTCGATCATTTAACTGTGATTGAGATTCATTGATATATTCTTTCCTTGACCATAGCACCACGTTGCCCCCTTTGTCCGAATTCCTCACGATTACATCATTATTCTTTTTGAGCTTGGCAATCAGATTACGATATTGTCTGTTTCTGTATGACATTTTTTTCCTTATAGCGCAAGTCCTGTAATTTAGTTTTTTAATTTCTTCAGTAACTTGTTCATTAAAAATGTCAATGCCATCTCTCAAAAGTATAGGGTTAAATTTGAATTTGACTTTAAAGGGTGTAGTCCGTTTAGCTACAGTGATGGTACTAGCTGATTGACTGAGATCTGTGATGGTTGGGCTTCCCATGTCATCACAATAGTTTTCATTACGTAAAACATTGAGTACAGTGCATAGGGTTGCTTCCAAGTTTTGTGAGGGAGTGTTCTCAATTGCTATTGGATTTAAATCTTGTGAAATAGCTGCCTCTGGGGCATTCTTAGATTTGTTCATTGAGTGGAATTTACGCAACTGCAACTTTCTAATGAACTGGTATATGTCCATTCTTGTGTTTGCATAGTCGAAGTTCGATTCATTGCAGTAAGACAATCCTAACGACAGAATTTGAGTTTCTGCTTTGCTTAATACTGCTTCCATTAGGTTGTTGACATTTTTTTCTTCATTTTTATTGCTCTCAGGGCTTTTGTGGTTTATCGACGATTCCACCACCCCTTTCCGCATTTGTTGCTGTTGCCTCTGGGAGTCCCTGCATTTGTGGGCTTTGCGCGCTGGCCCCGCTTGTAGTTCTGTTTTTGTCGACTTGATTTCGCTGATTCCTCGGCCTTAGTGTTGCCAAGCGTTCCTCTACTAAAAATTAATTTCTTCGCCAGGAGAAGGAGTCGCATTGGTTATTACTGAAGATGCTGTGTTGTTCTCACCGTCCATATCACCTTCAATGGCGGAACTGAGGCTTGAGCATGATGACTCTGAAGCTTGCTTGGTTCCTGATATTCCAGCTTTTGCCCCATTGGTTCGTGTTGCCTTTGCCTATATATATATATATTCACTGAAAAAACCATAGGTTATAGACCATATATAGTTAGGAATTAGCATTTACAAAACCTTGAAAATTCACTGAAAAAACCATAGGTTATAGACCATATATAGTTAGGAATTAGCATTTAAAAAACCTTATTTTACTCACACAAAACCATTGAAATTCCATATATAGTTAGTTGCACTAACTATATATCGCGCACCCGCAATCCACTGCTGATGATGTCACATATTACATCATTCATGACATGGTCAGTGACATCACTGATGACATCACTGATGACATCTCAAATGACATCACGGATGACATCACTGATGACAACATCCAGTGACTGTGTGTTTCTGTAAAGTTAAAATATGTCTTACATATTGAAGAATGAGTGGAAGTATAAGTGTCTGGACGAAGGATTTAGTAGGTGCATGACTGAATGTATGAGTGAGTGATTAAATGTGTCTCACTGAGTGCATGGGTTAGTGACTAAACTGTCTTAATTTGTGCATCATTATGTCTGTTGTTCTGTAAACTGCAGCATGTGTTGATCAGTAGCTATATGAGTAACTATATGGGTTATTGATTGATTGCCCAAGTATTTGCATGGGAGACTGAGTGTGTGTGTGGCTGGCTGGGAGGTGTGTGACTCTGTGCAGATCAATGTGTACTTGTATCAATGATTGTATAAGAGAGTAAGTATGTGTTAGTATATGGTTGAAAACGTAAGGTGCTCTATGTTTAACTGTATAGATTAGAAAATGGAAGTGTGATTGATTCTTTACAGGACTGACTAGGTGTGTGAGTAACTCCATGGATGAGTGGCAGAGTGTGAGTGTCTGTATAGGTGTATGAGTGCATATGATAGTGTTGTAAAGATGATTGATTGTATGTATGAATGATTGTATGGGTGAATGAGTGAATGTGTGTGTAGACGTAGGAATCAGTGAGTGCGTATGTAGTAACTAGTATTGGTGTGTCAATGGTTTCAAAAATTATACTCTGTATTTAACACTGAGTGTAACAGAGGTTATATTAAAATGTGAGGAGATGCATTGTATTGTCACATGAATGATATCATCAGTGATGTGGTCATTGATGTCAAATGAGATGTCATCAGTGATGTCATCCGTGATGTCATTTGAGATGTCATCAGTGATGTCATCAGTGATGTCACTGACCATGTCATGAATGATGTAATATGTGACATCATCAGCAGTGGATTGCGGGTGCGCGATATATAGTTAGTGCAACTAACTATATATGGAATTTCAATGGTTTTGTGTGAGTAAAATAAGGTTTTTTAAAGGCTAATTCCTAACTATATATGGTCTATAACCTATGGTTTTTTCAGTGAATTTTCAAGGTTTTGTAAATGCTAATTTCTAACTATATATTGTCGTGTATTCCTATAGGTTCTGAATCGATCCCCCTATTCCTGACCCTATTCTGGTTAAACTAACTATCAAGTTAACTAACAGTCAGCCCATGAGGCAAGACAAGCCCCCATGATGCAGATACCGTTATCTGACGCAGTCACACTACAGCACAGGAACGTGTTATCTGATTAGGTCATAACGCTTGAGATCTAATTAGACAAGCGACATTCCTCCAGCCCCTGATAAGGCATACGACGTTCTCATAACAAATCAAACCTATGACAACCTGGAAAATCCGTGCGGCCATTGTTTTGATTTCACAGAGAACTTTAGTAAAGAATGTGCTAACGAGCAAGTCGTATGACATCTTTATTGACGTATCTATGTCCATCCTTACGTCAATCTCGGCACCTTTAAGGTATAAATATTGCCGATCTTGCCCTATGCAAACACACGCGTGGTGACAAGACGGAGCAGCCACACTTGCCGAAGCCGAGAGCAGAAGCAGACCCCGCTGGCGCAGCCCCGCCTTCCTGACGCGCTGAGAGACGCGCTGCTATCTCAAGCCGAGAGACCCAGCACCGGCGCTTCCGGGTAGCCCTCGCAGGCAGCCTGGAATATCGAGACCAGAGAACGAGATACCATTCCTCATTCATCCTAAATCCCAGGTACAGAACTGAATAACCCCTCACAGAGAATTCTTTAGTTATTCACTTGGCAAAAACAAACTTAACTTAAACTGTAACTTTCTATTCCCGCCCACGCATTAGACTTAGGTCAGGTACACGGGGTAGGCGTATTTAGAAACACCAGTTGAGTACGTTTAGTCAAATGTATATGTGTATGTAAATATATTTTAATCATTTCAAACATCATATGGCTCAGAAACCATATCAATGTTTTTACAGTATTATTTTATACTATTGTTTTTAATGTATGCACTTTACTTAACTATAAGTATTGCAATAATATCGATCCATTTCTCATGTATGAGAAAAGAGACTGATCAATAAATAACACCTTTTTATTGAACACGCCCGTCTCTTCCTTTTCTCTACATTCTGATGAGACTAAGAATGCACGTACTGACTGAGTAAAATAATTGCCTTGTGCTCACACGACTCTCGAGATTGACTCTTGATTAGGGGAGAGCAAAGTTGTCATGTTCTATGGTTGTCAGAAACTAAATCCCTTCTTGTCTAATCAGGGGAGTTAATTCTTTCCTGAACATTCGAGAAAGTTTCTAGCGAACTCTGAGCTACGCTGGCAAACCCAAAAATTAAGTCTAGTATCGACAGTAGTAGACCTAGTTAACGTCTGGTCTAGGCCTTTACTGCTGTAGGTATTATTCCAATGCGCAGAGCCTATTGGGAAGATAGGAACTACACTACATGGCGCCCAACGCGTTTGGAAAGGGCGATAAAACTAACGTAAGACATTTAGAGTAACTCAGTCGTGCTTTCTCACTCAGACCCCTTTTCCCATTGTACTCCAAAGACGTCTGGAGTGGGTGAAAGGTTATATCCTCCAAAACCTCGCAGGAGGGAACTCCTATGTATGGTTCTTGGTATAGTCAACGTTGAAGGATACACTGTTCCAAAATATTGTGCATCTAATCTCTGTTTCCATAAAGAAACCTGATCTGCAAACAACTATAATACCATCCGGTCAGTAAAATGACTGAAAGTGATGATGAAAGAGAAACAGTTAGATTAGCAACTGAACTCGCAGATGCTGATGCTACCATGCAAGCAGCAGACCCGAATATAACACTCATTCCGGTCATTAAAAGGAGATCTATAACCTTAAAACTTATAGAAAATGGACTGACACCTAGAGGTGGCACAGTCATATTCGTAATCGAGGCACACGAATATCGGCAGACAGAGGTATATTATTCATAGATACATTTTCCAGCAGCTAATGCTGTAACAAAGTACTTCCACTATTACAAAGTAGTGGAACCTCCTAATGAGTACACTCCTTTCGAGGAGGTGGAAGTACCACTCAAATTCCAAGAGCATTTGCTCTTATTTGATGGCGCCCTAATACATAACAATCACATTACAAGACTCGGTCCTTTAGGAAGACCAGGAGCAACGTGGCCGGTCTTAGCCGGATACACACCACATCCAGACATCGAAAGAATGCCTGCAGCAGAGCTGTTAATACAGCTAAAACAACTACTAAAAATTCATAGACAATTAGTTCAGTATGTAATGCGGACTTCAACAATTCAGCCAGCGATTAAACTTCCACAGCTGACCCCTCACCAGGGGAACACAAATAAAATTACACCACAGAACATCCAATCCTGCCTAGGTAAAGTTCCAGCTAAACGGGAACAAATACCATTCTGGTTGGCACAGAAAATTACCCAAATAGAGGCGGTGTTTCCTGACACCACCCCATTAGAAAAACACAGGATTCTGACTATATGTCTCCCAATGGGAATCGCACCACACATTGAGGACTGTGACACTTGGGGTACAGTCTTTGCTTCCATCTACACAAAAACGCACGGTGTTCCATCCATTTCGGTAATACCAGATGTGCTAAAACAAATTCAAGATGAATACGGTCCAGAACCTGCTTTAACTCTTGGAATGAAATTACTAAAAGACTTCAAGCAGGTCTCGGCTATATTATTAGCCAACATAAAAGGTGAAGCAGCAAACGTGGCGATCCGCCAGAGGTTAAAAGAGACAGATATAGCAGACCAACCAGCTGAAATTGCCAGAATCATAGAAAAATCCTATGAAGAACTAGGCAGAGATAGTCTAGGTGGAATACCAGTAAAACCGCAACTGACTACAAGTCCAGAAAAAATATTTTTTAATAATAATTCACCAAAAAAGAACTGGGATGGAAACAAACAATCCAATCCTAAAGAAAAGAAATTCCAGTCCCGAGGGAGGTCTCCCAGGCGAAGAGAGAAATCTCCAAACCAAAGACAGAGGTCACCGCAGAGGGACCCCTCTGGGAATAGATATAACCTTAGAAATAGGGATAATATTAAAAAACCTGATAGATATCAAGACATTGATACACGTCCCTCTCAATCTTTTCAGACTTCCTCGCAGAAATCGGAAAGAAGAGGACGATCAGAAGAGCACGCCAAGTCCAAAGACAAGGAACCTGCTCAGCTAAAAAAGAAATTACAATTTCCAAAAAAGAAGGTAGCCAGTATCAAGGTAGTTAACAATGCCGAGAATACTGAGGACACAACTGAAAAACGGAGAGTGGGCTCAGACAATGCTAGACAGCGCAGCAGAGGTGAGCATAGCTCACAAAGTCCTTATGAATCATCAGGAGACAGTGGACACGAATGAATATCTTCAAGTGGAAACTGCAGACACCAGAGTTAGCAAACCCCACAAGATATACGAGATAACATTACGTATAGAGGGAGATAAGACTAGGAAAATAAGGGGACTATTTTGGGATAATCTCTCCAAGGGCTATGATATCCTTCTAGCTGAAAAAGACTGGCCACCAGAATTTGTCAGGGAGTGCCCTCATGGCGAAGAAGTAATTATGCCTGCCTTCTCGAATCAAATCCCGATTCATAAAAAATACACACTTGCTAGAAAGTGGGCAGTGGCCTTAGCACCTGCTTTATATAAAAATCATGTAGGATGGGATGAGGATTCTCCTCCTCACAAAATCCAGTTAAAATCACAACCTACTGCACAAAGGCAGTACCCAATTAAGCAAGAAGCTAAAAAACAGGTAAATGAAATACTAGATCAGCTAGAATACCAGGGGGTGATTGAAACTTGCACCTCACAAATGAACAATCCTTTGTTTCCGGTCTCCAAACCAGACAATTCATATTGTCTAGTTTTGGATTACCGACACCTTAACACATGTTGCAAAACCTTTGCAGTGCAAAACTCACACAGTGCTGCACTAATGAATAACATAGTGCGCAAAAAATACAAAACAACCTTGGACATCTCCAATGGATTCTTTTGTCAAAACATAGCACCAGAGAGCAGATATTTAACTGCATTCTCAGTAAATGGCACTCAAAAAGAATTCTGTCGGTTAGCCCAGGGGTACAAGAACAGCCCGGGGGTATTCTCAGCGAGAGTAACAGAATTACTACAACTATATGATGATGAAGCATTATCCTATGTCGATGACATTTACTTAACAGATGATGACTTGGAGACTCACTTGAAAAGGGTGAACACCATAATACTTGGGTTCGCTGCAGAGGGTTACAAATTCAACTTCAAAAAATCCAGAATTGCCCATCTGACAGTCTTGTATGTAGGATATGAATTATCAAGCATAGCATGGTTGACAACTTTAAAAAAAAAAAAAAAAAAGAAATCTAAAATATGAAAAGACGTATCCTCTGCCAATCGACATTCTGCCTCTACGACATTACGCCTGTGTAATTTATACAGACGGACATGCTCAACCCTCCGTTTGGGGAGAGCATGCATACAACCCCACATGTGAGATTACAAAAGAATTGTGGCGCGGAGGTAAACTAAGACCTCTATTAACAAAATCACACTCAGTAGAAACTAATTCAGAACAACAAACTGAAATAATAGCTTTGAAAATGGCGCTAGATAATGCGGATCGCGAATTCCCGACACTTATAGTGTCAGATTCATATTACTGCGTCAAATCATACAACAAGGATTTGCAGACATGGATTCAAAACGGTTACAAAGATGACACAGATGCACCAATAAAGCAGAAACTGCTCTGGGAACAAATAGCTCTTTTACAAAAAGAACTACCAAAGACTCACGTGACACACTCACTGAGTCACCAGCGTGATGGCGTTCACGTTGTAGGGAATTCATTGGCTGAAACAGCCGCAGCGGCAGCCACTAAATCGGCTCCCGTAGTTCGGAAAAAGCGTACATTAAAATACATTGACGGTGAAACATTGCTGGCGGTGAAAACGTCATCAAACGGCGACTGCTCAGCACTACCGATCAACTATCCACTCAATTATACATACATAATCGATGCAAACTCCGTCCCTTTTGCTCGAATCCCTGGAGTGGGGGATAGAGTGATTCCAAACATGGACAGGAGAAACTTGTTAATCGCAGACGCACACATGGGCGAGGGTCTCAGACACCTTAAATTAAAAGATTCTCTGGAAGAATTACAATCACGGTACTGGTGGCCAGGCATGAGCCTGCACTACACCATGTTTGTAAAAAACTGCCCAAACTGCAACAGAGATCGCAGTGGGGAGAGAAGCAGTTTAATACCTCGTCGTATCAAGGCAGATAATATTACCAGCAAAAAGAATGGCTTGCGATTAACATATACAGGCTAGTTTCCACTTATAATGTAGATCACCAGCACTCGGCTGACGTCCGGACTATTATACAAGATTTGCGAGTCTAAATGGCATATACGCTAAGAGCATGTTACGTTTGACCATTGTTTTCACTCAGGCATACCAACCTGGGGGGAAACATGGCCAAATGAGCACAGTCCAGCGGGAATCTTCTCACTTCCTTCCTGAGGGTACGGGATGGTGTAAAGAAAAAACCAAGGCAGAAAGCAATCTATAATGGAAAGGATATTAGGTTCGGGAGCTGGGTGGGTCAAACATCTAATAAGTGTCCAACGTAGTCTAAATAACTTGCCAAGAAATTCTCTGAAGGGATTCAGTCCGTACGAATTATTATTTGGAACTAGGATGATGATCTCTGACCTTGATAGTCAGACTTCAGTGGTGAAAGAAAAAACCTTTGATGTCAAAGACCGTTTGGCTATTTTGCAGGACTTAAACAAAACAAGAAAAGACCTGAGCAACATACAGTTGAAACAACAGCCAACAACCACTGAAGAATCACCACCTGTCCCAGCAAGACCTGTCTGGATTCCAAAAGTCGGGGATCTAGTCAGGGAGAAGATCGCGGTAAAGAAGGAATTTGGGCCTTCCTACAGAAAAGCAGTTCCTGTCTTGTCTGTCAACGGGACAAGATCAGTTGTACTACCGCCACTTGCTGGAAAAAAGGAGAACCGAGTTGTATCCATCGACCTGGTAAAACCACAACATGTGGCCGATAACAAACGGTAGGCCAAGTGGACTCCCAATAAGTAGCAGAACACCAAGGTTTGCTACCAGCACAGAGGTCCTATCAAAAAGGCTCATCACATTCGAAACGCCTGCAGAAGAACAAGAAGGACTATGCAACAATGCAATAGAACTCAGACCTCTGAAAACCCAAATAAAGACATTTAGCAGAGACACACCAATCTATACTGAAGTACCAAGTGAAAATGCAAAAAACAAAAATCCTGAACCAATTGGAACAATTGACAGAACTGCATCCGGTTACTTCATCAACTTCGATGATTCCTCTGACGGCTTCAGTGAATCAAAGACACAGCCATCATCAAAATCCTTTAAAGACAAAGCGAAGGAACTTTTGAAACAACTGAAAGAAACATATCTGATTTCTCCATGGATTGAATTTTGGGTGGGTTTTGGTGCATTTATCCTCATACTTTGGCTCATCATGGTATTTACTTTGGGACGCTTCATTGAGGGAAAATATGCTAAAATGGACACAGCAAGTCAGAACATCAACTTGATCCTCAAACCACACACATCTTCACACGTCGAGAAAAGAGAACTTTCTTCAGAACTTTCTTCAGCCAACTTCACAGCCAATCCGATACCTGGTGGGGTAGCCTGGGACAACACTGACTATGAAATTTATGGTCCGGTCGAGATCCTGAAATATCCACACCAAATCAAGATCTCCTTGAGTGATTTTGCAAAACCAAACTCATTTGCTGATGATTGGGACTTCGAAAGCATTAACAACATGATGTCTGACTTAGTAATGTCTGCTAAATTTACAAAACATGATTATTTGCAAGGTTCTACAAATTATGATAGTATGTATTGCTATAACCATTATGGTAACCATTTTTTACATAAATCTGCACAACCTAGCAATGTTTTAAATTATAATCAATGGGAACATTGTGCTACACCTCCAAAAGGGAGCTCTAGAACCGTGTATGACAAATATTCATATTTTTCAGGTTTTAACACAAGTAATGCTGAAACATTTTATTTTAAATTGTCAAACAAGACAGGGATGAAAACCATGATAACCAACACAAAATTGATTTATTCAGACTCATTCTTTGAACAAATGAATACTTTTGGATTTGATTATTGGGACAAAAATGTTGATTTGAAAAGTGTTTGGGGTACAAAAGAATGGCAAGTACAGGGTATAGAAGCTTTGTTTAGAGCCTGCATGATCCCAGAACAAATGATATTTTTAAATGACACTGTTCAACAAACCACCTGTCTTGGCTTAGCCAAAATCAAAGATTTAAATAAACCGTCTATTCCAAAGCCAACAATGTTTAGCAATAGCTCTGATACAGATGAAGAGATAGACGTAAACCAGATATTAAACCAAAACAGAACATATCCTGATTGGAAACAATGGTTGATCTGGCCCACAGATACAAATAACTGTCAAGACAGATTCCTGAATAAAACACAAGGTTTCAAAATGACCAGGCCAGACCCTAGATATCCTCAAAGACATCACCCAGGGATAATAACAACCTACAGTGTGGGCAAATTATGCCTTCAGTGGCTACAAACTTCCACACTGCCTGAAATTAAGCAACACCTAACTTTACTTACTGATGGTGCTGACTTGCGTGATTTCATTCTGGGACCACGCAAACAGCGTCAAAAGCGTTTCATAGCAGCCTCTGTATATGCAGCATACAATGAGGCCTGGAAGGTTACTCAAATTGAAACAGCAGAAAGAATACGGGAAATTGACCGTATTAATTTGGAAAAATCACTTTCTGTAGTGGACAATGGGTTAATGACTCTGTCCTCCAGAATTTTTTCATTGGACAGCATTGTGTCTTCAGCAATCGATATATTATCGCAAGACTTACTGTTATTACAACATGGTCAGTCACAATTGCGTTCTATTGTACAGCTTGGCTGGACGTTACAAAATCTGCGTTCAGGCTATGTGCCTTGGCGTTTAATCAACACAACGTCACTATTCCAAATCTTTAACCTTACTGATAGACAAATCGGTATGGCGCAAAAGGGTGCTGATTATACAATCTTGATTCAGAAAAGGGGGTGGTGATGAACAGAGTGTCTGAATTAAGCAGACCACTCTTACCCAGTCCAAAGATCAGGGCTTGATCCATCACCTTTATTTAGCTCACTGCCCCATCCCAGCTCAGAACCTGGCTATATGCAAATTAGTCTGTCCCTGGCCCAGTGCATCATGGGAACAGGGCAGACCAAACTACCAAGCCAATTCTTCACCAGAAAGGAGACAAGCTTCCGGGGACCGGTTTCTGCCATTTCAGGCGTCGTCGGCCCGGCTTGCTTGAATCCTGATGGAGCAGTGAGCAAGGGACTCATGCCAGGGACAGACTAATTTGCATACAGCCAGGTTCTGAAACTGGGATGGTGCAATGAGCTAAAAAACGGTGTTGGATCTAGCCCTGATCTCTTGACTGGGTGAGAGTATTCTGCTTAATTCAGAGACTCTGTCCATCACCACCCCTTGTTGTAAATATTTTTGTCCACCCTAAGCGTGGAAGGGTATACTCAGATGTGAGTCCCTTGCTCATTGCACCATCAGGATTCAAGCAAGCCGGGCCGAAGACGGCTGAAATGCCAGAAACCGGTCCCCGGAAGCTTGTTTCCTTCCCAGTGTAAGAATTGGCTTTTGTAGTCTGGTCTGCCCTGTTCCCATGATGCACTGGGCCAGGGACAGACTAATTTGCATACAGCCAGGTTCTGAAACTGGGATGGTGCAATGAGCTAAAAAACGGTGTTGGATCTAGCCCTGATCTCTTGACTGGGTGAGAGTATTCTGCTTAATTCAGAGACTCTGTCCATCACCACCCCTTGTTGTAAATATTTTTGTCCACCCTAAGCGTGGAAGGGTATACTCAGATGTGAGTCCCTTGCTCATTGCACCATCAGGATTCAAGCAAGCCGGGCCGAAGACGGCTGAAATGCCAGAAACCGGTCCCCGGAAGCTTGTTTCCTTCCCAGTGTAAGAATTGGCTTTTGTAGTCTGGTCTGCCCTGTTCCCATGATGCACTGGGCCAGGGACAGACTAATTTGCATACAGCCAGGTTCTGAAACTGGGATGGTGCAATGAGCTAAAAAACGGTGTTGGATCTAGCCCTGATCTCTTGACTGGGTGAGAGTATTCTGCTTAATTCAGAGACTCTGTCCATCACCACCCCTTGTTGTAAATATTTTTGTCCACCCTAAGCGTGGAAGGGTATACTCAGATGTGAGTCCCTTGCTCATTGCACCATCAGGATTCAAGCAAGCCGGGCCGAAGACGGCTGAAATGCCAGAAACCGGTCCCCGGAAGCTTGTTTCCTTCCCAGTGTAAGAATTGGCTTTTGTAGTCTGGTCTGCCCTGTTCCCATGATGCACTGGGCCAGGGACAGACTAATTTGCATACAGCCAGGTTCTGAAACTGGGATGGTGCAATGAGCTAAAAAACGGTGTTGGATCTAGCCCTGATCTCTTGACTGGGTGAGAGTATTCTGCTTAATTCAGAGACTCTGTCCATCACCACCCCTTGTTGTAAATATTTTTGTCCACCCTAAGCGTGGAAGGGTATACTCAGATGTGAGTCCCTTGCTCATTGCACCATCAGGATTCAAGCAAGCCGGGCCGAAGACGGCTGAAATGCCAGAAACCGGTCCCCGGAAGCTTGTTTCCTTCCCAGTGTAAGAATTGGCTTTTGTAGTCTGGTCTGCCCTGTTCCCATGATGCACTGGGCCAGGGACAGACTAATTTGCATACAGCCAGGTTCTGAAACTGGGATGGTGCAATGAGCTAAAAAACGGTGTTGGATCTAGCCCTGATCTCTTGACTGGGTGAGAGTATTCTGCTTAATTCAGAGACTCTGTCCATCACCACCCCTTGTTGTAAATATTTTTGTCCACCCTAAGCGTGGAAGGGTATACTCAGATGTGAGTCCCTTGCTCATTGCACCATCAGGATTCAAGCAAGCCGGGCCGAAGACGGCTGAAATGCCAGAAACCGGTCCCCGGAAGCTTGTTTCCTTCCCAGTGTAAGAATTGGCTTTTGTAGTCTGGTCTGCCCTGTTCCCATGATGCACTGGGCCAGGGACAGACTAATTTGCATACAGCCAGGTTCTGAAACTGGGATGGTGCAATGAGCTAAAAAACGGTGTTGGATCTAGCCCTGATCTCTTGACTGGGTGAGAGTATTCTGCTTAATTCAGAGACTCTGTCCATCACCACCCCTTGTTGTAAATATTTTTGTCCACCCTAAGCGTGGAAGGGTATACTCAGATGTGAGTCCCTTGCTCATTGCACCATCAGGATTCAAGCAAGCCGGGCCGAAGACGGCTGAAATGCCAGAAACCGGTCCCCGGAAGCTTGTTTCCTTCCCAGTGTAAGAATTGGCTTTTGTAGTCTGGTCTGCCCTGTTCCCATGATGCACTGGGCCAGGGACAGACTAATTTGCATACAGCCAGGTTCTGAAACTGGGATGGTGCAATGAGCTAAAAAACGGTGTTGGATCTAGCCCTGATCTCTTGACTGGGTGAGAGTATTCTGCTTAATTCAGAGACTCTGTCCATCACCACCCCTTGTTGTAAATATTTTTGTCCACCCTAAGCGTGGAAGGGTATACTCAGATGTGAGTCCCTTGCTCATTGCACCATCAGGATTCAAGCAAGCCGGGCCGAAGACGGCTGAAATGCCAGAAACCGGTCCCCGGAAGCTTGTTTCCTTCCCAGTGTAAGAATTGGCTTTTGTAGTCTGGTCTGCCCTGTTCCCATGATGCACTGGGCCAGGGACAGACTAATTTGCATACAGCCAGGTTCTGAAACTGGGATGGTGCAATGAGCTAAAAAACGGTGTTGGATCTAGCCCTGATCTCTTGACTGGGTGAGAGTATTCTGCTTAATTCAGAGACTCTGTCCATCACCACCCCTTGTTGTAAATATTTTTGTCCACCCTAAGCGTGGAAGGGTATACTCAGATGTGAGTCCCTTGCTCATTGCACCATCAGGATTCAAGCAAGCCGGGCCGAAGACGGCTGAAATGCCAGAAACTGGTCCCCGGAAGCTTGTTTCCTTCCCAGTGTAAGAATCGGCTTTTGTAGTCTGGTCTGCCCTGTTCCCATGATGCACTGGGCCAGGGACAGACTAATTTGCATACAGCCAGGTTCTGAAACTGGGATGGTGCAATGAGCTAAAAAACGGTGTTGGATCTAGCCCTGATCTCTTGACTGGGTGAGAGTATTCTGCTTAATTCAGAGACTCTGTCCATCACCACCCCTTGTTGTAAATATTTTTGTCCACCCTAAGCGTGGAAGGGTATACTCAGATGTGAGTCCCTTGCTCATTGCACCATCAGGATTCAAGCAAGCCGGGCCGAAGACGGCTGAAATGCCAGAAACCGGTCCCCGGAAGCTTGTTTCCTTCCCAGTGTAAGAATTGGCTTTTGTAGTCTGGTCTGCCCTGTTCCCATGATGCACTGGGCCAGGGACAGACTAATTTGCATACAGCCAGGTTCTGAAACTGGGATGGTGCAATGAGCTAAAAAACGGTGTTGGATCTAGCCCTGATCTCTTGACTGGGTGAGAGTATTCTGCTTAATTCAGAGACTCTGTCCATCACCACCCCTTGTTGTAAATATTTTTGTCCACCCTAAGCGTGGAAGGGTATACTCAGATGTGAGTCCCTTGCTCATTGCACCATCAGGATTCAAGCAAGCCGGGCCGAAGACGGCTGAAATGCCAGAAACCGGTCCCCGGAAGCTTGTTTCCTTCCCAGTGTAAGAATTGGCTTTTGTAGTCTGGTCTGCCATGTTCCCATGATGCACTGGGCCAGGGACAGACTAATTTGCATACAGCCAGGTTCTGAAACTGGGATGGTGCAATGAGCTAAAAAACGGTGTTGGATCTAGCCCTGATCTCTTGACTGGGTGAGAGTATTCTGCTTAATTCAGAGACTCTGTCCATCACCACCCCTTGTTGTAAATATTTTTGTCCACCCTAAGCGTGGAAGGGTATACTCAGATGTGAGTCCCTTGCTCATTGCACCATCAGGATTCAAGCAAGCCGGGCCGAAGACGGCTGAAATGCCAGAAACCGGTCCCCGGAAGCTTGTTTCCTTCCCAGTGTAAGAATTGGCTTTTGTAGTCTGGTCTGCCCTGTTCCCATGATGCACTGGGCCAGGGACAGACTAATTTGCATACAGCCAGGTTCTGAAACTGGGATGGTGCAATGAGCTAAAAAACGGTGTTGGATCTAGCCCTGATCTCTTGACTGGGTGAGAGTATTCTGCTTAATTCAGAGACTCTGTCCATCACCACCCCTTGTTGTAAATATTTTTGTCCACCCTAAGCGTGGAAGGGTATACTCAGATGTGAGTCCCTTGCTCATTGCACCATCAGGATTCAAGCAAGCCGGGCCGAAGACGGCTGAAATGCCAGAAACCGGTCCCCGGAAGCTTGTTTCCTTCCCAGTGTAAGAATTGGCTTTTGTAGTCTGGTCTGCCCTGTTCCCATGATGCACTGGGCCAAGGACAGACTAATTTGCATACAGCCAGGTTCTGAAACTGGGATGGTGCAATGAGCTAAAAAACGGTGTTGGATCTAGCCCTGATCTCTTGACTGGGTGAGAGTATTCTGCTTAATTCAGAGACTCTGTCCATCACCACCCCTTGTTGTAAATATTTTTGTCCACCCTAAGCGTGGAAGGGTATACTCAGATGTGAGTCCCTTGCTCATTGCACCATCAGGATTCAAGCAAGCCGGGCCGAAGACGGCTGAAATGCCAGAAACCGGTCCCCGGAAGCTTGTTTCCTTCCCAGTGTAAGAATTGGCTTTTGTAGTCTGGTCTGCCCTGTTCCCATGATGCACTGGGCCAGGGACAGACTAATTTGCATACAGCCAGGTTCTGAAACTGGGATGGTGCAATGAGCTAAAAAACGGTGTTGGATCTAGCCCTGATCTCTTGACTGGGTGAGAGTATTCTGCTTAATTCAGAGACTCTGTCCATCACCACCCCTTGTTGTAAATATTTTTGTCCACCCTAAGCGTGGAAGGGTATACTCAGATGTGAGTCCCTTGCTCATTGCACCATCAGGATTCAAGCAAGCCGGGCCGAAGACGGCTGAAATGCCAGAAACCGGTCCCCGGAAGCTTGTTTCCTTCCCAGTGTAAGAATTGGCTTTTGTAGTCTGGTCTGCCCTGTTCCCATGATGCACTGGGCCAGGGACAGACTAATTTGCATACAGCCAGGTTCTGAAACTGGGATGGTGCAATGAGCTAAAAAACGGTGTTGGATCTAGCCCTGATCTCTTGACTGGGTGAGAGTATTCTGCTTAATTCAGAGACTCTGTCCATCACCACCCCTTGTTGTAAATATTTTTGTCCACCCTAAGCGTGGAAGGGTATACTCAGATGTGAGTCCCTTGCTCATTGCACCATCAGGATTCAAGCAAGCCGGGCCGAAGACGGCTGAAATGCCAGAAACCGGTCCCCGGAAGCTTGTTTCCTTCCCAGTGTAAGAATCGGCTTTTGTAGTCTGGTCTGCCCTGTTCCCATGATGCACTGGGCCAGGGACAGACTAATTTGCATACAGCCAGGTTCTGAAACTGGGATGGTGCAATGAGCTAAAAAACGGTGTTGGATCTAGCCCTGATCTCTTGACTGGGTGAGAGTATTCTGCTTAATTCAGAGACTCTGTCCATCACCACCCCTTGTTGTAAATATTTTTGTCCACCCTAAGCGTGGAAGGGTATACTCAGATGTGAGTCCCTTGCTCATTGCACCATCAGGATTCAAGCAAGCCGGGCCGAAGACGGCTGAAATGCCAGAAACCGGTCCCCGGAAGCTTGTTTCCTTCCCAGTGTAAGAATTGGCTTTTGTAGTCTGGTCTGCCCTGTTCCCATGATGCACTGGGCCAGGGACAGACTAATTTGCATACAGCCAGGTTCTGAAACTGGGATGGTGCAATGAGCTAAAAAACGGTGTTGGATCTAGCCCTGATCTCTTGACTGGGTGAGAGTATTCTGCTTAATTCAGAGACTCTGTCCATCACCACCCCTTGTTGTAAATATTTTTGTCCACCCTAAGCGTGGAAGGGTATACTCAGATGTGAGTCCCTTGCTCATTGCACCATCAGGATTCAAGCAAGCCGGGCCGAAGACGGCTGAAATGCCAGAAACCGGTCCCCGGAAGCTTGTTTCCTTCCCAGTGTAAGAATTGGCTTTTGTAGTCTGGTCTGCCATGTTCCCATGATGCACTGGGCCAGGGACAGACTAATTTGCATACAGCCAGGTTCTGAAACTGGGATGGTGCAATGAGCTAAAAAACGGTGTTGGATCTAGCCCTGATCTCTTGACTGGGTGAGAGTATTCTGCTTAATTCAGAGACTCTGTCCATCACCACCCCTTGTTGTAAATATTTTTGTCCACCCTAAGCGTGGAAGGGTATACTCAGATGTGAGTCCCTTGCTCATTGCACCATCAGGATTCAAGCAAGCCGGGCCGAAGACGGCTGAAATGCCAGAAACCGGTCCCCGGAAGCTTGTTTCCTTCCCAGTGTAAGAATTGGCTTTTGTAGTCTGGTCTGCCCTGTTCCCATGATGCACTGGGCCTGGGACAGACTAATTTGCATACAGCCAGGTTCTGAAACTGGGATGGTGCAATGAGCTGAAAAACGGTGTTGGATCTAGCCCTGATCTCTTGACTGGGTGAGAGTATTCTGCTTAATTCAGAGACTCTGTCCATCACCACCCCTTGTTGTAAATATTTTTGTCCACCCTAAGCGTGGAAGGGTATACTCAGATGTGAGTCCCTTGCTCATTGCACCATCAGGATTCAAGCAAGCCGGGCCGAAGACGGCTGAAATGCCAGAAACCGGTCCCCGGAAGCTTGTTTCCTTCCCAGTGTAAGAATTGGCTTTTGTAGTCTGGTATGTTCCCATGATGCACTGGGCCAGGGACAGACTAATTTGCATACAGCCAGGTTCTGAAACTGGGATGGTGCAATGAGCTAAAAAACGGTGTTGGATCTAGCCCTGATCTCTTGACTGGGTGAGAGTATTCTGCTTAATTCAGAGACTCTGTCCATCACCACCCCTTGTTGTAAATATTTTTGTCCACCCTAAGCGTGGAAGGGTATACTCAGATGTGAGTCCCTTGCTCATTGCACCATCAGGATTCAAGCAAGCCGGGCCGAAGACGGCTGAAATGCCAGAAACCGGTCCCCGGAAGCTTGTTTCCTTCCCAGTGTAAGAATTGGCTTTTGTAGTCTGGTCTGCCCTGTTCCCATGATGCACTGGGACAGGGACAGACTAATTTGCATACAGCCAGGTTCTGAAACTGGGATGGTGCAATGAGCTAAAAAACGGTGTTGGATCTAGCCCTGATCTCTTGACTGGGTGAGAGTATTCTGCTTAATTCAGAGACTCTGTCCATCACCACCCCTTGTTGTAAATATTTTTGTCCACCCTAAGCGTGGAAGGGTATACTCAGATGTGAGTCCCTTGCTCATTGCACCATCAGGATTCAAGCAAGCCGGGCCGAAGACGGCTGAAATGCCAGAAACCGGTCCCCGGAAGCTTGTTTCCTTCCCAGTGTAAGAATTGGCTTTTGTAGTCTGGTCTGCCCTGTTCCCATGATGCACTGGGCCAGGGACAGACTAATTTGCATACAGCCAGGTTCTGAAACTGGGATGGTGCAATGAGCTAAAAAACGGTGTTGGATCTAGCCCTGATCTCTTGACTGGGTGAGAGTATTCTGCTTAATTCAGAGACTCTGTCCATCACCACCCCTTGTTGTAAATATTTTTGTCCACCCTAAGCGTGGAAGGGTATACTCAGATGTGAGTCCCTTGCTCATTGCACCATCAGGATTCAAGCAAGCCGGGCCGAAGACGGCTGAAATGCCAGAAACCGGTCCCCGGAAGCTTGTTTCCTTCCCAGTGTAAGAATTGGCTTTTGTAGTCTGGTCTGCCCTGTTCCCATGATGCACTGGGCCAGGGACAGACTAATTTGCATACAGCCAGGTTCTGAAACTGGGATGGTGCAATGAGCTAAAAAACGGTGTTGGATCTAGCCCTGATCTCTTGACTGGGTGAGAGTATTCTGCTTAATTCAGAAACTCTGTCCATCACCACCCCTTGTTGTAAATATTTTTGTCCACCCTAAGCGTGGAAGGGTATACTCAGATGTGAGTCCCTTGCTCATTGCACCATCAGGATTCAAGCAAGCCGGGCCGAAGACGGCTGAAATGCCAGAAACCGGTCCCCGGAAGCTTGTTTCCTTCCCAGTGTAAGAATTGGCTTTTGTAGTCTGGTCTGCCCTGTTCCCATGATGCACTGGGCCAGGGACAGACTAATTTGCATACAGCCAGGTTCTGAAACTGGGATGGTGCAATGAGCTAAAAAACGGTGTTGGATCTAGCCCTGATCTCTTGACTGGGTGAGAGTATTCTGCTTAATTCAGAGACTCTGTTCATCACCACCCCTTGTTGTAAATATTTTTGTCCACCCTAAGCGTGGAAGGGTATACTCAGATGTGAGTCCCTTGCTCATTGCACCATCAGGATTCAAGCAAGCCGGGCCGAAGACGGCTGAAATGCCAGAAACCGGTCCCCGGAAGCTTGTTTCCTTCCCAGTGTAAGAATTGGCTTTTGTAGTCTGGTCTGCCCTGTTCCCATGATGCACTGGGCCAGGGACAGACTAATTTGCATACAGCCAGGTTCTGAAACTGGGATGGTGCAATGAGCTAAAAAACGGTGTTGGATCTAGCCCTGATCTCTTGACTGGGTGAGAGCATTCTGCTTAATTCAGAGACTCTGTCCATCACCACCCCTTGTTGTAAATATTTTTGTCCACCCTAAGCGTGGAAGGGTATACTCAGATGTGAGTCCCTTGCTCATTGCACCATCAGGATTCAAGCAAGCCGGGCCGAAGACGGCTGAAATGCCAGAAACCGGTCCCCGGAAGCTTGTTTCCTTCCCAGTGTAAGAATTGGCTTTTGTAGTCTGGTCTGCCCTGTTCCCATGATGCACTGGGCCAGGGACAGACTAATTTGCATACAGCCAGGTTCTGAAACTGGGATGGTGCAATGAGCTAAAAAACGGTGTTGGATATAGCCCTGATCTCTTGACTGGGTGAGAGTATTCTGCTTAATTCAGAGACTCTGTCCATCACCACCCCTTGTTGTAAATATTTTTGTCCACCCTAAGCGTGGAAGGGTATACTCAGATGTGAGTCCCTTGCTCATTGCACCATCAGGATTCAAGCACGCCGGGCCGAAGACGGCTGAAATGCCAGAAACCGGTCCCCGGAAGCTTGTTTCCTTCCCAGTGTAAGAATTGGCTTTTGTAGTCTGGTCTGCCCTGTTCCCATGATGCACTGGGCCAGGGACAGACTAATTTGCATACAGCCAGGTTCTGAAACTGGGATGGTGCAATGAGCTAAAAAACGGTGTTGGATCTAGCCCTGATCTCTTGACTGGGTGAGAGTATTCTGCTTAATTCAGAGACTCTGTCCATCACCACCCCTTGTTGTAAATATTTTTGTCCACCCTAAGCGTGGAAGGGTATACTCAGATGTGAGTCCCTTGCTCATTGCACCATCAGGATTCAAGCAAGCCGGGCCGAAGACGGCTGAAATGCCAGAAACCGGTCCCCGGAAGCTTGTTTCCTTCCCAGTGTAAGAATTGGCTTTTGTAGTCTGGTCTGCCCTGTTCCCATGATGCACTGGGCCAGGGACAGACTAATTTGCAACAGCCAGGTTCTGAAACTGGGATGGTGCAATGAGCTAAAAAACGGTGTTGGATCTAGCCCTGATCTCTTGACTGGGTGAGAGTATTCTGCTTAATTCAGAGACTCTGTCCATCACCACCCCTTGTTGTAAATATTTTTGTCCACCCTAAGCGTGGAAGGGTATACTCAGATGTGAGTCCCTTGCTCATTGCACCATCAGGATTCAAGCAAGCCGGGCCGAAGACGGCTGAAATGCCAGAAACCGGTCCCCGGAAGCTTGTTTCCTTCCCAGTGTAAGAATTGGCTTTTGTAGTCTGGTCTGCCCTGTTCCCATGATGCACTGGGCCAGGGACAGACTAATTTGCATACAGCCAGGTTCTGAAACTGGGATGGTGCAATGAGCTAAAAAACGGTGTTGGATCTAGCCCTGATCTCTTGACTGGGTGAGAGTATTCTGCTTAATTCAGAGACTCTGTCCATCACCACCCCTTGTTGTAAATATTTTTGTCCACCCTAAGCGTGGAAGGGTATACTCAGATGTGAGTCCCTTGCTCATTGCACCATCAGGATTCAAGCAAGCCGGGCCGAAGACGGCTGAAATGCCAGAAACCGGTCCCCGGAAGCTTGTTTCCTTCCCAGTGTAAGAATTGTCTTTTGTAGTCTGGTCTGCCCTGTTCCCATGATGCACTGGGCCAGGGACAGACTAATTTGCAACAGCCAGGTTCTGAAACTGGGATGGTGCAATGAGCTAAAAAACGGTGTTGTATCTAGCCCTGATCTCTTGACTGGGTGAGAGTATTCTGCTTAATTCAGAGACTCTGTCCATCACCACCCCTTGTTGTAAATATTTTTGTCCACCCTAAGCGTGGAAGGGTATACTCAGATGTGAGTCCCTTGCTCATTGCACCATCAGGATTCAAGCAAGCCGGGCCGAAGACGGCTGAAATGCCAGAAACCGGTCCCCGGAAGCTTGTTTCCTTCCCAGTGTAAGAATTGGCTTTTGTAGTCTGGTCTGCCCTGTTCCCATGATGCACTGGGCCAGGGACAGACTAATTTGCATACAGCCAGGTTCTGAAACTGGGATGGTGCAATGAGCTAAAAAACGGTGTTGGATCTAGCCCTGATCTCTTGACTGGGTGAGAGTATTCTGCTTAATTCAGAGACTCTGTCCATCACCACCCCTTGTTGTAAATATTTTTGTCCACCCTAAGCGTGGAAGGGTATACTCAGATGTGAGTCCCTTGCTCATTGCACCATCAGGATTCAAGCAAGCCGGGCCGAAGACGGCTGAAATGCCAGAAACCGGTCCCCGGAAGCTTGTTTCCTTCCCAGTGTAAGAATTGGCTTTTGTAGTCTGGTCTGCCCTGTTCCCATGATGCACTGGGCCAGGGACAGACTAATTTGCATACAGCCAGGTTCTGAAACTGGGATGGTGCAATGAGCTAAAAAACGGTGTTGGATCTAGCCCTGATCTCTTGACTGGGTGAGAGTATTCTGCTTAATTCAGAGACTCTGTCCATCACCACCCCTTGTAGTAAATATTTTTGTCCACCCTAAGCGTGGAAGGGTATACTCAGATGTGAGTCCCTTGCTCATTGCACCATCAGGATTCAAGCAAGCCGGGCCGAAGACGGCTGAAATGCCAGAAACCGGTCCCCGGAAGCTTGTTTCCTTCCCAGTGTAAGAATTGGCTTTTTTAGTGTGGTCTGCCCTGTTCACATGATGCACTGGGCCAGGGACAGACTCATTTGCATACAGCCAGGTTCTGAAACTGGGATGGTGCAATGAGCTAAAAAACGGTGTTGGATCTAGCCCTGATCTCTTGACTGGGTGAGAGTATTCTGCTTAATTCAGAGACTCTGTCCATCACCACCCCTTGTTGTAAATATTTTTGTCCACCCTAAGCGTGGAAGGGTATACTCAGATGTGAGTCCCTTGCTCATTGCACCATCAGGATTCAAGCAAGCCGGGCCGAAGACGGCTGAAATGCCAGAAACCGGTCCCCGGAAGCTTGTTTCCTTCCCAGTGTAAGAATTGGCTTTTGTAGTCTGGTCTGCCCTGTTCCCATGATGCACTGGGCCAAGGACAGACTAATTTGCATACAGCCAGGTTCTGAAACTGGGATGGTGCAATGAGCTAAAAAACGGTGTTGGATCTAGCCCTGATCTCTTGACTGGGTGAGAGTATTCTGCTTAATTCAGAGACTCTGTCCATCACCACCCCTTGTTGTAAATATTTTTGTCCACCCTAAGCGTGGAAGGGTATACTCAGATGTGAGTCCCTTGCTCATTGCACCATCAGGATTCAAGCAAGCCGGGCCGAAGACGGCTGAAATGCCAGAAACCGGTCCCCGGAAGCTTGTTTCCTTCCCAGTGTAAGAATTGGCTTTTGTAGTCTGGTCTGCCCTGTTCCCATGATGCACTGGGCCAGGGACAGACTAATTTGCATACAGCCAGGTTCTGAAACTGGGATGGTGCAATGAGCTAAAAAACGGTGTTGGATCTAGCCCTGATCTCTTGACTGGGTGAGAGTATTCTGCTTAATTCAGAGACTCTGTCCATCACCACCCCTTGTTGTAAATATTTTTGTCCACCCTAAGCGTGGAAGGGTATACTCAGATGTGAGTCCCTTGCTCATTGCACCATCAGGATTCAAGCAAGCCGGGCCGAAGACGGCTGAAATGCCAGAAACCGGTCCCCGGAAGCTTGTTTCCTTCCCAGTGTAAGAATTGGCTTTTGTAGTCTGGTCTGCCCTGTTCCCATGATGCACTGGGCCAGGGACAGACTAATTTGCATACAGCCAGGTTCTGAAACTGGGATGGTGCAATGAGCTAAAAAACGGTGTTGGATCTAGCCCTGATCTCTTGACTGGGTGAGAGCATTCTGCTTAATTCAGAGACTCTGTCCATCACCACCCCTTGTTGTAAATATTTTTGTCCACCCTAAGCGTGGAAGGGTATACTCAGATGTGAGTCCCTTGCTCATTGCACCATCAGGATTCAAGCAAGCCGGGCCGAAGACGGCTGAAATGCCAGAAACCGGTCCCCGGAAGCTTGTTTCCTTCCCAGTGTAAGAATTGGCTTTTGTAGTCTGGTCTGCCCTGTTCCCATGATGCACTGGGCCAGGGACAGACTAATTTGCATACAGCCAGGTTCTGAAACTGGGATGGTGCAATGAGCTAAAAAACGGTGTTGGATATAGCCCTGATCTCTTGACTGGGTGAGAGTATTCTGCTTAATTCAGAGACTCTGTCCATCACCACCCCTTGTTGTAAATATTTTTGTCCACCCTAAGCGTGGAAGGGTATACTCAGATGTGAGTCCCTTGCTCATTGCACCATCAGGATTCAAGCACGCCGGGCCGAAGACGGCTGAAATGCCAGAAACCGGTCCCCGGAAGCTTGTTTCCTTCCCAGTGTAAGAATTGGCTTTTGTAGTCTGGTCTGCCCTGTTCCCATGATGCACTGGGCCAGGGACAGACTAATTTGCATACAGCCAGGTTCTGAAACTGGGATGGTGCAATGAGCTAAAAAACGGTGTTGGATCTAGCCCTGATCTCTTGACTGGGTGAGAGTATTCTGCTTAATTCAGAGACTCTGTCCATCACCACCCCTTGTTGTAAATATTTTTGTCCACCCTAAGCGTGGAAGGGTATACTCAGATGTGAGTCCCTTGCTCATTGCACCATCAGGATTCAAGCAAGCCGGGCCGAAGACGGCTGAAATGCCAGAAACCGGTCCCCGGAAGCTTGTTTCCTTCCCAGTGTAAGAATTGGCTTTTGTAGTCTGGTCTGCCCTGTTCCCATGATGCACTGGGCCAGGGACAGACTAATTTGCATACAGCCAGGTTCTGAAACTGGGATGGTGCAATGAGCTAAAAAACGGTGTTGGATCTAGCCCTGATCTCTTGACTGGGTGAGAGTATTCTGCTTAATTCAGAGACTCTGTCCATCACCACCCCTTGTTGTAAATATTTTTGTCCACCCTAAGCGTGGAAGGGTATACTCAGATGTGAGTCCCTTGCTCATTGCACCATCAGGATTCAAGCAAGCCGGGCCGAAGACGGCTGAAATGCCAGAAACCGGTCCCCGGAAGCTTGTTTCCTTCCCAGTGTAAGAATTGGCTTTTGTAGTCTGGTCTGCCCTGTTCCCATGATGCACTGGGCCAGGGACAGACTAATTTGCATACAGCCAGGTTCTGAAACTGGGATGGTGCAATGAGCTAAAAAACGGTGTTGGATCTAGCCCTGATCTCTTGACTGGGTGAGAGTATTCTGCTTAATTCAGAGACTCTGTCCATCACCACCCCTTGTTGTAAATATTTTTGTCCACCCTAAGCGTGGAAGGGTATACTCAGATGTGAGTCCCTTGCTCATTGCACCATCAGGATTCAAGCAAGCCGGGCCGAAGACGGCTGAAATGCCAGAAACCGGTCCCCGGAAGCTTGTTTCCTTCCCAGTGTAAGAATTGGCTTTTGTAGTCTGGTCTGCCCTGTTCCCATGATGCACTGGGCCAGGGACAGACTAATTTGCATACAGCCAGGTTCTGAAACTGGGATGGTGCAATGAGCTAAAAAACGGTGTTGGATCTAGCCCTGATCTCTTGACTGGGTGAGAGTATTCTGCTTAATTCAGAGACTCTGTCCATCACCACCCCTTGTAGTAAATATTTTTGTCCACCCTAAGCGTGGAAGGGTATACTCAGATGTGAGTCCCTTGCTCATTGCACCATCAGGATTCAAGCAAGCCGGGCCGAAGACGGCTGAAATGCCAGAAACCGGTCCCCGGAAGCTTGTTTCCTTCCCAGTGTAAGAATTGGCTTTTGTAGTCTGGTCTGCCCTGTTCCCATGATGCACTGGGCCAGGGACAGACTAATTTGCATACAGCCAGGTTCTGAAACTGGGATGGTGCAATGAGCTAAAAAACGGTGTTGGATCTAGCCCTGATCTCTTGACTGGGTGAGAGTATTCTGCTTAATTCAGAGACTCTGTCCATCACCACCCCTTGTTGTAAATATTTTTGTCCACCCTAAGCGTGGAAGGGTATACTCAGATGTGAGTCCCTTGCTCATTGCACCATCAGGATTCAAGCAAGCCGGGCCGAAGACGGCTGAAATGCCAGAAACCGGTCCCCGGAAGCTTGTTTCCTTCCCAGTGTAAGAATTGGCTTTTGTAGTCTGGTCTGCCCTGTTCCCATGATGCACTGGGCCAAGGACAGACTAATTTGCATACAGCCAGGTTCTGAAACTGGGATGGTGCAATGAGCTAAAAAACGGTGTTGGATCTAGCCCTGATCTCTTGACTGGGTGAGAGTATTCTGCTTAATTCAGAGACTCTGTCCATCACCACCCCTTGTTGTAAATATTTTTGTCCACCCTAAGCGTGGAAGGGTATACTCAGATGTGAGTCCCTTGCTCATTGCACCATCAGGATTCAAGCAAGCCGGGCCGAAGACGGCTGAAATGCCAGAAACCGGTCCCCGGAAGCTTGTTTCCTTCCCAGTGTAAGAATTGGCTTTTGTAGTCTGGTCTGCCCTGTTCCCATGATGCACTGGGCCAGGGACAGACTAATTTACATACAGCCAGGTTCTGAAACTGGGATGGTGCAATGAGCTAAAAAACGGTGTTGGATCTAGCCCTGATCTCTTGACTGGGTGAGAGTATTCTGCTTAATTCAGAGACTCTGTCCATCACCACCCCTTGTTGTAAATATTTTTGTCCACCCTAAGCGTGGAAGGGTATACTCAGATGTGAGTCCCTTGCTCATTGCACCATCAGGATTCAAGCAAGCCGGGCCGAAGACGGCTGAAATGCCAGAAACCGGTCCCCGGAAGCTTGTTTCCTTCCCAGTGTAAGAATTGGCTTTTGTAGTCTGGTCTGCCCTGTTCCCATGATGCACTGGGCCAGGGACAGACTAATTTGCATACAGCCAGGTTCTGAAACTGGGATGGTGCAATGAGCTAAAAAACGGTGTTGGATCTAGCCCTGATCTCTTGACTGGGTGAGAGTATTCTGCTTAATTCAGAGACTCTGTCCATCACCACCCCTTGTTGTAAATATTTTTGTCCACCCTAAGCGTGGAAGGGTATACTCAGATGTGAGTCCCTTGCTCATTGCACCATCAGGATTCAAGCAAGCCGGGCCGAAGACGGCTGAAATGCCAGAAACCGGTCCCCGGAAGCTTGTTTCCTTCCCAGTGTAAGAATTGGCTTTTGTAGTCTGGTCTGCCCTGTTCCCATGATGCACTGGGCCAGGGACAGACTAATTTGCATACAGCCAGGTTCTGAAACTGGGATGGTGCAATGAGCTAAAAAACGGTGTTGGATCTAGCCCTGATCTCTTGACTGGGTGAGAGTATTCTGCTTAATTCAGAGACTCTGTCCATCACCACCCCTTGTTGTAAATATTTTTGTCCACCCTAAGCGTGGAAGGGTATACTCAGATGTGAGTCCCTTGCTCATTGCACCATCAGGATTCAAGCAAGCCGGGCCGAAGACGGCTGAAATGCCAGAAACCGGTCCCCGGAAGCTTGTTTCCTTCCCAGTGTAAGAATTGGCTTTTGTAGTCTGGTCTGCCCTGTTCCCATGATGCACTGGGCCAGGGACAAACTAATTTGCATACAGCCAGGTTCTGAAACTGGGATGGTGCAATGAGCTAAAAAACGGTGTTGGATCTAGCCCTGATCTCTTGACTGGGTGAGAGTATTCTGCTTAATTCAGAGACTCTGTCCATCACCACCCCTTGTTGTAAATATTTTTGTCCACCCTAAGCGTGGAAGGGTATACTCAGATGTGAGTCCCTTGCTCATTGCACCATCAGGATTCAAGCAAGCCGGGCCGAAGACGGCTGAAATGCCAGAAACCGGTCCCCGGAAGCTTGTTTCCTTCCCAGTGTAAGAATTGGCTTTTGTAGTCTGGTCTGCCCTGTTCCCATGATGCACTGGGCCAGGGACAGACTAATTTGCATACAGCCAGGTTCTGAAACTGGGATGGTGCAATGAGCTAAAAAACGGTGTTGGATCTAGCCCTGATCTCTTGACTGGGTGAGAGTATTCTGCTTAATTCAGAGACTCTGTCCATCACCACCCCTTGTTGTAAATATTTTTGTCCACCCTAAGCGTGGAAGGGTATACTCAGATATGAGTCCCTTGCTCATTGCACCATCAGGATTCAAGCAAGCCGGGCCGAAGACGGCTGAAATGCCAGAAACCGGTCCCCGGAAGCTTGTTTCCTTCCCAGTGTAAGAATTGGCTTTTGTAGTCTGGTCTGCCCTGTTCCCATGATGCACTGGGCCAGGGACAGACTAATTTGCATACAGCCAGGTTCTGAAACTGGGATGGTGCAATGAGCTAAAAAACGGTGTTGGATCTAGCCCTGATCTCTTGACTGGGTGAGAGTATTCTGCTTAATTCAGAGACTCTGTCCATCACCACCCCTTGTTTTAAATATGATTATACAATCTTGAGCATTGAAAAACTAGAAAGATTACCAATGACAATGTCAGAACGACCTGTCAGTGAATGGATAATACACGGAATCATAAATATTCCAATCTCAACCTTCAGGTTTCAATACTGCCAAAAATATATACAGGCTGGCATGTACGAGAAATTGGGAAAGGGGTACCTTAAAACAACTTGGAACCTGCCCTATTCACATGCATGTGTCAGTAATAAAGGACAGAAAGTGTTTCTTAGTGGCAACAATTGTGCTATGTCACTAAGCGGCACGCTTCTGTGTAACGGTATTAGTTTGCACGGAGCCTGTGAAGGGAATTCATACAACCTTTCATGTCACCAGCAAGGCGCACCTGCAACTGAAATAGAACCATTCTTTCAAAGACTCTATAATGGGAGTTACATTCTTATTGTAGACCGCAGATGTTGTAGTCTTAGGCCCGGGACTCCTTATCTAGTCACTACGACGGCGAAGGTCAAGTGCAGTGGACGTTCTTTGTTCCCCAGCTTCTTTCCAGACAGGGAGGCAAGGGCATGGCCCAATTTGAAAATGACTTCTATTCGAATAGATACTTTAAGCAGAATGAAAACAGTGCTTCTACAGACGCCTACAAGGCTCACGTCATCAAAAGAAACGTATGATCTACAAGTCGCAAGGACGACTGCAGAGATACATACATTATTATCAACTAATTCCCCCGTACATTTCGCGGAAATCCTGAGCGAAATCTTAAATATTTCTGATACCAATGGGATCTCAGGGGTATTTAAGACAGTATTTTCGATGGCATTAACACCATTCAAAGCCATACTGGGTATTTTTCCAGATTTCATCCATTCGATTTTTGGCGGACTTCCCCTGATCCTGGGACTAATTGCAGGAATCCTATTCTTAGTCCTTATTTTTCGTTATGGCAACCCATGTCACAGATCAAACTCTCGCGACAATGGAAGAGACGATCCTAGCCATTGGATACCGGGACCGGATATCAAAAATCCTGGGACTCTCCCGGCTTAGAGACCTGAACATGACTTGGTTTCTATCATTTCGACCAATGTGGCAAAGGTGTGTTTTACCTGTACTAAGGTGTCTGCTATGCAGAGAAGAATGCGTGTTAGACACCTGTCTGACGCTACAATCGGATGCGCCAGTGGATGCAGATACACTGTTGGTTCCTACCAAGGTTCACGCTTTGTGCTGCCCTCAAAGGCTGCCAATCCTGATGACGGCATTCCTGGAATCTTCACCACTACGATTGAAGAGTAGTGAAGTTCAAGATGAAAGCAGCATCGAACAGGTACGACCTTCTGTCAGCAATGCGAATCAGAATGCCAATGGAGGCAATCATGCGCATGAATGCATGGTTACACCTATTTCCGACTTAGTGGAACTTTCCCATGAAGCTGTTGACAGTTTTTTCGAAAGCCTGAATGATATGATGTTCTCTCCAGAACAGAAATAGAGACTTTTGAGTAAACTCGCACACGGCGTTCCCTGAATTCGGCCTTCAACTTTAAAAATAAAGTCACATGAACAATTTTTCCCACCAGTTCAACGACAACAATTTTTTAGCAGCCCCAAATTTTTTTTTACAAAATTTTCGGGACAGTTATCTTCTGCTTAAAGTAAGAAACTATTCCTAGAGAACTAAGATTTCTATTTTTAGATACTTTATAGACTTTAGTTGCCCGCTGGGATGTTCACAAATATTTTATTATGTGATGAAATGGTCTCGAACTTCCTTTCTGTATAGCTATATTAAGAGCCATTTCATGTGTATTTCTCAAATACCAAATTAGCAATAATGCATACAAATGCGTGTTTACTTTTGCATTTAATTCATAGCTTAAGTGCATACAAAATATATGACTGCAATTTTTCAGTATATTTGAAAATTTCAAAATGCATTTATGTATTTTGGGGTGGTAAGGTATACACTATTCTCTATAGTATGTTGTACTATGTTATACTATGCATAGATTAGTAAATATGACCATAGTTAGCGTGGAGTGGGTGTCGTGTATTCCTATAGGTTCTGAATCGATCCCCCTATTCCTGACCCTATTCTGGTTAAACTAACTATCAAGTTAACTAACAGTCAGCCCATGAGGCAAGACAAGCCCCCATGATGCAGATACCGTTATCTGACGCAGTCACACTACGGCACAGGAACGTGTTATCTGATTAGGTCATAACGCTTGAGATCTAATTAGACAAGCGACATTCCTCCAGCCCCTGATAAGGCATACGGCGTTCTCATAACAAATCAAACCTATGACAACCTGGAAAATCCGTGCGGCCATTGTTTTGATTTCACAGAGAACTTTAGTAAAGAATGTGCTAACGAGCAAGTCGTATGACATCTTTATTGACGTATCTATGTCCATCCTTACGTCAATCTCGGCACCTTTAAGGTATAAATATTGCCGATCTTGCCCTATGCAAACACACGCGTGGTGACAAGACGGAGCAGCCACACTTGCCGAAGCCGAGAGCAGAAGCAGACCCCGCTGGCGCAGCCCCGCCTTCCTGACGCGCTGAGAGACGCGCTGCTATCTCAAGCCGAGAGACCCAGCACCGGCGCTTCCGGGTAGCCCTCGCAGGCAGCCTGGAATATCGAGACCAGAGAACGAGATACCATTCCTCATTCATCCTAAATCCCAGGTACAGAACTGAATAACCCCTCACAGAGAATTCTTTAGTTATTCACTTGGCAAAAACAAACTTAACTTAAACTGTAACTTTCTATTGCCGCCCACGCATTAGACTTAGGTCAGGTCCACGGGGTAGGCGTATTTAGAAACACCAGTTGAGTACGTTTAGTCAAATGTATATGTGTATGTAAATATATTTTAATCATTTCAAACATCATATGGCTCAGAAACCATATCAATGTTTTTACAGTATTATTTTATACTATTGCTTTTAATGTATGCACTTTACTTAACTATAAGTATTGCAATAATATCGATCCATTTCTCATGTATGAGAAAAGAGACTGATCAATAAATAACACCTTTTTATTGAACACGCCCGTCTCTTCCTTTTCTCTACATTCTGATGAGACTAAGAATGCACGTACTGACTGAGTAAAATAATTGCCTTGTGCTCACACGACTCTCGAGATTGACTCTTGATTAGGGGAGAGCAAAGTTGTCATGTTCTATGGTTGTCAGAAACTAAATCCCTTCTTGTCTAATCAGGGGAGTTAATTCTTTCCTGAACATTCGAGAAAGTTTCTAGCGAACTCTGAGCTACGCTGGCAAACCCAAAAATTAAGTCTAGTATCGACAGTAGTAGACCTAGTTAACGTCTGGTCTAGGCCTTTACTGCTGTAGGTATTATTCCAATGCGCAGAGCCTATTGGGAAGATAGGAACTACACTACAATATGGTCTATAACCTATGGTTTTTTCAGTGAATTTCATTGGTTTTTTAAAAGCTAATATCTGTAGCTGTAAAATGTATTCTTCTTTAAATCCAAAAATATATTTTATATGTTTATTAATAAAAAAATTTTAAATATTTTTTTTGTTTCGCTCCCGGTTCGCGAACCGGGAAGCTTTCCCTTAGCTCAATTTGATGCCGCGACCCGGTCCGCGAACCGGTAAACGTTCCGTTAGCGCAACTGCCGCGTTAGAAATCAACATCGTGACGTGTCGCGGAAGCGCGACGTATCACGTTGTCGCGTAATGCGTCTTATGACGCGCTGCGTTAGCGCACCCGGAAGTGCTCCGGGGCGCGAACCGAGGAGCGAAGCGCAGCTCCCCGGAAGCGATCCGCGGCGCGTCGCAAAAGCGCGACGTATCGCATTGCCGCGTAATGCGTCTTATGACGCACCGCGTTAGCGCACCCGGAAGTGCTCCGGTGCGCGAACCGAGGCGCGAAGCGCAGCGACCCGGAAGCGATCCGGGGCGCGTTCCGCAGCGCGTAACATAAGCGTGAGAGGTCATGTGACTTGTTAATAAAACTTTTCATTGGTTCATTTAACTTTTGGTTTCATAATCATGTAAGGCTAGGTCAGGTGACCTAAAAATAACACTTTTCATTGGTTTAGAACTATTGTTTTTCCCAAATGATGAAAACCCCTCCTTCTTTCCTCACTCTGACTTTCATCATTGTGAGAGGAAGACCTTTATTCATAGTAGAGCAATGGCTTCAGTACTTGCTTCAGCTGGTGCACCCCCACCACCACCTCCACCTCCTCATGGGAAGAGAGGACCACCTCCCCAGGTCATCACCAACACAGAGGAGGAAGAGGAAGAAATAGAGGAAGAGGAGAAAGAAGGACCACAGTTCTTAGAAGAGGTGCCCCGGGTTTCCCATAGGAAAGCCAGTTTCATTTGGCAGTTTTTTTCAATCCCTCCAGGGCAGAAGAAAGTGAATGCGAGGTATGTCACCTGCCTCATTTGCAAAGAGAAATTATCAAGAGGGACTGATAAAAAGTATAGCTATGGGAACTATACCATGCATCGGCACATGAGCAGGTGGCATCCACTCAATTACAGCCGGGCGGAAATTTGTGACATGGAACAAAACCCAACAGCAACTCCTGTGGCCAGGTCAACCTCGTTAATCTCATTGACAGCAGCAGAGGCACGGGAAACCGTGCCAAACATCCAGGATAATTTTGGGCATATGAAATTTACTTGTCTGCACTGCGGTGCATTGATATCATGTGGCAACATGAGTATTAATTCCATCAACCTGGCTTATAACAATCATAATTGCCCTAACAACCGCCCCACACAGTAATTTTTTTTTTGCTCCTGTTGAGCCCTTTTCAATGCCTGTTTTTGTTGTTTCCCCCCCAAAAAAAACCAAAAAAAACATAAATTGTTCAAAAAATACAAAAAAAACAAAAAATGTTCAAAAAATAAAAAAAATATATAAAACAACAAAAACATTAAAAAAAAAGTTCTTTTCAGAACTACCTCCCCTTTCAAAAAAAATTGCTAGAATGTTTAGCACTCTGGCAAGCTCTATTTCTTTTAGTTCGCTTCCCAGTTCGCTTCCCGGTTCGCGAACCGGGAGCGAACCAAAAAAATGTTTTTTAAAAAAAAAAGAAGAGTAAGTATAAGGAAAGTAAACAGAGAGTGATGTTAAAAGAAAGACAGCTATAGGGAGTAAACCAGAGATACTGTTTAATAGATCTATTTACCGAAGAAAAGACGGAAGAGGGTATAATTGTGGAAAACAAAATAGATAAGGAAGTGAAAAAAAAAAAGAGAGTAGAACAATAACAAAGAAGAGTTTCTTGGAGAATGTGAGTGAATGTTCAAAATAAGATTAAAACATGGGGAATAACAGAGAGACAAAATAGAAAACAGAAAACAAAAAATAACAGAAAAAGATTAATTGAAACAGCAAAGAAATGTAAATAACATAGAGCCATATCATCAACATAGGCAATAAAAGTTTTGCAGCTTTTATCGGCAGAAATATGTCACCAAAGCCGCTTTTGCGGCAGAAAACTGCCGCTAAAACCACTTTTGCACCAGTTTTCTGCCAATAAAAACAGCAATAATTTTATTGGCTGTGTTCATAATATGCCCCTTAGTGTGCTTCAACTACACAGAGAAAGCATTATGAACAAGTAGTGAAAAAGTGATCAGTCAAAGACACTAAGAGTAATAGAGACGGAGTGAGTGAACAAGAGTGAGGAACTATGAGAAGAGAGGGACTGAGAAAAAGAGTGGAAGGAGTTGAGTAAGTAGGTAAAAGAGAAAGGAATGAGGAAAGTAGCAAAGGCAGGAAACTGAGGGTTAAAGAAATAAAGCTGTGGAACTAATAGTAGGTGAATGTGATAGAAATGTAACAAAAAGAATACAAAACATTTACCTTATAATTGTCGTTAAATTACTCACTTTTTGTTTTTATACTTTCAATCTGTGAAAGAGAGAACAGACATTTGAAAAATATTAAAACATGTATTTAAAAATTACAAAAGACAAGGGAAAAGATTGAAGGACAAACAGTTTTTCAACAACTTTGACACTGACAGAAGCTTCTGCTTCTCCAGGCCCCCTACACAGTCCTAAAGATATACATTTTAAACTAACAGTATCTTGATGCAGATGAAGTGAGGCCTATCTTAAAACATGGTGCATCTTTTGCACTGCTGTTGTCTCAGAAAAGTGTCGCAAGACACTAACATTTTAAATGATTGCTTCAGGATGCCAATAAGATGTGTCCTATCCAGAGGTTTGTTTGAGGTGAGACCTACTCAGGGTTCCAAATGAAATTTCGAGTTGTTTGAAGAGAACAGAGGACATAATACATGTGGAGGCCTACCAACGAAGTGATTAATGTCCACTGCACTCTTGAACAAATGTCAGACCTCCTCTGTCTCCAGGAACAGGCCTAAACCTCATCTACACAATGTGGTGTGTAATGTTAGGAAACACAGGTAATATAATTGAAAAACATGCAAATTTTTTTGCTCATTCCACAATCATATGACCTGTGTTTCCTTTGCTTAGGTATCTCATTGTGGAAATGTAGTCTATCATATGAAAGACTACGTAGAATATGAGCACTGTATGCAAGAACTTTGACACTTACAGAAGCCTCTCCTTCTCCATGCCTCCTACACAGTTCTAAATGTACATCATAAATGGAAACAGTACAGAATTCATTATACATGTTAAATGGTTTATTTTTGCTGTTCTCAGAATGTATCAAATTTCACTAAAAACAGTGACTTGAAGGTATTCATCATATAACAGTGGGGAAAAAAAAACACAATCAAAATGATTGTGTTTAAAAAACCCATACAACATAACAAATCAGAATTCAGAACTCCTTAAAGTTAACTTACTTTCCATGACGTCAAAGGATGTCCTATGAACAGCTTACACTCTGTTGTGCTGTTATTACTTTCAGCCCGCCACTTTCTGAAAGAAAACCTCCATCGTTTTGAAAAACATGTTACATACAATAAATGACTTCTTGCTCTCTACCACAAGTTTCCACAAGGCCAAATCTTGTCAGAGCCATTTATAACTCTTGGATTTCTTGTAAGCCAATCCCGTCATTTGGCATTTCCGCAACTTTCAGAATTAAAATGTTGAAGATCATTTTCACAATCCTGGACTAGTAATATCTTCCCCTTCTTCCTCAGTCATGTTCTACATTTCCTATGACACTGATACTGCTTACTATGAAGCAGACTTACACTACCTCTATGACTACTACAATTATTTAATTCTCTACATCACTTTTAATCACAAAGCAATGTAAAACAGTAGACAGCATTGCAGACTTACATTCCCTCTACTCTATGTTTTGATTGGCTGCTTCAATTAGCTTATAAAAAGAAATAGTTTTTCTGAACTCATTCAAAGTGCACTTATTTCTCCATGACGTCCAGTCTTATGGTTAGAAGTTATGTCTCTGAACTACACTTATCCTCAAGGCCAAATCGTGTAGGAGCCATTAGAACTTCTTGAAATTCCTCAGAGCACATCCCGAGATTCTTTCCCTAAAATTTTGGTTTTAAAAACACCAGGTAAGAGTTTTTAAGGTCATACGGCAATTTTTTTTTGAAAATTAAAACAGAATCATTGCAGAATGACCAGCCATTTCTAGACTTTAAATAAGCTGTGTAATGTCCTGATGTTATTGAAGGACCGTCATGATATATAATTGCTGCAGTTACAAAAGTCCTTCCTGATATTGACAACTGCGAAGCTACAAAATTTTTAATTAAAGTTGTCAATTTTGTTCCATCAGGCCTACATCGTTGGAACATTAAAATGACATACTGGCCATATGTTCGTATAAATAATGTGGACATCATTTCAGATTTACATTGGCTACACTCCATGTTGTGATCAGCTGCTTTTACTAGCTTATTAAAGGAGACTGATTTACTGTCTGGCAAAGTTAAATATATAAATCTTTCTGAGTCTACACTAGTAGTACTTGATACCATACAGTTCTCGCAGTCATGCTGCCATTGATAAGAAAGCCCAAACAGCTGATCTACATCTACACCTTCAGCATGCAATACATCAAGCATATACATTAAAAACTCCTGACAATCTTGCTCAATATTTTGAGAGAATTGTGTTTGGCCTGAACATCTTTCTAACAGATTTCGAATTTCAGACACACTTTCTATGTTTGTTCTATCAGTGCTACATTTTTCTAAGACAGAATTTAACAAACTGCAAAATCTTTGATCAGAATTGACCACAATCTCTTCTTTTACATTTTCTAGAGAAAACAAAACATTAACCACTACATTAGCATAGCAGTTGACACCAGAACTGTTTTCAAATTGAAAACCAACAACATCTTCAACAGAATCCTTTTTGTTTCTGCTTATAATTTCAGGTTCATCGACTTTTCGTCTTTTTGCTACAACCTCCCCAGTATTGGTCACATTTCTTCGTTTCCGGCCTACCACACGTTTCTCAAACAAAGGATATTGAGGCAAATGTGGCGCATACTCTCTTCTTAACCTATTGTATTCCTTAACACAATCTAGATCCGCACAAATGCTTGTGACATCACACTCAATCAAGTACAATCCCGATAAAGTTCTAACTCGTGACAATGCCACATATGCCATACCCTCCTTGAACACAGAACTGCCAATATTCACCAATGCACTGTCTACACTTAAACCTTGCAATTTATGGATTGTCACCGCATATGCTAAGCAAACAGGAAACTGCTTACGGCGAACATATAAGTCTTTTACAAGCAAAAATCTAGCAGAACAACGACCAATTAGCTGTACTTCCTCAATGCCATCAAATTTAATTTTTAAAAATTCAATTCCATCTCTATTTCTGTATTTTACAAAATCAACAACATTACCCATTGATCCATTTACCAGACCTCTTTCAACATGTAAATTCCTTCTTAAAATTATACGGCAGTTCAAGCACACATTCAGAGTCTTTTCAAAACCTGCAGTTTTAGATATACTCTTCTCTAATGAATCCAATTTTGTTTTCAGATTCTCAGACAAAATAATTGTTGATCCCATATGCTCTACTCTGTCAATAGCTTCCAGTTTCACAATCTCTTGCTTTTCTAAATGCAACATTTTGTTGTTGAATTTGGCACATTCTGCAAGAGTTGGCATCAAACATATTCCAGATTTCTTCTCAGTAATTTTCTGAAAAATATTCTCAGGCACAACATCTTGTTCTGGATATAAATTTGACAGTAATCGTGCATGTAAAGCTTCTTTCCCATGCTCGGTCACTTTTCCAATTCTAACATCTTGTAGAATAGTCTTGTAAACTTCATCCTTCGCCTGACGCATATTTTCATGCAGTTCAGCATAATTGAAGTTTAACCATATATTGACGTTGCCAATGCTGCCTAGGCACTTCCTGGTATCTTCATGCGTGAGCATTTTGAACACAGGTTGCCCTTTCACTGGTGTCAGCAGCAGAAGATCTCCGAAAACAATGATGTGTTTGCCACCAAATAACACTTCATACTCTGTTTTGAGAACTTCTTGCATTCTCAAATGCACAAAGGCAAGCATGACATTGGAAACCATGCTTACTTCGTCAATGATAAGAAGTTTCATTTTCCTCAAGATTCTTGAAACTTCAAAACAAGCATCTCCAGATAGCTTGTGATATTGTAATTTGTTGTCATGCTCCACTGGCAGCATCAGTAAACGATGTAAAGTAATCCCTTTAATGTTATGTGCTGCCAGTCCAGTTGGAGCGGTGACAACACAAGACAGCGATGACTCTGTCCTTTCCTGCAAATAACATGAAATTGCTTTTATAAGGAAACTTTTTCCAGTTCCCGCTTCTCCACTCACGTACAGTCGGACAGGCTTCAACGACGTACATGAGCACTCTTTCTTGTCATGACTTAATCCATGATCAATTTGCATGGTAACTTCGTCATATATTTTCCTCTGCTCAACGTTGAGTTGTCTTTCCAACTCTTCTAAGTTAACCGCATCCTCCTGAGCATGTGCCATGGCTCTTTCCACTTCATTCATAGCAGTGGCAGCTTCATTTTCGATAACAGGTCCTCCTAGTGGATCCTGACTCAATGAAGCAGAACTCTGACTGTCCTGAGAACTGTCTCTGGCAATCTCGGCTGCAATCATTGCTTCCTGCTCAATTTCCGCATTCAACATTTCTACATATTTGGGAAAAGCAGGACATTCTATGGTCTCCTTGGCGGCATTGAAAGAGTCTTCGTAACAGAGAAAATCTCCAAGCAGTTCCTCTTCTGCACGCCAAGGCTTGAAAAGTTGCAAAAGTGCTAAATAGAAAAACTCCTTTTTTTCAGGAGATTCGCCACTCAATTTTCGATGGTTTACCAAGTGGCATTTTCTTTGCTTGACCAGACATCCCTCACTTCCTATTACAGCATACACTCCTTTCTCAGTATCTTCTTTGATGTTCCTCTTGAATATGTAATTTTGAAGAACCTCATATAAACAAACATTCTCGAGGTGAATGCTTCGATTTGGATAATATGTATCCAACATGTTGGTTTTCAAAATGTCGGTACTGTTTGGCTCCTTTTCCGCCAAATACTCAATTTCCCGCACAGGTTTGAGAACTCGATTACGCGTTGCAGCAAGACCAAGACTCGCCCAAACGATACTCCTGGACTTGGCATAGAGACTTGCTGAAGACAACCGGTCAGAACATTCGTACGCTCCAATTTCTCGATGCGACAACATCTTCAGACTGAAACTGTACAACTTCTTGCTGAGGCTCTTTTCATGGGAAATGTCCTCCCACATATCCTTCAATTCTGTCTTCTCTTTTTTGGTGATGTAAGACGTCACATACCGAGCCACAGCCATACAGTTATCAGCCACAAACTGTATATCCATGTTAGCATTCCACATGGACAAAACCACCGGGTTGTAGTCATTGATGTACTTGGACTCTTCGTTCCTCTTCAAATTGTATGTGTTTTTAGGTGATTTCTTCATCACATTATGTCGCAGCGAAGACATCAAACTGTTTACTCTTCCTTTAGAAATCACCGGTCGTGGAAAGCCGAAACGACATTTGGTGTAGAACTTGTCCTTGTTTCGGAATTTACGACGACAGTACTTTCCACATCGATGGCTTTGGAAACGCAGAACTTTTTCTCTTATGCTTTTCTTCTCCTTTGCGTTTGGAACAGCACACGTAGAATACTGTTGTATGAAACTCATCACTGAGTCTTCTGGATCCGTTCCAAATTTAGGTGCATCCTTGATCCACAGCAACATATGTATATGAGGAGCACCTCTTGCTTGGTACTCCTTTCTCCAGAAGAAATCCAACACCTCTCCAAGAGGTGGATTCTTCTTATTCATGATGAAAGACATCATAGCTTCAAATCTATGATTGAAGTACCTACATACATTGACTGGATCCAAAGAGCACAGTTCTCCGGGTGTCTTGAATTCGATGTTTTCTACGTTAGCATTTGCCTCTCGTAGAAATTCAAGTAAGTCTTCCCAGCCATACTCGGCACAGCTCAGAGTGAGGAACCATGTGGGAGTTCCTAAGTTCCTCAGCATACATTTTAAATCACCATGACGACGGTACCAGTACTCATTAGTACCACGCTGACACGCCATGAGATTAATCAGGTGAGAATCCAAAATACTGTCTTGGACATTGACTTTATCCATAAAGTCACTTGCCGAGATGTTTTGCATGTGTATACCACTTTTCAAGATGTGGTTCACTGCATATGACAGTCCAGACAGATCGCTTTCAAACAGGAGATGAAACAAATAAGGAATGCATTGTCGAAACCTAGCATCTCCTGCATACAATCGCAAAGTCCGGTATTCAGAAGCAGGAATTTGATGAGGTCGCTCATCATATCTTCCTCCCTGACCTGTTGGAAAAAGCTGTGGGAAACACCGAGCTTCCAAACTTTCCTCCCAAACACTAATGGGACTCCCTTTGGCTTGTTTCATTTGAAACAACTCAATAGCATTCCCCATGACTTCCTTGGGATGCAAAGGATGAACACTATAATGTTCATATATTTCTTCACAAGTAGAGGGTTCTACTTTCTCAATTTGACCAGCACACAAATCGCTATCCTCTTCCTCACTTACTTCCTCTTCTGCAACATATACATTCTTATAGTATTTATTATTTTTTTTCAAATACAATGTTGCCTTTTTAACTTTCCTAACATCCACTAAATCTTGCCATATTTTCTTATTCTTTGTCGGAACCCCATTAACTAAGATAACCAGAGGTTCCTCTTCCACTTTTTCTACTCCAATTGTGTTAATGTTTTTCTTCAAATCTAGAGGCAAATAAACAACTCTTCCCTTTAATCCTCTCTGTAAATCTGATGGAGGCAATTTCCCTGTCTTTGGCTCCATTCTTACAATAGCCTGAAAGGGATGGATACTTTGAATCAAAATAGATTCATAAGTATTTAAATCCTTCAATTAAGAAGGAATCTCAACCAATTCCAGATTATTATGAACTGCTCTAGCAGGCATCTGGTTTTGATTTAATTTGCAACAACAATAAGTACACACACGTTGATCCAATCCCAAATCAAAACAATTTTCTACCATCAAGTATGTTGTGAAATCCTTCCATTCACTATTATTTTCCCTTTCACTTTTTGCATATAAATCCACTAACTTAGTCTGATTCTTATAATAAGTGCGTCGACAACACACACAAGTGAAATTTGGCCTCTCACTTGATTTGACCTGAAACGTCGCAATTTCCCTCTGGAAATTATCTGTACTGGAAACCTGTACACTATCTTCCACATTACCCGCTTCTTCTTGGTCAATTTCAACATTCTCCTCTTTACTTCCAAAGTAACAAAACTCAATTTCTTCACATATATTCTTCACATCTATTTCAGAACCATGCAAAAGAGCAGCGCATAATTGTTTAAGCATAATTGCTGGACTCTTAGCATAATACAAAATTCTAACTAATTTCCTCACTTTATTATGATGCACTGCTAGCATCCTGAAATGATGAAAAACACTCTGGCATACTCTCCTGGAAAGACAAGCCAGTGAATGACCATGCAAACCTGTCACTTCTCTCACTCTGCAAGGATCTAATTCTTGCAACAACCTCATTTTCTGCTTCAAACTTTTCTTATTAAATGACCGTACAAAATCACAAAGCAAATTGATGGAATCCTGTCGCACACTGCAAATACTACTACACTTCCAGGTGTACACAGGACCTTTAGCACGTCTTCCTAAAACCTCATTACCTAACACCTCTTCTGCCTCTGTTGTCACAAGTTTTTCTTTTTCAACTGGACAACCATCTTTCACTTCATAAGCACGACCACTGGTGTCAACTGCATGCACCAAATCATTATCCTGGAAATAACTCTCCTCATTAAAAAATGCCTCACAGCTTGAACTATGCATCCATTCTCCAGAAAAAACTTCACAAAAATTACTACGATTAACTATTCTCTTCCATCTACTATTTCTTTTGAAATCATAAATTGCCTTGTTTAGCTTCCTAATTCTATTGATTATCAAAATAAATAACTTACGTTTAATTTCAAATGCCTGATCAATAACTTTCTCAACTTTTTTTTTTCTCTTATAAAAAAGCACTTTCTGTTGACCTTTATTAATATTTTTTAACAAATTGCCAATTATCCTGTTGCGGAACATTCGTTTACGAATGTCCCTAAACTGTTGTTTCCTTCTACTATCATGCACAGAGTTATCTCTTGCTCTAGCAGTAACATTTTTGATTGGCCTTTCCTTTCCGTTTGAATTGCTTCTCTTTTTCTGGACTGAAACATTTTCTGTAGTAATATTTTTTTTACTACAAATATTTCTTATGAATGTTTTTGTACTCTTACCCGGTGCTTTCTTGGTGACTTTACAAATCTTTTTGTTAGAGGACTGCTGCTTTTTTTCATTCACCTGCTGTCTTTGACGTTTTGCAGCCTTTCTCACTCTTTCTTTCGTTGGCATGGTGAAATGTTGAAATGATCTGCAGTTGAATCTGTGGTAAAATATATTAAAAAATGTTATTAACTACTATTACCAAACAGTACATCAATAACAGTAATCAAAAACTTAAAACACTACTTGACATTTTTACATAGAAGATTTTTTAGTGCTTGGCAAATTTAGAATACAAAAATAGCAGAAAAGAAATGGAATTTATATTCATGTTACCTGTGCTATTTTATATGTGAATCTGATCTAATTTTATGAGCATATTTTAATATTTTATTGAAGACACTACACATAACCTGTTTTTGAAGGTGTCTTTATTTTTAAATTAAACGGTTTACATTTTTACTTTTTATTTATTATAAGTTTTAAAAATAAATGTTTATAGTTCCATAGGCTCAAGCAGGTCAGCTTCCCACCCTATGTCATATAATTCGGACAAATCTGCATCCTCATCACGTTCTTCTTCATCCTCAGGATTTAAATCATCCAAGGGATCAACATCCACTGATGTTTCAATTACGAGTTCAATGATGAGGTCAAAATCAACTGATTGCTGATTGTCGCTCATGTTGATGTTGTCTTTATCTTTAAAGAAAGATAACAACAATGAGATGTTGCAGAGTAAGAGACAAATCTCAGAGATTATAATAGTAAAATTGTTTAACAAGAGTAACATTGTGCAGCTATTATTTAGCCATGTCCAGCGATGCTGAGCAGGTGAAGCCTATGTCTAATTTTTCAGTGAACAGGACTCATGTCTTCTTAACCTTGGATAAGCCTCACCAACTCTGTGTCCCCTGCACATACTTAAATGTAAAGGTGCAGATTTATGTTAAATGGCACATCCCCAGGCATGCACCAGTTAACGTGCACCACTGCTCTGCCACCCATGGTGTGCCGCATTTACAATCAGATAGGAAAAAGCTGCGTCAAAACCCTGCGCCTGCTTTAAGCAGGCATAGGTCTTGACGCAACATTGTGGAGATGGGGCACCCCTGAGCCTTGCTGGAGCTGCATCGCACTTGCGATACAACTCCAGCAATGCGCCACCTTTACGGCACAGATGCGTCACGCATCTGTGCCATTTTTGCCCCATGCTGCGCCACATTGTAAATGCAGCACACCATGGGTGGCGGAACAGCGGCGCAGGATGACTGGTACATCCCTGGTGATGCGCCAGTCATCATAAATCTATCCCTAAGCTTCTTATCTTGTTACAGATGAACCGCCATATGTATCATCAAACTATTTTGCATTTCCTAAATAGCGAATTTTAAGGGATAAATAGCGATTCTTTACTATTCCTAATTTGCGATGAGCAAATTGCTAATTGCAAATTACCCATTCATTTCCATGGGCCAGGAGGCCCATAGGAATGAAGGTGCAATTTGCGATTAGCAATTAGCTCATCACAAATTAGGATTTTTTCCAAAGGTGCAGGGGTGTCTCAAGAACACCCTGCTGCACCCCTGAAAAAGAAATTTGGGGGCATATGGCGCACATACATGCCCTAAATAAATAAATAATACCCTATTTTTGAGTGCATGAATGAATAAATAACGGATAGCTCAATAAATAAGAGTCAAGATTCGAGGTAGTAGGAGTTTTGCAGGTTTATTACAGCATAAGGACAGGATCAGGACAACCTGCATAGGATGAGCAGAACGACAGGGCCCAACAGGACAACTGGGACCCAGTAGGGGAAAAAGATGCCCAGCAGCTGCTGGGGCTTGGTCTGGGATGAGCGCGCTAACATTCAATAACATAACATTGATATATATATACATAGCGCAAACACATAGCATTACATTGCAGTAGGCGTGACAGTGGGTGGAATAGAAGGCGTGACGTGTAACAGTCGCGAGAGATAACAGTAAAAGTGGGTGTAACTGGGAGTTTACATAGACATGTGATGCAAACGTAACAGAATATGTCATGAATGGGCGGAAACATAGGAGGGGGCTACCTAAGGAGCCGGGACCTCTAACCTAATGGTGCGCGAAAACTGGCAATGACGTGTTACTAGGAGAAGTTGGGGCTACGAACTCTGTGCTAGGAGCAGAGACTAGAGTCTGGAGGGTCGGAGCGACATGTACCTAAACCCTATCTGGTATCTAATGTTTAGGGAACATGTTGATATAAACTAGAAGTCATGAGGGGAGAGGCTAACTTGATTCTAAGACTGGACCATGCATTATTCTACATGTAGTACGTGAAGAATATTAAATGACCATTAAATACAGTATTTCTCTAACGTGGAGACGAGAAGGCTAGACAATGACGGAAACTATTGATGCAGTTCAGTAGCTTAGGAATGCAGAAGAGGAGGACTGAACTGATAGCAGGAACTTATAACATACTTTTGGCAGACTCAGAGGCAGAGCCGGGCTGCACCGGGCACTGCTAGGCAGGAAGTAAGTGAAGGGTCGAGGATACAGGTGGGGGCTGTATCGCTCCTCAGCGAGGCTTTTCAGGAGACAGGAGCTGAATCTGTGGTCCGGGCCCTTTTGAGGCCTAGAAACGGGGACTTTATAATTGAATAACGTGCACACTGAGAAACGTGGCAACATTACTTACATAGGCCTGATATTCGTAGTATTCACGAGGACTGGAAAATAGCATACCAGAGGTGGACACAACTGTAATTGCGTCTTTAATCAGAAATGGGGAATAACATATGCATATTGGTCATGCATACATAACATATGATGGATGAGGCGTAGGGACACAGAACATGGCAAAATTTTACTTTTCCACATTCCCTCCTTGTCACTACGTTTCCATCAGGAAACATCAATATTCATGATACCGTCTATCATTTCATACAGTACCATTTGCTCGTCTCGAATTGTCTTGGAACGGGATTTAGAACGGGGCTTGGGACTAGGAATACAAGAGGTAGCACACATGCTGCAAATCGCAGGGCCACATTGTATACAGAGGCAGCAGCTAAATATGATCGCTACTGCAATACCTAGGAAGGACAGGACTTTCCATCCCCATGCGGAAATTATATTCCAGAACCAACCAGACCATGTCCAGGTGCCTGGATCTTGATGTAACAGATGGGCAATTTTATGAAGTCTGGTTATAGCTGAATAAACAGACGGCGCGTTATTTGGAATGAAAATGCAACAACTAGATCCGAGAATTCTACAGGCCCCGCCCCTATCGGCCAGTATGACGTCAAGGACGAGACGATTTTGCAAAACGACAAATCTCATAGCAGATTGTTCTTCGGTTAGGTTACCTAGAGCAGAGGCAGTCTCATTTACTACAGCTTCAAGGGTTCTTGTTAACCTACGGATTAGTTTACTATTCTGGACAGGTCCTATAAAGAAAAAGAAACCTTTATTGAAATCTGTATACTGTTCTAGAGCAGTTTCAGTATAATCGACAATTGGGGACTCCCTTCTATGTCTAATGTGTACTAAGAAAGAATTCCTATGATAATCAGGTGGGGCTAGAAAAACAGGTGGCAGTAGGAAGGCAATGTAACAGGTTCCCTCCCAATCGAGGGGCAGACGAACATATGCGGCTTGACCACAAATAAAATAAGAATGACGTGAAGCTTTGAAAATAGATTTCCCACTGTCACCATACTTGACAACAGTAGTACATTCACTATGACCTATATGTACAGAACCATAACTACGGATACATAATTCGCCTTTGACTGGTAGTACTGAAATAGCAGGTAAGTCTGGAGTAGTATCAGACTGAACATTCAGAACCATGAAATTCGACGAATAATTTCCTAAATTATATACCTCATTTTCTAAATCTAAACCTGTTCTGTGGGGAAAACCTTGCTTGTCTGGAAAACATGTACTGTTAAGAAAAGACATATCTGTTGAGGATGACGTTAACGTGGACCATGCTCCACACGAACCATTGTGTGAGAATGGATAAGGAAAGAGTGGCAGAACTCCCTTCGATGTCTGGAAAGGGGGGAGTCGACCACACACCCAACAATTAGTGGCATTGCTGGTCTGGTGTGAATAATGTAACATACGGATGAATGTGTTATTACGCATGGCAAGGCGGTATGCATATTCGTGAGGAGGCAGATCACTAAACGTGTGCTCTACTGTAGCATTAGCAGACATATTTACATGAGGAACTGGTAAATACAGAAAAAATGCGTAGCTGGTGCAGGAAATCATTAGGCTGAGAAATAATATGAAACTCAGAAAAACGATGCATTGTAGTGAACTGCGACTGACTCTCTCACTATGGGGGTCTATTTTATACATGTCAGAAACAGTCTAACCGTTTCACCTAGGTGAGGACTTATACAATCAAACTGGCTGACTTATTAGACCTGAGCTTTAACTTATACTCCTGTTGCGGAGTTTTCTCTAACAAGGGAGGGGTTGTAACAAAGTCTGGTGCGGGACAGTCCTTTAAAACAATGTTCTGGCAATCCTTCGAATCCTGGGAACTGTTCTTGGCAATGTCTTTGACGACTGGCTTTGGTCCTTTAAAAAGTTTTACATGAGAAAGGTGGACCCACCCCTTCCTGCCTTCTAACTTGACGGCAGTTCGGGTGGTCAAGAGGACTTGACGTGGCTCTTTCCAACGTGGTTCCAGCGGACTTGATCTGTCAAAGTTGCGGATCATCACCAACGACCCTGGAACGATCTCGTGCGGTGCCACCTCGGTATTGTCTGGAAATGCGGCGGCAACCTGTGAACGACATGAGTTGAGGGCAGACATCAAGGAAGCTAGGTAATCTGTCAGCATATTACATGAAACATCGGTAATACATCGGGGTCTAGGAGTACCCCACATGTTAGGGGGGCGGCCGAAAACGACCTCATACGGGGACAGACCTGATCTGGAATGTGCGACCATACGCATGTAAAACAGAGCGACTGGCAAAGCTACTAACCAGTCCACACCCTTGTCTTTACAGATTTTTGCTATACGGATTTTCAGAGTCTGATTATGTCTTTCTACTAGTCCAGCTGCTTCTGGATGGCGTACACAATGGAACTTCCACTGGTACCCTAACAACAGGGAAACGTGTCTCATGAGTTCGGATGAGAATGGCTGACCGTTATCAGAATATACGACTCTAGGGAGTCCGTATCTAGGAAAAAATTCACGAACCAACTGTTTGGCAGTGGTCGCGGCTGTGTAATCTGGGACTGGATATGCTTCTGTCCACCTGGACAAAGCGCATACTACTACAAGGACATACTTGAAACCTCGACATCGCTCCATCTGAATATAATCCATCTGGAGGACCTCAAAAGGGTGGTCAGGGGGCTGGAAACCACCTTGTTCCACCGGGACACTTTTACCTGGATTGAACTGACAACATATCATACAGGTACGGACTTTCTGCTTGGCTGCAGCTCGTAAATGCTTGTTGAACCAAATGTTCTGGATACTGTCTAACATAGCTTTTTCTCCTAAATGTGCTGGACTATGTGCGGTATTGATAATGACTTGAACCATAGAATCGGGGAGAAACCATGTGGCTCTACCCTTCGTTAACCATCCTTGATCTGTCTGGACCCCTCCTTGTACAGACCATTTCTTGATTTCATCGGGAGTAGCATGTAACTGGATATCTATGACATCTTGTGTAGGGTCCTTAACTGTCATGCATGTAATCAGATCTGGAGTATGTGTTTGATTAACTGGAATGTCTGGAGTCTGTGCTGTAAGCTTGGCTGTGCGGTCTGCTAGATCATTACCTTGGGAAATAATGTCAGTAACTTTCGTATGTGCTTTGCACTTCATGATAGCAATAGATGTCGGTAAATGTATGGCATCTAACAGGGCTTGAATAAGGAGACCATGCTGAATCTTGGTTCCATGAGAAGTCATAAAACCTCTCTCCTGCCAGAGCACTCCGAAGTCGTGTACAACTCCGAATGCGTAACGTGAATCTGTGTAGACATTAACCTTCAGGTTCTTGGCATGTATACAGGCTTGTGTCAGAGCAACTAGCTCTGCTGCTTGAGCGGACAGAGTATCAATACGGTGTGTTTCAATAACTTCAGTGTCAGTAGTCACTGCATACGCGGCGACTAGTTCTCCTGTACTAGTTCTCATACATGAACCATCCACATAAAGTGTCAGGTCAGGATCTAGTAACGGAATGTCTGTCAGGTCTTGTCTGGGCTTTGTCGTAATGTTAACTACTTCCACACAATCATGTGGGTCTGGATTTGAATTGACTGATGGTAACAGTGTAGCAGGATTCAGGACGTTGCAGCGTCTAATTTCTATGTGTGGCTGGAACAGTGTCAGTTCATAACCTGTTAAACGTGCAATTGTCAAGTGCTGAGTCTGTGTTCGGTTTAAAAGAACTTCTACTGAATGTGGAACTTGTACTGTCAGGGAATGTCCTAAAACTATGGAATCACTTTGTCTGATAGCTAGTGCTGTGGCTGCAACTGACTTGAGGCACGCAGGCAACGCCTGGGCGACTGGATCTAATGTGCTCGAAAAATAAGCACAGGGCTTGTATTGACCTGCTTGATCTTGTGTGAGAACAGATAATGCTGTACCTTCGCGTTCTGTAACGAAAAGTGTAAAAGGCTTACTGTAGTTCGGTGTAGCTAGAACTGGAGCTTGACATAGGGCTTTCTTTAACTCGTTGAAACTAAGTGTATGTTCAGATGTCCAAGGGAGGACAGTCGATACGGCTGCCTCCTGTGTCGTTAACTGTATCAATGGCTTGGCTAGAAATGCATACTGGGGAATCCATTGTCTACAATAGGAAGTAAGGCCGATAAAGGCACGTACCTCCTTCTGGGTTCTGGGCTGGGGAAGACTCGCTATTAACTGGATACGATCGGGTGTCAACTGCCTACCCCTCTTGGACAGCAAGTGTCCTAAGTATACCACTTGCTGGACACAGAATTGAAGCTTCGAAGGTGACACCTTGTGCCCCATCTCGGCTAGGAAATACAAAACTGTAAGTGATGCTCGCTCGCAAGCACGTTCAGAACGGGCTGTGATCAGTAGATCATCGACATACTGGAGCAGGGCAGTGTCAGTTGGCATGTGAATGTTGTCTAGTTGTCTCTTGAGTGCTTGACTGTAAATACTAGGGCTTTCTGTGAAACCTTGAGGAGCGCGTGTAAACATATAGCTCCTTCCGTTTAAACAAAATCCGAAAAGAAACTGGCTGTCTGGATGAATTGGAACACTAAAAAATGCATTCTTGAGGTCAATAACAGTGAAAAACATGGCTTCGGAATCAATGGCAGTTAACAGAGAAGAAATGTCTGGAACAACTGGGTACTGAGGAATAATACATTTGTTAAGCTCTCGTAAATCAATCACTAATCGATATACTGGGGGTGCATTCGGATCAGTACGTTTCATGACTGGAATGATCGGAGAATTGCATACATTGGAGTCAGTTTCTACAACTACCCCTTGAGCCATGAGCTCGTCAATAATTTTGGATAAGGCTGCTACAGCCTCAGGTGGCAATCTGTACTGTCTGATTCGGGGTAACACTACACCTGGTTTGAGAGTCACACGATAGGGTGTGATTTGCATGTAACCTACATCAGTTGGACCTTGCGCCCATAACTGCTGCGGAACATTAGACAATCTTGAATCAAAATCTCGTAATACATAGTGACCCTTAAAGTCACGTAGGAACAGACGTATTCCCTCTGGGGAACAACAAATAATTGCACCTAATTCTTTCAATGTCTTAATACCCAATAGATTTTCTGGACATGACTTAGTAAGTAACAGATCAGTAGTACGGGACAATGGACCTACTTCTAGAGTAACTGGCTGAGATATTTCATTAACTATGGGTTTTCCTGAAAATCCAAGGGAAACATTTCTTGAGCCTGAGAGCGGAGCCCCTGGAACTTCGGCATGACTAATTGTGGTCCTACTTGCCCCTGTATCGATCAGAAATTTTCTGTCTTTCCCTAATACTTGACTATGAACATAGGGACCTTCTTGGTCTACAGGTATCTCGATGAGAGGCAAGCCTACCTCCCTCTCTAGGCTGTTTCATGAATATGACTGGTACTCTGGATACTCAGACTGTGCATACTGGTACATTTGCGATGTAACGTGCTGTGTTGCAGCAATAGGCTGCGGTACTGTAACTGTCTGTGATGCATTCTGTGACTGAGGAGCCTGTGAAACTTGTTCTTGTCTAGGCGGACGTGGTCTTTCTTTAGTCTTACCAGTAGCTATGTTGTGCTTCAGAACTGCACACTCGTTTATAAAATGACCTGGCTGTTTACAATAATTGCAGTTCCCTTTAACGGGAGCTGCAGGATGACTGGCTTGATTCGGACCCCTCTTCTGACTGTCTTGGGGAATAGATTGTGCAACTAGCACTTTCATTTTCGTGTCTTTCATACGTTTTCTCTCGTGTTCTTGCTCTTCTCTGATTCTATTCTGGTGGTACTGGAGCATCTGGAGCATCTGGGACGGACTATTTGCTTGCCAGGTGCTTTCGACTTTCAAAACTCGGTTTTTAATCTGTGGACTTGAATTCTCGACCAATTTGGTAACGAAAAGATGAGGGTATGACTCACTACTTGTCTTGAGACCACTGTTAATACTGAAACATTTCTCGAATCTAGAATAAAAATCACTAATATCTTCTTCTTGTTTCTGTTTGCAGGCTGAGATTGCATCCCAGTCTTCTTTCCTAGTTGTCAATAATCTGGGTAAAACTTGAATCAATAATTCTGGTAATTCTTTACATTTATCTCCAAGACCGGTACCTGGTACTCGTGCCTTGTCTTCAGCTTCTAGAGCTGTCCAATCGATCTTTTTCTCTCCCACCTCCCATTCTTTTTCCTTTAACTTTTCATACACCCCTGCGGGTAGCAGAACCTTTAACATTTTAATGATATCTGGGTAGGTGTATTCTCCCATACGGAGCATGTCTTTTAATTCTCGATGGAACCCTGCTGGATCTTTGTCATGACAGGGAATTAATTTCTTCATCTCGAGGAGTTCCATCTTTGATATCGGAGTGTATACAAACACTCGTTGCATGTCGCCACCCGCCCCTTGGACTGGGTGGACTTCTCGTAACGGATTCTGTCTGTCGATGTAAAACGGTTTACTTTCTGGGGGTGAGACATGAACAAAATGCGGGTTCAGGAACGTTCTATACTTGTGGCGCTGTTCTAGAATGACACTAATTAAATCGGTACCTAGACCTCTCCATCTATACTGGAGTAACTCGTTCAGGATATCATGTAACGGACCTGGATCAGAATGTTGACCCTCATACAGGGTAATGAGGTGCTGGATCATATACATACCCACCAGTCGTTGCTCGGCTGGGGGCAGTTTCAGAAACATTTGTGCCACTATTTCGTCTGGAAAAGTGGTAGAATCAGTAATCCATCGGACTGCTGATCGGGCTAGTTCTTGTTCGTGCATAGTACTTAGTTCGCTATAACCGACTCGTGATTTCAGAATGTGATCGGTAGCTTGAAATACTTGTTCTAGAGAGCGCGGCTCTCGTGCTGGATGATGAAAAATAGACTTAGGTTCTGGACGTAAATGGCGATCTGGAAATCTGGATTTTCCTACATACGCTATTCTGACGGGATTCTCGTCTTCCTCTTCAGGATCAGAGGCACTTTCTTTCTCGCTTATTTGTGCTGCTTTACGCTGTTCGTGTAACTTTATTATTTCTTTACGAATTTTCTTGTACATACTTTCCATGGCACTAATGTTCTTGTGCTTACCCTCGGCTATATTATCACTCCACCTTGTTAGGATTCTCATGTCGGCGGGATCTTTAGTCGGGTAATCTTGTTCTCTTATTAGACAATTGATCAGGAACTTTAATATCATGAGCTGAATCTCGGCTTTCCTTTGGGACATAATCTCGCCAATACTTTCTGGATCATCCCCTGTACGGATGAAACGATATATTCTGTCTAGATCTTCTTTCATATTCGGCAAGGTGACTAGATACTCGGTCACTCTTCTTACACGCAAGGAATATAAAACCATAGTATTTTCGCCTGGAACTGGATCATAACTACATTCGTTAAGGGCTTGCCTGATTTCTGCGACAGACTTATTACTCTTGGGAGTACGCTGTGATGCTTGAGCATGTAATTCGAGTGCTGATAAACGCTTGTGTGGCGGCGGGGTTTGAGGAGGACCTCCTCCTGCGGCCCCTAGACTAGAATCGTCAACTGACATTCTTCGTGCTTGCAGGGTCGGTAATTGTAACGTGGGCTGAACTTGTATGGCGGGCTGACCCGGGGGTACCGTAACAGGTACTCCGGTGCCTGGAAGAGCGGGAAGTGCCTGATTTACAGGGACAGGTGGAGCGCGAACTGGATTTGCATATTCTGGGACTGTGTCATCCAAATAGGACGAAATGAAAATATCAGCTGCGGTCGGTTTGTGACGTAGCTTGGTCGGAACTAATGGTGGCGGGAAATTACTGGATGCCTCCGGGGTCGCTTTTGGCACACCTTCGGCAAGAAGAGGATACATACCCTTAATAAGGGCATGCCTCTGTCTGTCTGACTGTTCGGCTTTGACTTGTTCACCTATCTCGATTAATTCTCTTTCTTGGGCTCGTTCTTGGGATTCTCTACTTAACTCTGACTTTCTGACTTCCTTTTCCGTTCTTCTATGCGCTTCCTTACGCCATAACTCGATGGCATCTTTCTGTGACTGTCTGGCTTTCTTTTTCCATAATGCTTCTTCTACTCGCATGATACATTCGGCATCCCATGTACCCGATACGGGCCATCTATACTTTTCTTCTAACTGTTTGGTATACTCTACCCATAAATCTAAATACAATATGGCGCTTATGCCATGTTTCTGATACATAAAGTGACCTGGACTGTCCCTTGGCGGAACAGGAACTGCTGCTTCCAGCAGACCCTTTCTAGTTTTTAACTGACGTAACTTTGAAAAGAGCGGCATTCTAAACTTAAATCGGAACACAATACAATACACGAAAAACAATAACAATTGGGAAAACAATTCAGGCATACCACGACATTGAAAATACATTAAACAACATCATAAATAACAGTTCGAACAGAATACTACCTGAAAAATACTGAAAACAGAAACAGAACAGAATTCTCGAGAACGGAACAGACTAGAGTTACTGGATGCACTGCTGTAACAGTACGGAACATACCGGTCCCATAAAGGAACACATCAAGACCCGTATCCACCTAGGTGAACACTTCGTTTGCGGGCTTGGGTACCACCAACCCACGGACCAGAGTCAATTTAGACTGACCCTGTCTAGACACTACCCCAGCAATGGTACTCACCGGGCAGCACGGAACGGAAGGCCTCGGACGGGACTGGACTACGACGACGAACTTCGGACTTCGGACTTCAGTTACGGGTGGACCTCCGGATACCTCGGACCTTGGACTCTCGGCTTGGGCTCTGGTCGGGACTCGCCGCGTTCCTCCACCGTCTCGTTCGGATGCTGGACCGCCTCCTCCGTCTCCTCCGTGGGCCTGAGGGATACTTGAAGCAGAAATATCTGCACTTGGCCAGAAGAGTTCCGTCACGACTGCAGGGGGTCAGGGGGTCGGCGTGGCTTTACCGACGCGTGGGGAAAGGGCAAGTCCCTATTCGGGCGCCATTATGTGGTAAATAAATAAATAATACCCTATTTTTGAGTGCATGAATGAATAAATAACGGATAGCTCAATAAATAAGAGTCAAGATTCGAGGTAGTAGGAGTTTTGCAGGTTTATTACAGCATAAGGACAGGATCAGGACAACCTGCATAGGATGAGCAGAACGACAGGGCCCAACAGGACAACTGGGACCCAGTAGGGGAAAAAGATGCCCAGCAGCTGCTGGGGCTTGGTCTGGGATGAGCGCGCTAACATTCAATAACATAACATTGATATATATATACATAGCGCAAACACATAGCATTACATTGCAGTAGGCGTGACAGTGGGTGGAATAGAAGGCGTGACGTGTAACAGTCGCGAGAGATAACAGTAAAAGTGGGTGTAACTGGGAGTTTACATAGACATGTGATGCAAACGTAACAGAATATGTCATGAATGGGCGGAAACATAGGAGGGGGCTACCTAAGGAGCCGGGACCTCTAACCTAAGGGTGCGCGAAAACTGGCAATGACGTGTTACTAGGAGAAGTTGGGGCTACGAACTCTGTGCTAGGAGCAGAGACTAGAGTCTGGAGGGTCGGAGCGACATGTACCTAAACCCTATCTGGTATCTAATGTTTAGGGAACATGTTGATATAAACTAGAAGTCATGAGGGGAGAGGCTAACTTGATTCTAAGACTGGACCATGCATTATTCTACATGTAGTACGTGAAGAATATTAAATGACCATTAAATACAGTATTTCTCTAACGTGGAGACGAGAAGGCTAGACAATGACGGAAACTATTGATGCAGTTCAGTAGCTTAGGAATGCAGAAGAGGAGGACTGAACTGATAGCAGGAACTTATAACATACTTTTGGCAGACTCAGAGGCAGAGCCGGGCTGCACCGGGCACTGCTAGGCAGGAAGTAAGTGAAGGGTCGAGGATACAGGTGGGGGCTGTATCGCTCCTCAGCGAGGCTTTTCAGGAGACAGGAGCTGAATCTGTGGTCCGGGCCCTTTTGAGGCCTAGAAACGGGGACTTTATAATTGAATAACGTGCACACTGAGAAACGTGGCAACATTACTTACATAGGCCTGATATTCGTAGTATTCACGAGGACTGGAAAATAGCATACCAGAGGTGGACACAACTGTAATTGCGTCTTTAATCAGAAATGGGGAATAACATATGCATATTGGTCATGCATACATAACATATGATGGATGAGGCGTAGGGACACAGAACATGGCAAAATTTTACTTTTCCACAGGGCATATATGGGCGTCATATGGCACCTTTTGTTTTTTGGAAAAAAAGCTTTTTGAAAAGAATTCGCAAATTACCACCAACTAGAAGTTGGTGGTAGTTTGCAAATCCTTAATGGCATTTTTTGCATATTTTTTGTTTGATACATTGCATTTAAGGAATCGCAAAATTTGCAAATCCTTCAGTGCAATCGCAAAATAAGGAATAGCAAATTTTGCTATTCCTTATTTTGCATCAAACTTGTTTGATACATACCATTTGTCTAATTAGCATTCGCAAAGGCCGAAATTCGCAGAATTTTGACCTTTGCGAATGGTAATTAGCTTGATACATATGGCCCCAAGTGAGGCCTGTCTTGCAACATGGTGCATCTTTTGCATCACTGCTGCATCGGTTTCATGTGGCACGGTGTTTTTTACACCATGACACATCTGCCTAAATGCATCAATTTGTAATTTTGTCGCCTCATAGCAAATCTTTTGCACCACCGCTGCATCACAAAAGTGACGCACAGTGGCGCAAAAGAGGCATACACCTATCATAAATCTGTCCCTAGCATTTTAAATGATTAATTCAGGATGACGATAAGGTGTGCCCTATCCAGAGGTTTGTTTAAGGTGAGGCCTACTCAGGATTGCAGATGAAAGTTACGCTTGACGAAGAATACAGAGGAGATAATACATGTAAAGCTCTACCAATGAAGTAAGTGATGTCCACTTCATTGCGCCAGTCATCATAAATGTATCCCTAAGCTTCTTATCTTGTTAGAGATGAACCGCCACATGTATCATCAAACTATTTTGCATTTCCAAAATAGCAAATTTTAAGGAATAAATAGCGATTCTTTACCATTCCTAATTTGCGATGAGCAAATTGCTAATTGCAAATTACCCATTCATTTCCATGGGCCAGGAGGCCCATAGGAATGAAGGTGCAATTTGCGATTAGCAATTAGCTCATCGCAAATTAGGAATTTTTCCAAAGGTGCAGGGGTGTCTCAATAACACCCTGCTGCACCCCTGAACAAGAAATTTGGGGGCATATGGCACACATAAATTTTAACAACATTCCTTTACATCAAAAACGATTTTCAAGTCATAATTTGAAAACACTGCACCCGGGGGGAAATGACTTAAAATGTCCTTAAGACACATGAAAGTGTTTTTTTAAAGCCTTTGCAAGTTTTTGGGTCACTTTTAACATGGCTATGTAACTCAAACAGTCAAAATCTAAATTTACCATGCACAGGTGGGACCATATTTACAAGGAATGTGCCCCACGGGAAAAGGTCTTTTAATGTAATATGGGAAAAATGACATCAGAGACACTGAAATGCCTTATAAAGAAGCATACACCATTATATCCTTGTCATAAATTTACAAACCATTCCTTTTCCCCAAAAACGATTTTCAAATCATAATTTGAAAACACTGCACATAGGGAAATGACTTAAAATGTCCTTAAGACACATGAAAGCGTTTTTTGATTGCCTTTCCAGCATGGTTGGGTCACTTTTAACATAGCTATGTAACACAAACATTCAAAATCTAAATTTGCCATGCACAGGTGGGAGCATATTTACAAGGAATGTGCCCCACGGGGAAAGGTCTTTTAATGTAATATGGGAAAAATGACATCAGAGACACTGAAATGCCTTATAAAGAAGCATACACCATTATATCCTTGTCATAAATTTACAAACCATTCCTTTTCCCCAAAAACGATTTTCAAATCATAATTTGAAAACACTGCACATAGGGAAATGACTTAAAATGTCCTTAAGACACATAAAAGCGTTTTTTGATTGCCTTTGCAGCATGGTTGGGTCACTTTTAACATAGCTATGTAACACAAACATTCAAAATCTAAATTTGCCATGCACAGGTGGGAGCATATTTACAAGCAATTTGCTCCACAGAGAAAGGTCTTACATTAAAATGGGAAAAATAACATCAGAGACACTCAATTGCCTTATAATGAAGCATACACCATTATGTCCTTGTCATAAATAATATAACCATTAATTTTCCTCAAAAACGATTTTCAAATCATAATTTGAAAAGACTCCACAGCTCCTATGCACAATAACACCCTGTCAGTACTAATACTTCACATTTTCTCCAATTACATTTTCTCAAAGAAACAAAATCTATTTGTAAAACACTTGAGACAAAGCAACATTTGAAGAACACAACTTTCTTCATAATTTTCTCCTTAAAGCACACTATATTCTATCTAAATTAAAGAAATTTTTTCTCACCTTAGCAAATACTTTGAGTTTCAAAACAGTCTCAGAAACACACCAATTTGTCTTCAGCAGAGCAAAAGGTATGCACTCCAGAGTCTGCAGCTATCAAAAGCACAGAAATGCTGTAATTCTTCACACATATCTCTCATGTCACCCAATCAAAACTCTTCCCTCACTTTTTTTCAAATGAAAACCCTTCCCCCCTCTGCCTTTTCTGCATGGCAACCACGTCTTGGAAGACCTCTGGTGTTTGCAAGTTCACACAACAATGTTGCAATTGAACTCTGAACTCTCAGTGCACCTCATATCCAGTGCATTCTTTCATTTAATGATTTTTTCTTGACCACTCAAAATACATCTTTCAAACAACTCACCCATGCACCCTAACTTTCTGTTTTCAGCAATCAAAATCCACCAATCACTGTTACTGCTTCATTAACACAGAAACTCCACAGTTTTTTTCATTTTAAACTCTTATTTTTTCAACTGCCATTTCATTGCCACACTTCATCTGACTGCAGGAGAACCTTCTCTCACCATGTTTTCTGTCTGGATTGTTGGACATAGTTACATCTATTGGGCTCAGAGGTATGCTGAGAACAGGAATTTACCTAACCTCAATTTACAAGATGTGGAAATTAAGTGGTTTGGCCACAGAGGATTAAAATGTCACCAATTGATACCATTGGTAAAAACCTTTATGCATTTGCCAAAACCTGACCTGTTAATTGTGCACTGTGGAGGTAATGATTTGGGCACTTTGACTGGGGTATGTCTGGAAATGCTTTTAAAGGACACCTTTGAGCAATTGATGGCACTTTTTCCTCAGACTGCCTTGGTATATTCAAATATATGCCAAAGACAGAAATGGAGGTGGTCAAACCAATTTTGTCCACAAATTGAGAAGTCGAGGAAGCATGTAAACAAATCTGTTTCAGCTTACATGAGAGACCATGGAATGGGCTCCCTGTACAACAATAACTTGCGTTACTACATGCAAGATATCTACAGAGGAGATGGAGTTCACTTCTCAGATGAGGGCAACAGAGTTTTCATTTTGAATTTAAGACTGTGCATTGGTACCTACTTATAAGCACCTAAATGTACCATAAACCCAAAAGCTCTTCTCAGAGCTACCCTACATCTGATCACTCACAATTATTATTTTACTCTAACTTTTTTCACAAATTTTCAACAAAGTACGCTCCCCGGAGCGCTACCCGGTACGCGAACCGGAAGCTAACCGCGCAAATTTTTTTAAAAAAAATGTATTTTTTTCGCACATATGGGCCTCCTCAGCCACCCTCAGAAAACCTAGGGGGTCAAGATACGTCTACCGTGCCCCCTTCTACCCATTCTGAACATTATTTGCCCTCCATCTTGTATCTTAATTCGACCGAAACACAAAATGGTGGACTCCCGTAACGCTTAAGGTTCGCGAACCGGGCGCTCGCCTGTTCGCGTACCGGGTCGCTCCCTGGGAAGCGCACCATCAAAAAAGGTGGGAAAGTAGTTTACAGAAAAGCGACTGGAGACAATTTCACCAAATATGGATTAGCTAATAATACATACCAATGCCTACCATTTTCACAAATTTGATTGAAATTCCATTTAACCATTTAGCCTGTAGACCTCTCTAAATACCCTGAGGTAAATTACTTCACAAAACACATCTGAAGTGTTGGAATTCACAACCAATTAAAATATTACTTTCATTTTCTACTTTTTTTACCTGACATTTGATTGGTTATCTACCTGAATATATATAAAGGAAGAGAGAGAAACACAACCATTTTGACTACTACTTCCCGAACTACATTGCAAGATCATTTTCACTCACAACTTAAACTTCTTTTTAGAAGGTGAGATATTATTTTATAAATTTGAAAACATTTTCAGATAGTTATATACTATCCCTCTGTAAGAGTTAGACATTGAGAAAGGCTTCTTTATTATAATTATGGATTGATTTAGGTTTCTGTGGTATAATTATGAATTTACTTAGGCTTCTTCACAGGCACTTTTTAATAGTACTACTTCACGCCTGAAACCATACAGTGTCCATAGATTACTTCTCTGTTATAAACTCACAAGTACCTGTCTGAACTTAAACCCAACAGTGCCCTATCTCTACTGATATATTTATTTTTTATGCAAATTACAGCAATAAAATGGAAGGTGAGCAGAATGTTTCCTTCGAAATTGTTCTGGAGAACAACACAGAAAAAGATATTGAGGACAATGATGACTCAGATTTCATGGATGAATCACGGGACCATGAATTAGTTCAATGTGTAGAATCTGTGGATCATTTACTTCATTATGATGACGGTCAAATGTGGGAACTTATGTTCACTCAACAAGAGGACATATCGGACAGTCAAATGCTAGACGTTCTATTAAATTTTGAAAAACAATCCGAAAAATAAAATTGTATGTAATATTAAAAAATTGTTTGAGTCTTTAATCATTTTTATATGTAATTCATAAACTAGTTAAATGTTAGAAATGTTATTAAATTTTCAAACACAATCACAATAATAAATAATTGCTTAAAAAATAAAGAAATTAAAAAATAATCAACAAAACCAACAATCAATTAACATACAGTATTTGAAAAGTCTATCATTCTTTTTTCCTTATAGTACGCTGCCCAGAACGCTTCCCGGTTCGCGAACCGGGCGCTACCCACGCAAAAAAAACAAAAAAATATATATATGTTTTTGCCCCGCGGGGCCCTTTTAAAGCCTCCACATTAAACCTAGGGGGTCAGGGAGGATCTACTATGCCCCCTTATGGTCATTTCCCCCTTTGTTTTGGCCTCCTCTTGTCTCTCAATCCTACCGAGAGACAAGATGGCGGCCGCTCCGGACTGTTTAGAATGTTGACAGACACCGGAGAGCCAATCAGCTTCGCTACGCGAAGTTCCGTTACGCGTAAAGTCCGCGAACCGGAGCGCTGCCCGGTCCGCTGTTACAGATATATATCTTTTTTTGAACGTTAATTTCTCAAAATCCACTGAAGCACATATATTGAGACCTAGAAAAGGCACATCGGGCTACCAGTCCCTACAATTTTGCCAAGTTTTGTGGAAATCCATTCAGCCGTTCGGGCTAAAAGTGAGGCCAACCGCCCTATGGAAAACTCAATGTTAAAAATACGTTTTGGGACCCCCCTTTTTTCTCGGCCCCCCCTTGACGAACCCCCCCCAAATTTCCAGGGGCTGCTCAGAAATAAAATGTTCCATTTTCCAGAAAATTTCAGCCAATTCCGTCCACAAACACCAAAGTTATTAGACATAGAATTTTCAAAAATCCCATAGGGAAAAAATCCTAACTATATATACCTACTGGCGACCGCCAGTAGGTAATATATATATATATATATATATCTATATATATATATATATATATATATTCACTGAAAAAACCATAGGTTATAGACCATATATAGTTAGGAATTAGCATTTACAAAACCTTGAAAATTCACTGAAAAAACCATAGGTTATAGACCATATATAGTTAGGAATTAGCATTTAGAAAACCTTATTTTACTCACACAAAACCATTGAAATTCCATATATAGTTAGTTGCACTAACTATATATCGCGCACCCGCAATCCACTGCTGATGATGTCACATATTACATCATTCATGACATGGTCAGTGACATCACTGATGACATCACTGATGACATCTCAAATGACATCACTGATGACATCATCTAGTGTCTGTGTGTTTTTGTAAAGTTTAAATACGTTTTACATATTGAAGAATGAGTGGATGTATGGAAGACTGAGTGTGTGTGTGGCTGGCTTGGAGGTGTGTGACTCTGTGCATATCAATGTGTACTTGTATCAGTGATTGTATAAGAGAGTAAGTATGTGTTAGTATATGTGTGAAAAGTATGGTGTTCTGTGTTTAACTATAGATGAGGAAATCGAAGTGTGATTGATTCTTCACAGGACTGACTAGGTGTATGAGTGCATATGATAGTGTTGTAATAATGAGTGACTGTATGTATGAGTGATTGTATGGGTGAATGAGTGAATGTGTGTGTAGACGTAGGAATCAGTGAGTGCGTATGTAGTAACTGGTATTGGTGTGTCATGATGTCATCAGTGATGTCATTTGAGATGTCATCAGTGATGTCATTTGAGATGTCATCAGTGATGTCATCAGTGATGTCACTGAAGTATGGTGTTCTGTGTTTAACTGTATAGATGAGGAAATGGAAGTGTGATTGATTCTTTACAGGACTGACTTGGTGTGTGAGTAACTCCATGGATGAGTGGCAGTGTGCGACTGTCTGCATAGGTGTATGAGTGCATATGATAGTGTTGTAATAATGAGTGACTGTATGTATGAGTGATTGTATGGGTGAATGAGTGAATGTGTGTGTAGACGTAGGAATCAGTGAGTGCGTATGTAGTAACTGGTATTGGTGTGTCATGATGTCATCAGTGATGTCATTTGAGATGTCATCAGTGATGTCATCAGTGATGTCATTTGAGATGTCATCAGTGATGTCATCAGTGATGTCACTGACCATGTCATGAATGATGTAATATGTGACATCATCAGCAGTGGATTGCGGGTGCGCGATATATAGTTAATGCAACTAACTATATATGGAATTTCAATGGTTTTGTGTGAGTAAAATAAGGTTTTCTAAATGCTAATTCCTAACTATATATGGTCTATAACCTATGGTTTTTTCAGTGAATTTTCAAGGTTTTGTAAATGCTAATTCCTAACTATATATGGTCTATAACCTATGGTTTTTTCAGTGAATTTCATTGGTTTTTTAACAGCTAATATCTGTAGCTGTAAAATGTATTCTTCTTTAAATCCAAAAATATATTTTATATGTTTATTAATAATTTTTTTTTAATATTTTTTTTTCTTCGTTCCCACTTCGCGAATCGGGAAGCTTCCCGTTAGCTGACCTTGATGCCGCGAAATAGACCGCGAGCCGGTAAACGTTCCTTTACCGCAACTGCCGCGTTAGAAAACAACATCGTGACGCCTCCCGTCCGCATGACGTTTCGCGTTGTCGCGTGATACGTCATATGACGTGCTACGTTAGCGAACTGGTACGCTTACCGAGGCGCAAAGCGCAGGTTTCTGGAAGCAAACCGGGAGGCGGTGCAAAGCGCGTAACGTAAACACAGCAGGTCATGTGACTTGGTAATAACACTTTTCATTGGTTCATTTCACTTTTGGTTTCCTAATGATGTAAGACTAGGTCATATCATCTAAAATGAACACTTTTCATTGGTTGAGAACTATTGTTTTTCCCAAATGATGAAAATCCCTCCTTCTTTCCTCACTCTGACTTTCATCATTGTGAGAGAAAGACCCTTTGTTATCAGTGAGCAATGGCTTCTTTAGTAGCTTCAGCTGGTGCTTCCCCACCACCTCCACCACATCCAAGGAAGAGTGGACCACCTGCTGAAGTTATAATTCAGCAAGAAGAGGAAGAAGAGGAACAGGAGGAAGAGCACGAAGAGAGGCAGTGTTTGCCTGAGGAGCCCAGGACGTCTCACCGGAAAGAAAACTTCATTTGGCAATTTTTTAAAATTCCCAAAGGTCAGAAAAAAGTAAATGCAAGATACGTAACTTGCCTTATATGTCAAGATAGACTGTCCAGAGGGACCGACAAAAAATACAGTTTCGGAAACTACACAATGCATCGCCATATGACTAGGTGGCATCCTAACAACTACAGTGCTGCACAGTTTCGTAACGACCTAGATAATCTCCCTATTATGGCCAGAAGATCTGTTGTACCGGAAGTAACGGGACCAGAGGGCAGGGAGATGGTGCCAAATATACAAATGAGATTTGGTGAAGTAAAACAAGTCTGCGTACATTGCAGTGGATTCATTTGCTACAGAGAAAGTAGCATCACTCTGATCAACAGAGCTATTGACAATCATATGCAAGTTTGTACGAAACGCCCCAAATAATAAATTCTTCTTTTTTTTTTTGTTGCTCCTGTTGAGCCCTTTACAATGAATCGTTTTCGTTGCCCCCTCCGAAAAAAAACAAAAAAAAATATAAAACTGTTCAGAAAAATTCAAAAAAAGTAAAAAAATGTTCAGAAAAATAATAAAAAAAATATAAAACAACAAAAACAATAAAAAAAAGTTCTTTTCAGAACTACCTCCCCGTTATTAAAAAATTGGTACAATATTTGGAACTGTGCCAACCTCTATTTCTCTTAGTTCGCTTCCCAGTTCGCTCGCCGGTACGCGAACCGGAAGCGAACCAAAACATTTTTTTTAAATAAAAGAACAGTAAGTATAAGGGAAGGAAACAGACAGTTATGTTAAAAGAAAGACAGCTATAGGGGAGTAAACTAGAGATACTATTACCCGTAATCCACTGCTGATGATGTCACATATTACATCATTCATGACATGCTCAGTGGCATCATCAGCAGAGGATTGCGGGTAACAGTATCCCTAGTTTATTCCTTATAGCTGTCTTTCTTTTAACATAACTGTCTGTTTCCTTCCCTTATACTTACTGTTCTTTTTTAAAAAACTTTTTTAGATCAGTCAGAAACAGTGAAAGTAATGAAATATAAAAGACTACGTAGAATATGAGCACTGTATGCAACAACTTTGACACTTACAGAAGCCTCACCTTCTCCATGCCTCCTACACAGTACTACATGTACATCATAAATGCAAACAGAACAGAATTAATTATACATGTTAAATGGTTTATTTTTGCTGTTCTCAGAATGTATCAAATTTCACTAAAACAGTGACTTGAAGGTATTCATCATATAACAGCGGGGAAAAAAAACACAATCAAAATGATTGTGTTTAAAAAACCCATACAACATAACAAATCAGAATTCAGAACTCCTTAAACTGACTCGTGCAGATCCGGTTGCTCCCCTCTGTTCTCCTGCTGGGTATCGTAGCGCTTCTCCCACGCTACTTGTAATATCTGCATTCTTCAGCTGAACTACCATAGCGCCGCATTGTGCATTTGACTCGCTCTGTCCTCAGCGCTGCTTTGCTGCTTTGTGATTGCTGCTCTGTGTTTGCTCTGTGCCCAATTTCATAGCGCCGCCTGTCACTCTTAATGTGCTGTGCTCATAGCGCTACTCTATGTCAGCCATCTCTTTTATAAAATATATATTTTGATCATTGCGCCCCACTGCTCGCCCCAACCTCTCCCTGCGTTAAGTGTTTGTTGTTGTTGCAGCCATTTGCTTCCTGTGACGTCCTAGCCCGTCCCTCCAATCACGCTCCCGCCTCCCAGCTGAGCCTGCCTCCCACAGATAGATTAGACCGACCCCTCCCCCCCGAGAGCTGTGACCGTCCTGACTCGTGCAGATCCGGTTGCTCCCCTCTGTTCTCCTGCTGGGTATCGTAGCGCTTCTCCCACACTGCTTGTAATATCTGCATTCTTCAGCTGAACTACCATAGCGCCGCATTGTGCATTTGACTCGCTCTGTCCTCAGCGCTGCTTTGCTGCTTTGTGATTGCTGCTCTGTGTTTGCTCTGTGCCCAATTTCATAGCGCCGCCTGTCACTCTTAATGTGCTGTGCTCATAGCGCTACTCTATGTCAGCCATCTCTTTTATAAAATATATATTTTGATCATTGCGCCCCACTGCTCGCCCCAACCTCTCCCTGCGTTAAGTGTTTGTTGTTGTTGCAGCCATTTGCTTCCTGTGACGTCTTAGCCTGTCCCTCCAATCACGCTCCCGCATCCCAGCTGAGCCTGCCTCCCACAGATAGATTAGACCGACCCCTCCCCCCGAGAGCTGTGACCGTCCTGACTCGTGCAGATCCGGTTGCTCCTCTCTGTTCTCCTGCTGGGTATCGTAGCGCTTCTCCCGAACTACCATAGCGCCGCATTGTGCATTTGACTCGCTCTGTCCTCAGCGCTGCTTTGCTGCTTTGTGATTGCTGCTCTGTGTTTGCTCTGTGCCCAATTTCATAGCGCCGCCTGTCACTCTTAATGTCCTGTGCTCATAGCGCTACTCTATGTCAGCCATCTCTTTTATAAAATATATATTTTGATCATTGCGCCCCACGGCTCGCCCCAACCTCTCCCTGCGTTAAGTGTTTGTTGTTGTTGCAGCCATTTGCTTCCTGTGACGTCCTAGCCCGTCCCTCCAATCACGCTCCCGCCTCCCAGCTGAGCCTGCCTCGCCCCTCCCCTTCAACTATCCACTTATGACAGTGGCTTTTGCGCGCAGCGTTCACGCGCAGCGATCGCGCCTCAGTCGCGCCGAAGGTGCGCCAAAGGTAAGCCCGTCTACGCCCGTCTGCGCCTGGCCCGCGCCCAGCGCCAGAGCCCCTGGTCCTCGTAATGCCCACCCCTCCCGCATTACTTACGATGCCACCACCCTCCTAGCCCTTAACCCTGGCCGCTCCCCCATCTGCGTCCAAGCCGCTCCTGGACACACCCATGGACCCTTTTCCTGCTACTCCTCATCTACGACCACACAACAGATATCCGATCCCAACCACCTACAATGCTTTCTGCTCAACACCCGCTCGGTCCACAGACACGCCATTGACCTCTGGAATCTACTCGACACCATCTCGCCGGACATCGCCTTCCTAACAGAAACATGGATGAATGCCTCTTCAGCCCCAGACATCACCATTGCCATCCCGGAAAGCTATAAGATCATTCACAAGGACCGTACCGGCCACACAGGAGGAGGCATCGCTATCGTCCATAAGAAATCCATCCGCATCTCAACCAGCTCAGACGTCAATCTCGCCAACTCTGAACACCTTCACTTCCAGATCCACATCGACCCCAAGACCACACTCAGAGGCACCCTCCTTTACAGGCCACCAGGACCCCGCGCACAATTTAGTGAAGACATCACGGACTTCATCACTCCACACGCGCTCCCCTCCGAGGACTACATCCTTTTGGGAGACCTCAACTTTCACCTTGAAAAGAACAACGACCGCAACACCACCACCCTTTTGGACAACCTCGCAAACCTCGGACTTAAACAACTTGTCACTACCCCCACCCACATCGCAGGTCACACACTCGACCCTATCTTCACCTCCAGCAAGCATGTTTCCTTCAGCCACACCACAGCTCTCCTTTGGACTGACCACAGCTGCGTTCACTTCACCTACAACAAGCCCACATCCAACAACCCCCCCCAACCCACTCTGCAAAGAAACTGGAACAAAATCACCATCGACCAGATCTCCTCATCGCTTCTTCAAAAGCCCCCCGCCCACTCCTCAAACCCAGACCAAGCAGCCACCAACCTCACCCAATGGTTATCCAACAGCGCCGACATCCTAGCACCACTGAAAAAACGACAAATCAAACTAGGCAGCAAGAAGGCCTCCTGGTTCAACGATGATCTTAAGAAATCCAAGAAACTCTGTCGCTCCCTCGAGAAGACCTGGAAAAAAGACCCAACCACCAGCACCAAGGACGCCTTCAAAAACGCCACCCGCATACACCACCAACTAATCCGAAATGCCAAGAAAGCAGCCTTCAAGGACCGTCTAGATAACAACGCCCACAACAGCAAGGAATTATTCAACATCGTCAAGGAATTTACCAACCCCTCAGCCAACTCCAACGACATCACCCCCTCTCAAGCCCTCTGCGACTCCCTAGCCTCATTCTTCCACAACAAAATTGCAGACATCCACAACAGCTTCGACAACCAACAAGAAGACCAACCCACCCAATCCCCTGCAGGACCCCCACCCCCCCTGAACATCCTCAATGACTGGAAGCCAATCTCCACTGAGGACACCATCCGTCTGATGAACTCTATCCACTCAGGATCCCCCACAGACCCTTGCCCTCACCATATCTTTAACAAAGCAGACTCCATTATTGCACCGCACCTCCGAGACGTCATCAACTGCTCCCTCAACTCCGCAACCTTCCCGGAAAGCTGGAAACATGCCGAACTCAGCGCCCTCCTGAAGAAACCCACAGCTGACCCCACCGAACTCAAAAACTATCGCCCTATCTCACTCCTTCCATTCCCGGCCAAAGTCATCGAGAAAGCTGTCAACAACCAGCTCGCCGCATTCCTCGAAAACAACAAATCCCTCGACTCCTCACAATCCGGCTTCCGAGCCAAGCACAGCACCGAAACCGCCCTCATCGCAGCAACAGACGACATTCGAACTCTACTGGACAATGGAGACACAGTCGCCCTCATCCTCCTCGACCTCTCCGCAGCCTTCGACACAGTCTGCCATAGCACCCTTCTACAGCGCCTCAAAAACATCGGAATCCAAGGAAAAGCACTGGAATGGATCACCTCGTTCCTCTCCGGAAGAACCCAGAGAGTCCGCCTTCCACCATTCAAGTCAGAGGCCACTGAAGTCATCTGCGGCGTACCTCAAGGGTCCTCACTCAGTCCCACCCTCTTCAACGTTTACATGAGCCCCCTCGCGGCCATCGCACGCCAACATAACCTCAACATCATCTCCTACGCCGACGACACTCAACTGATCCTATCACTCACCAGAGACCCTAACACGGCCAAAACCAACCTACACGAAGGAATGAAAGAAGTAGCCGAATGGATGAAGCACAGCCGACTGAAACTGAACTCAGACAAAACAGAAGTCCTCATCTTAGGTACCTCCCCCTCCGCCTGGGACGACTCTTGGTGGCCAGAGGCCCTTGGAAAAGCACCCATCCCGACGGACCACGCACGGAACCTGGGCGTCATCCTGGACTCCTCACTCTCGATGAACAGACAAGTCAACGCCGTCTCTTCATCTTGCTTCAACATTCTTCGCATGCTCAAAAAAACATTTCGCTGGATCCCTACCGAAACTAGAAAAACAGTCACCCACGCTCTGGTCACGAGCCGACTGGACTACGGAAACACCCTCTACGCCGGCACCACCGCAAAACTCCAGAAAAAACTACAACGCATCCAGAACGCCTCAGCCAGGCTCATATTAGACATCCCGCGTAAAGAACACATCTCTGATCACCTGAAAAACCTCCACTGGCTCCCCGTCAATAAGAGAATCACTTTCCGGCTCCTAACCCACGCACACAAAGCACTCTACGAAATCGGACCCGAATGCCTCAACACACGACTATCCTTCTACACCCCCTCCCGCCAGCAACGATCCTCCAACCAAGCCCTTGCCACTGTACCTCGCATCAACAAAACCACCATGGGAGGTAGATCCTTCTCCTACCTAGCAGCTAAAACTTGGAACTCACTTCCCACTCACCTTCGCCTTACTCAGAACCACCTAGCATTCAGAAAGCAACTCAAAACGTGGATATTCGACAAGTAACTCCCCACCCTTCTACAAGCGCCTTGAGACCCTCTGGGTATGTAGCGCGCGATATAAATCTTTTGACTTGACTTGACTTGACTTAAAGTTAACTTACTTTCCATGACGGCCAAGGACGTCCTATGAACAGCTTACACTCTGTTGTGCTGTTATTACTTTCAACCCGCCACTTTCTGAAAGAAAACCTCCATCGTTTTCAAAAACATGTTACATACAATAAATGACTTCTCGCTCTCTACCACACGTTTCCACAAGGCCAAATCGTGTCTGAGCCATTTATAACTCTTAGAATTCTTTTAAGCCAATCCCGTCATGTTGTATTTCCGCAACTTTCACAATTAAAATGTTGAAGATCATTTTCACAATCCTGGACTAGTAATATCTTCCCCTTCTTGCTCAATCATGTTCTACATTTCCTATCACACTGATACTGCTTACTATGAAGCAGACTTACACTACCTTTATGACTAGTACAATTATTTAATTCTCTACATCACTTTTAATCACAAAGCAATGTAAAACAGTAGACAGCATTGCAGACTTACATTCCCTCTACTCCATGTTTTTTAATTGGCTGCTTCAATTAGCTTATAAAAAGAAACAGTTTTTCTGAACTCATTCAAAGTGCACGTATTTCTCCATGACGTCCAGTGTTATGGTAAGAAGTTATGTCTCTGTACTACACTTATCCTCAAGGCCAAATCGTGTAGGAGCCATTAGAACTTCTTGAAATTCCTCAGAGCACATCCCGAGATTCTTTCCCTAAAATTTTGGTTTTAAAAACACCAGGTAAGAGTTTTTAAGGTCATACGGCAATTTTTTTGGGAAAATTAAAACAGAATCATTGCAGAATGACCAGCCATTTCTACACTTTAAATAAGCTGTGTAATGTCCTGATGTTATTGAAGGACCATCATGATATATAATTGCTACAGTTACAAAAGTCCTTCCTGATATTGACAACTGTGAAGCCACAACATTTTTAATTAAAGTTGTCAATTTTGTTCCATCAGGCCTACATCGTTGGAACATTAAAATGACATACTGGCCATATGTTCGTATAAATAATGTGGACATCATTTCAGATTTACATTGGCTACACTCCATGTTGTGATCAGCTGCTTTTACTAGCTTATTAAAAGAGACTGATTTACTGTCTGGCAAAGTTAAATATATAAATCTTTCTGAGTCTACACTAGTAGTACTTGATACCCTACAGTTCTCGCAGTCATGCTGCCATTGATAAGAAAGCCCAAACAGGTGATCTACATCTACACCTTCATCATGCAATACATCAAGCATATACATTAAAAACTCCTGACAATCTTGCTGACTATTTTGAGAGAATTGTGTTTGGCCTGAACATCTGTCTAACAGATTTCGAATTTCAGACACACTTTCTATGTTTGTTCTATCAGTGCTACATTTCTCTAACACAGAATTTAACAAACTGCAAAATCTTTGATCAGAATTGACCACAATCTCTTCTTTTACATTTTCTAGAGAAAACAAAACATTAACCACTACATTAGCATAGCAGTTGACACCAGAACTGTTTTCAAATTGAAAACCAACAACATCTTCAACAGAATCCTTTTTGTTTCTGCTTATAATTTCAGGTTCATTGACTTTTCGTCTTTTTGCTACAACCTCCCCAGTATTGGTCACATTTCTTCGTTTCCGGCCTACCACAAGTTTCTCAAACAAAGGATACTGAGGCAAATGTGGCGCATACTCTCTTCTTAACCTATTGTATTCCTTAACACAATCTAGATCCGCACAAATGTTTGTGACATCACACTCAATCAAGTACAATCCCGATAAAGTTCTAACTCGTGACAATGCCACATATGCCATACCCTCCTTGAACACAGAACTGCCAATATTCACCAATGCACAGTCTACACTTAAACCTTGCGATTTATGGATTGTCACCGCATATGCCAAGCAAACAGGAAACTGCTTACGACGAACATATAAGTCTTTTACAAGCAAAAATCTAGCAGAACAACGACCAATTAGCTGTACTTCCTCAATGCCATCAAATTTAATTTTTAAAAATTCAATTCCATCTCTATTTCTGTAACATGTAAATTCCTTCTCAAAATGATACGGCAGTTCAAGCACACATTCAGAGTCTTTTCAAAACCTGCAGTTTTAGATATACTCTTCTCTAATGAATCCAATTTTGTTTTCAGATTCTCAGACAAAATAATTGTTGATCCCATATGCTCTACTCTGTCAATAGCTTCCAGTTTCACAATCTCTTGCTTTTCTAAATGCAACATTTTGTTGTTGAATTTGGCACATTCTGCAAGAGTTGGCATCAAACATATTCCAGATTTTTTCTCAGTAATTTTCTGAAAAATATTCTCAGGCACAACATCTTCGTCTGGATATAAATTTGTCAGTAATCGTGCATGTAAAGCTTCTTTCCCATGCTCGGTCACTTTTCCAATTCTAACATCTTGTAGAATAGTCTTGTAAACTTCATCCTTTGCCTGACGCATATTTTCATGCAGTTCAGCATAATTGAAGTTTAACCATATATTGACGTTGCCAATGCTCCCTAAGCACTTCCTGGTATCTTCATGCGTGAGCATTTTGAACACAGGTTGCCCTTTCACTGGTGTCAGCTGCAGAAGATCTCCGAAAACAATGATGTGTTTGCCACCAAATAACACATCATACTCTGTTTTGAGAACTTCTTGCATTCTCAAATGCACAAAGGCAAGCATGACATTGGAAACCATGCTTACTTCGTCAATGATAAGAAGTTTCATTTTCCTCAAGATTCTTGAAACTTCAAAACAAGCATCTCCAGATAGCTTGTGATATTCTAATTTGTTGTCATGCTCCACTGGCAGCATCAGTAAACGATGTAAAGTAATCCCTTTAATGTTATGTGCTGCCAGTCCAGTTGGAGCGGTGACAACACAAGACAGCGATGACTCTGTCCTTTCCTGCAAATAACATGAAATTGCTTTAATAAGGAAACTTTTTCCAGTTCCCGCTTCTCCACTCACGTACAGTCGGACAGGCTTCAACGACGTACATGAGCACTCTTTCTTGTCATGACTTAATCCATGATCAATTTGCATGGTAAGTTCGTCATATATTTTCCTCTGCTCAACGTTGAGTTGTCTTTCCAACTCTTCTAAGTTAACCGCATCCTCCTGAGCATGTGCCATGGCTCTTTCCACTTCATTCATAGCAGTGGCAGCTTCATTTTCGATAAGAGGTCCTCCTAGTGGATCCTGACTCAATGAAGCAGAACTCTGACTGTCCTGAGAACTGTCTCTGGCAATCTCGGCTGCAATCGTTGCTTCCTGCTCAATTTCCACATTCAACATTTCTACATATTTGGGAAAAGCAGGACATTCTATGGTCTCCTTGGCAGCATTGAAAGAGTCTTCGTAACAAAGGAAATCTCCAAGCAGTTCCTCTTCTGCACGCCAAGGCTTAAAAAGTTGCAAAAGTGCTAAATAGAAAAACTCCTTTTTTTCAGGAGATTCACCACACAATTTTCGATGGTTTATCAAGTGGCATTTTCTTTGCTTGACCAGACATCCCTCACTTCCTATTACAGCATACACTCCTTTCTCAGTATCTTCTTTGATGTTCCTCTTGAATATGTAATTTTGCAGAACCTCATACAGACAAACATTCTCGAGGTGACTGCTTCGATTTGGATAATATGTATCCAACATGTTGGTCTTCAAAATGTCGGTACTGTTTGGCTCCTTTTCCGCCAAATACTCAATTTCCCGCACAGGTTTGAGAACTCGATTACGCGTTGCAGCAAGACCAACACTCGCCCAAACGATACTCCTGGACTTGGCATAGAGACTTGCTGAAGACAACCGGTCAGAACATTCGTAAGCTCCGATTTCTCGATGCGACAACATCTTCAGACTGAAACTGTACAACTTCTTGCTGAGGCTCTTTTCATGGGAAATGTCCTCCCACATATCCTTCAATTCTGTCTTCTCTTTTTTGGTGATGTAAGATGTCACATACCGAGCCACAGCCATACAGTTATCAGCCACAAACTGTATATCCATGTTAGCATTCCACATGGACAAAATCACCGGGTTGTAGTCGTTGATGTACTTAGACTCTTCGTTCCTCTTCAAATTGTATGTGTTTTTAGGTGATTTCTTCATCACATTATGTCGCAGCGAAGACATCAAACTGTTCACTCTTCCTTAAAAAATCACCGGTCGTGGAAAGCCGAAACGACATTTGGTGTAGAACTTGTCTTTGTTCCGGAATTTACGACGACAGTACTTTCCACATCGATGGCTTTGGAAACGTAGAACTTTTTCTCTTAGGCTTTTTTTCTCCTTTGCGTTTGGAACAGCACACGTAGAATACTGTTCTATGAAACTCATCACTGAGTCTTCTGCATCCGTTCCAAATTTAGGTGCATCCTTGATCCACAGCAACATATGTATATGAGGAGCACCTCTTGCTTGGTACTCCTTCCTCCAGAAGAAATCCAACACCTCTCCAAGAGGTGGATTCTTCTTATTCATGATGAAAGACATCATACCTTCAAATCTATGATTGAAGTACCTACATACATTGACTGGATCCAAAGAGCACAGTTCTCCGGGTGTCTTTAATTCGATGTTTTCTACGTTAGCATTTGCCTCTCGTAGAAATTCAAGTAAGTCTTCCCAGCCATACTCAGCACAGCTCAAAGTGAGGAACCATGTGGGAGTTCCTAAGTTTCTCAGCATACATTTTAAATCACCATGACGACGGTACCAGTACTCATTAGTACCACGCTGACACGCCATGAGATTAATCAGGTGAGAATCCAAAATACTGTCTTGGACATTGACTTTATCCATAAAGTCACTTGCCGAGATGTTTTGCATGTGTATACCACTTTTCAAGATGTGGTTCACTGCATATGACAGTCCAGACAGATCGCTTTCAAACAGGAGATGAAACAAATAAGGAATGCATTGTCGAAACCTAGGATCTCCTGCATACAATCGCAAAGTCCGGTATTCAGAAGCAGGAATTTGATGAGGTCGCTCATCATATCTTCCTCCCTGACCTGTTGGAAAAAGCTGTGGGAAACACCGAGCTTCCAAACTTTCCTCCCAAACACTAATGGGACTCCCTTTCGCTTGTTTCATTTGAAACAACTCAATAGCATTCCCCATGACTTCCTTGGAATGCAAAGGATGAACACTATAATGTTCATATATTTCTTCACTAGTACAGGGTTCTACTTTCTCAATTTGACCAGCACACAAATCGCTATCCTCTTCCTCACTTACTTCCTCTTCTGCAACATATACATTTTTATAGTATTTATTATATTTTTTCAAATACAATGTTGCCCTTTTGACTTTCCTAACATCTACTAAATCTTGCCATATTTTCTTATTCTTTGTCGGAACCCCATTAACTAAGATAACAAGAGGTTCCTCTTCCACTTTTTCTACTCCAATTCTGTTAATGTTTTTCTTCAAATCTAGAGGCAAATAAACAACTCTTCCCTTTAATCCTCTCTGTAAATCTGATGGAGGCAATTTCCCTGTCTTTGGCTCCATTCTTACAATAGCCTGAAAGGGATGGATACTTTGAATCAAAATAGATTCATAAGTATTTAAATCCTTCAATTCAGAAGGAATCTCAACCAATTCCAGATTATTATGAACTGCTCTAGCAGTTCATAAGAGCTCTTCAAAAGTTCAAAAGAGCTCTTATTCTTGCCATGCCGTTGAAATCTGCTCCCAAGGTTGGTATTTGTGGCCAGATTGAAAACTCCCTATGTTCATGTGTGGGAGGAAATAGAACATTTCTGCAGCAAATAACCCGTTCACTTACTGTTACGATAAAAGGAATACTTTTAATTAACCCAGAACAATCTTCATTATTGAGCATCAAATAACTACCATTTTCCAACAACTTGAACGTGGGGATGATAGCAGGAACTGGCGTGCCTTGCAACACGCAAGCCATATTTGGTCGGTGTTTGTTGCATGAACCGTGTAACTGTATGTGCCTACACATTAGTGAATGATCTGGCATCTCAGTGCATTCCTCTCCATTCAGATAAACTTCTTGATCATCTTTGAAACATCTGTATGTGTCATGAAGAAAACCACTACCTAAAGGTTCATAACGACCTATTGGTATATATTTCATACAATTTGAAAACTTATATAAAGCAAAAGGCAGCGTTATTAAACCGTGGATAAGGCACGTTGCCAAAGCAGCCAACCTTTTGGATTTATACTGGAAATGTTAAAGGAAGAATTACGGAGTAGGGCCTGTAAATCTTTAATGGACAACCGAGTAAAATTACTCCAACCATCATATTCCTCTAACTCCGGGATAGTAGGGGTGTTTAATTTTTTAGAAGTAGCCAATCCAAAGCATTTGGTCTGGGAAATTGTTTCATTCACAAACAACATATGATTTGGGATGAGACATGCACGGTGCAAAGCCTCAGTGCCTTGTACCTGCCAGGTTCGTGAACCCCAAACTGATGTAGATCCTGGATATCTTTACACTGTGTTAAGTTAGCATGGGCTCATTACTGGTTTAAACGCCATTTTTCCTTTTTTGCAACTTCTGCACACGACACTTAGTTGTTGCTTTAGCTTTCAACCTAGTAGTTCATCGTGGTTTACATGAGAATAATATGTTATTGCTCTACTATCTGCTTTGCTTGTTAAACTATATCTGTACAGCGAGTGCTGAAGTTTCAAGAACAACACGATACAGAATTGTTATGAGGTCTGATCTCCACGACTTCATACTCATAACATAAGTGCAGCTTCTGCCAATTCTGGGCATGAGGCGGGTTTTATATTGCTTTGCCGAACACACATACACAACACTTGATGCGGTTCACATGAAGAGAGAGCTGGTGTATGCTGATGTGATTCCTTCAAATCTAAGACACTAAAGTATGGGCACGCCCTAAACCAACACAAAGAGACCTTCTTAGCAAATAATATAATATGTGTATTAGGGAGGGTGAGATATAAGCAGCCGCGGGCCGTGGAGGGAGTTACGGTGGGGCAGGGAGGCGGGGAGGGGGAGGGGCAGGGTGGAGCCTTCTCCACCCTGCCCCTCCCCCTCCCCGCCTCCCTGCCCCACCGTAACTCCCTCCACGGCCCGCGGCTGCTTATAAGTGTTGCTAACTCTTATTCATTTACAGCATGTTAACATACTGTCACCATTCGCTTTTTATGTACTAGTAACTATGCTGGTAATTTTGCTACTGATAATATGTGTACTTGTATTATCTAAGATACTACGCCTGAGAAGACGGCATTAGTAAATAAACATTTCAAATACACATGTGTTCTTCTTAACTCCATGTTCTGGTTTCTAAGAAATATATAACGACCGAGTGTTCATGAGTTCCACGTATCCTGAGGTACTATAAGTTCATATTCTGGATTGTCTAAACATTGAGAGTTTGTTATATCCAATGTGACACTGTACCTAGCTTGCTAAGGGGTTTTTGATTACTAAGGTGAGTTTTGGGGCACCCTAATTCGCCGAGGTTCCAATCCTCTGTGCACAGTTCTGTGTGAGAACAGAAACCCTGCGACAGGGGCACCCCTGAGCCTTGCTGGAGCTTCATCACACTTGCGATACAACTCCAGCAATGCGCCACCTTTACGGCACAGATACGTCACGCATCTGTGCTGTTTTTGCCCCATGATGCGCCGCATTGTAAATGCAGCACACCATAGGTGGCGGAACAGCGGCACAGGATGAGTAACACATCCCTGGTGATGCGCCAGTCATCATAAATCTATCCCTATGCTTCTTATCTTGTTAGAGATGAACCGCCATATGTATCATCAAAGTTTTTTGCATTTCCTAAATAGCGAACTTTAAGGAATAAATAGCGATTCTTTACCATTCCTAGTTTGCGATGAGCTATTTGCTAATTACAAATTACCCATTCATTTCCATGGAGCAGGAGGCCCATACGAATGAAGGTGCAATTTGCGATTAGCAATTACCTCATCGCAAATTACGAATTTTTCCGAGGGTGCAGGGGTGTCTCAAGAACACCCTGCTGCACCCCTGAAAAAGAAATTTGGGGGCATATGGCGCACATACATTTTGAAAACATTCTTTTACCTCAAAAACGATTTTCAACTCATAATTTGAAAACACTCCACATGGGGAAATGACTTAAAATGTCCTTAAGACACATGAAAGCGTTTTTTGATTGCCTTTGCAGCATGTTTCGGTCACCTTTAACATGCCTATGTAACGCAAACATTCAAAATCTAAATTTGCCATGCACAGGTGGGAGCATATTTACAAGCAATTTGCTCCACAGGGAAACGTCTTACATTAAAATGGGAAAAATAACATCAGAGACACTCAATTGCCTTATAAAGAAGCATACACCATTATGTCCTTGTCATAAGTATTAAAACCATTCCTTTTCCTCAAAAACGATTTACAAATCATAATTTGAAAACACTCCACAGCTCCTATGCACATAAAAACCCTGTCAGTACTAGTACTTCACATTTTCTCCAATTACAATTTCTCAAAGAAACAAAATCTATTTGTAAAACACTTGAGACAAAGCAACATTTGAAAAACACAACTTTCTTCATAATTTTCTCCTTAAAGCACACTATTTTCTATCTAAATTAAATAAATCTTTTCTCACCTTAGCAAATACTTTGAGTTTCAAAACAGTCTCAGAAACACACCAATTTGTCTTCAGCAGAGCAAAAGGTATGCACTCCAGAGTCTGCAGCTATCAAAAGCACAGAAATGCTGTAATTCTTCACACATATCTCTCATGTCACCCAATCAAAACTCTTCCCTCACTTTTTTTCAAATCAAAACCCTTCCCCCCTCTGCCCTCTCTGCTTTTTTGCATAGCAACCACCTCTTGCAAGACCTCTGGTGTTTGCAAGTTCACACAACAATGTTGCAATTGAACTCTGAACTCTCAGTGCACCTGCATATCCAGTGCATTCTTCCATTTAATGATTTTTTCTTCGCCACTCAAAATACATCTTTCAACGAACTCATCCATGCACCCTAACTTTCTGTTTTCAGCAATCAAAATCCACCAATCACTGTTACTGCTTCATTAACACAGAAACTCCACAGTTTTTTTCATTTTAAACTCTTATTTTTTCAACTGCCATTTCATTGCCACACTTCATCTGACTGCAGCAGAACCTTCTCTCGCCATGTTTTCTGTCTGGATTGTTGGACATAGTTACATCTATTGGGCTCAGAGGTACGCTGAAAACAGGAATTTACCTAACCTCAATTTACAAGATGTGGAAATTAAGTGGTTTGGCCACAGAGGATTAAAATGTCACCAATTGATACCATTGGTGAAAACCTTTATGCATTTGCCAAAACCTGACCTGTTAATTGTGCACTGTGGAGGTAATGACTTGGGCACTTTGACTGGGGTAGGTCTGGAAATGCTTTTAAAGGACACCTTTGAGCAATTGATGGCACTTTTTCCTCAGACTGCCTTGGTATATTCAAATATATGCCAAAGACAGAAATGGAGGTGGTCGAACCAATTTTGTCCACAAATTGAGAAGTCGAGGAAGCATGTAAACAAATCTGTTTCAGCTTACATAAGAGACCGTGGAATGGGCTCCTTGTACAACAATAACTTGCGTTACTACATGCAAGATATCTACAGAGGAGATGGAGTTCACTTCTCAGATGAGGGCAACAGAATTTTCATTCTGAATTTAAGACTGTGCATTGGTACCTACTTATAAGTACCTAAATGTACCATAAACCCAAAAGCTCTTCTCAGAGCTACCCTACATCTGATAACTCACAATTATTATTTTACTCTAACTTTCTTCACTAATTTTCAAGAAAGTACGCTCCCCAGAACGCTTCCCGGTTCGCGAACCGGGCGCTCCCCACGCAAAAGAACTAAAAAAACGATATTTTTTTTTTTGCCCTGCGAGGCCCTTTTAAAGCCTCCACATCAAACCTAGGGGGTCAGGGAGGATCTACTATGCCCCCTTATGGTCATTTGCCCCTTCGCTTTGGCCTCCTCTTGTCTCTCGATCCTACCGAGAGACAAGATGGCGGCCGCTACGGACTGTTTGGAATGTTTACAGACGCCGGAGAACCAATCAGCTTCGCTTCACAAGCTCCGTAACGCGAAAAGTCCGCGAACCGGAGCGCTGTTACAGATATATATCTTTTTTTGAACGTTAATTTCTCAAAATCCACTGGAGCACATATATTGAGACCTAGCAAAGGCACATCGGGCTACCAGTACCTACAATTTCCCCAAGTTTCCTGCAAATCCATTCAGCCGTTCGATTATTATTATTTTTATTTTTTTTTGCCCCGCGGGGCCCTTTTAAAACCTCCGCATCAAACCTAGGGGGTCAGGGAGGATCTACTATGCCCCCTTATGGTCATTTGCCCCTTCGCTTTGGCCTCCTCTTGTCTCTCGATCCTACCGAGAGACAAGATGGCGGCCGCTACGGACTGTTTGGAATGTTTACAGACGCCGGAGAACCAATCAGCTTCGCTTCACAAAGCTCCGTAACGCGAAAAGTCCGCGAACCGGAGCGCTGCCCGGTCCGCTGTTACAGATATATATCTTTTTTTGAACGTTAATTTCTCAAAATCCACTGGAGCACATATATTGAGACCTACAAAAGGCACATCGGGCTACCAGTCCCTACAATTTTGCCAAGTTTCGTGCAAATCCATTCAGCCGTTCGGGCTAAAAGTGAGGCCAACCGCCCTATGGAAAACTCAATGTTAAAAACACGTTTTGGGACCCCCCTTTTTTCTCGGCCCCCCCTTGACAAACCCCCCCCAAATTTTCAAGGGCTGCTCAGAAACAAAATGTGCCATTTTCCTGAAAATTTCAGCCAATTCCGTCCACAAACGCCAAAGTTATTAGACATAGAATTTTCAAAAATCCCATAGAGAAAAAATCCTAACTATATATACCTACTGGCGACCGCCAGTAGGTAATATATATATATATATATTCACTGAAAAAACCATAGGTTATAGACCATATATAGTTAGGAATTAGCATTTACAAAACCTTGAAAATTCACTGAAAAAACCATAGGTTATACACCATATATAGTTAGGAATTAGCATTTACAAAACCTTATTTTACTCACACAAAACCATTGAAATTCGCATATATAGTTAGTTGCACTAACTATATATCGCGCACCCGCAATCCACTGCTGATCATGTCACATATTACATCATTCATGACATGGTCAGTGACATCACTGATGACATCACTGATGACATCTCAAATTACATCACTGATGACATCACTGATGACATCTCAAATGACATCACTGATGACATCACTGATGACAACATCCAGTGACTGTATGTTTCTGTAAAGTTAAAATATGTCTTACATATTGAAGAATGAGTGGATGTGTAAGTGTCTGGATGAAGGATTTAGTAGGTGCATGACTGACTGTATGAGTGAGTGATTAAATGTGTCTCGCTGAGTGCATGGGTTAGTGACTAAACTGTCTTAATTTGTGCATCATTATGTCTGTTGTTCTGTAAACTGCTGCATGTGTTGATCAGTAGCTATATGAGTAACTATATGGGTTATTGATTGGTTGCCCAAGTATTTGTATGGGAGACTGAGTGTGTATGTGGGTGGCTGGGAGGTGTATGACTCTGTGCATAGATGTGTGAGCAGTTGATTCACTAGATGTATGGGTTCAAAAGTGCATGTGGAAACAGCTGTATGGGCGGTTGACTGTGTGCATGAGTGTATTGGTGAGTGAATGGATATCTCAGTGCTACATGTCAAAGTAAGTACATATGTAAAACACAGTACATGTGAGAGTTGACATATAAAAATAACTGTGCATAAGAGCCAGTGAATGTGTGAGTGGCTGTATGGATCATTGTGAACTTGTATCCGGGATTGTATAAGAGAGTAAATAAGTAATAGTATATGTTTGAATAAGTAAGGTGTGTATAACTGTATAGTTGAGGAAATGGAGGTGTGATTGATTCTTTGCATGACTGACTAGGTGTGTGTGTAGCTTCATGGATGAGTGACAGTCTGTGAGTGTCTGTTTACACTGAGTGTATCTAAGGTTATATTAGAGTCTGAAGAGGTTCATCGTATTATCACATGAATGATGTCATCAGTGATGTGATCAGTGATGTCAAATGAGATGTCATCAGTGATGTCATCAGTGATGTCATTTGAGATGTCATCAGTGATGTCATCAGTGATGTCATTTGAGATGTCATCAGTGATGTCATCAGTGATGTCACTGACCATGTCATGAATGATGTAATATGTGACATGATCAGCAGTGGATTGCGGGTGCGCGATATATAGCTAGTGCAACTAACTATATATGCAAATTTCAATGGTTTTGTGTGAGTAAAATAAGGTTTTGTAAATGCTAATTCCTAACTATATATGGTGTATAACCTATGTTTTTTTCAGTGAATTTTCAAGGTTTTGTAAATGCTAATTCCTAACTATATATGGTCTATAACCTATGGTTTTTTCAGTGAATTTCAATGGTTTTTTAATAGCAAATAACAAAAGCTTTAAAATGTATTCTTCTTTAAATCGAAAAATATATTTTATGTTTTTAATACAATTTTTTTAAGTATATATTTTTTTGTTATTTTTTTTTTGTTTCGCTACCAGTTCGCGCACCGGGTAGCTTCCCGTTAGCTCAATTTGGTGCCGCGACCCGGTCCGCGAACCGGTAAACGTTCCGTTTGCGCAACTGCCGTGTTAGAAAACAACATCGTGACGCGTCGCGTAAGCGCGACGTATCGCGTTGTCGCGTAATGCGTCTTATGACGCGCCACGTTAGCGCACCCGGAAGTGCTCCGGAGCGCGAACCGAGGCGCGAAGCGCAGCACCCCGGAAGCGATCCGGGGCGGGGCGCGGCGCGCAGCGCGTAACGTAAGCGTAACAGGTCATGTGACTTGTTAATAAAACTTTTCATTGGTTCATTTCACTTTTGGTTTCCTAATGATGTAAGGCTAGGTCATGTGACCTAAAAATAACACTTTTCATTGGTTTAGAACATTTTTTTTCCCAAATGATGAAAGCCCCCACCTTTTTTCTCACTCTGACTTTCAACTTTGTGAGAGGAAGACCTATTTTGATTGATAAGAAATGGCTTCATTAGTAGCTGCAGCTGGTGCACCCCCACCACCACCACCACCTCCTAGGAAGAGAGGACCACCTCCTCAGGTAATCATTAATCAAGAGGAGGAAGAAGAGGAAGAAGAGGAAGAGGAGCAAGGGAGGAGACAGTTTTTACCTGAAGAGCCAAGGAGGTCCCATGTGAAAGAAAATTACATCTGGCAATTTTACACATTTCCCCGGGGCCAAAAGAAAGTAAATGCCCGTTACTTTACCTGTCTCATCTGTAACAAAGATCTGTCCAGAGGGACTGATAATAAGTACAGCTTTGGTAATTACACCATGCATCGGCACATGGAGAGGTGGCACCCTATAAATTATAGTGCTGCGCAGGTACGTGACCTGCAGGAAAACCCCCCTCCTGTGGCCAGTACATCAACTGAAGAGGCAGTGACGGGACCAGAGGCGAGGGAGACGGTCCCAAACATTCAGATGAAGTTTGGGGTCGGGAAGCAAGTCTGCATTTTTTGCGGCCAATTACTTTGCTATAGGGAGAGTAGCATAACTCTGATCAACAGAGCTATTGAAAATCATAAATGTCCAAAACGCCCCAGAAAGTAAATTATCTTTTTTTTTGTTGCTCCTGTTGAGCCCTTTATAATAATTGATTTTTGTTTCCCCCCCAAAAAAATAAAAAAATATAAAACCGTTCAAAAAATACAAAAAAAGTAAAAAAAATGTTCAGAAAAATAATAAAAAAATATAAAACAACAAAAACAATAAAAAAAAGTTCTTTTCAGAACTACCTCCCATTTATAAAAAATTGCTAGAATGTTTAGCACTCTGGCAACCTCTATTTCTTTTGATTCGCTTCCCGGTTCGCGCGCCGGTACGCGAACCGGAAGCGAAACAATTTTATTTTTATTTTTTTAAAAAGGAAGAGTGAGTATAAGGGAAGGAAACAGAGAGTAATGTTAAAAGAAAGACAGCTAGAGGGAGTAACACAGAGATACTGTTTAATAGATCTATTTACCAAAGAAAAGATGTAAGAGGGTATAATTGAGAAAAACTAAATAGATAAGGAAGTGAAAGAAAAAAAGGAGAGTAGAAGAATAATAAACAAGAGTTTCTTAGAGAATGTGAGTGAATGTTCAAATTAAGAAGAAAAACAGTAAAGGATGTGGAATGAGAGGTAGGGATAGAACCGGACTAAAAGAACAACCCTGAGGGAAAGTGTTAAGAAAACAGTGAGCGAAAGTAAATAGGAATAAAACAAGATGTATGACAGTGACTAAGGTTAAAACATGTGGAATAACAGAGAGAAAAAACAGAAAGCAGAAAAGAAGAAGTGAGAGAAAAGGAATAATTGAAACAGCAAAGAAATGTAAATAACATAGTGTGCTTGAACTACAGGGAGAAAGCATAATGAACAAGTAGTGAAAGAGTGATGAGTCAGACACAGTGAGAGTAATAGAGACGGAGTGAGTGAACAGGAGTGAGGAACTATGAGAACAGAGGGACTGAAAAGGAGTGGAAGGAGTAGAGTAAGTAAGTAATAGAAAAAGGAATGAGGGAAGTAGCAAAGGCAGGAAACTGAGGGTTAAAGAAATGAAGCAGTGGAACTAATAGAAGTTAAATGTGATAGAGATTTAACGGAAAGAGTACAAAACACTTACCTTATAATTGTCGTTAACTTAGTCACTTGTTATTTTTATACTTTCAATCTGTGAAAGAAAGAACAAAAATTTGAAAAATATTAAAACATGTATTTAAAAATTAGAAAAGACAAGGGAAAAGATTGAAAATCATCCAATTTTACAAAGAAATAAAGTTAGAGATAAACATGCGGTAAAAAAAGAGAAAGAAACGGTGATAGACAGTCAGAGACAAAAAGAAATTGTCATTGAGTAAATTACTAAGAGAAAAAAAAGGAAGATACTTTCAGTGACAGAAAAGAAGGATAGAAGAGAAAACTAAATTGAAGTTGTGTAAGCTACTAAAAGAAAGTGAGTAAGGTAAACTATATAAGGAAAGGGTGAATAAGGAAAAGAGAGTGAGGGAGAGAGGAGACAGAGGAAGTGAGTGTCAGATACAGACTGAGTGAGGCAACAAAGAAAGATAAAAGAGTGAGGGTGAGTTATACTAACTGATTGCACCAAAAAAGGAGAACCCAGAAATATTTAATTTAGTAAACAAAGGGAGGAAAGATGCAAAAGACAAGCGAAGCAGAAGGTCTAAAAGCTGGAAAATGGTGCAAGGGAGAAAAGAAAAAAGCAGAGTTGGAATAGGGAAACAAAGGTTGATAGATAAGTAGAGTTAGAGAACAAGGGTGAAAGAGAATAAAACAAAAGACAATGTGAGTATGTAAAGAGGATTGATAGAAGGTAGTAAAAGACGAGTGAGCATGAGACAAGACGAGTACAAATTAAAATTCACTATACAAACTACAGAATTAATTATACATGTTAAATGGTTTATTTTTGCTGTTCTCAGAATATATCAAATTTCACTAAAAACAGTGAGTTGAAGGTATTCATCATATAACAGCGGGGAAAAAAACACAATCAAAATGATTGTGTTTAAAAAACCCATATAACATAACCAATTATAAATCAGAACTCCTCAAAAGTAACTTACTTTCCATGACGTCGAAGGATGTCCTATGAACAGCTTATACTCTGTTGTGCTGTTATTATTTTCTGCCCGCCACTTTCTGAAAGAAAAGCTCCATCTTTTTAACAAATATGTTACATACAATAAATGACTTCTCACTCTCTACCGCACTTCTCCTCAAGGCCAAATAGTGTAAGAGCCATTTATAACTCTTGGAATTCTTCTAAGCAAATCCCGTCATTTTCTTTTTCCACAACTTTCAGAAAGAAAACGTTCAAGATCACTTTCACAATCCTGTACTAGTAATATCTCACCCTTCTTGCTCACTCATGTTCCACATTTCCTATGACACTGATACTGCTTACTATGAGGCAGACTTACACTACCTCTATGACTATTACAATTATTTAATTCTCTTGATCACTGTTAATCACAAAGCAATTTAAAACAGTACATAAAATTATATCAACTCCTAGAATCATTATAGGCCAGTTACCTACCCTAAATTCTCTCTTCTGAAAACACAAAGTAAGAATATTTTAAGTCAAAAGGCAACATTGTTTCATAGTCAAATGGGAATCATTTCCGAAACACCAGCTTTTTTTACATTTTAAATAAGCTGTGTAATAAGCGGATGTTGTCAAAGGACCATCATGTCATATAATAGCTGCAGTTACAAAGGTTCTTCCTAAAATCAACGACTGTGTAGCCACAACATTTGTAATTCAAGTTGAAAACTTACTTTCATCAGGTTTATATAGTTGGAATTTTAAAATGACATTATAACCAAAAGTTTGTACAAATAATGTGGACAGCATTGCAGACTTACATTACCTCTATTCCATGTTTTGATTGGCTCCTTGAATTAGCTTATTAAAAGAAACAGTTTTTCAGAACTCATTCAAAGTGCAGTTATTTTTCCATGACGTCAAGTGTTATGGTAAGAACACCGTTTGCTTTGGGAAATACTCTGTTGGTCTTTAACTAATCCGAGCCCACCACTTTCTGTAGGAAAACCTTCTTTTTTTTCAGGAACTACTTAAAACTCAAAAATAACTTTTCACTCTGTACTACACTTATCCTCAAGGCCAAATAGTGTAGGAGCCATTAGAACCTCTTGAAATTCCTCAGAGCAAATCCCGAGATTCTTTCCCTAAAATTTTGGTTGTAAAAACACCAGGTAAGAATTTTTAAGGTCCAAAGGCAATTTTTTTTAAAAGTTAAAACAGAATCATTGCAGAATGACCAGCCGTTTCTAGACTTCAAATAAGCTGTGTAATGTCCAGATGTTGTTGAAGGACCGTCATGATATATAATTGCTGCAGTTACAAAAGTCCTTGCTGATATTGACAACTGCGAAGCCACAACATTTTTTATTAAAGTTGTCAATTTCGTTCCATCAGATCTACATCGTTGGAACATTAAAATGACATACTGGCCATAACTTCGTATAAATAATGTGGACAGCATTGCAGACTTACATTGGCTACACTCCATGTTTTGATCAGCTGCTTTTACTAGCTTATTAAAGGACACTGATTTACTGTCTGGCAAAGTTAAATATATAAATCTTTCTGAGTCTACACTAGTAGTACTTGATACCCTACAGTTCTCGCAGTCATGCTGCCATTGATAAGAAAGGCCAAACAGATGATCTACATCTACACCTTCATCTTGCAATACATCAAGCATATACATTAAAAACTCCTGACAATCATGCTGAATATTTTGAGAGAATTGCGTTTGACCTGAACATTTGTCTAACAGATTTCGAATTTCAGACACACTTTCTATTTTTGTTCTATCAGTGCACATTTCTCTAACACAGAATTCAATAAACAGCAAAAACTTTGATCCGAATTGATCACAATCTGTACTTTTAAAGTTTCTAGAGAAAAGACAACATTAACCACTACATTAGCATAGCAGTTGACATCAGAACTATTTTCAAATTGAAAACCAACACCATCTTCAACAGAATCCATTTTCTTTCTGCTTATAATTTCGGGTTCATCGACTTTTCGTCTTTTTGCTACAACCTCCCTACTATTGGTCACATTTCTTCGTTTCCGGCCTACCACACGTTTCTCAAACAAAGGATATTGAGGCAAATGTGGCGCATACTCTCTTCTTAACCTATTGTATTCCTTAACACAATCTAGATCCGCACAAATGTTTGTGACATCACACTCAATCAAGTACAATCCCGATAAAGTTCTGACTCGTGACAATGCCACATATGCCGTACCCTCCTTGAACACAGAACTGCCAATTTTCACCAATGCACTGTCTACACTTAAACCTTGCGATTTATCGATTGTCACCGCATATGCCAAGCAAACAGGAAACTGCTTACGGCGAACATATAAGTCTTTTACAAGCAAAAACCTAGCAGAGCAACGACCAATTAGCTGTACTTCCTCAATGCCATCAAATTTAATTTTTTAAAATTCAATTCCATCTCTATTTCTGTATTTCTCAAAATCAACAACATTACCCATTGATCCATTTACCAGACCTCTTTCAACATGTAAATTCCTTCTCAAAATGATACGGCAATTTAAGCACACATTCAGAGTCTTTTCAAAACCAGCAGTTTTAGATATAGTCTTCTCTAATGAATCCAATTTAGATTTCAAATTCTCAGACAAAATAATTGTTGCTCCCATATGCTCTATTCTGTCAATAGCTTCCAGTTTCACAATCTCTTGGTTTTCTAAATTCAACATTTTGTTGTTGAAGATGGCACATTCTGCAAGAGTTGGCATCAAACATATTCCAGATTTCTTCTCAGTAATTTTCCGAAAAATATTCTCTGGCAGAACGTCTTTTTCTGGATACAAATTTGACAGTAATCGTGAATGTAAAGCTTCTTTCCCATGCTCGGTCACTTTTCCGATTCTAACATCTTGTAGAATATTCTTATAATCTTCATCCTTCGCTTGACGCATATTTTCACGCAGTTCAGCATAATTGAAGTTTAACCATATGTTAACGTTGCCAATGCTCCCTAGGCACTTCCTGGTATCTTCATGTGTAAGTAGTTTAAACACTGGTTGTCCCTTCACTGGTGTCAGCTGCAGAAGATCACCGAAAACAATGATGTGTTTGCCACCAAATAACACATCATACTCTGTTTTAAGAACTTCTTGCATTCTCAAATGCACAAAGGCAAGCATGACATTGGAAACCATGCTTACTTCGTCAATGATAAGAAGTTTCATTTTCCTCAAGACTCTTGAAACTTCACAACAAGCATCTCCAGATAACTTGTGGTATTGTAATTTGTTATCATGCTCCACTGGCAGCATCAGTAGACGATGCAAAGTAATACCTTTAATGTTATGTGCTGCCAGTCCAGTTGGAGCGGTGACAACACAAGACAGCGATGACTCAGTCCTTTTCTGCAAATAACATGAAATTGCTTTAATGAGGAAACTTTTTCCTGTTCCTGCTTCTCCACTCACGTACAGTCGGACAGGCTTCAACGACGTAGATGAGCACTCTTTCTTCTCATGACTTAATCCATGATCAATTTGGTTGGTAACTTTGCATATATTTTCCTCTGCTCAACGTTGAGTTGTCTTTTCAAATCTTCTAAGTTAACCGCATCCTCCTGAGCATGTGCCATGGCTCTTTCCACTTCAATCATGGCAGTGGCAGCTTCATTTTCGATAACTGGTCCTCCTAGTGGATCCTGACTCAATGAAACAGAACTCTGACTGTCCTGAGAACTGTCTCTAGCAATCTCGGCTGCAATTGTTGCTTCCTGCTCGATTTCCGCATTCAACATTTCTAGATATTTTGGAAAAACAGGACATTCTATGGTCTCCTTGGCTGCATTGAAAGAGTCTTCGTAACAGAGGAAATCTCCAAGCAGTTCCTCTTCTGCACGCCAAGGCTTGAAAAGTTGCAAAAGAGCTAAATAGAAAAACTCTTTTCTTTCAGGAGATTCGCCACTCAATTTTCGATGATTTACCAATTGGCATTTTCTTTGCTTGACCACACATCTCTCACTTCCAATTACAGCATACACTCCTTTATCAATATCTTCTTTGATGTTCCTCTTGATTATGTAATTTTGTAGAACCTCATACAGACAAACATTCTCGAGGTGACTGCTTCTATTTGGATAATATGTATCCAACATGTTGGTCTTCAAAATATCTGTACTGTTTGGCTCCTTTTCCGCCAAATACTCAATTTCCAGTACAGGTTTCAGAACTCGATTATGCGTTGCAGCAAGACCAAGACTCGCCCAAATGATACTCCTAGATTTGGCATAGAGACTTGCTGAAGATAACAGGTCAGAACATTCGTAAGCTCCGATTTCTCGATGCGACAACATCTTCAGACTGAAACTGTACAACTTCTTACTGAGGCTCTTTTCATGGGAAATGTCCTCCCACATATCCTTCAATTCTGTCTTTTCTTTTTTTGTGATGTAAGATGTCACATACCGAGCCACAGCCATACAGTTATCAGCCACAAACTGTATATCCATGTTAGCATTCCACATGGACAAAATCACTGGGTTGTAGTCGTTGATGTACTTGGACTCTTCGTTTCTTTTCAAATTGTATGTATTTTTGGGTGATTTCCTCGTCACATTATGTCGCAGCGAAGACATCAAACTGTTCACTCTTCCTTTAGAAATCACCGGTCGTGGAAAGCTGAAACGACATTTTGTGTAGAACTTGTCCTTGTTTCTGAATTTACGACGGCAGTACTTTCCACAACGATGGCTTTGAAAGCGTAAAACTTGTTCTCTTAGGCTTTTGTCTTCCTTTGTCTTTGGAACAGCACATGTAGAATACTGTTCTATGAAACTCATCACTAAGTCATCCGGATCTGTTCCAAATTTGGGTGCATCTTTGATCCACAGCAGCATATGTATAAGAGGAGCACCTCTCGCTTGATACTCCTTTCTCCAGAAGAAATCCAACACCTCTCCAAGAGGTGGATTTTTCTTGTTCATGATGAAAGACATCATAGCTTCAAATCTATGATTGAAGTACCTGCATACATTCACTGGATCCAAAGAGCACAGTTCTCCGGGTGTCTTGAATTCGATATTTTCAATGTTTCCATTTGCCTCTCGTAGAAATTCAAGTAAGTCTTCCCAGCCATACTCGGCACAGCTGAGAGTGAGGAACCATGTGGGAGTTCCTAAGTTCCTCAGCATACATTTTAAATCACCATGACGACGGTACCAGTACTCATTAGTACCACGCTGACATGCCATGAGATTAATCAGGTGAGAATCCAAAATACTGTCTTGCACATTGACTTTATCCATAAAGTCCCTTGCCGAGATATTTTGCATCTGTACACCATTTTCAAGATGTGGTTCACTGCATATGACAGTCCAGACAGATCACTTTCAAACAGTAGATGAAACAAATAGGGAATGCATTGACGAAACCTAGGATCTTCTGCATACAATCGTAAAGTCCGGTATTCAGAAGCAGGAATTTGATCAGGTCGCTCATCATATCTTCCTCCTTGACCTGTTGGAAATAGCTGTGGGAAACACCGAGCTTCCAAACTTTCCTCCCAAACACTAATGGGACTCCCTTTGGCTTGTTTCATTTGAAACAACTCAATAGCATTCCCCATGACTTCCTTGGAATGCAAAGGATGAACACTATAATGTTCATATATTTCTTCATTTTTAGAGGCTTCTACTTTCTCAATTTTTCCAGCACACAAATCGCTGTCCTCTTCTTCACTTACTTCCTCTTCTGCAACACATACATTCTTGTAGTACTCATTGTTTTTCATCAAATACAATGTTGCCTTTTTGACTTTCCTAACATCCACTAAATCTTGCCAGATTTTCTTACTCTTTGTCGGAACCCCATTAACTAGGATAACCAGAGGTTCCTCTTCCACTTTCTCTACTCCAATTGTATTAATGTTTTTCTTCAAATCTAGAGGCAAATAAACAACTCTTCCCTTTAATCCTCTCTGTAAATCTGATGGAGGCAATTTCCCTGTCTTTGGCTCCATTCGTACAATAGCCTGAAAGGGATGGACACTTTGAATCAAACTAGATTCATAAGTATTTAAATCCTTCAATTCAGAAGGAATGTCAACCAATTCCAGATTATTATGAACCGCTCTAGCAGGCATCCGGTTTTGATTTAATTTGTTACAACAATAAGTACACACACGTTGATCCGATCCCAAATCAAAACAATTTTCTACCATCAAGTATGTTGCGAAATCCTTCCATTCACTATTATTTTCCCTTTCACTTTTTGCATATAAATCCACTAACTTAGTCTGATTCTTATAATAAGTGCGTCGACAACACACACAAGTGAAATTAGGCCTCTCATTTGATTTCACCTGAAACGTGGCAATTTCCTTCTGGAAATTATCTGTACTGGAAACCTGTACACTCTCTTCCACATTACCTTCTTCTTCTGGGTCAATTTCAACATTCTCCTTTTTACTTGCAAAGTAACAAAACTCAATTTCTTCACAAATATTCTTCACGTCTACTTCAGAACCATGCAAAAGAGCACTGCTTAATTGTTTAAGCTTAATTGCTGGACTCTTAGCAAAATACAACATTCTCACTAATTTCCTCACTTTATTATGATGGACTGCTAGCATCCTGAAATGATGAAAAACACTCTGGCATACTCTCCTGGAAAGACAAGCCAGTGAATGACCATGTAAACCTGTCACTTCTCTCACTCTGCATGGTTCTAATTCCTGCAACAACTTCATTTTCTGTTTTAAACTTTTCTTATTAAATGTCCGTACAAAATCACAAAGCAAATTGATGGAATCCTGTCGCACACTGCAAATACTACTACACTTCCAGGTGTACACTGGACCCTTAGGACGTCTCCCTAAAACTTCATCACCTAACACCTCTTCTGCCTCTGTTGACACAAGTTTTTCTTTTTCAACTGGACAACCGTCTTTCACCTCACATACTCGACCACTGGTGTCAACTGCATGCACCAAATCATTGTCCTGGAAGTAACTCTCCTCATTGAAAAATGCCTCACAACTTGAACTATGCATCCATTCTCCTGAAAATACTTCACAAAAATGTGTACGATTAACTATTCTCTTCCATCTACTGTTTGTTTTGAATTCATAAATTGCCTTGTTTAGTTTCCTAATTCTATTGATTACCAAAATAAATAACTTTCGCTTCATTTCCAAAGCCTGATCAATAATTTTCTCAACATTATTTTTTTCTTATAAAAGCCAGTTTCTGTTGACCTTTCTTTACATTTTTCATCAAATTTACAATTATCCTGTTGCGGAACATTCGTGTACGTATGTCCCTAAATTGATTGTGCCTTCTACCGGCACTCACAGAGTTTTCTCCTGCTCTACCACTAACTTTATTAAGGGGCCTTTCCTTCCTGTTTAAATTGACTCTCTTCTTCTGGACTAAAACATGTTCTGTAGTGATAATTTCTTTTCTAGAAATGTTTCTTAGGAAAGATTTTGTTGTCTTACCCGGAGCTTTTTTGGTGACTTGACAGGTTTTTATTGTAGAGGACTGCTGCAAGCATGTAGTAAGCTGCTGTGTTTGACGTTTTGTAGCTTTTCTCCTTCTTTGCCTCGAAGGCAATATTTAATTTTGAAATGATCTGCAGTTGAATCTGTGGTAAAATATAATAAAAATTTGTATTAACCACTATTACCAAACAGTAAATCAATAACAGTCGTCAAAAAATTAACACACTAGTTGTCAATTCTACATACAATAATTTTTAGTGCATTGACAAATTTAAAACTCACAAATAGTAGCAAAGAAATGGAATGCTTCTACATTTGACCTGTGCTCTTTTATATGTGAATCTGAACTAATTTTATTAGCATATTTCAATGTTTTATTAAAGACACTTCACACAAGCTGTTTTTGAAGTTGTATTTAATTTTAAATAAAACGGTTAACATGGTTACTTTTCATTTCCAGTAATTTAAATTTTTTTTAAAAGTCTTTATAGTTCAATAGGCTCGAGCAGGTCAGCTGCCCCACCCTATGTCATACAAATCTGACAAATCAGCATCCTCATCATATTCTTCATCATCCACAGGATATAAATCATCCAAGGGATCTACTTCCACTGACGTTTCAATGACAAGTTCAATGATAAGATCGAGATCAAAAGATTGCTAATTATCACTCATGGTTGATGTTGTCGTTATCTTTAAAGAAAGAGAACAACAATGAGATGTTGCAGAGTAAGAGACAAATCTCAGAGACTATAATAGTAAAATTGTTTAACAAGAGTAACATTTTGCAGATATTATTTAGCCATGTCCAGCAATGCTGAGGAGGTGAGGCCTATGTCCAAGTTTTCAGTGAACAGGACTCATCTCTTCTTAACCTTGGATAAGCCTCACCGACTCTGTGTCCCCTGCTCATACTTAAATGTAAAGGGGCAGATTTATGTTAACTGGCACATCCCCAGGGATGCACCAGTTAACATGCGCCGCTGCTCTGCCACCCATGGTGTGCCGCATTTACAATGCGGAGCACCATGGGGCAAAAACAGCACAGATGCGTCACGCATCTGTGCCGCAAAAGCGACGCATTGCAGGAATCACGTCGCAAGCGCGACATGACTACTGCAATGCACAGGGGCAAGGCACACATTGCATGGTGCATCACTCCTTATGCCTGTTTCAAACAGGCGTAAGGATTTGATTCAGCAATGCCATAAAGCTGACTCAGTGAAATCTTGTAAATTTCACTGTGTTAGTTTTACAGGGCTTTCATGCAAGTGAACGCCCACCCTGCAACAAAACGCCCAAATGAAACCTGACGCAGGTTTCATGTGGCGCAGGACTTTACATCGTGACACATCTGCCTAGATGCATCAAATTGTAAATATGTCGCAACATAGCGCTTCTTTTGCGCCGCTGCTGCGTCACAAAAGTGACACAACGGCGGCGCAAAAGAGGCGCACGGCCATCATAAATCTGCCCCTAACATTTTAAATGATTGGTTCAGGATGCCGATAAGGTGTGGCCTATTCAGAGGTTTGTTTGAGGTGAGGCCTACTCAGGGTTGCAGATGAAATTTAGGCTTGTTGAAGAGTACAGAGGAGATAATACATGTGCAGGCCTACCAATGAAGTGAGTCATGTCCACTGCACTCTTGAACAAAGGCCAGACCTCCTCTGTCTCCCTGTACAGGCCTAAACCTCATCTGCACAATGTGATTTGTAATGTTAGGAAACACAGGTGATATAATTGAAAAATGTGCAAATATTTTTGCTCATTTCACAATCACATCACCTGTATTTCCTCAGCTTAGGTATCTCATTGTGCAGATGTAGTCTAGCATATCCAAGAGTACGCAGAAGATGAGGACTGTATGCAACAGAGCAATGTACTCACCTCCCTTGACACTTACAGAAGCCTCAGTTTCTCCATGCCTCCTACACAGTTCTAAATGTATATCATTATCATCATAGTGACTATGAAACTCTAGCAGTACATATTGTGAAACCTAAATCTCTTAAAGTAACGATTTTTTTAACCGACAAACAAGTAAATTATTCTCCCAGATTGATGGTGAGAAGTGATATATTTATTTAAAGAAGCAGACACCTTTTTGTCATTGTCATAAATGTAAAAAGCATTCCTTTTCTTTATGAACCATTTTCATGTCATAATTTGAAAACACAGCACAACTCCTATGTACAAGTACACCCTGTCAGTACTTAGATTTGCCAAGCACACATGCGGGCGTATTTACAAGAGCCTTGCACCACGGAGAAATGACTTAAATTTACCAAGCACTCATGAGGGCTTATTTACAAGGACCTTGCACCACCTTTAAAGTCACTTTTAACGTGGGAAAAATGACGTGAATGTGGCTCATAAGCTTTGTAAATTTGCCCCCATGTTGACTATGAAACTCTAGCAGAACATATTGTGAAACCTTAATGACTTCAAGAAACATGTTTTTAAACCGGCAAACAAGGAAATTATTCTCCCATATTCATGGTGGGAAGTGAAATATTTATTTAAAGGAGCAGACACCATTTTGACCTTCTCATAAATGTAAAAAGCATTTCTTTTTTTAAAAAAACGATTTTCTGGTCATTATTTGAAAACACAACACAGCTCCTATGTACAAGCACACCCTGACAGTACTTAAATTTGCCAAGCACACATGGGGGCGTATTTACAAGGACCTTGCACCACGGGGAAATTACTTAAATTTGCAAAGCACTCATGAGGGCGTATTTACAAGGACCTTCCACCACCTTTAAAGTCACTTTTAACGTGGGGAAAATAACATGAACATGGCTCAAAGGCCTTGTAAATATGGTCTATGCTGACTATGAAACTCTATCAGTACATATCAAGTAACCTAAATGAATTCAAGAAACGTTCTTAAACACATCAAGTAAAGAAATTATTCACCCAGATTCATGGTGAAGTGACTTAAAATGCCCTAACACACATGAGGGCATATTTTACAAGGCCCTAGCACCACTTTTGCGTCACTTTTAACATAGGGAAAATAACATGAAAGTGGCTCAAACATTAGAGTGTATTTACAAGGCCCTTTCATCACTTTAGCGTCACCTTTAACATAGGGAAAATAACGTGAAAGTGTCTCAAAGTCCTTCTAAATATGCCCCATGCTGGCTATGAAACTCTAGCAGCACATATCAAGAAACCTAATTGACTTCTAGAAACGTTTTTAAACACATCAAGTAAGCAAATTATTCACCCAGATTCATGGGGAAGTGACTTAAAATGCCCGAACACACATGAAAGCGTTTTTTTAAGGCCCTTGCACCACTTTTGCGTCACTTTTAACATGGCTATGAAACTCAAAGAAACTAAATCTATTTGTAAAACACTTGACACAAAGCAACATTTTAAATACACAACTTTCTTCATAATTTTCTCCCTAAAGCATACTATTCTCTATCTAAATTAAAGGAATCTTTTCTCACCTTAGCAAATACTTTTTGAGTTTCAAAACAGTCTCAGACACACACCAATTTTTCTTTAGCAGAGCAAAGGGTATGCACTCCAGAGGCTGCAACCAACAAAGGCACAGAAATGCTGTAATTCATCACACATATCTCTCATGTCACCCAATCAAAACTCTTCCCCCACTTTTTTCAAATCAACACCCTTCCCCCCTCTGCCCTTTCTGCCTTTTTTCCATAGCAACCACCTCCTGAAAGACCTGTCATGTTTACAAGTTCACACAACAATGTTTCAATTGAACTCTGAACTCTCAGTACACCTGCGTATCCAGTGCAATCTTTCATAAAATGATTTTTTCTTGACCATTTAAATTACATCTTTCAAAGAACTCATCCATGCACCCTAACTTTCTGTTTTCAGCAATCAAAATCCACCAATCACTGCTACTGAATCATTAGCACAGAAACTCCACAGTTTTTTTCATTACAAACTCCTACTGTTTCAACTGCCATTTCATTCCCACACTTCATCTGACTGCAGCAGAACCTCCTCTCACCATGTTTTCTGTCTGGATTGTTGGACATAGTTACATCCACTGGGCTCAAAGGTATGCTGATAACAGAAATGTACACAACCTCAATTTACAAAATGTGGAAATCAACTGGATTGGCCACAGAGGATTAAGATGTCACCAATTGATACCATTGGTGAAAACCTTTTTGCATTTGCCAAAACCTGACCTGTTAATTGTGCACTGTGGAGGAAATGACTTGGGCACTTTGACTGGGGTAGGTCTGGAAATGCTTTTAAAGGACACCTTTGAGCAATTGATGGCACTTTTTCCTCAAACTGCCTTGGTATATTCAAATATATGCCAAAGACAGAAATGGAGGTGGTCCAACCAATTTTGTTCACAAATTGAGAAATCGAGGAAGCATGTAAATAAGTCTGTTTCAGCTTACATGAGAGACCATGGAATGGGCTCCATCTACAACAATAACTTGCGTTACTACATGCAAGATATCTACAGAGGAGATGGAGTTCACTTCTCAGATGAAGGGAACAGAATTTTCATCCTGAATTTAAGACTATGTACTGGTACCTACTTATAAGTACCTAGAACTTACACAGAACCCAAAAGCTCTTTTCAGAGCTACCTTAACTATGATTACTCTTTAAAAATTTCAAATGTACCTTTTTTCACTAATTTTCACTTTTGTTCGCTTCCCGGTTCGCGTACCGGCAGCTAACTCGCGAAAAATGCAATCTTTTTTTTCTTTTTTGACATATATGAGCCTCCTCAGCCACCCTTAGAAAACCTAGGGGGTCAGGATACGTCTCCCGTGCCCCCTTATACCCTTTTCCAACATTCTTTATTCTCCATCTTGTGTCTAAATTCATCCAAAACACAAGTTGGCGGACTCCCGTTGCGCTATTGGTTAGCTTCCCAGTTAGCTGCCCGGTGAGCTGCCCGGTTCACGTACCGGGACGCGCCTCTACGGCACTTTAATATCCCCCTCATCAATCCTAGGGGGTCAGGAGGGGTCTACCTTGCCCCCTTTCCTTCATTTCCCCCTTCGTTTTTCACCACATCTTGTCTCTCAATCCTACCGAGAGACAAGATGGCGGCCGCTCCGGACTGTTTAGAATGTTGACAGACTCCGGAGAGCCAATCAGCTTCGCTTCGCGAAGTTCCGTTATGCATCAGGTACGCGAACCGGGGCGCTAACCGGAGCGCTGTTACAGATATATATATTTTTTTGAACGTTAATTTATCAAAATCCACTGGAGCACATATATTGAGACCTAGCAAAGGCACATCGGGCAAACAATATCTACAATTTTGCCAAGTTTCGTGAAAATCCATTCAGCCGTTCGAGCTAAAAGTGAGTCCAACCGCCCTATGGAAAATTGCATGGGAAAAACGCGTTTTGGGACCCCTCTTTTTTCTCGGCCCCCCCTTGACGAAACCCCCCGAAATTTTCCGGGGCTGCTCAGAAACAGAATGTTCCATTTTCCTGAAAATTTCAGCCAATTCCATCCTCAAACGCCAAAGTTATTAGACATAGAATTTTCAAAAATCCCATAGGAAAAAAATCCTAACTATATATACCTACTGGCGACCGCCAGTAGGTAATATATATATATATATATATATATATATATATATATATATATATATATATATATATATATATATATATATATATATATATATATATATATTTTCTCCTTCAGGAAAGAAAAAGCACTCACGAGGATTCTGTAGCTCAGCAGCAGTTTATTTAGGACAAACGCGTTTCGGATTTACATCCTTCGTCAGTGTCATAATCTCTAAACAAAATACTGGCGGCCATATTTTATTAAAACATTACATGTCACGTGTCAATGGTGGAAATGAAACAAACAAGAATGCCCCAAAAAGAGGGACAACACGAGTGGAAACCTCCGAATCGGAGTTGACAGATGCAGATCAGTCAGGAGATGAGATACCAGGAACCTCATCAGATATTGAGGAAACTCCTTTTCAGCAGGAATTTCAGCTAATGCAACAGACATGGCTGCGAGGGGGAAAGACCAGACCCCCAGAAAAACAAGAAGAACAAGGCGAGGGGGCAGGAAGAAGAAGAGGTCGAGGAAAAACACCCCAACCAACGACCAGAGTTACAAGAAGCCGGAGAGGCAATCGATGGTAGAGACTGATGATAACCTAACCATCGTCAACCTAACTAATAAAGTGCTGACAAAAACTGAAGAATCAGTACTGAAGTTAGGGTTAACTTTCTGCCCACAAACAAGTTTCGAGTTCACGCAGACCAAAATAGACTTGTTTAAATTTACTCGCGGACTTAAACTTCATAAATTTTTCAAATTGCGACCCACCACAAAGGAAGCAAAACTTCTAAAATCACAGAAACAAGACATGGATCTGTTGCAAATAAATGATCTAATGACTTTGGAAATTTTGGAAAACCTGCGCAGGGATGAGGATCCGACTCTATTAGACACTGAGGAAACTTTGAGTCAGAGGATAAGAACTGTGGGAATAGATCAAGATGCACCCACTAGCGGACTAAAATCCCCCTCCCAATTTTTTCCTATAATGCCACATGATGCCATCGACACCTTTACAGAAGCAGTCACAAAGGACCTACTGAAATTAAAGATGACATCTAAGTCGACCAAAAATTATAAAAATGAAAATCTTAACAAAGACCAAAAAAAAGCATTGAAGACTTTGAAAGGAGACAAAGACATTATATATAAACCTTCAGATAAGGGAGGAAATATAGTCCTCTTGACACGAAAGTACTATGAAGAAGAAGCGTACAGACAATTGAAAAACTCAGATTGCTATGAGATGTGCACACAAATGACTTACCAAGAAAGCATTCGAAAGTTTCATGCTCTAATTAAACTATGGCACGATAAACAGATGCTGGATGGTGATGAATATTTGTTTTTAAGCACTCCTGAGCCCACCCTACCCACCTTCTACCGCCTACCCAAGATTCACAAAAATGAGAGGGAACCACCGGGTAGACCCATAGTGTCTTCACTGGGTAGTCTGACTGAAAATCTCTCTAAATTCCTTGACCATTTTTTGTTTGATGCCGTGGTAAAACTAAAATCTTATGTACGAGATACCACCGATTTTATTTGTCACATTGAACAAATCACATGGCAACCAACTTATTGTATGATGGTACTCGACATAACGAGTTTGTATACCTGCATTAATCATACTATAGGCCTGGCAGCCATTAAATACTTCCTAGATAAGAAATCTATGAGATTTGCCACCCACAACTCTATGTTGTTGGAATTTATAGAATTTTGCCTGTACAACAACATATTTACCTTTAATGGGGATTTGTTTAGACAAACATCAGGGACCGCGATGGGCACCTGCTTCGCCCCCAGCTACGCGAACTTGTTCGTGGGCTGGTGGGAGGAGCAGGTGGCCTGGTCGAGGGTGAACCAAGAATGGACCAACAAGACAGTGGCATGGTACAGATACATTGATGATCTGTTTTTAATCTGGGATGGCACCGTGGCCGAGGCAGATGAGTATATAGGAATTTTGAATGATAATGAAGTCAATCTTCAATTTTCTGGAGAAATCAGTACAACTGCAGTTCACTATCTAGATTTGAAACTAACTGTCAAAGATGGGAAGATTAATACCTCCTTGTACAGAAAGCCCACAGCTGGGAACAGTATTCTGCACGCGGACAGTGGACACCCTCAAAAACTCAAAGACAGTATCCCTTATGGGGAGTTTTTGAGGTTAAAAAGAAACTGTTCGGGTGAGGAAGACTTCAATAAAGCTCTGAAGGGCAGTATAGAACGTTTCCAGGCTAGGGGCTATCAGACGACACTGTTAGAGAGTACCCGTAGAAAGGTCCTAAGTCTCAATAGAGAAGACTTGTTAAAGAAAAAAGAAAAGACTACTAAAGACACAGGAAAGTTCAGAATGATCACTACCTTTTCTAATGAGTCCAACACTATTAGGAATATTCTGAGAAGAAACTGGCACATATTAAAAACGGATGCCGTTATAGCTACAGATATTCCTACTCATCCCCTCGTGACTTTCAGGAAAGCCCGTTCCCTCAAAGATAACTTGGTTTCCAGTCACCTAGAGAAATCCTCACCTAAAACCCAAAACACCCTCAAAGAAATGAAAGGATTTTTCCCCTGCGGGAAATGCAAAGCTTGTGTAGCAAGTAAAAGAGTGAGATCATACAAGATAGAGGGCATGAAACAAAACAAACAGATTAACAAATTCATGACCTGCCAAACCAGCTTTGCAGTGTATTGTCTTGTGTGCCCCTGCGGACTGAGATACGTGGGGAGCACCATCAATATGGTAAAATTGAGGGTATTAGAGCACATGCGTGCTATCAAAAATAAGGATTTTAGCTATCCAGTAGCACGACACTTCTCAGTACAACATAATAACAATAGGGATCTGTTGCAGTATTATTGTTTGGACTATTTACCACCAAATATTAGAGGTGGAGATCGTTTGCTCAGATTGAGGAGGCTGGAGTCCCGTTATATTATCGATTTGGGAACTAAAATACCTAAAGGGCTGAACGGTGGGGAAGAGTTGGCTGTTCATTTGAATAAGTGAAGTACTGTGACATATGAGAATGATTTGTGAAACATTTGTCTGCAACCATTTCGCTTTTTTAACATGTCACTTAAAGCCGATACACGGCATAATTCTTAGTGGGCAAATAGGACTAGCAGCCTTTTTAGCAAGAAGGCTGCATTGCCGATCCACGGCGAAATTATAATTCAATGAATAGCATTAAAATTGATGATTTTCGATGATGTTGAAATGTAACATAACCTTGGTATCAAAATGGTATTTAAAACCGGGTGTGGTTGTGAAAATTTGCAGAGTTAGCCAGTATACACTGTGCTAAAATGGCGCCCATACTAATCACTGGGACGCCAAGTCCGTCCTTCATTCCCACCATTGACACGTGACATGTAATGTTTTAATAAAATATGGCCGCCAGTATTTTGTTTAGAGATTACGACACTGACGAAGGATGTAAATCCGAAACGCGTTTGTCCTAAATAAACTGCTGCTGAGCTACAGAATCCTCGTGAGTGCTTTTTCTTTCCTGAAGGAGAAAAGGGAAATTGTTGAGCTTGGATTTATATCGCGGTACGCCACCGCGTTTTTGCACCCGACCACGAAGTGCCCCGCCCATGGCGTTTGGAGGAGCTAGATATATATATATATATATATATATATATATATATATATATATGTATGTATGTATGTATATATATATATATATATATATATATATATATATATATATATATATATATATATATATATATATATATATAGGTACACACATATATTTAGAGAAAAAATTAAGAGATAGGGTTTAGCACAATGTGGGGAACTTTTTATCCTTAGAAGCTTGCTAAACCTTCAGCCAATACATAGAGTATATCTGCTCAGCTGAGGTGGATTTCCCTTCTAACTGCAGACGTCTCTGAAAGGTGTGAGTAGGGTTTTCTGAGAAAGTACGACTGAACTACTCAGATTTTCACTGTTAAGAACCAAACCAACATTGGTCACGCCATGTTGTGCAGTTCCTTGGAATCCCCAGGACCTGCACCTTTTGGATGACCTAAACAGAGGGTTTGGTGTCCCAATCGCTATATATATATATATATATATATATATATATATATATATATATATATATATATATATATATATATATATATATATATATATGTAGCCAAGAAACCCCTAGGGATGAACCAGCCTCCTCGCCTGATGGCTTGGAATGAAGGACCCCATCTCTGCGTCGAGGATGACAGCCCGTAAGGGATGTCAGACCGCTGCTTGTCGAAGATTCAGCATGCAGGACCCCGTCTTAGCTTGGAAGGAATTCTCCTCTGATTTGTAGGAGGGAGTGAGGGTCTTTTATATTAAAGTGGTCACTCCAGGGTTTTTCTAGAATCAATTTAGTTTTAATACAATCGGGCATGTTTTGAAAACAATCATAAATGTTTTGCAAACAATCACCAATGCTTTCGTAAACAAATGTGATCATGCACAGCTGGCTGTTGGCCAAGGATGAAAAAAGTAGTGACCCTTATACAGAACAATTTTGCCTTGCCTGGGGACATCTTTATGTAAGTCAGGTACAGGGATTAGGATAGAATACTAAGAGCCTGGTGTCGAAGAGACAAAAGCAAGCTACTAGGTAAAATGTCACCTGTTTAGAATCGAGATTGTCGTTTGAATGGGAGAAATGTATGTAATAAGATTATACATTACAGGACCATCCTAAAGGATGTGACAGCGGGACTGGAGTTATGGCACAGACCTACCTCCACCGCTGCAGCCTATCTGCACAGGATGCTAAGCCTCCAGGCCAGCCGGTCTCTGTCAATGAGTCCCACAGGTCGCTCCAGAGCATCCTTGCCCATGGCGACACAAGACGGAAGGGATCCAAGTCGTTGCAGGGCCGGGCACCTTCCGCAAGGTGCCTCACTGTCTGAGGCCAGCCAGCACCTCCCACTCCTCAGCCCTTTAGTCACTGTCAGCCATAGATCGCCTCACAGCCCTGCCTCATTCCCAAGCCTATTCAGGGCATCTCATGGCATCTCCGCTCTCCTCAATCCCTCTCCCAACACACCGATTCTGTGGAGTCTTCGGCACCTCGGGAAGCCAGCAAGCACTAATTTGCACACAAGCGACAAGGCAGCAAGCTGAATCACCATGGTCCGACATGTTCATTCACTCCGCTCACTCTGCCATCTTGGCCATGCCCCTCTCAGGTTTTTAAAGATACAATGCTATTCTGTGAACTTGCACAATTAGCAAGGGCAGGTACCCATGATGCAGGACACATTCTTGACTGTATCTTCTCCAACGACCACCTTATTCGGGTTGATGAACCTTTTCTCCTCATTTGGTCTGACCACCTGCTGTCCCTTTTTCCATTTCCTTTCCCTCAACACAGTAAACTGCTCCGGGGGGGGGGGTGTATCAATAAGGTTTTTAAAAGAAATTGAAAAGGTATAATTAAGGAATCCTTCTTATGGGCCCTTAAGAATCAAAATTGGACAGACCTTGACAGTAATGATCTGCCAGTGTCAGAGTTTTCGTTGTGGCTTAAGGCACCCATTGACTCTCTTGCTCCCCTTAAAGAATCCTATGCATCGAGGAAGAAGCCCACCTCTGCCTGGTTCTTCAGAGAAGCTGAGAATACACAGAGAAGCTTGTCACTGCCAAGAGCATGCTTGGCGTAAACACTATGGCCCGCTCGAAAGATCCAGCTTTAAGGCCATTTTGGCAGAATATAGTGAAGCCATTAAGGTAGAGAAATCTCTGTACAACAAGTAGAAGATTGCATCAGTCAAGCCTCCTAGAGATCGCTTCAAACTTCAGCCTTTTATCAACACCTACTGTCTCTTCCAACACTGAGAGTTCTCATGCCTTCTCTAATCATATGTCAAGTTTTTTTCATTCCAAAATTTCAGACTTCTATTCCTCCGTGGACGGTCTCAATTCTGAGCATCCCATCTCTGCTCAAAAGATCAATTACACTGCCCCTAGCCCTCCACAGGCCAAGAGCATGGATTATAGTTGTTCTGCCTTTCCCCCTCTGTCCCATGAACTCACCGAACAGTTTCTCTGAAGTATTAATTCAGGTTCCCTACTTGAAACCTGTTAGCCCAAACTTATTTAGTTGGGAGGAGATATCATTCTTCCTCACCTCACAGCAACTCTTAATAAGGCTGTAGATGTAAAACTGCTATTGTTATGCCCCAGCTTAAAAACCCAACTTTGACCCCTCTGAACTGAAAAACAACCAGCTCATTTCTTTGCTACCTGTCCATGCTAAGATCCTAGAGAAACATCTACCTATCCAGTTGATGACTTATTTGGAACAACAGTATCTGCTGGACACTTCCCAGTATGGATTTAAGAGTAATGATGTGACTGAGACAGCACTTCTAACCGCTATCAATTACATCCGTTCCATTGTTGATGCTAGAAAGGCTGCGGTGTTGATCCTGTTGGACCTATCCACAGCCTTTGACACTATCTCTCCTATCAGGATGGTTGATCGCTTACTGGAAATTGGGGTCAGAGATTCAGCATTGAAACTTCTGTCATTCTTCCTAACAGATAGGTCAGAGATTGTGGTGGTGGACCAGTTCTACTCTGCGCCCATAACTACTCTATGTGGGGTACAGCAGGGCTCATCCCTGAGATTAATCTTGATTAACCTATATATCTCCCTGCTGGCCAAATTGATTAGACCCTTTGGGTTACATGCCTTATACTATGCGGATGATTCAGAAAAGGGGGTGGTGATGAACAGAGTGTCTGAATTAAGCAGACCACTCTTACCCAGTCCAAAGATCAGGGCTTGATCCATCACCACCCCCTTTTCTGAATCATTTTGTCCACCATAAGCGTGGAAGGGTATACTCAGATGTGAGTCCCTTGCTCATTGCACCATCAGGATTCAAGCAAGCCGGGCCGACGACGGCTGAAATGCCAGAAACCGGTCCCCGGAAGCTTGTTTCCTTCCCAGTATAAGAATTGGCTTGGTAGTTTGGTTTTCCCTGTTCCCATCATGCACTGGGACAGGAACAAACTAATTTGCATATAGCCAGGTTCTGAGCTGGGATGGTGCAGTGAGCTAAAAAACGGTGATGGATCAAGCCCTGATCTTTGGACTGGGTAAGAGTGGTCTGCTTAATTCAGACACTCTGTCCATCACCACCCCCTTTTCTGAATCATTTTGTCCACCATACGCGTGGAAGGGTATACTCAGATGTGAGTCCCTTGCTCATTGCACCATCAGGATTCAAGCAAGCCGGGCAGACGACAGCTGAAATGCCAGAAACTGGTCCCCAGAAGCTTGTTTCCTTCCCAGTATAAGAATTGGCTTGGTAGTTTGGTTTGCCCTGTTCCCATCATGCACTGGGACAGGAACAGACTAATTTGCATATAGCCAGGTTCTGAGCTGGGATGGTGCAGTGAGCTAAAAAACGGTGATGGATCAAGCCCTGATCTTTGGACTGGGTAAGAGTGGTCTGCTTAATTCAGACACTCTGTTCATCACCACCCCCTTTTCTGAATCATTTTGTCCACCATAAGCGTGGAAGGGTACACTCAGATGTGAGTCCCTTGCTCATTGCACCATCAGGATTCAAGCAAGCCGGGCCGACGACGGCTGAAATGCCAGAAACCGGTCCCCGGAAGCTTGTTTCCTTCCCAGTATAAGAATTGGCTTGGTAGTTTGGTTTGCCCTGTTCCCATCATGCACTGGGACACGAACAGACTAATTTGCATATAGCCAGGTTCTGAGCTGGGATGTTGCAGTGAGCTAAAAAACGGTGATGGATCAAGCCCTGATCTTTGGACTGGGTAAGAGTGGTCTGCTTAATTCAGACACTCTGTTCATCACCACCCCCTTTTCTGAATCATTTTGTCCACCATAAGCGTGGAAGGGTATTCTCAGATGTGAGTCCCTTGCTCATTGCACCATCAGGATTCAAGCAAGCCGGGCCGACGACGGCTGAAATGCCAGAAACCGGTCCCCGGAAGCTTGTTTCCTTCCCAGTATAAGAATTGGCTTGGTAGTTTGGTTTGCCCTGTTCCCACCCCCTTTTCTGAATCGTTATACTATGCTGATGACACACAAATAAGAGTGCCTATAATAAAGGACATAGAGCCCTCCACCACCAATTTTAACAATTGCATGCAGGCTGTGGCCACCTGGATGGTAACAAACTACCTCAGACGGAATTAGGAGAAAAACAAGGTTTTGAATTTTAGCTGCCAACAATCTATTAGGACCCATTCTTGGTGGCCAGAAATGCTGGGTCAACTTCCTATCCCTGTTGACTCTGTAATAAATCTGGGCCTTCTGGTTGACAACAGCCATGTTTTAATTTTCAGGTTAATAGGACAGTATTATCTTGCTTCTGGTATTAAGACCCTTAGGAAAGAGTTTCCTTTTCTTTCCCTTCCTGCACGTAAACAAGCAGCTGAGGCACTGATTATGTCCATGATGGATCACTGTAATGTGCTCTGCCTGGACATCAATAAGACAGCCATAGACTAATTGTAGCTTGTCCAGAATGCAGCATCAAGACTCCTTTTGGATCTTTCTAAATATCATTCAGTCTCTGCTACTATTCGGAGACTGCATTGGCACCCTGTCTCTAAACAAATTACATTCAAAGCGTTGTGCATTGTCCGTAAGGCACTTTGCAATACAGGTCCTGAGGGAGTTAAGCATCTCTTTCAATGATATCTACCATCTAGACAGCTGTGTTCTGCTGGACATAATCAGTTGTTTGTTCCTGGGTTTTGGAGGCAAGATGGAAAGGGAGAGCATTTGCTGTGGCTGCATCTAAGCTTTGGAATGCTCTTCCTTGCTCCATCTCCTGTCTGGAAGGAAGCTCATTGTCCTTTCCGTAAGGCCTTGAAGACCTGGCTTTTTGGCTTGAAATGCCCTTTTAGCTCAGGAATGATGACTTTGCCCAGCTCAGCTGAATAACCGTATTAGCGCCTTGATGCATTCAGCATTTGTTCACGCTTTATAAATTGCCAAATCAAATCAGATCAATCAATCTGCACTGCAAGGGCGCCTAGACCTCCTCAAGGGATACCTTGCCTTTCATGGGGCAATATGTGAGCCCAAGGTCAATGAATATCTGTGAAATATGAGAGATTCTGGTGCACCTCATCACAATCTGTATGGGGGCTTTATTTCATTTATGGCCCTGGCCCAGGCCCGACAAAAGCCTTTGACAGGCCTGAGTAGGTGAAGCAAGCTAGCATGACTTCCTACAAGCAGATTCTGGAAAAATGGGTTCTTTTTAGAATGCATACTTTTTAATGAACAATTTCATAGAATTCTGATGAAAGGTCATATGTTGAAATTCACACATGTCTTGCTCTATCACTTTTGTGGTATTCTAGTGAAGGCTGAACCTCTCCTGTCGTATTAGATATTCCCAGTCCCTGGAAAGAAATTGAGAACATCATGGCAAAATGAAGAATTGACGAAATAACTCCTCTTTGGCACTGTAAAAGTCATAAGAGAAAAAGATTCCATGCACGTTTGGCACACTTAACGTAGCAGAGCAGCCTAGGGGCGAGTCCAGAATCTGATCAAGATGCGTCTCCTATCTGATCCGGGGTACTGGGCCAAGAAAAGATTACACGGATGTTTTTAAAGGATGAATGCCCTAACAAATTATTTTCCTAATTCAACCGTCTACTGCTCGAAATTAAAAACAATTTAAATAATGTATGACAATACTTTCTGTTCAATTGTCTTAGTCCAAATGATGCTAGATATACTGTCGAATATCATAATCTATTTGCAGTTTTACAGACAGAATTCTCCCAGTGTGTATAGAGATGATTGTCTTTTTTCGACTTTTGTGGAGTTGGAATTGCATTAGACGGAGATCAATTGCTCAATGGGGACCATTTATTATATCTGATACATAAAGGAGTGGAATTTCCTCCTGAGACACACAGCTTTAAATTGAGGATGGAGTCTAAATTTTATTTTTTTGAAATATATTATTTTCTATCTCCACTGCTTGCATGTTTGCCCAGCTCCACAAGTTCACCATAACATCAAGTCTACAAGTAAGGTTGAAAATGCCCCACTTATCTTGGCTAATGTGGTACACATTAAATGGTTTGGAATTAATTGTTTATCAATGTGAATGCCAAGATAAAGAAACACATGTTACCTTGTCTAAAGAGACGCTGTTCACATGGATTATATTTGTTATTTAATAGGTGGAGTCCACAGCCATAATCTTTGCCTTTACTAAGTTTGCTGGGATACTTAGGTTTAAATAAAATGAACCAAGAAACTAGCTTTCCAGCGCGATAGCATGGTTTGGGGACAATAAAACTATGAGAGGCCTGTCATCTGCTATAGAGGAATCAGATGACAAAACACTCAGGTACTTGTTCAATCTATTGATGTACAACCCGAACAAGAAAATGGCCATTACATAGTGCCTAAGTACACCCTGAAGTGAGCTGAATGGCGAGCTTCATTTTCTGTTTTACCCACATCAAAGAGAGCCATATGTCCTTGTGCCTCTGCTCAAATAGTTGTACTAACTAGGGGTCTATACCTATTGAGGATATCATCTACTGCAGTGCCTAAAGTGGAGGACAGGTCAATAAAACCCAAATGGATGGCACCATTATTTGTTTGACATATTTATTGATGAGTGGGAACCAATTCAGACACTGTACCCAACTCTTATGACTGCTAAGAAACAATGCTGGATATGGAAAAATAACATTGCCTTCCTTGGCCCAGATTGTAAATCAGCGCAAATAACCATCCCTGTCGTAAAGTAGGATCTGCTTCTATGGTTACCCCCACTTTTTGCTTGATGTAATGCTGTTTATGACTAGTCTGACTGAGATCCTGCTAATCAGGACCCCAGTCTCTGCTTTCTCCCCTAAATTGTTATAGTAAGTACTTAGGTACATCACAGATTGGATACTAGGGTACCATTATCAGTCCCTACTATATGGTACTAAGGTACCCAAGGCATAGGTACCCCAGATGTCCCCCATAGAGTGAAGCATGTATTATGCCACCTGTGGGAGACCATTCAAACTATCTCTACAGGTCTGCCATTGCAGCCTGTGTAAGCTGGTGCTAGCACCACTTACAGAAGATATAGTTTTACCTACATCTAAGGTCACTGCATTTAAAACCTATGTCACCCCTACAGCAGGCCTTTATAATCCTGAAGGCAGAGTGCTAGGTTTTAGGTGTGAGGGTGCCCCTGCATGAGCAGGATACCCCTTCAGCCTTCAGAGTCCATTCTCCCGGGTAGTAAGTGAGACAGCCATATAACCTATAGAAGGGAACCTTGTCATTATGCAATGACTATCTCGAAACTGGCTCTAACAAACCCTGTTGTGTTTGGTATCAAACATGTTGGAATCATACTCCCACACCATTAACTTTGTGGGAGGTATGATTCCAAGCACTGTAAAGGCCATCCACTAGGTCCTCAGTGCTCTCTGTACCACTTTTCTAGATCCGGACAGCAAACTATGGCTGCTGCCAACAGAGACACCATTCTTCCCTCCTGCTTCTGGGCCAAGCTCGAGCAGAGGAAGGCAAAACAATAGGCATCCTGTCACAGGAAAGTGTGACCATCTCCCTGACAGGGTTTATTGTTTTGGGGTAGGATGGAAGCACTTGCCAGCACCACATAGTTTGTGTGCAGAGCGCATTTGGTGCACTCCATGCATAGTGCAGCTCAAACCAGTTCAGGAAGCCTTTGGCTCCTGCTCTGGCGCTAGACTGGACAAAGGACAGGGGAGTATCCTCCCCCTTGTCTAGCCTCTCCTTAGGGTAGTATCCTTGTATCCTCCCAACCCTTTCCTTAGGGTGCTTATGAGCTTACCTAAGGGTGGGTCCCTAGATTCGTCGGGGGACATGATAAAATTCAGACACCACTTCAACTTCGACAATCTGGGCACTCTGGACTTGACTGGAATTTGCTCTGGGCATCAAGGTTGCAACCGGAAAGATTCCTGCTGCTCCTGATCTCTTTGCCCTGCTTGTCTGCTGCAACATCCCTGCATGTGCGCCATACATGAACGCGTCCAGGGCCTGTGGGCATCCAAGACACCTGAAGGAATCTCCCTTGAAGTGAAGGAGTCACTTCCCTGCATCTGCATGCACCGCAACCAGGCTGACAGGTCGGACCCCAAAAGGCTCAGCAACACAGGTTGTGGTTCCTCCCATCCCTCGAGGCCTGACCTGTTCTTCCACCAACTTTGAGGCCAGTATCCCTCGTCAGGACCGCAGGAACTGAACCCCTGTGCACAGCATGGACTTGCAATTGCAAAGGCTTGTTGGCTTTCTTCCACCAAGATCTTTGGGCTCCATGTATCCCCAACCTCAAACATCTCCGGCAACCAAGATCTTCATCCTTACCACATCACTTGCACCAGGGGCCTGCATCTTTTGTGAGCTGCTCTGTGACTCCAGTGCCTCCGGCCTGTGGGTCCTCTTGAGGGTCACTTTTGAATTTCTTTGGGCTCCCATGATTGCTCGGGTGCTTATGGGGAGTCTCCTGGTCCTTGCTGGTCCTGACATTGCATCTTCTTCTACTTCCACGTTGTTTGCAGTTGTCAAGTTTTTTTGGTGCTCCCACCGGTCACTGACACCTCAACTCTTGACGTCCGACTTTGGCTTGTGCATTACTCCTGGTCTTCCACTGCATCGCCACACAGCTACAGTTCCAATGTCACTGTCAACTCTTCTACAGTACCCGACATCAGTGGGCATTTGTCTTCCATGCCTCCTGGTCACTGTGTAGTGGCATAGACTCTGCCCCCTCTGCTTTTAGGTACTTCTCGACTTGAATCCACCTTTGGGTTCCACCAGACATTTTGGCCTTTTCCAGCAGTGGCACTTTCCTGCAGTCCTCCATTGGGTTCGATTGAGGTTTCTGATGCCACTTCACATCCATGTACCCTGCTCCCCTGGGGCAGGTATTCTGGTTCCTAAGGTATCCACGGGTGGAGTGGTTCTCCAACCTTCTGCCTACCACAGGATTTCTTCAGGGTCCACTGGGAAGGGTTCTTCTTCTTTAAAAATTGCAACTGTGACTTACACGTTGATTTGTATAGAGAACGCGGCTGTGTTCCCACACGGCACACAACCTCCATGGGGCTCCTAGATACTCACCTTGGGTGGTTCCTTGGGTCCCGAGCACTTCTACGTCCCTTGACTATTGTCTTGACTCGAGTCGTGGTTCGCATACCAATATTTTGGTATATGGTTTAGTCTCCCCCTGGGGACCATTGTGTATTCTGTGCTACTTACCTGTTTCTATTGCTAAATATTGTGTATACTGTTTGTATCTCTGGCTAGGAGATATTTAAATGTGTTAGTGAGTGTCTTATAATAAATACACATTTTTATAAATACACTGTGGTTCTTTTTCACTTAATCTATACCTATGAGATTATGTTGTGGTGAAACAAGCAGCTTTACACTCCTTCTGGACTAAGCCTGAAGGCTGCTTTCCACAGCTACCACTTAACGAGCTGTCAAAGGCTGTCTAAGACCACTAAAACCACCATAAGGTTTGCATGGATCAGTGCAAGGTGTCCACTTGCACAAGTGTACATCATATACTGAGCCAGGCTCTCACAATCCCCAACAGATTTATTAAGAAAATAGTCAAATTGGCCTTTAATACATAGGGCATGCAAAAATACCTTTTTTAGAAAAACTGTACATTCACCAAAGATACCGATCACCAATCCTTCAGGAGTTATAGGGTATTGCAGACCAATATCAAAAATAAAGCTTACTATTAAACTTTCGTGGTTCATGGGGACTCAATCGGGATTAGGATCTTTGTTGGAAGGGATCTTTGTCTTATTATTATTACCATATTCACTTCACTCAATTGCAATATGTGCCCTCACTGTATTGGATACATCTACAGTGGAACGAGAGCCTAATTGCTTTAAGAAATGCTCGGCCCGTTCTCCTTATTCTAACACAACATTCTCTAAATCAGGCAATGTGCCCAACTGTTTAACCCTGCTGAATGCTAACTTGCTTCATTTGCTTGATAAGTGGGCTACACTTCACACTGTAGTTAAGGCGTTTTTGCCAGAGTTGTGTGCTTTGGGATGTGATGTTTGTCCTTGTCCTGCCACAGGTAAATGAATTTATTAACTGTTCAATTAATTAAAATCATTACAGTACGAAAGAATAAAACTGGTGAGTAAAACAATGATCACATTGAAACTATAAAGACTGCTGGTTAACCCCTTTGGCGCTCATGACAAGGTCAGCTCGTCATGGGCGTAACCTGCGCTACGCGGATGACGAGCTGACCTTGTCACGTAACGCGGGATTTTTGAAATCGCAGCGAGCAGCGGGAAAACCGCTAGCGCGCATGCGGTTAAAACGTTTTTTGTTCAAGTAATATATCCCCTCTCCGCTGCACCCACTCGGACCGTCAGCCCCGGGTCTTTGTCATAAGTCTTTGCATCAAGTTTCTTAGACATCTTCATAGGCCATTGGTGTGATGTGATTGCTGCAGGGCGGGTGGATAGAATCATGGCTCATTTGAGGGGAGGCTGCCTTGATCCCCTTATTGTACCACGCTGGTGGCCCTGGTTTGTTTGTGATCGTTTGCTGCCTTTAAAGCCATTCTAATCAGATGAATGAATTTCCCAAGACTCACCAAGGTCATCGTGGTTGTTCTAGGAAAGCAAAAAGCTGATGCTTCGCGGCATGTCTTGATTCCCTTGATGATGCAGACTGGGCGGAGAAGACGCCGGTGTTCGTTCATAAGGGAGGGGCAGCAGCACAAAAGGTGAAGCCAGGATTCTCTTGTGTAGGGACACAGTCTGCAGCTTGTATTTTCCCTATTGTGAGCCTATGTGGGGTTAAATTCAGTGATTCCTAGAGTACACAATCTCATAAAGAGGATTTTAGTTCTGGCTTGTGGTGTCAGGGCCTCATTTAGGTAGAGTTGTGCCTTGCCTACTATGTAGGAACTGTTCAGCGGGTCTAGGTGGGGGCTATAGCGAAGGGATTTAAGGTCCAGTTTGAATGAGATTTTCAGAACTTGTCTGTTTATGGCTTTTTTCCATGCATTTATTGGGATTTCTGGCAGTTGTATGCTCTTTTCCTCGATCTTTAAAATCTTGAGTGCTTTGCCAAGACTGGTGTGCCAAGCTGATCTTGGCCCTTCAAATATGGCTCTCAATTGGTATCTTAGGGAGTTTGTTGGGGCCCTTATAATACTTAAGTATGTTTTTATAATCTCCCCTTGGCACATCAAGTCTGACCTTACCAGGCCTAGCTCCAATCTTAGTATTGACTTCCTTGCCGATCTTAGGATAGAAAAGACTGATTTATATGCTTTGGCTTGGCTTGTGGTGAGAAGGGCATCCTGAGACCCCGGAAAAGCCTGGTGGCCATAGCTAATGGCTGGCAGCAGTTTTGCTTTTAAGGCAGTTAATATTGGTCCGGCCGTGGGGCTTATCAGATGTAAGCTCAGTAGCTTTAAAAGGAATATCACCTTATTGGCCTTGGACGACTGCTGTTTCAGATGGACATTTGCCTTAGCCCGTTCCGTAAACCAAACCTCTAGGTAGTTATACCCTGCCACTGTACTGATCTGCAGATCTCCCATTCGCCACTGTGCTTTCTTTTTCAGATGATAGCTCCCAAAAATGACGACCTTAGTTTTCCCTTGGTTTACTAGAAGGTTTTTATCTTTGTTGAATTGATTCAGCGCATTAAGGGCTCTCTGTAGGCCCACCCTCGTGTGGTCCATTACAGCTGTGTCGTCGCCATATTGTAGGACCGATAGCCTCATGCTGCCTAATCTCGGTGCTACTAGGCTGGCGCCTTTCAAGGCATCCCCCAAATCCGTATACAGGTTGAGAAGGATGGGCGCCAGCACGCTTCCTTGTTTCAGCCCATTGTTTGTTATTATTTTAAGGGACACTGGACCAGCGCTGTTTTAATCCGCACCCAGGTGCCATCGTAAAGTGATCTGATTGCCTTCAGTAGGTTTGGCGGAACGCCCCAATTTTCTAGTTTCCTCCATAGCCTATTTCGTACCACTTTATCAAATGCTGAGCTGTAATCAATGAAGCAACAAAAGAGGGGAGGGTTGTTCTTCTTTATTGCTTCAGTTGCTAGGTGCGCTAATGCCAGGATATTATCCATTGTCAATGTTTGTGGTCTGAAGCCAGTCTGATAGCAGGGTATGATGCTTTTTCCTTCGGCCCATGTCTCCAGGTCCTTCAGTATGAGGCAGGCGTAGGCCTTGGCTTCTATGTCAAGAAGAGCGATGAACTTATAATTCGATGGCTTTAAACGATCTCCCTTTTTAAAAATTGGGACTAATATGGAGCCCCTCCATGAGTCGGGGGTTATTGCTGTTGTTAAGGAATGGTTGTCAAGAGGAGTGAGGACAGATGCCCAAAAGTCAGGGGCCTTCTTTAAAACCTGGGCGGGTATCCCATTTGGTCCAGGGGCCCCATCGTTATTCGTGTTCTTAAATATCTTAATAACCATTTGATGGTTTATTTGGGCTGACAGGGTACGGCGCATCTCTGCTTGGTTTCGCAGACCCTCAGAAGCATTTCGGGGGCTGGAAGTATTTTCTTCGGTCACTGCCCTTGGTAAGTGGAGGCAGTCCGTCCCACAGTTAGAATCTTCAGTACATGGGCAATTGAATATAGCTGCTTTACGTAGACCAGCCAATCTTGCTCTGCAAGGTAGAGTTAAATGATTAATGTTTTAGGACTACCCTCTGTCCTCCACCCCCACCCTGCTCTATATCCTTTCAGTGAGAAATATGGAGATGCACTCATTAAATGCAGAAAAACTCCTAATCATGTCATGCGTTATAATTTTCAAGCCTAAATGCAGCAAAACTCCTAATCATGTCATGCGTTATAATTTCCAAGCCTAATTCCTGAAAAATGAAAAACTCATTATAGTTAGCCTTTGACTGCTAAAGGTATTACTTCAAGATGTCTAAAATCCAGCCGATGCTAATGCCTAAGGTAATTTGGGGCCTCCAGTCTTCATCAGCAGTGTCTTTTATGCGTGGAGAGGGCATATGCATTAATAAAATAAATGTGTTGTGTACACTGTCAAGTCTAAGAACAACCCTACAACAATGGACTTCTGTGTCCAGTTTTGATGTGAAAATGCATTTTGCTCTAAAAACATTGCATGAAAAAACAAGTGAAGTGAACAACAGATGATCATGTTTTGTTTCTTCCATATTTCCCACAGTCCTGTTCTAGAATTGTGCCACAAATGGCGGCATAATTCCTTGACATGGCGGAATGGTGTTATCATGGGAATTCCACAGTAAGGTGACAGTCTAAAAAATGCACAGGTGTGATATAAAGTTCACCCAGACCTAATTTAGATATAGGTAAAACTCTAGCAATGTGGGATTAGGGTTTAATATCTGCATTTTTGAAACACACGAAAGATAAAGAGAGATCCAGATGATACAGGCTGGTATCAATACTTAATATGAATTAGAACATTCACCTTTGCACGAATGCTAACCAGCTAATATTCCACTGTCTATTATTTAGGAGGAATGCCATGGGTTTGTTGTTATGAAAGAAGTATACACACATGTCATTGATCTGATCATCTCTTTTGACAATGCTTTTTACAAATTATCCAGGTGCAGCAATACCTTTCTGTGCTGGAATGGGTTTCAACCAATTTTTGGTGGTTGTGAGAAGTATAGGATTATATGCTCTATGCCCCAAACCTTCTGAACTAATAAATAATCCTTTGAATAAAAATTGAATATTTAACACAGACAATGTTGCCCCATGAGTCCATCACTATTTACCATGTATGGAATGTTTGCTTGAGGAATGAAAACAAAACCTCAACTTTTTAAGACCAGTATTAAATTGAGTAAGTCCATCACAATGTTTATATGCAGATGGTGTGTTATTTTTTACTTAAAATCCTGATCAAACTTATGGAATGTTACCCTCGATAACAAATACATTTTCAAGAATTTTAGGACAGTCACTAAACAAAAGCAAGACAGAGATCTTAGCTATATACTGTGACAAAACTAAACAGCTACAAATATCAGGGTACCTGGCTAGCTGCTAAAGTTAACGTAGTGTATCAATTTTACTTAATAGATAAAACTAACTAACGTTCCTAAATAATTAGTAAGGACAGAGAATTCAGGATTAACCTCAATTGGTAGTGTGAATTCTATTAATATGTCTATCCAGCCAACAGTTTATTTGTGAGGCGATTAGAGATGATTTCTATCCCACCAATATAGTTTAAAAAGCTAAACTCTATTATTGAACAATAATATCACAAGGTGAGTAAAACATCAATTAGAAGTCCAAAAATATGGGAGCGTTGGTCATTCTACATATTGAAAGATGGTATGAGCAAGTGCAATAAGATCCTTTATCCTTTTAATATGTAATGTGGAAGTATGCACATCAATGATGTCAATGACACAATGGAATAAGAGGCCATTAACATTTTCACAGGCTTAATTTTAAAAAGAATAACAATTTACTACAGGCAGTCGCAGATCTTCATTGTCTGGGAGACTTAATTAAATTCTACATCTGGATCTGCACTCTACATGCACCAGCTCAATCCATAAAAGAACAATTGCAATCAGTGTTTACGGATAAACTCTCTTCTTGGTACAGACAGCTGCATTTGGCCATTTCCACATTGAAGATTGAAATTATCAACTTTTCTAATCCAATCGTTTCCCTGTCAATGTGGAAAAAAATTATAAAAAGCCAAATCACTCTAGTGTCATTCGAGAGAGATGTTGCTCGGCTCCCCAAAAAAACACTCCTTGCAACTTTGAATGACTTTTCAATCACAGACTCTCAATAAAATCATTTATATGAGGTTGTTAGCCCTTCCAATTCATGACTTTAACCCGCTGTGGGCTCGGAGGAATGGTCAACTAACATGTAGGCTCTGCAATTATCCATATGAGTCCTGGTTACAATCTGTTATGTTGTTGCCCTCATCTTGCCAATGATCGCCGACGCCTACTGGTTCCAGTTTTTTGGGAAAAGTTACTGAGACATTTCAAGGAAGCATCTGATTTGTGCTTCTGTAACAATTCAGCCCAAGTTCTCGCAAGAGCTGGGAAGTTTGTTAGCATTATTTTAACTGCACTGCATAATGCCCAGCATTAAGAAACTGACAAGCCCTAATCTACTTGCATAAATGAACGTTGATGAAAGCTAAACCTTTAGTAACAAGTATTGTGACACTTTTTGCTATTGTCTTTTATACTATACAACTTTTTCTGGATCAAAAGGCCAATTGTGATATACTCAATAAACTTGAAATGTTGCTCTTTGGATTTTAAATGTGTTGGCATTCCCAGATTTGCAAATGTGTATGTAACCTTTTATTGATCCTTATATTTTATTATTTTATCAAGTATCAATATGACGTTTGTATGTTACGGTTTTAATTAACTGTATAATAAAAAATAAATAAATACTACAGGCAGTTAATGGGTGAACAACTATGAACAAGCTTGACAATCCTAAAGGAACCATTTACTGGAAGCTGTTTAAAAAATATGGAATAGGGAACAGTTAGGAAATCTGGAATCCACTAAATTTGCGATGTAATTATTGACAACTAATTTCTAACCATACAGGAATGTGCTGTTTGACAAATTTTTAAGAACTATATAGAAAGTCTTTTTTGTTTTCAAAATGGATTAAATTATAATTTAAACTAATGAAGTTGATTAACTGATTTAGGAAGAGAAATTTACTGTAAAATATTATCATTGTATTATCAACTTTTGATGCCTGTAATACATCCAGTGCGAAATTGATTTCTTGGATCGGAATGAGACTTTAAAGTACAACGTAAACACTGATATATGGGAACATATATTGAAAACACTACATTAAGAGGGTCACAACTCATATTAAGCAAAAACAGTACTACACTGTATGACAGACTGGAAAAAATGCTTTAAAGAAAAAAGATGGAGAACTTCCCATCTTTTAGAGGATAAGAACAAATATTGGGATGCATTATCCTTTTACCATAAAGCGATTCGTACTGCTCGAAAAGCTTATATCGCATCACAAATACAAGAGGCAGGGAACTCCTCCAGGGTTCTTTTCCAAATTTTACAAACATTTGCTAAACCCACTGCCTGCGAAGCCCCTGATATATCTTCCCAACAGTTGTGTGATGAAATTTCCTGTTTTTTCAATAATAAAATCGATAAGATCTACGACAAAATAGTATGTTCGAACCAGGCTACATCTTTAAATGTAGAACCCCCCCCAATTTTACAGAAATTATATCAGATACACACTTTTTAAATATCCTTCCACCCATTTCATTACAAGAAACATCTACTTTGATAAAACAGATTAAAAGTGGGAGTACAGAGGACACTATCCCTGCCAGACTAATGCCTGCACTGGATGAACAACTATGTCCAACGATTACTGAATTGGTGAATCTCTCACTTATTTCAGGCATTGTCCCTAAGGAGTGGAAGCGAGCTCTTGTCAGACCTATAAGGAAAAACACCGCCATACCTTGGTCTGACCTAACTAACCTAAGACCTATTTCCCTATTACCATTCTTAGGGAAACTTATAGAAAAGCATGTGAACCACTACCTATCCGACATATCGAACTTGCCAATGCTCTCGATGATTCCCAGTCAGGATTCCGCCCCAAATACAGTACAGAATCCACTCTCTTATCTGTTACTGATGACCTCCACATGTACCAGGACAAGGGCTTTTCCGTCATCTTGGTTCTATTAGATCTGTCGGCAGCGTTCGACACCGTGTCTCATACCATCCTAATTCAACGGTTGCCGAACGCTGGCATTAAGAACAAAGCCCTTGACTGGTTGAAGAGTTTCCTTTCTGATCGCACCCAGAGAGTCACCATGGGTGCGTATCGCTCAGCGGAAATAGAGGTTTCTAAGGGGGTGCCACAGGGCTCATGTTTGAGCCCAACTCTTTTTAATATCTATGTGGCACCCCTGGCAGGAGTATTGCGTAGGTATGGCTTTATCCCCGTATCATACGCAGATGATACCCAGCTCCTTTTTCTTTTTAAAACTCTTTCTGCTGAGGTTAGGAACTCTTTTTCTTCAGGTATGAAGGAAGTGGCAAAATGGATGTCTACCAACTATCTCCAATGTAACATCAGCAAAACTGAGGTCATGTTGTTTGGGGAGGCTAAAATACTGTGGACTCCTGAATGGTGGCCATCGGAATTAGGAGCAGTCCCTGAACCAAAACAGGTCATGAAGAATCTGGGAATTCGGATTGATCACGACCTGTCACTAAAACAACATATAAGCTATATCTCAGGGATATGCTTCCATACCATCGGTATGCTCCGCAAAGTTTTTCCACTTCTACCTGACTCTGTTAGGAAAACATTAGTTCAAGCATTGATCATTAGCCGGATCGATTATTGCAATGGCTTGCTGCTTTCTGCAAATGAGGGAGTGCTGGCTAAGTTGCAGGTCATCCAGAACACGGCAGCCCGCCTTGTTCTGAATGCCCCTGCGAGAACCGCCTCTAAGCCTCTCCTGGAACAACTTCATTGGCTCCCAATTCGACAAAGAGCCAAATTTAAAATATGCTGCTTGATCCATAAGTGCTTGAATGGACAGGGGCCGGTTTATCTTGAGCGGAAATTTGTCCCTTACATTCCAGCACGATCCCTTAGATCAAGCAATGATCTCCTTCATGTGGTTCCTCGAGTTAAAAAAGCCAGACACGGAGATAGAGCTTTGTCCATCATTGGTCACAAGTTATGGAATAAACTCCCTCTGCATTTAAGACAATGTAAAGAACATCTTACATTCTGGAAATCTTCAAAAACTATCTTGTTTAAAAATGAAATCTAAAATGTCAGCCTCATATCATGCCTGCTAGCTTACCGGTTGTAAAAGCGCAGAGATACTCCAGCTGGAGTGGATTCAAGCGCTATACAAACCAATAAATAAATAAATGAAGCTCAAGCAACACAATTTGTGCCATGGTCAAATGGAAAAAAAGACTATATAGCGCATGTTGGTTATTGGCATATCATTTATCACTCTTGGCAGCGTGTTAGTACTAAAATATTATGCTTCCTTCAACAGGTCAGATTTGCTACTTCCTATGTTATGGTAGGGATGTCTGATGCAAATGAAGACCTCTCTACAACAGAAAGCAGATTGCTGTACTGTTTACTCATTATGTCTTGCTAGATCATCATGCATTGCTGTGACCACATTTGTTCCAGTAAAGTGGTCCCTAGTAAAGTGGTATACCATATATCCAGGGCCAGTAAATGAAATGCTACTAGTGGGCCTGCATCAACTATTTTGCCACTCACTGAATGATTAACTGTCACAAAGAGTTGTAGCTTGTGTGCTGTTTTAAACTTCCAATTCAGCCTGGCAAAATAACTCTTGTCTGGACTTAAAACATTCTTTTTAATACATATATTCAAATTAGTCGCCCCTTAGAGTCACTTGGTTGTTAAGGTTTTCTTTGCTTCGGGTCCTCACCTTTCACACAGTTTCCTCCCGTTTAGAGCTTTGATGCCTCCTGATTTAACGTGCTCTATAAATGCTACAATGTCAATTACAATTATATAAGTCACGCCTAAGATAGGTCCCAAACAGCCCATATGGCAAGGTGCATTGTATTTAAAAGTTCGGCATTTACTTTTAGGTTTTTCATGTCCTGATTGTGGAAAACTCACAAATGCATTATTCCCAACCATATTACATTTAATAAGTGATAACTTTTGTTTGGGAGCAGGCAGAAATGTCATGTTTGGTGTTTACCTAATTGCAAGTTATAACCCTTTTTAATGGTAAACTCATATTTTAAGTTACAATTCTGAAAAGGCCACTTTTAGAAAGTTTACATTTTCTTGCCCCAACCATTTGGTGCCTGCAGACTCTTTCCTTCAAAACAGGAGGGTCTTTTCTATCATCATGTTTCAACACTTGAATATTGCCTTTCCGGGGTCATGCTCCTTCCTCAGGTGCACCCGTCTTGGTATCTCACATCAGATATTAAGAAAAAGCCCCAGAATCATAGGGCATATTATGCACGTTTATTAAAGTATTTGATTGTTTTTTCTTAAGATGAGGCAACAGCAGGGGGAAAAATCCTTCTTCATAGAACTGCCAAATCTTGGGCAGAAACAGTATGACCAATTTAAAGTAATATGGCAAAAACAAAAACAAAAACATGCCTCTCTGCTGCTATTTTATTTTGCCCCAACATTGCCATTTATGCCTCTATATTCCCCATTTCTATATTATATGTTCCATTCTTTCTCTCACTCTCTATTCAGCTTCTCTCTCTATCCCTTCTCTCTGTACTTGCCTGTTACCTCATTCTCTTTCTCCTTCTCCATTCAGTCTCATGTGCACCTCTTTGGAGTACGTTTCTGTCTCTTCTCGGGTTCTTCTCATTTTCTCTTGTTTTACCTTTTTTTAATGTATTCAGTATTATTTTTTTAATGGAGTTTTATATAGCCCAAACTTGACCCAAACTAATCGGGGATCAGAGCACTTTACACAAACACCAGTTGTTTTACATGAGAACATATTCATTTTTGTTAGGCACAGGGAGATTAAGTGATTTGCCCAGAATCACAGTATGTTGCGCATCCTTGCTGAGACTCAAACCCAGTTCCCCAGATTTGAGGTCGACCACCCTAGCTGTTAGGCCATATCCTCTACCTTTATTTGTCATTTTACCCTTTTCTCTTACCCTCAATGCCCTCACACTCTTCATTCACACCTGCCCAACTCTTGTCTCCTTTCCCAATTTTATCTCTTGTATATACCTCGTCACACTTTCTGTTGTTACTTACTCCATCTCTTTTCTACTTGCCTCTGCTACTTCAATCTTACTCTGAACCAGGATGGTAAAAATGTTTGCCTTTCCTAGTTCAAGACACATTTTTTTGTACCACACACTTGCACAATGGTACCACATTTTCAGCTTATACATGAAATATGCCACCCTTTCTGTGTCATCTGAAGCATCCACCTATTTTCTTCCGCAAAAAGTGCCCCTTCTCTCATGTGTCCAACAGCGTCCTATGTTCTTCGAGCTACTCTAGCTAATTATTCTTTTATCATTCATCTTTTCATTTTCTTGCATGCACGGGCCTTACACTTCCTCTTCTCTACCTTCCACCACCTATTCTCTCAAATAGTGTCATCTCTCACACATTTCATTTACACATGCATTTCTGTTTATGCTCTGTTATCCTGTTTACCTTTCCCTCAAGCGAAACACACACACTGCTCTTCCTGAGTCACTCATACTCTCATTTCTCACATCTTCCTTTCATATATTGTCTAGTTTGAGCTTCTTTTCATATCTTTCTCTAAAGACCCTCTGTTATGTCCCTCACAATACCCACACCATACATCCCATCTTCAATCACTCGCACTCACACCTTCACCTCTCAATGAAATGCTCCTCTCACAAACATACACACATCCCATTCCTTCTTTCAAATCCTCCTTTCCCTTCTGAATCCCATTAACCTTCCCGCCTCACTCACTCAATCTTCCTCTCACTGTGACCTCTCTTGCGCATATCAATCTCTTTACAGCTCCTGTTTCTCACAATCACTTTTAGGTTTTCTATCTCTATATCGTAAACAGATGTAACACTCAAGGATGGCTGTGGTTTATGGTCCCTATTAACTGTTTGGCTATCGAATAATCATTTTTGGAAATAATGATGGCAAAACAAAGCTGTTTTTCACAGTTTGGCAATACCGTCCTTGAGCCCCTTCTGATTTAGTCTGAAGAGAAGCTTTAATTCAGTATTGTAATTTACGTTAACACAGCGATGATTCCAAGATGAAACATTGATAGTAATTTGAGAAATTAGAGCAGGATAAAAGTTGGGGGCTGTTTACAAATTAACGGAGTCTGTGCTGATTCTTTGATTTACCACATACTGAGAAGTTGCCATTACTTATAAGTCACTGTTATTGGAGCAGTTCAACCACAGCTATGTAACTAAGTAACCATACTCTAGACAGGCCCACATGGCCAACCTCTTCAAAAAGGTCTTGAGTGAATGCACACAATACACTGTGCTGTCCCAGTCTTAGTACTACACCACTTCCTCTCTGTCTAGGGCCGCCAATGCTCCCTACTGTCACTGCTGATTTTACAGATTAAGGGCCTGGTGTTATTTATCGCCCGTGATGAATAGCGTTACCATGGTTACATTATTTATTGGATGTGATAAATAACCCTTATTACACAGTTCATGGGGAATAACATGCGCAGTTCGGTGTTTAACGCTCAAAAATCGCCATGATATTGTGAATGCAGTATGCTTTCCCAGGTTCAATTTTGGCAGGTTTCAATTTTTTGATGAAGGTTGAGTCAATTAACGGGTCCGACAATTATCTTAAAACTTTAAACTTGTAATTCCGACCCAAGCGGAGACAGGATTTCACGCATCGGTCAGAATATTACAAGAAACTCCTATTCAGGCATTAGGGAAACTGTGTACCACAGAGTTTTACTTCATCTTCTCTGCACATTGTTAATGTGCCTTATTTTCCTTCTTGTCGAACTCCTGTGTGCTGAAAAGCAAGAAGACATCATTTAGGGCAGCACAAAGTACTAGACCTTTGCCATAGTCACGAACACACTTAATTGGCATGTAAGTGCTTGGATCACTGTAATAAACGCTGTAAAATGTCTCCGTCTCGCACTGCAGGTTTAAAGGTCAACAGGAATATTTTTCTTTAATTTGACAGGCACACAAGAAAAAAATTTCAAAACTCATTTATAGTCAGGTAATGCGCAGAGAAATCTATAAATCAAACTGGGTAGAATATTACATCATGCTCCAATCAATATGAAAGAAAGAGAGGCGAGTGCAACAGATGATTACAACCATTTGTCCTCAAGGATGAGTCCCTTAACTCCATGAAAGAAAAGCTCATCTAAAGAATTGAATTAAATATGTTATTTTGCTCTACATGTTTGTACATAAATAAACAACTTATTAAAATATAAAGAAGGCTCGGTTTATGCAGCTTTAGCACAGCATGCCAGCACTCCTCTCAGCTACTCAATTAAAATGTACAGAGGGGGTTTCATCCACCACATTTCAGTCTTTGATTTATATGGGTCAGCCCTTTCCGGAAATTAATTGAAGATTAGTTGAAGGTTCATTTTTGATCAGCCCCTGGAGTATTTCTTCACGCAAATCGTATTGCTATTAGATCAGGTGTTAGGCATACTACTCAATATAACATTGTGCTAAACGTATTTATTTCCCCAGCATATACGGCATTCCTATTTTTACATAGACTCCACTCACCAACGCAATGTCATTAACCGTCAGTGAATCTATACATCAAGCTTACATCTCAAAGTTTAAGCCATCTCAAAGTTTGAAACGTTACAAAGTATCCCTGCTACAAACTGAGATTGGGGTACAATAATGACAAACACGTCAACGATACCGCTATAGAATACCACAACTCCACAGTAAAATAATTATGCAAAATAACATACGAACCCAAAAATATAAACGATACATCTACTGCAAAACAGAGCTGCAAATCTCTAAAAGACACTTACATAACACAACAGAGATACAACATAACTTCACACCAACACAACAAAATACCAGACCAGAGCAACACAACAGCTGAATAACAACTCCGTAGCACACAACTCAATAAAATACAAACCCAGAACGTATGTCTAAGTTTCATTGCTTGTGTCTTCAACAAATGAAATTGACTGCTCAATCCCCTCTATCCTACTACGTAAACTTCCCAATATTTCATACATCTTCTACATGTTCTAATTTAATATGACCACTGTTCACATGGGAGTAATGAAGGCTCATGCAGGGGAATCCACCCTACAGGGGCATCCTCTCAACCCAAGACTATTAGGGGCATTTTTACTAAAAACAATTGGAGCGCGAAGCAGTGCCATGCCAAATTTAGCAATGCTGCAGTCCGGCATTTTGAAAATGCAGAAATGTGCCATGTTCACAAGAATATGGTGCACCTCTTTGTTTCCCCTGGCAATGGCACTAAAAAAGGGACCTAGCACCAGCGCAGGCACCCTGACACCAATTAACAATGGTGCCGGTGCTGCAGGGATGATTGTTTATTCGTGCAGGAAGTGACACATTCTTGCACATAAACAATCAATAATGGTGGTTTGCTCTTTCTATGTGTGCTGCGGAATGTAGCACACACGGAAAGAGCAGAAAACAAGGAGACATTAATGATTTCCCCTCGTATCGCCATACTGATGCCCGGTATTCCATTGCGTTTTTTTTTCGTGCTGCCTCAGCACTGTAAATCTGGGGCAGTGTCAAAAAGCAATGGGTGTTGCGGTGGAATGGCCACACTAACACCCATGTGACACCATTTGCCGCAGAGAACTGCAATAGCAAGGGGCATTTTTACATGGTGGCGGTAGGCCACGCTAAGTGACTTAACCCCACTTTTTAAAAATGGAAAATAGCGCTACGCCATTGGAGCGTCAAAAAAATTGATGCTCTGGTGTGGTAGGGGTTTGTAAATTTCTCCTTATTATCTGTGAGACATGGAAGCCTTGGGGTACCCTTGCCACATTCTGCAAGGCACCTCCATCATGTTCTTTATCCCTCTGTTGCTATATCTTAATATCTTGTAGTTCAGAAAGGACACAATTCGTGATATTTATTAGAGATGCAACTTCTCTATCCTTCCAGATACCATCCTGAATAAGAGCATGGACGTCTGTGATTCCTAATAGGGTGCAGGTGTGAGTAAATTTTACACATCATAAGGTCTTACTGAGCAGGGTTCAATCACTGGGGAAAGAGCTAACATGGGGGCATTGCTATGGGCTGTCAGATTTACATCTCAGAGCCTGATATCTCCCATGTTTGAGTCCTTATGGGACCGTGTCTTCCATATTTCAGACAGCTGATTATTTTCCGGATATTGTTTCTTATTCAATTACATTAGCTCGTATTGGTTGGCTACTTTTCTGAGCTGCATTAGCACCTGATGCGAAAACCTTGCCACCTTTTTATGTTCTTTAGTAGGACAACCATTCCCTCATCTTCCAAATACTTTTCCTTTCCCAGAAAGGCGTTCTAAGCTACTTTCACTGTACCTGACCTTGTGCAGGTAGATTGTGAAGATGACTATGATTTATTATGTGCTTTTTAAAGCTTTGGACAACGTTGTCATCAATTCATAATGTTGAGGTATGTTCTACTATCATCTTGGTCACTTTCAGGTTGGGCCACATATGTTGCCTTCTCGGTTTCTGCTTCTGATGAAAGAACAACCATCAGAGTTTGAGGGGAAATTGTGTCATTGGCATCTACACTTCCAGAGGTGAAAGACATCAATTGAAGAAGTCTGCGATTATTGCCTGGAAGAAGCTGTGGGCCTGCCTTTAAAAAAAAATCAGTAGATGTTTTTGGTTAAGGTCTGAACTGCATTTGGAACTCTCACTACGCTTCTGCACAATTGCAGCTCATCCAAAACAGGCACTGGTGCCTTGTGAAAGATGGGGCTAGATACAGAATTGAACTCCACAGCAGAAATCTTGCACTAAGGGGCCTGGTGTAGTGTTCAAGGTAGGACAGTGGGATTTACCTTCCTCGAGCTCAAGTAAGCTGGCATACATTACTCTCAGCCCAAAAAAATATTAAATCAAGAAGCATGCACTAAAACGGACCTTTAAGGTCTCTATGAACAGGAATCTATTCACTTCTCACACTGTAAGGTTGGACCTGTCCAGTTTACCCCTCTGACTTCCTCATTAGTAGATGCTTGAAAAATGGGCATGAAGTTACTGATAAAGAGGGTATTGGTAAATACAGATGATGGAGACATTCAGTATATTACAATTTGGATTCTGAGGGTCCACTATGAAATGTGCAATTACCAGGTATACTGGTAATTCTAGGTTTGATTCCTCCAGCTATTCCTCATTTTGGGGTGGTCTTTCACCCCGAGTTTTTGGCTGCTGTAAGTAAAAATAAATCATAATTCCAATGGTTTATGAGCAATGTTTTATATGGTGGTTCATATACTTTGAGAGAGTTAGGAGATGCATGATAAATCGGTTTCTTGTGCCATTTTTAAATATTGATTGGTAAGCTGGCTATTTGGTTAAGTCTTGGAGATATTTATAAAAACTAGAATCTTTATTTTGTACAGTTTATTTCCATACATTCTTTAGACTCATGGTGCATATGATGACCCAAAACTATTGCTAGGTGAAGTTTGCAAAACAAAATTTTAGTCATATGGAACTCTACTCTGTTGTCTATTGAAGACTTGAGCATGGAATTTATTGCATGTAACAGGGAGTTATTTCCTTTATCATAACAGCTGTAACGAGGTTGTTTTGAGGCTTATTTGGGCTGTAACCTTTTTCATAACACAACTTAATTTACTGCTTTGGGCTTTACTTTAGGTGTCAGTCATACTTTATGGTTAACAAGCATGACTTTAAATATGCAGTAGCATGTGGTGCCTTAGAGCTTATTTTTTTGACTTTCATGTCAATTCACTTGGGTGAAGGTAAAATCTGTATTTAGTATGATGATTACTTATTTCAAATATTGTGTGTATTCCCTAGTCGTAAGGAAGTTGTACCAGACAAAACATGTTTGCTACAGTGAATTGACTCTGTGAAATCATAAACAGAGGGAAAGGAAACTACTGTGCTTCAAAAAAGCTGAACGAAGGTAACATAAAATAAGAGGAACTGAATCCAGAAAACACAAAATGGACTCTGTTATTGGTGTTCCCTCTTTGTGCTCACAAAACTCAATATTTTGTGGAGGTCTACCTTGACTGAAGGGCATTGGTGTGGCTGCCCTCCCCTTCTTTGAGAACATCAGGAACACGCCTTTGGCTGAGATTTTTCTTAAAATACTTATCAACCTTATGTGGATCATTGTTCCTGGGATTATCTGGCCATCCCAAATTTTTTTTAAAACACATTTTATTTGTCAAATAACACGATAGGGCAGAGCTCTGTGTCCCTGAGACTTCCGCAGCATCAATTTTCTCATGAACACAGGAAGAATTGAACAGCTATACAGATGAAACAAAACAGAAAAAACTACACCCCCCACCCCATCACACTATCGACTGTTCAAGAGCAACATTACCAGTCAATACTACAGACCTATGTTCGCTACGTGACATTACCAGCCATCCCAATTTTGAACAGCTCATAATACCAATAGGACTGTTAATTGATGCTGCCAGACTCATTGCAACTAACAGAGACACTCATAATGGCGGCACAAAACTGATATAAGGCTTACCTTTTACTCAGCGGTGGATTACTGCGGCTAGCCTCAGTCCAACTAGGATACATGGCCAGAGCTGGAAGCAGTGACGAGAGTTATGCGGCCCAACCTAGATGGAATGAAGTTGCAAAGAGCCAGCATTTATTGACAAAGGTAAAGTATGCATGTAAGGATGAATAAGCATATGATAATGGAAGGAATAGGATAAGCAGTTAAAATAGGGTAGCTGAGAAACATGGGACTCATGGATGTGAAAAAGGATGAAAATAAATTGTGGAGATGCAATGATGAAGAACATACCTAGTATAAGCAGAACGAGCTGAAACAACCAGGAGATCTATCTAGGCATCTTGAACTTGTCTTGTTAGACCTTACATAGCAGCTCTGCTAATAATACCATGGGAAACCCTATTCTAAACCGTAAGTGAGCACAGCGAGCTATCATATTATCTTCCATCTTCTCATTATACATAACCTCAATACTAGACTTCTTTTGACGTTAAAGGAGCATCAGAAATTAGAATCCTTACATTTGTTTACTCCCTCTCCCTTCCTAATACTGACACTTATTAGTTAAATATTGCATTACCTCAGCTATCGCTTTAATAGACTCTGGGTCCAGAAAAAAACCCAATACAGTAGCAATGATGATGATAATATTAGTAATAATTGCAGTGATGAATATTGAAAATAATTTCAATATTAATACATCAGTAAATTATCTTATAAGTTGCTTACTGAATACCTTCAGACACAACAACAAAGCTCCCTTAGGAATTGCTGAAATGCCAAAACATCATTCAATTCACAATGACACTCTTTCAAATATCAACCTGAGCCCAACGTAAACAACTTACATAGATACCACATAAATAGAAATTATGTTTTATTAAATGTATATTTATATATATATAATTTTAAAATAAAAACATACATATGCTAAACACAGTAAAACATTACCACAGAAGAATTAAAAACATACAAATGCATCATTCTTTAAAAATAATCACATCTTCCATAACACATCACTGAGCAATTATGTACCACTATTTCATGCAACATTGTTCAGTGCCAGTAAATGGTGAAATCGAAATAGTCTATGCCTTTAGGCGGGATGATTAATAGTATTCACACTCTACATTAAATAATGTTGATCTTACATCAGTTACATTAAAACATAGTATTCAGAGACAAGCTATAAATAATAAAAACAAACATTAGACAATGACCGATGTGTGCAACAAATATTTACCTAACTAAACAATACACATTACTATTTGTTTTGTTCCCTGTTAATTACATTCATGTAATTCTCCACACCGGTTCCTTTAACTCACTTATACAAAACATCCACCCTCAGAAATTATCTCCAAGTGGTTTAGAGCACATCTTTTCATGATTCAAATTAAAGGGCTCTGAATTCTGGAATTTCAGATATTATATCCAGTATATGTCACACCTAATTCCCACTCTTTCTCTTCATTAATTAAGGGGAATATTTTGATTTCTCTGTTGCTAGCCAGCATTTCATACCTTTCAAATATTAAAGGGGCTTACTTCCTTGAACATATTGACAGGAGTGTTTGACAGTTATATAAACTACATTTTACTGCCAGCATGGCAGACCCTAATTATTTGTTTAAACCTATTCTATTTTAGAGTCAAACTGTAATCCTTCAACATGGTACAGAATTTATAACATTTCCCTATCATGCAAACACATGAAGTATATACTTCCTCTAAGTGTATCCTCACCTTAGTCATTTGAGGAAAGATTACAATTCCTACGTACTGTCACTACTCTGCTATTGGGTCATATGCCCTACCTGTAATTTTTAAGTACCAACTATTTTATGTCCATTTTATGATGGTGATACTTCCTCTCTAAAGAAGGAACACACTAATTATTAGAGTTTCATATTACTTTTAAATGTGATCCCTATCATAATTTATTCCATCTCCTTAACTACTTAATTGCCAAATGTTCCACCACCAAGGGTTTCTTTACTCCCCCTTCTTTGTTTGCTGCTTCATTGGTGAGTTATTTATCAATGTCTCAGGGCTTTCATTTACCATGTCTAAATCACAGTTTGAGAAGATATAAAATGTGTAAGGAAACCTATAAGAAAGATAAACATGTGTTACATTATTTATAAAATTAAGTAGCCTTATCTGATTATATCAAGTTACAGCTATAAGCTACCACACTCTGGAATTCTCTCCACCTGGAACTGAGAAGGATAACGAATTAGCCAGCCTTTAGGAGCACACTACAAACTTGGCTTTTTAACGAATAATGTGAGCTCTCTTTTTCATTGATGCAGCTCACCTCTCTGTGTCAGTGCCTAGACACCCTAGGGTATTACTTACGCTTTATAAATCTTATTCTCATTTCATTTCATCAGCTATAAAATATTCCTAAGAGTTCCCTGTCCTAACACACTCACCTCTGTTCTGGCCTCCTTGCTTTATAATTCCAAAATGACAGTGCACCAAGGGCATGCAAGCTCATTCCTCTGTCTCTCTCTCTCTCTCTCTCTCTCTCTCTCTCTCTCTCTCTCTCTCTCTCTCTCTCTCTCTCTCTCTATATATATATATATATATAGTCGCTTGGTTCCACACCAATACAGGTACAAGAAAAAGCACTCACGGATTCAACTGCAATTCTTCTAGGTTTTATTTCATTTCATATGCGGAAAGCATGAAAAACAGACACGTTTTGGCCATGCCTTAGTCTTGTTTTTTTTTTAGAAACACAAGACTAAGGCATCGCCGAAAGGCGTCTGTTTTTCATGCTTTCCGCGTATGAAATGAAATAAAACCCAGAAATATTGCAGTTGACCCCGTGAGTGATTTTTCTTGTACCTGTATTGGGGTGCAACCGAGCGACTGTATTAACGTGGCATGCACTGCCGCGTTTAATGGCACCCGTCCTTTAAGTGCGCTGTCGAAAGGTGCGGTTGGAGCAAGGATATATATATGTATATACATTTTTGGAAAATCGTCACACCGCAGACTCAACTGCTCCCATCCAAAATGACGAAGAGTGGACCCAAAAGTTGCTGGTGCAAATAAGTGAATTTTATTTCATGAGTGCCAGCGCTGCCGCCATGACGCGTTTCGCCTCCAAGGAGGCTTGATCACATGACACTATATATATATTATATATATATATATATATATATGGCGGTTGCCAGTAGGTAGTTATAGTTAGGACCTATTTTCCATGGAAAATTTGCAACGTTCGATTCCTAATAACTTTGGCACCGATTGATGAATATTCGTGACATTTTCAAAACTTATGGCCCGCTCCGGTCCCATCCTGAAGCTTCCTTGGGTAACATGATGTCCAATACGATACCTTTGGATGACATAACCAAACATCGAACCAACTTTAAACCCAAGTCCAAATTTAATCCCATTTCAGCAAGAGATTGCATTGACAATTTTCCCGAACAGATAGTGGAGCAGATCAAAAAATTGAACTATAAAACACAAGGCCAACAGGATAAATACAGGTGGCAAGATCGAAAGTACAATGAATTAATGAAGAAATTGAATGAAAACAAAGCAGTGGCTATACGTAGTTCGGATAAGGAAGGAAACATTGTGATCTGGAAAAAAGAGTAATACAATAAAGAAGCCTTTCATCAGCTCAACAATAGAGACTGTTATGTCAGAATGTCCAGCACCAATATGAAAACCATTCAGTCACAATACTACCTCAAGTTGAACACTTGTCTCAAGAAAAATCTAATCACTAAACAGGAATACAAGTTTCAAAAGAATGTATATCCTGTAATCCCCCTTATCTACTTCCTACCGAAGACACACAAAGACCCGATCAAGCCTCCTGGCAGACCCACCATATCCGCACGGAGGAGTTTACTAGAACATACTTCCCAATATGTGGATCACTTTCTGCAGGCACATGTCAAGACTTTACAATCTTATGTAAGAGATACGAATGACTTTCTCACACAATTACAAAAGATACAGTGGAAAGACTCTTATCTGTTAATGGCACTTGATGTATCAGCGCTATATACAAGCATTAGACACTGCAACAGCATCACAGCCATTGAACACTATCCTGACAAAGAGTTGAATCATAATGTGGAACACATGAAAATGCTGTTAGATATGACTATGTATTGCCTTACCAACGATGTGTTTATGTTCAGTAAAATCCTATACCAGCAAATCAGAGGAATGACAATGGGAGGCAGCTTCTCCCCGAACTATGCCTATCTACATATGGGCAGGTGGGAGGAGCTGGTCCTCAGGCCTATGATACAAGACAGCGGTAGAATCATATCATGGCTACGATATATAGACGATGTCTATGCTATATGGAATGGGTCATGTGAATATACTGCCCAATTTGTGACTGATTTAAACAAAAATGAGATTAACCTTCAGTTCACAGCAAGCATTAACAACCACACCATTACGTTCCTTGACACTGAGGTTTTTATCAAGGAAGGACTAATTAACACCAAGCTGTTTAGGAAGCCTACAGCAGGGAATTCTACTTTGCATGCGAGTAGCGCTCATCCGTGGCACATCATTAGCAGAATTCCTTATGGTGAGATGCTGCGGATGAGATGCCTTCATAGCAGTGAGGATGACCTTAAGAATGATCAGAATTAATGCATGCAGAGATTTCTGGTCAGAGGTTATTCCAGCAAAACTATAGAATCAGCTATCAGCAAATCTATGATTAGGACCAGAGCAGAGCTGTTACAAGATGGGGAGGTTGAAGAAATTGACAACACCACAATACCCCAGAAAATGGAAGATGGAAAGGATATGCCTTTCAGGATGGTTTTACAATTTAGCAAGCAGCACAACCAAATCAAAACCATCATAGACAAGAACTGGCCTCTGGTTTTGGCGGATCCTGTCATTGGGTCTGATCTACAAACCAGATTATCCATCACATACAGCCGAGGTCCATCAATGAGAGATCCGTTGGTGGACACCAACCCTGAAACCATGGATTCAGCAAGCTGGCTGAAAAATAGAAAGGGTTTCATTCGCTATAAGACATGCAAAGCATGCCAACACGGTATCAACAAAACTGAATATAAGACTGCATTCAGCGACAGGAAAAAACCAATCAATAAATTACTGACCTGCAAAACTGACCATGCAGTATATATTTTGACCTGCCCCTGCGATCTTATCTATGTAGGGAGTACCAAATTGGCAGCACACAAAAGAATTCTACAACACCTCAGGGCCATCAGTAACCAAGACAATACCTACCCAGTAGCTCGACACTTCAAGGAAAGACACTCAGCCCACAATAAGGATCTTACATTTTATGTAATTGATACAATTCCCCCAAGTAGAAGGGGGGGAGATAGGGAGAGTGCGTTGAGGCTACTGGAGACTCCGTACATTTTGGAACTAAACAGCAAACAACCAAATGGCCTGAATGTCACAGAGGATCTACACAATTGCCGATAAATATGATCTGTTCTAGGTACCCCCCTACCGCCACCAGTGTAACACTCTGCCGCTCTAGCTCTGAGTTAGTTTTCTTACCCCGGAGTGATATGTGTGACTGTTTATATCTCTAAATGACCTAGATATTTCAATTCCAGCACTTTATTTTTACTTATACACAACGGGACCATGCCCATGACATATGATGTTGTACTTGTACATCCAGCACACAGAGGACCACGATACAGGATACAGATTACTAGGTTTTAGCCATATGGTTTTATCAAAATTATTTATATATTTATTGCCTATATAGAATTTTTATAGTGGATTATATTTATATATATTTATATTTACACTGAAGCGTTTTTTTATCATTTATAAAAAACATCTATATATTATACATATAGCTTTTATGAATGCGCTTTTGCACCATGCTGACAAAGCAAACATCGAAGTTACTTAACTTCAATATTTGAGGTCCATTAGGTATTTTACCACGATCTAACCTTGTCTATACCTATGAGGAACATACTTAACCCTAGGATCCTATTTTGATATGGACATAGAGATACATCATTAGTGCCTATGGAGACATGATTAAGTCTCACTTAGTGTCAACATACTACTATTCAGTAGATTGATCAATACACGCACTGTCACTTTGCATTTACGTTTTTCTTTATTCTGCACATCACTCACATTTTAACATTTCACACACAAGTTCTTAATTATCTAGATATGGCATGAAGGACGAAGGTACAATACAACAACTTGCTATAGGGAATTCAGTCATGTTATGAGGTTGTAATGTATTACATTTTTAATTTTATGAGATGAACTTGTATTGTATTATTACTATAGTTTTAAAACATATTTAAACGATGAATTTTACTGCAATGTTTGCAATTACCATATTGTAAATAATACTATTTTATCTACAAGTCTGTCCGCCATGTCTATTGTTATGCACCAGCACATGAGCACTTATCGTCAGCACTTTCACTTTAAAAAAGAAAAAAATCGGTTGTACCTTGTCATGTGATCAAGGCTCACCCTGAGCCGAAACGCGTCAGGACCGAGCAGGCAACATCGAATAAAGTATAATTGGCACAATCTAAGTGGTCCGTCTCCGTCTGTTGCATGAATGCTGAGTTAGGACGGAATTCAACGATATATATATATATATATATATATATACACACACACACACACACACACACACATATATCTATATATATATATATATATATATATATATATATATATATATATCTATATATAAAACCTATTGGCGGTCGCCAGTTATAGTTAGGACCTATTTTCCATGGGAAATTCACAACATTCTATTCCTAATAACTTTGGCGCCGATTGATGAATATTCGTGAAATTTTCAAAACTTATGGCCCGCTCCGGTCCGCTCCTATCCCGAAGTTTCAGGGTGATTCGGCAAGCGGGGGCTGAGAAAAAAGGGGAGTCCCAAAACGTGTTTTCCCCATGCAATTTCCCATAGGAAACTTTACACACGGCTACAGCCTGAACTGCTGAACGGAATTACACCAAATTTGCCAAAAAGGTAGCCCTTGGTTCAGAAAGAGCCATTTCTGTTAAATGGTGTAAATCCGTTCAGTGGTTGCTGAGAAAATCAAAAGTAAAAAAGTTTCGATATCTATGGCCGCGCAGTATCAGCGCACCCTCCCGATCACGAGCTGCATGCTAATTGGCTGTCAACACTCCAAACCAGGAAGTGTTGGCAGCCATCTTGTGCCTTGGTAGTACAGAGGAACAAGGAAACTGGAAACAAAACACGCAAAACACAAAAAGGGGGCAGGGTAGAAACACCCTGACCCGCTAGGATGCTCAGGGGGTCCCACAAGGACCCCCAAGGCCCCAAAAAATGTATCTATTTTTTTAAATTGCGGGATGCGCGTAGGATCCGGGCATCCTGCCGCGGAAAAAAAAAACAAGCCCGGGCTTCCGTGCTTCGTTAATAATTAGACCCCGGGTGGGCCAAATCCCGGGGGCACTCTTTGAATGGTGATGGGGGCCCAAAGGGGTCCCCCAGCCCTGGGGACCAACACTCCCTGGGGCTTTTTGAAAATTATGTTCGGGGTACTCACAGCCCCCCCAGCCCCGGGGACCGCCACCCCCGGGCTTCAAAATACATTGGTGGGGGGCTCAAAGGCCCCCCAAGCCCCAGGGACCGCCACCCCAGGGCTTTATGACAATATATGCGGGGCTTACAGCCCCCTGCAGCCCCGAGACTGCCACCCCGTGGAGCTTTAAATTTTAACATGGGGCATCCAAGCCCCCCAAGCCCCGGGGACCGCCACCCCCTGGGGCTTAAAGGAAATAATTGTGGAGCCCCCCCACATGCCCCGGGGACCGTCACCTTCCCAGGGCACTAAGTCTTCAAGTTTGGGGGTCCCTTATGGACCCCCAAGCCCCGGGGACCACCAACCCCCGGGGCTTAGAAAATGTTGGGAAGGGAGCAGCGCGGCCCCCCTCCTGGAGCCCCAGATGGCCCTGGGGACCGCCACCCCCCAGGGCCCGCTCCTGTAGTGTCCTGGGGTGCCCACACCCGGGACACTGTAGTTTGCTATGGGAGGGTGGGAGACTTGCGGCTCCCGCTCTGCCATTGCAAACTGCTTTGTTTTTTGGAAGAGAGAGCAGGAAACCTGCTCTCTCTACCAAAAACCAAAGACAATTGCTTTTCCACACGGGAAGCTGCATCTTAGCAGCCCGCCATGTGGAAAAGCAATGCCGGCTCCCGAGGGACGCGGGTAGCCGGTGGGACCGTGTGGCGATTGGGGACCCCCCACGGTCCCCACGGAGAGGGCCAGCCCCGGAGGATGAGATCCCTGGGGATACAAGTGGCCCCCCTCCCCACAATTTTAATTAAAAAAAATTTAAATAAAAAAACAAAGGCCGACCCCGGGGATGAGGTCCCCGGGCCATAAGTCAAAAAGGACATGCCCCGAGGAATAGGGTCCAATCGGGAGGGGGCCAGGCGGCCCTCTTCCAAATTATTATTTTTATTAAAAAAAATTAGGGGGCAGGCCCTAGGGGATGGAGTCCCCAGGGCCAATACATTAGAAAAAGAAGGGGGGCACACAGTCCCCCTTCTTTAAAAAAATAAAATAAAAGACCAGCATTGCGCCGGAGGCCACGCCCCCTCCTTGCAGCCACCCTGTGGCACGTTTTCAGAGGTAGTTTTAATCCCCCTGCCCTAATATGTACTACGGGCTTACAGAGAAGGTCATGCTAATCACAGGGGTACCCCAACGCATAGTGTTCCCTGGTGTATGTAGGTGTTTTCACTGTATTCTAAGTGTCTTTTAGCATGCCACTGGCTCTAGGCCTGGTTAGTCAGAGTCAGTTAACACCAGTACCCGTCTGAAAAAGTTGTGGGCACAGGATGATTATGTAACAAGGCCTCTTTCGGCTCCTCTGTTGGTTCTTTTGTGCACGTCTTGATTCTTCCTGCACTTTTCTTCATCTTTACGGACTTCTGTTGCTTTTTTCTGCATTTCTTTTTATCTTTCTGTGCGTTTTTTCTTCTTTCTTCACATGTCCTACCTCTGTAGGCATAGTTAGAAACTAGCATTTAAAAAACCTTTGAAATTCACTGAAAAAACCATAGGTTTCAGGCACGTTATAGTAAGAAATTAGTATTTAAAAAACCGTAGAAAATCACTGAAAAAAACATAGGTTTCAGGGGTGTTATAGTTAGCTGGACATTTCACTCGTACAAAACCATTGAAATTTCCCCATTATAGTTAGTTCAGCTAACTATAACTCGCGCGCCCGCAATGAACTGCTTATGACGTCACTTATTACATCACACATTACATGGTCAGTGACATCACTCATGACATCACTGATGACATCTCAAATGACATCACTGATGACATCATCCTTGTGATAGAGTGGCAGACCTCCTCTCACCCTAATATAACCTTTGATACACACACTCAAAATTAGAAACTAACATTTTCAAAACAATGGATTAACCAATGCCAGTTACAACAACCTATTCAGTAATTCTAAGATCTACATACACATCCACTCATTCACCAAGAGTCCTATACAGTTACTCATACATGTACTCACTTAACATATGTACACATACACCTATCCATCCTGTTACACACCACCACTCATCCATAGAGTTACTCACACACATAGTCACTCATGCTAATAAAGAATAAAACATCCATTTACTTGCATATACAGTTATACACACACCAGCACTCTTACTTCTACAGAAACTTACACATACTTACTCTTTTAAACAATCACTTATAGAAACGCATACTTATTCATACAGGAACTCTTCCAATCTCTCACTCTCACATATACTCACTAATATACACCAATACTCACATATACTAGTTAAAAAAATGTGTAGTTACTTATAAAGACACTTTAGAGATAGTCATTCACTCACTAACACACCCATACACACACACTCATCCACCTATACAGTCCTGCACACATAGTGTCTTCAACACATACAAACAGTGACACACTCATTCATGCATATATGCACTAAGTAATACCCTCCACTGAACCATACAGACACTCAGACACTCATACTGATACTCGAAAAACCAAGTAATAACCCATATAGACACTCATGTAGCTACTCACCAACCCATGCAGTCACTTATACACAAAGTGAGAGATTGATACAGATATTTAAAAACACAAATTCACTGGATGATGTCATCAGTGATGTCATCAGTGGTGTAATTGGAGATGTCATGAGTGATGTCACTGACCATGTCATGTGTGATGTAATAAGTGACATCATCAGCAGTGCATTGCGGGCGCGCAAGTTATAGTTAGCTGAGCTATCAGTGGGGAATACAGGAAAGGTGCCTTTATTAAAACAATGGCATGACGCGTTTCAGCGGAATGCCTTTATCAAATGCCATAATTCAAATGCAATGCCCCGCCAACCTCCTTCTTTAAATATGCAAATTTCTCCCGCGTTACTTTGACGCATATATATAATTAGCACCTGAGGGTAATTGTACTCTCACCTGCCTGCTAATTAATTAAACCCACCTCCTGATGTCCCTCTATTTAGAAAATGGGGCACCATCTGTAAAGTAAATAAAATTTCCTTGTAATCCACCCAAGTTAAGGTGTATTCTAAACTTAACCACATCATCTTCCACCCTTAGATATTCTTCTTTATTTTCAATGATGATCCGAACTGGTGAACTTCATATCAACTAATTTCTCATGGTTTTAACTCTCACGCTGAAGGATCTTTCTAGCTATTTTTGACATAATTAGAATTGGAAAAAAATAACATCAGCTCTAAATAGGGCTGATGGTCTGGTGCACCTACACCAACGTCCCTAACTCTGTTGAGCTATCTGTATAGGGTTTCCACTAGCATAGCCATTAGAAACATGACACTCTACCTGTCTCTAAATCGAGAAGGGTGAGGTTCAGTTTGGCACACACAGTACTCAAAAATCCCTTCCTCTGAAATATAAATCCCATAGATATAATGGGATTTATATTTCTGTGGACGGGATATCCATCATTGTTGTGACGGAGTAACCCTTCCTCTGTGATCTAAATCAGGCCCTAAGTCTTTATTTCATTTTGGAGACCACCTTTCCTTCCTTTGGCTCACTGTATTCTTCTGACAAGCTTTGAATGGCCTCAGGTTACATTACCCTGGTGCAAGCTCACAGTAATTGTGTTCCTCTGCTCAATATTGCTGTTTTGAACAAATTATTTGCATTAATTATTAGCCCAAGCCCTCTGATCATAACTGGATGAGGATTCTCTCCTCTGCTTGTCTCGTGTTCACGAGAATAAGGGGCATATGTATGGAAATCTCCGTTTGTGATTTTCAAATAGCGTTTTTTTGAGAATTGCTATTTGAGAATTGCAAAAAGGGATGTATGTAGAAAATCACAATTTTTTTGCGATTTCTTAATCTTCCTTAATTGTGATTTGCAAATTGCAAAATCGCAATTAAGGAATACTTTCCAATTCATTTCTATGGGCCAGGGGGCCCATAGGAATGAATGGGAAGTTATTCTCAATTTGCGATTCGCAAATGGAGAATCGCAAATTGAGAATAATTTCAAGGGTATCATAAGGCCACCCTGATGCACCCCTGAATTTTACATGTGTGCGCCTATGGCGCACATACATGCCTTAAGGGGATGTATGTGCACCACATGGCAGCTTCACAAATGGCAAAAAATGCATTTGTAAAAGAAATTGCAAATTACCACCAACTTGAAGTTGTATGTAATTTGCGATTTCTTAATGAGAAATCGCACAACTTGGGTGCTTCATACATAGCATTTAAAGGAATCGAAAATTGCGATTCCTTAAATGCTGACGCAAAATTAAGGAATTGCAAATTTTGCGATTCCTTAATTTTGCGATGCGATTTTAATCATACATCGAATTTCCCGAATTTTTGGTCACAAAAGCTACTTTTTGCGAATCGCAGTGTTTGCGACTAAAAAACGGATGATACATATGCCCCTTACTGCCTGTCATCCCAGAGATTTAGAAATGTGCATACTTGATACACTAATATGCGTCCTCGTATAAAGTGTACTATAAAGACATTTTTCCAAAAAGATTCCAACTTAGATCTCTTTTTGAGAGAAAACATAGTTCTAAAGTATGGAACTGAAACATGTAGCAGTCTTTATGGATAATTTCTTGGTAAGCTTCAATACAAGTAAGATAGTACCAGTAAAATAGGTCTGGCTTAGATGGGTGACCTAAATGTGTAGCACTTACAGAAAATATGCAATGTATGCAAACCATAATTTCAGGGAGGAAGAGTAGAACAAGGATTGCATAGTGGTGTGTCTGAGGAATGGTCAGAGCAGTGCATGTTAAATAAGGTAAACTCTTGATTTTGTGTTATTCAATAGTTAGTAATGCTCTATTACTTACCGGTAATCTTCATTACTCCGGGTCCAATTGTCCTCGTCCTATTCATCAACAAAGTGGAGATGGGTAAGTTTCTGCTTTGGTGGGGTGCTTCCTGTCTGTATGCTCTGCTTGTTGTTTCTTTGCAGTTCCCCGTTTTGCTTCCCTTGGGTTGCTGCCTTAGTGTGGTTTCCTGGATGAGCTTGAGGGTTTGGAAGGCTGCGTTCTCTGCTTTGGTATTCTCCAATTTGTTAATGAATGGGACGAGGACATAAGGGACCTGGGAGTAATACTCTATTACTTACTGGTAATCTTCATTACTCCGGGTCCCGTTGTCCTTGTCCCATTCATACGCTCCGCCCTCCCTACCAGACAGACGGCCTTCCTGGGGGGCTTGGTGGTTCAGGCGGAATGCTGGGTAAGTGCTGCTCATGTACTCCGGTGGGAGGGGCGGGGTTAGGTTCTCAGCATTCCTCTGCTCTTTTTTTCTGTCGGGAGATGGTTATCTCCACTTTGCAAATGACAGGGACGAGGACATAAGGAATCGGGGGTTATGTATTTGCCACACGTTTTCATCCTTTGCAAACACTCAATATCGTACATATAAGTGGCGCAGACAGTAAGGAAAGGGCACCTATTTTCCTGAAGGATAAATTGGAAAAGGCATTGAATGGAAAAATATTTCCCATCGGGAAAAATTGGAAAGATGTTTTTGAAAGTTCTTTAAATTCCTAAACATATAAAGGGTTAGTGCATGCCAAAAATATATGGTTGTTCACTAATTTGTGTAACATTTGCAATCGGTTGCTCATTTACACTGAGACATTGTGATTCAGGTAACCAGTGCTTATTTTGAGCTAGTGTTTGCAGAAGGGGCCCACCCGCACTTTTTATTGGGGACCTGTACTTATTTCAGTTCATCAGGCTTTGACCTAGAGTGAACTAGAAGAGTGAAATTCAAAAGAGGAAAGAAAGAAGACAGGAAAGAGAAAAACTGTGAAAATGCAAGATAGCATAGATGGAGATAAAAGAACCTGCAAGAGTGAAATAAAGGCCATGAAGAGTATTCAAAAAGAATGAGAGAAGAGGAAGAATCAAGACTGAACAACCTGGGTGTTCGGAAACCAGGCCATTCAGTAGCACAGGCCGCAGATTTCTGAAAGAAACATTGGGCCCCAGCTCTTACAAATTAAGCACTGCGGAAGGAGCCAGTCAAAAATCACTGCAGTGCATTGACGCACAACATGAATATCGAGACATTCACATTCATGAATCATGCCATGATTTTCCAAAGTCCATGCTCATTTCTTCCTACTAATGGGTAAACAATTGAATCTCTCACTCCTGCTACCCTAAGATTCACGCTCCCAGACTAAAAACAATTACACATAAAAGCATACAATCCTTGCTTTCTTAGCACCGTGGATTATTAGTACCAAGTGGGAAGGAAGTCTTTAAATATTATGCCTTCCAGGTGAAACTTAAAGATAATAATATTTAAAGAATGTTCAAAATGTTTCGGTTTTGTTAACTCAACAGTGCCTTCGAAAGATGTATGAATACTAACAGTTTACATGGCCATTTTGTAAATGGTGTATGTACTCTAGTGCACACCGTTCACATACATCACACAAATTCTCCTTCTCTTCCCCTTCAATAATGTATGAACTCCAAAGGAGCTGTGTCACACTCCATATTGATATATTTTTAACTAGCTCGGAACATAATGAAATGAAAATAACAATAATTCCAAATTTGTAAAGCCTTGACGTATCACCCCTAAGAGTATCCAGGCGATGGGGGGCAGTCGGGAAATTAAGTGAAATATTGCTCAGAGTCACATGATGCTGAGCTGCTGCTGGAGATCGAACCGTGAGACCCGCGCTCCAGAGGGAACTGCTCTGGCCAATGCGCCACACCTCTCTGCTAAAAAAATGATGGATTTAGGCCCAGATCTCTGTACTGGGGTGAATGTGTGACATTGTTCTGCATTCTGTCCATCAATTGTTGTTTTTGCATTTGTTTTTGCATTTGTCACACCTCTCTGCTAGGCATCGAATTTATAAGATATGTCACACCTCTAAAGAGACAGGACACTACCTTATCTTCATTTGATATGTTATCGACAATTGATTTGATCAATATGTGTGAAACAAATGCTTTATTACAGAGGTCTCCATTCAGATTCATGACATGTAAAGGCAGAGGTCTTCCAAATGTTTTGCACTGAGCCCCCACAAGCAAAATTTTTTGAAGATGGGCCTCCTTCCAAAGTGTTATGGCAAGGCAGGAGCAATTGGAAGGAGCAGGTCTAAGAGCAAGGGGGCGGGGGGTACGAGATCACTTCAGGGATACCTTTTTTATTGCTAATAATTTATATTAAATGTGGGAGTTAAAAAATATTTGCATCAAATAATAACATAAACTGGTCAGAAAATACTTCTCATCATTGGGGTTATTTGAGCTCTTCACATTCCTCTGTCCCAATGCAACTGCACCCACATCACTAATTATTGCAGCAGCTCTGAGTAGTAGGCTGTCTCCTGTGAATCTGTCACCCTTTCTCCCCCATGCCAGTTTATTACTCCAGTCTTGAAACAGACTCTCTCTCCCTTTCAGAATTAATTCGCTTTCAGGTGTTGTGCCCTCTGTACAGCAAATGTTACATCTGCCGCAATGCTAACAAGGAAAATAAGTCCCCGTTCACCTGTCTCCGCCCTTTTTTCAAAAGTATGGGCCTCTGTCATTCCCCACCTTCTCCCCACCGTCTCCGAGCTCAAGCTAAGGTTTCTCCTGTGCTTCAATTTTCCAATCTCTTGGGTCAATAATCTGGGGCCCAAAGCAACACTGGCACAGTAAGGGTGCACTGAGCCCTAATGCAAGAAAAAAAAGGAATAGATACACAGCCATAAATGGGATTTACTTCGTTCCATAAGCCACTGGCCTCTGGTGCCACTGCACTTTCGGCACCAATAATACTACAACGCTTCTTCTTCTGCCAATTTCACTGGGCCTTCACTCCTAAGCCAGAGGCCCAAAGCAAGCGGCTTTGCACTTTTGCTAAAAAAAGGTGTAAAAAGCTCCATATCTTTTGCTGGGCCCTCTTCCTGCACAGCAAGTGTGATCTGGGCTCTGATGCTAGCCAGGAAAAAAGGGCTCCATTCCCCTTTTTGATATTAAAACCTCCATAAATGAGGAACAGTGGTCCCTCACACTCATGACCCCAGTGCATCTGCACCTGCTGCACTAGTGGTAGTAATGGCCCTTAAAGAAAAAGCAAGGCCCCAATGCTCACCCCCTTCTTTTGAGTATCTCTCAGAGGAAGCTGTCTTTGTCGATTTGGAAATGTTTTAAAATTAGCTTCCACATAGAGCCTCATTCACTGGTCCATGTTTGTGATGGTATCCATCCATCCTTCTTCTTTCCTCTTTCCCTGGGCCATTATTTTAAAGGCCCTGTGGTTAGACAATGAGGGCTCTGCATCTGAATGCGACCCAACTGGTCTGCCCCCTGCAGCTCCCTCAACTCACCTGAAAGAACATCTGCATGTAATCATAGGTGAAACTGAATTGGATATGTGGGGACTGATATGCCCATGATTTTTTAAATGTATTTTACAAAACCAGCTCTCATACTTTTTATTAAGAAACAACCGTACCTGGATAGTTAACGCTGACATGAGGTGTGCCTGGCGGAAACTGAAGGGTCTCCTGAGCTGTGAAGCTAAAAGGTGGACACATAGCTAAAGAAACAGGCCTTCTCGCCATAATGCCTGTTACTTGAAATACATGTAAATTTGTCAATCGGTTAATCGGTCAATCATCAAATGGAAATCCTATTTGGGAGCCGGTATAGACTTTAATTTATGGAGTCACTCGAAGCTTCCAGTTAGACAGAGAAGTTTGCGTCTGTGGCTGTGCTGAACCCATTTAATAGTGAGCTAGGGAGCTGTCTACGGTGCTGCACGGGCAGCCAGGCTTTCACTGCCGACTGGAGACCAGCATGACACCACCGGGGAGGCTGTCTATGCCCTGCCATTCACATCTGTGCTGGCAAAGATCTGCCCACCCCTTACCCAGGTGCCAGTCTTAAGGCAGCTTTTCCACAGAGGCCTAGTTCCATGAGTCTTGTGTATGCAAGGGAACTGTGCTAGAAAATGTGCACATGGTCCCAATGTACCTTTTAACAGGGTTGTTTGCCTTCTTAATATTGGCCCCTATCTTTGACAATTGAGGGAATTTAATAATGCAAAGGTGTCTGGATTTGCCCAGGATTAAACACTTTAATGAAGAGTGGAACGTGATACTTGGTCTCTGATGTCGTCGGTCCGTCACTAACACTTTACCCAGTAAATAGCATCACTGATTTTTCATGTAGAAGAAGCGTCTTCTGGTTGCTTGATCCTGGACACTTTAACAGCCAGCACACTTCACATCTTACTCGGGCATTAGCAAGACTCTTGCTTTGTTTCAGGGCCCTCAGCTGCCTGTCCAGAGATCACCTTAAATTCATACCCCTTGGTAATGCATGTAGGGTTCCACCGTCATCTTCATTACTTAATTTTACTGACCCGTCCCTTTATTACCAGTGACCCAAGCTGGGCGGCAGCCACCGCGTTGTAATAAACACTGTGCAGTGGGGCACATTGATTTCACACAGCTGCACATACGGCTGCACACTCGCCGCGGACCACAGGGCCTCAGGGATGCCAGTGCACACGGAAATGGAAGATCCACCACAGGCCGCTGACTGACCTCCATATATTGCAGAAATACTTATGGCTATTCATGCTACAAGCTATTAACTAAAAACTAAGGGCCTCATTTATGAAAAGTGATGCATCGCTGCGTGAAAACAGCGATGCGTCACTTTTCACTGCGCTCTCCCTGCGACATGATTGATGCGTCATATTTATAATATGACGCATCATGTCGCAAGGAGTTACAGATACGTCAGTATTTCTGACGTATCTGTAGGCGCAAAAGTGACGCATTGCTGGAGTGTGTCACAAAAGTGGCGCAACTCCAGCAATGCTTCCTTTCACATGGGGTGTGCCCCATGTGAAAGGGCTTGCGTCAGTCTTACGCCTGCTGTGAGGCAGGCGCAAGATTTTGACGCAACAGCGTCCTAAAAGTGACGCAGTGAAATCTCATAGATTTCACTGCGTCACTATTACGAGGCTTTTTGCGGGGGAACGCCCCCTCTGCATACATTATACCTGACGCAGGTATAATGTAGCGCAGGGGTTTACAAAGTGACGCATCTGCTTGGATGCGTCACTTTGTAAATAGTGCGCATCAGGAGGCATGTTTTACGCCGCAGATGCGTCACAAAAAGAGACGCATCGGAAGCGCAAAACTCACGCACGACCTCATAAATGAGGCCCTAAGATTGAATCTGTCACTATAGATGTTAATCTGCTACGCAGCGACTTGCAAAAAATCTCTGAGAGGGTTACGACCACGGAACAGACGGTGGACGCAATGCATATGGGACTGCACAGCCTGAGAGACACTGTGATTACCCTCCATAAAAATCTAGTGCGATTGGATGAGCATGCTGAAGAAGCGGAGGGCAGGTTCCAGAGGAATAATCTCCATTTTATTGGATTCCTTGAAAAGGCAGAAGGTCCATCCGAGGAGTTGTTCCTCGTAAAATGACTGGTGGATGTTTCAGCCCCTCAAGGGCTTTCAAAGTTCTTTACAGTGGAGAGGGCACATAGGGGGCTCGTTCCTCCTCCTCTCCCGGTGCCTCCCAAAGCCATCATAGCCCGTTTTCTCAATTTAAGGGATAGGGACCCCATACTGCAATTATCTCATAATAAAGGCCAGCTAAACTATGAGGGACACCAAATCTCTATTTACCCGTATTACACTCAGAGGGTGCAGTAACAAAGACAATCCTTTTTGGCTATGAAGCACCGTCTACGGGACCTGAATCTTAAATACAGTCTCTTCTATCCAGCAAAACTGAGAGTGGAATATGGAGGCAAGACACTATTTTTTTTTTTACAGCAGGAGAAGCAACAGACTGGCTGGATGCACATGGCTCTCTGGGACCCTGTCTGGTCCCGTCCATGGTAACGCCCGGAAAACCTAGAACCTGGAATACATCTAGGGGTTGTTGATAGCAGAAGCACTCTCAGGAGGTTGCCAGGAGTAGCAGCCCTAGCAGGATCAGGGTCTGCCCAGGTGCTACCTTGCAGGCCTTCAACATCGTCCCAAACTCAGGGGCCTCATCACCGGGATGCCCATAGAACAGTAATGTGAGCGAAGACACAGATATCTGATCAGAACCTGTAATGGGGACATTTGGTGTGAACCATTTGCAGACACTACTTTTGGGTAAGATTGAACTATTAAGGAGTTCGGAGAATGGGAGAGAACGTTGATTACATCATGGACTTTACCACAAGGATTGCATTGAATGACAGGGGGGTTACCCCCTTAGTGACTGGTACCTTTTGATGCAGTTTGAGGCTAGCCCTCACACCTCTGTGGCTCACCACGCACTTTTTTGGAACGGGGCAGGGTGGCTGGGAATGTGTACGACAGTGTGGTTGTTTCTTATAGTTGTATAAGTTCAACCTGGGTGGGGTCATATTACAGGGAAATGGGGCCGCATCTACATAACTTCACCGAGCAAGAGATTGTCAGGGAGGGAAGTGTGATACTGTTCACGGGGAGGGGGGTTGTTGAGGCAGTTCAAAAATGGGATAAACACAATTCCTTCATAAGGAACAGCTCGAAGGTTGCCAATCATTGTACGGGTGGGGGCCACTGTTCACAATTTCAAGAGATAGGTGGGACTATCCTGGGAGGAATAATGACTTGGTTGTGCTTTGGCTTCCACCATGACTAAGTTAATCACATGGAATGTATGCAGCATTGCTGCATTCGACAAACGTAGACAAATATTCACTTATTGAAAGAGGTATAAGGTGTCGGTGGCATGTCTCCAGAAACTCACATTCGGGGTGGCTTAATTAAATGTTTGAGGAAAAGATGGAGGGGGCAACTTTACGCTGCTTCCTACACGGGGTTTGAGCATTGTGCCCTCATATGGGTAACAGTGGTGGAGCCTACCATGAAAAAGTTCTCATGTTATACACCAGCCACAGGTACTTCCATGAGGCTAGATTACTGTTTTAAATCTGCAGATTTGAGGCGACTGAAGAAGGGATAACTTATCAACCAAGATATTGTTTGGATCATTACCCAGTCATTTTGGAGTTGAGAGCAAAGTGGGTCAGGTCTGAGAAACCTTTGTGGTGGCTAAAAAGTGAGGCGCTGACAGACACCCCTCTTGTAGCTATGGTATCCGCAGAATCAGTTAACTACTTCAGAGAAAACTGGAGGTCAACCTTGAGTCGTGCCACTGAATGGGAGGCAATGAAAATTGTTGTCGGGTCCTATGTATCAAAACTATGTACGGCTTGCGGACTCAAAACGAGATGTGGCTGCCCATGAATCCAAGCTGGGGAAACTACAGACAGAACTCAGTACAGACTCTCAGAAACTGAGAGAGTGGACTGATGCTAAAAAGTTACTTTTAACCGACCTACATAGACTGGAAAAATATGTATGAACGACATATCTGCAAAGACTCTATAGGGAAGGTGATAGGACCGGGGCTTTATTGGCACAACTGCTAAAGCAGGAAACACCACCCACTCAAATACTACAGATACATACCAAGGAGGGGGCATTACAATATAACAGCGACTCATTTAAAGAATGTATACACCAGTCGCGCAGCGTCAGAGACGACCACATGATGCACTACCTGGATGCACTACAATTATCTAGTATTACAACGGAGGAACAGGAGGCACTAAGTTCCCCAATGACTAAAGAGGAAATAAATATGGCCTTAGGGTGCCTTAAACCGGCAAAGAGTCCGGGCTCTGACGGACTACCTGCAGAGTTCTATAAGTGTTTTGCACCACTACTGGTGGACAGATTGTTAGAAGTTTATAATGGAGCATTACATAAGGGTTCTCTCCCGACTACCATGAACGAAGCCCCAGTCGCTATGATCCCAAAAAAAGATAAAGAATCTGATTTACTGGGTTCCTATAGACCTATATCTCTGTTAAATATAGACTTAAAGATATTAAGTGGTATCATCAACGTCTTTTACATTGATGAGACGTCTGATCCACTTCGTTCAGGCAGGGTTTATCCCTAGGCGAAACACTTCATATAACTTAAGGCGATTGGCTCACATATGGCACGCTCCGAGTTTGGTGGAGTCCGATAATGTGATTGTGTCTCTCGAAATTGAACAAGCATTTGACTTGGTGGAGTGGCCCTATCTGTTACACGTCCTTGGGCGTATTAAGGTAGGTGAACAATTTCTTGAGTGGACTCAATTGCTCTATGCGGCCTGGGTGGCTAGGGTATGGGTGGGCAGTATTGTGTCAAGACAGATCAAATTGAGACGCGGAACACCGCAGGGATGCCCGCTATCACCCCTGTTTTTTGTAATCACTCTGGAACCCATGACAATTCATGTAAGAACAAACATGGATGACAAGACAAGGGGCCACTAATCATGTAATCTCGATGTAGCAGATGACGAGTTGGTCTATTTGCGACAGCCAGAGAGCCCCATCCCGGTGCTATTGCAAGAAATGCAACAGGTTAGCAAAATTTCGGGGTTACACATTAACCCCGATAGATCAACAGTGATACCGATGGGTAGGCTGGCCATGCTCCAGCCATATTTGCTGTCGACCATAGACCTACTGTGGGCCATCGAAGGGGAAAGATACTTGGGGATACGCCTGGCCATCTCCCCAGATGCCTTTATACAGCCAATCAGGGTCGTGTGCTAGAGGGATTACAGGGATCGGTTCGGTTTTGGGCTGACGTGCCGATCTCACTTATGGGACGCATTGCAATCATAAAAATGATTATTCTTCTGCGGTGCTTATGTATACTGCAGCACTCCTTCTATGTGATACCGAGAGCGTACTATACTACCCTGAAAGCTCTAATTTGAACTCTCCTGTGGGGGAAGAAATGGCTGAAAATCCAATTAACGACATTGCAAAGGACATGGGAGTGGGGTGGGCTAGAGGTCCCACAGTTGGAACAGTACTGCATGGCATCCCAACTTCAGTATGCGGTTCACTGGCTGTATGATGAGGACACTTGGTAGAAGGCCCTACTGGATGGAAAATATGGTACAGACACTTAGTTGGAACTGTTGATGGTGGGTCATCAGTCCCCTACAAAAGTCTGTATGTGATAAGGAATGTGGAAAAAATGTGGGAACAAGCAGTAAGAAGAGCAGTCCAGTACGCCCCATATGCACCAGATATGCCTCTGTGGGCAATTCGACCATTTGTCGCAATTGCAGATTCCATGTCGGTCAGCTGCTAGAGGGAGGGGGGCGGTTGACTGATGGGTACCTTTATAAGGAAGGACAATTTTTAACACACGAAGAGGCACAAAATGAATTCGGGCGGAGACCTGGCCCATTTTTACAATATGGTAAAATATTAAGTGTTGCACAGGAGCTCTGGCATATTTTCCAGAAGAGCCACCTGTTACTAACGTCTTAAAGCCGATGATAGAGATGGTACAGGGAACGCGACTTGGTACCCATCTGTACAGAACACTAAGAAAGGACCTTCCGAGGGAGCCTTTGCGTCTTCAGCAGAAATGGGATGCAATGTTAGGCAAATCTCTGACAGAGGCTGAATGGTGAAAGGTACACGTAGGGGTACACAAAGTTAGTGCAAATGTCTGCTTCAAATTGGTTCATTACAACATTATTCATCAGGTATATGGACAGAGTTATTGGCAATCATAGTGAGTGAACTGAATCGCCTTGAAGGAAGTGAAGGGAGGGGGAACTGTTGATGGTGGGTCATCAGTCCCCTACAAAAGTCTGTATGTGATAAGGCATGTGGAAAAAATGTGGGAACAAGCAGTAAGAAGAGCAGTCCAGTACGCCCCATATGCACCAGATATGCCTCTGTGGGCAATTCGACCATTTGTCGCAATTGCAGATTCCATGTCGGTCAGCTGCTAGAGGGAGGGGGGCTGTCGACTGATGGGTACCTTTATAAGGAAGGACAATTTTTAACACACGAAGAGGCACAAAATGAATTCGGGCGGAGACCTGGCCCATTTTTACAATATGGTAAAATATTAAGTGTTGCACAGGAGCTCTGGCATATTTTCCAGAAGAGCCACCTGTTACTAACGTCTTAAAGCCGATGATAGAGATGGTACAGGGAACGCGACTTGGTACCCATCTGTACAGAACACTAAGAAAGGACCTTCCGAGAGAGCCTTTGCGTCTTCAGCAGAAATGGGATGCAATGTTAGGCAAATCTCTGACAGAGGCTGAATGGTGAAAGGTACACGTAGGGGTACACAAAGTTAGTGCAAATGTCTGCTTCAAATTGGTTCATTACAACATTATTCATCAGGTATATGGACAGAGTTATTGGCAATCATAGTGAGTGAACTGAATCGCCTTGAAGGAAGTGAAGGGAGGGGGAACTGTTGATGGTGGGTCATCAGTCCCCTACAAAAGTCTGCATGTGATAAGGCATGTGGAAAAAATGTGGGAACAAGCAGTAAGAAGAGCAGTCCGGTACGCCCCATATGCACCAGATATGCCTCTGTGGGCAATTCGACCATTTGTCGCAATTGCAGATTCCATGTCGGTCAGCTGCTAGAGGGAGGGGGGCTGTCGACTGATGGGTACCTTTATAAGGAAGGACAATTTTTAACACACGAAGCGGCACAAAATGAATTCGGGCGGAGACCTGGCCCATTTTTACAATATGGTAAAATATTAAGTGTTGCACAGGAGCTCTGGCATATTTTCCAGAAGAGCCACCTGTTACTAACGTCTTAAAGCCGATGATAGAGATGGTACAGGGAACGCGACTTGGTACCCATCTGTACAGAACACTAAGAAAGGACCTTCCGAGGGAGCCTTTGCGTCTTCAGCAGAAATGGGATGCAATGTTAGGCAAATCTCTGACAGAGGCTGAATGGTGAAAGGTACACGTAGGGGTACACAAAGTTAGTGCAAATGTCTGCTTCAAATTGGTTCATTACAACATTATTCATCAGGTATATGGACAGAGTTATTGGCAATCATAGTGAGTGAACTGAATCGCCTTGAAGGAAGTGAAGGGAGGGGGGACCATGTTTAATGTTTTTTTTTCTTATTTCTCTAGATTGTTACACAGCATGATGGCAAGGTATAAAGGGATATTATATAGTGTTATATGATACAGATGTTTGAATTTAAAAGGACATGGAACGTTACTTTGTCTAAGCAGATTATGACATGCGTTCAACGCTATATATTGTGATTAAAAGTCATGATGCGTTCTGTATACGATTTCAAATGCCAATAAAAAAAAAGAAGGATAAAAAAAATGAGGTTAAAGAGATTGTTTTTCAAGTGAATGAGTGTAAAAATTATCATCCCACTGAACGGGTGGAGATTGAAAATCTCGAGGTTATGATGATTTCTTTAGGGGTATGGTAAAAATGCAAGGATGGATGTAAAACTGACTGGGTACGGTGGTGCATCAATTAGAATGTATGGCTATTTTGTTGCATGTCTGGATTGCAAGGAGCGATTTGTGGATGCAAAGGTATATGTGTCAGACAAAGAGGATAGGTTACTTGGTTGGCCACATCAAATGCTTTTAGGGATAACCCTCAATCACAATGCAATTCCACAGGTTCAGATACAGGCGATAATCCAACAATGAGATACATTTGTGTGTAGATCTCAGAGCACTAAATAAGAAGGTGATATTGGATAGGTTTCCTCTCCCAAACATTGAAGAAATTGAATTGGCTTTGTCTGCTGCTAATTATTTTACTACACTTGACCTAGCAGCAGCCTACCATCGAGTTACATTGGATGAATCATCACAACATTTGAGGGCATTTATTACTCCAATGGGGGCTCACAAATGTCTTAGGATACAGTTTGCTCTTATATTTATGGCTTCAGAATTTCAAAGAGTTATGTCTACAGCACTGAAAGGGTTACAAGGAGTATGATGTTTCACGGTGGTGTGTATATTTTGGACAAAAGAAAGAGGAACATAACGGAAAAGAGTGAGCAGTGCTGGATAGGTTATTAAAAACAGGAATCACATTGAGAAAAGACAAGTGCAACATTTGTGTAAGTGAAGTCAACTATTTGGGATATCACATCTCTGGGAAAGGGATACGACCAGAAAAATAACTTGTTGAAGCAATTGTGGAAATGAAACACCCCTGTTCCTAGGAAGAACTGGTGTCTTTCTTTGGAATGGCGGAGTACTACAGTAAGTTCATAAAAAGATTTGTGAATAAAACAGTCCATCTTAGAGAGTTACCAGGAAGGAAAGTGGAATTCCATTGGGATGTGGAGTGCCAGAAAAAATGTATTATTTGAAGGAAGATCTAACCAATGTACCCAATTTGCCGGCATGTGTTCCAGGCAAAGAAATCTGTATTATCATGGAAGCCAGTAGTAAAGGAATTGGTGCAGTTATTGTTCAGAGGAAAGAGAGTACAGAACAACTGAATATGTGTGCCTCAAGATGCTTGAAAGGTGCAGAGTTGAACTACTCTGTGATTGAGAAGCAGGCTCTTGCTATCTTATGGGCACTAGCCAAATTCAGGAACCCTTAATTGAAGAACCTCTTCTAGGGTAAGGTCTGATCACAAACCCTTAAAAGAAATCTTTCAAAAGAAAGGCCTGGATTCGATTTCGTTTAGGATAAGGAGGTGCGGTATTGCTCTTCAAGAGTATGTTTTCACTGTTGAATATATCCCAGGCACACAAGATTTCACAGCTGATTGCTTATCACGGTTGGTTGGCACAGTAAATTCACAGGATTGTTCAATGCTTTTCTAGAGCAAGAAGTTAGTGTCTGTGAAGTTTCACTCAGGGCAATTGAGGAGGATGAATTGAAAGCTGGAATTGGCAAGGATTCTTCTCTTTTGAATGCCATAGATACAATTTTGTCAGCAAAAATGAACAAACTGGAGAGACCAAGGTCGGTGGTCAAAGAGGAATTGCCGGTGATTGATGGAATTTTAGCAAGAGGCCCTAGGTTGTTTCTACTGTAAGGATTGAGAGGTATATCAATGTCATTAGCATATTTAGCACATGGGCATAGCTAAAACGAAAGAATGTGTACATCAAGACTTTTGGTGGCCTGGATTACATTTGATGGTAGAGCATACAGTGAGGGATTGTGTGCAGTGTAATATGAGTGACAAATTGCTGAAAACTAGACATATGCCAATGATTTGTAGAGAATTACCAAAATATCTAAAGAAGGATGTAGCAATTGATATAGTGGGTCCTTTCCATGGTGAGCATCCCACACCTTATTGTATAGTACTGCTTGACTTACATTCGCTATGGATTGAAGTGAGTTGTGTGCATGATATTGCTTCATATAACATGATCACATTTTTGGAGGAAGTATTTAAGCAGGAGAGTTATCCTTATTTTATGTTTTCTGACAATGGTCCACAATTCTGCTCAAAAGAAAGGGAAAGCTACTTGAAGGAGTGTGTCTTAAGTCATTATAAAAGCTTTCTATACCCTCCCAAGACAAATGGAGCAATTGAGAGGTTAATCAAAACCTTTAAAGAAAGTTTAACATTGGCAAAAATAAACAGTATAGATGGGAAAAGGAAGTTGCAAGAAAGAATCACTGCTTACAGATTGTCATCATGTGCTACTACTAGCAAAACGATGTTTGAGCTGTTTAAAAAAAGGACTGCTAATACTAAATTATGTCCGGGTTGGATGTTGCTAGACAAGGGTGTAAAGTTTATTGGATTACATTTCAGGTTGGCGATTAGGTTAAAATTAAGGCACCAGTTGAGTGTCAAGCTTGGTTCAAATTTACTAAGGAGAAACAAGTGGTTAAATTATTTAAAAGTGGCATTAAGACCAATGATGGGACAATTTGAAATTTGAATTGGATAGTGAAAGCCTGATATTTGCCAGGTGGTGACAAAACCAGATGTATTCCGCCTGCTGACAAAGGACCAGATGAGAAGCGATGGTTTGAACAAGGAGGGTGAATCAGGAAAAGTGTGAGAATACGCGAATGTCCTCTGTATTTAAAGGATTATATAAGAGGTTATGGGAAAAGATAATTGTATATTTCAGAAATGTTGTAATGGGGTGAATATCTTTTTAACGTATAAGAGAAATGATACTATTATTCTTGTAGGAATTTATTGTTTATATTGGGGCGGTGTGATGTAGTAATTAGCATAGGATGTATTAGCATAGGGACATTTACTTTTAATGAGGAGGGAGAAGTGTGAGGTAGTTAAGTTCTAGAATAAAATTTGCTCTCTTGTGATGGTATAGAGAGAGAACGTTTAGGTTTAAATAGTAGTGATACTAGTACCCGGAGAGCTACTGGTGGATGAGATGAAAGAAAGAGCTCCTACTTCAACCACCTGCCTGTCGTCTCAGTGAAAGGCTTTTATCTGCAGCAATATACTCACCAAATGTGGTCTGGTATTCTTGTAATGCATTTATAAGTGTCAGGGACTGTCCCGAACTATGTCAGGAACACAGTCAGGGACTTGAGCATGGACTAGAGACTGGGTACAATGCGTACCGTGCACAGAAAGAGTAGTACAGCTCTGCCCGGGATCACACAGGGAGTCAGAGGAGAAAAAGGGATCCAAAGGGGAGCCTGTACAGTGAACAAGATGGCTAAGATTCAGAGAGGGAGGGCACTCACAAGGCAATTTAGCATTCAGACTAACAACACCCAGGATGGAAGTGCAAGGTGTATATGTATAATACAACATTAACAATAATGGGAATGTGGGGTAAAGCACTCAGGAGCTCCACACTCTAAGACTGAAGCTTAGTAAGTTCCTCACCCACGATTGCTGTTACAGATACTGAGTGAAAATACCCACATATAGGATATGTACGCAAAGGCAGGGTCTGTGGAGTTTATACCTATGGTTATGTTATAATTATAACTCAAAGACAATACTTACAGTGAACAAGAAACACAACCTAGGTAGTCAGCTGTGCCCATGGATCCTGGCGATTAAACAGGAACACGCAAGACAGTAACAGCAAAGGGGTAGAACTAAACACAAGCACAATAGACAAGGAGCTAGCAAAGAGGAGTGCTTAACAGGAAAGGAAGGAAATCACAGGGCACACTTGGCAGAAAGCAGGTAACAAACATACAAGTTAACAGAAGCAAGACAGCAGAATAGAAACACAGCAAACTAGAACTGGAACCAAGGAAATGGGAAGAAAGGCAGGGACTGGAAAGGGATATACAGAAGAGGAGGCTACAAGGGTATACTAGAATAGTGCAGGTTAATGACTCAATAAAACAAAGTAGCATAGAATGCAGTGCTGGGGCAGGAATAAGAATTGATCTAAGGCTCAGGAGTCAAGGTAGCACTGCAGACAGTGCGAGTTCAGGCACAGGGAATTACTAAATCTTCAGGGGTCAAGGTAGCACTGCAGGCAGTGCTGGTTCAAGGAAACAGGAAATAGCTACAGCTCAGGAAACAAGGAGTCAAGAGAGAACTGCAAGCAGTGAAAATCAGGAACACGAAATAGCTGAAGCCCAGGAGCAGGAACAATGAATAACTATAGCTCAGGAACTCAGGAAACAAGACAGCACTGCAAGCTGTGCTAATTCAGGTACAAGGAATAGCTATAGCTTAGGCACTCAGGAAACAATGTAGTACTGCAGGCAGTACTAATTCAAGCAGAAGGAATAGCTATAGCTCAGGAACTCAGGAAACAATGTAGTACTGCAGGCAGTACTAATTCAGGCAGAAGGAATAGCTATAGCTCGGGAATCAAGGAACGAGGATTAACTATAGCTCAGGAATCAATGAATATCAAAAGCTTAGGAAACAAGAATCGGTCTCACCGGAAAACAGCCACAATGACCAACCTTGGTCCTGAAGGGATCTGGGGCTTAAAAGAGCTCACAGTAATTACATGCATCAGGTGTGAGCAGTCTAGCAGCAGCAAGCCACAGGTGAGCGGAATTGCTCCACCCATTGTTGGCCTGCAGGGGTGGAGACGAAGCAGTGAGCAAGGAATTCTAGGTAATGGAGTTTCAGGCATGAGCAGGATGGCTTCCACAAAACCCTGCATGGATTGGGAATGGATGTCAATTATCAAATAGTGTCCAAATGGCTGCAAGTCAGGATAAACATGAAGGGTAGGGTCTGGAAGCTTATTAGAACACTGGAGAGTCCCACAGTTCAGCCCCCTGGTGGTGGACATGAGAATTCAGGGAGCAAGTCATTAAAATAAGAGGGAGTATTATTAGCATAACTGTTCACAAAAGGAAAAAGTATAGGATAACCCCACATGACTTGGAAGATAGAGGAGGAAAGTGTGGTTCTAGTTTAACAAAGAGCTTACAAAACATGAGGAGACAGTTGTCAGGAGGTATTAGCATATAGTATGGAGACTGAGTAAGTCTTTGTCAGTTTTTATCAAGATTTATAGACTGAAGGGGCTAGTTTGTCAGAGGAAGAAATTGAAGTTTGGATTAGAAAGAATCCACTACTGAATGTAAACTTAAGTCAAGAAATGGAGATACATTGGAAAATCCAAGAGGAGGAGGTTAAAGATTCCCAGAACAGTTGGAAGAGAGGTAGACCAGCAGGCACCGATGGCTTACCAAATGAGCTGTATTTGCTGCTAGCCGATAAAATGGTACCGTCTTGACCAGTCTCTTGAATGCTATTTTCATCAGAGATTACAACTTTTCAAACTCCTGAAGAGCAGCCACGATCAATGTGATCTTGAAGCCTAATGAGGCTAATCAGTGCAACTCCTATAGACTGATTTCCTTGTTAAATTGTGAGTATAAATTCAAGCAAAGTAATTGGGATGTTGGACAATGAGGACAACAAAGTTTTAGTCCAGTCCAGCAGCGGGGCAAAATAACACCCTAGCTCATAGAAACAGTTGATATAGCAAGATCACAGCAACTACAGCAACTACCACTGGCGTTGTAGCTGTCAATGCCACAAACGCCTTCAATGAAGTCAATTGGAAATATTTTACTGTAATCTTGAAGCATAATGGTTTAGGTAGTTTTGATAGCCCAATTCAGGTGACCTACATGAACCCTCAGCAAGGAAACTATGAAATGCAAGACTTACATCATGATTTAACATGCAGTGTGGTACAAGACAAGGAGACCCCTGTCTCCTTTCCTTTATTGTTTGATTTATATATAGAGCCTTTATCTAGGAGACTGAGGAAGGACATTAATATTATAAATATTTTCTTGAATGGATGGTAACAGAAAATTGCATTTTATGTAGGTGACAATAATATACACATCAAATTGGAGAATGCACTTACAGTACATCGATTAATTTGTGATCTCTGCCAACACATATAAAACAGAAATTATGGGGTGGAATATTGAGAGAGACAACACTTTAATTACAAAGAGATAAGGGTCTGAATTAGAATTTGGTGGATGGATTACTTCCTCACAATGGTGATGGATATCCTGTCAGCTGAAATATAAATAAATTTCATTATATCAATGGGATTTATATTTCGGTGGACGGAATACCTGTCACCCTTGTGACGGAGTAACCCGTCCACCACAATCTATCAGTACCTTAGTATCTAGGTGTAAGAATAGGAGAGGACTTGAATAGTTTAGTGCAGTTAAATTTCAATAAAGTTATTGGGGAAGTAGATAATCTATTTATTCGGCCAATCTACATGGCCGTTCTAATTTGATTAAGATAATACTACTTCCCAAGTTTACCTTTCTTTTTAATATGATTCAGTTGATCTTCAGGGAAAAACAGTTGAATACATTACAGGGGGGAATAAGAAGTTTAATCTGGGCTTTTACAGGGGTGAGGATCTCCTGTAACATTTTGCTGGGCCTTTCAATCGAAGAATAGCAAAATGTTACAGGAGGGCCTGAATCAATCACAAATAGTTCTCATGCTCTGAGCTATGATAAAGAAGATGCACCAGGGGGAGAGGCAAATCATGTATGTATTTGGAGCTCAAGGATTTCTTTTTAAACTTTTTTTTTTTTTTTTTTTTTTTTTTAAGTTTTCAAAAACCTTTATTGCTTGGTAAGAAAGTGAACACAGCTGGTGGCCTACAACCTTCCAAGGGCCGGCCGCTCCATAAACTTATGTCAGTTAACACAGCGTCCCGCCAACAACCCCGCAGGGCCGGCCGCAGTTAAATCCTCATGGCTATCATATCAAAGAGAGCACATATGACTCAAGTGGATACAGCATGGTGAAGTATGCATTATTGTAGTGCTGTGGAGCGCTCCACTTGTCCATAACTGTTAAACCCATAGGAACATTATCAACAATTTCTCATTGTAAGTCGTAAGCTTATCGATCCTAAATAAGGTAACCATTTCAACCTATATACAGAGCACAGCCAGTACAATGAAATCAGGTCAAGCAGCAAGCGACATCACGCCTCCCGTTCTCGCCAAACACTCAAGCCAAGTTAGACAATGAAAAACCTGTAAGGATAAGGAACCTGTCAGCACCATGCCTCATATCAATGCAGTGCAGTCATTTAACTTGCCTCAGTAGTCCCATTGCTCCCACCAGTGTAGAAGGTAAGTGTGGTAAGGGCCCTCGCAGTCTGTTTCAGTCGGCCTCAGAGTCAGACTCCGCTCTAGCAAGCATATAAGCAGTGTATGGTCCCCAAATATCGGTAGGCCGAGAACCAGCCGGCAGTTCTTCGTGGTAACAGAGCAGTTGATCCCGGCAGTACGCCAGGTCCTTCAGCCAGTCTTGCAGGGCAGGTGCTCTCCTACCACCCCAACACACTGCAACCCTTCGTTTAGCCATTTGCAGCGACAGGCATACAAGTTTACGCACTCCCCTCGGGACCCCTGATATCAAGCCTAGGAGACACACTCGAGGGGTACAGTCAATCACAACCTCAGCCATAGCAGATACTGTCGCGACCACAGCAGCCCAGAATTCTCCCACCTTAGTGCAACCCCAAGCTAGATGCAGAAAGTCCGCAGGCCCAAGTCCGCAACGCGTGCAATTATCGGTTTCACGAAGCCCATACCTGCACAATTGCACCGGAGTATAATAGAGTTGATGCAAATACTTATAATGAATAAGTCGAAAATTGCCATTTGCTGCATAATTACCCGTCATGGAGCAGCACTCCTCCCATTCATCGTCCGTCAATGGGTGCTGTAACACCGCGTCCCATTTATTTTTGGAGCTAGTATCCAACACACCCTCATCTCGCTGCGCAGCTCTATATAACCGAGATACCAGCTTAGTTCTGTCTTTTGCCGAATAAAGGAGTTGCAACCCTTCCAGCACCGGAGGTTCTGCTGGAAAAGACGGATAGTGGCTCCGAAGTGCAGCTCGGAGTCGAATGTATATAAACGTAGCCATACTGGCATTGCCGCCCTTTGCCAAAAAGGCCGCCAATGTGATAAAGGTGCCACCCTGGAATACATCCCCCATGAGGTGCAAACCGGCAGATCTCAGAAGGCGAAGCGCCCCTGTGTCCCCCAGCACTGATATGTGTTCATGCCACGAAAGGGGCATCGCCGGTGCATACAGGGGAAGTTTACCAGCACGCTGACCGAGCGCATTCCAGGCCGCAGCCGTGCTACGTACCGTATCCACGTTGTTCCGTTCATATGCCGTTTGAGAGTTTACTATCATGGCTTGCAGCGGCAGCGGCCCGGACGCCCCGGCCTCCACAGCAACGTGAGGCGTATAGGGCGGAGCTGATATCCAATATGTGGCAAAATGTGCTTGGGCACACAGATAATAAAGATGCATGTCCGGAATTGAGAATCCTCCGAGCTCATATGGTTTCGTCAAAGTAGTCCAGCTCAGGCGTGGCTTCTTGCCCCCCCAGACCAAGCTTATCAGCAAAGAACGAAGCGTGGCGAAAAAATGGCTCTTGAGTGCTAACGGGGCATTTACAAATAGATACAAAAATCTCGGGAGGACTACCATCTTGATCAATGCCACTCGGTCAGCCATAGACAGTGGTAGTCTTTTCCATCTATCCACCTGGTCCTCGAGCTTAGAAATCGCCGTGCCATAGTTCACCCGAAGCATTTCATCTGGATCACGGTGTATCCAGATACCAAGATAGCGGACCGGGTCGGTAGCCCAATCTAAGGGGAAGTTGAGCGGGAAGTGCACTGTGCTGTCAGTAAGTGGCATAATAATCGATTTCTCCCAGTTTATGGACAGGCCCGCAAACCACTCAAAGCGAATATATTCTCGTATCAACCCCTCCAGATAAATCTCAGGCTCCCTTACATACAATACCATGTCATCCGCGTACATGGACACAGCCAGCGGTCTCCGATCGAAACACAGGGCAGATTGCGAATGCCGTTGACGCAGGATACACGCTAAAGGTTCCATAATTAGCGCAAATAACAGAGGCGAGAGAGGACATCCCTGCCTAGTTCCGCGTTTAATGGGAAAAACGTCCGAAACATGTCCGTTGATCCTCACCCGGGCCACTGGGTCCGTATACAATAGCCTTACCCATTGGACAAAGACAAGAGGGACTCCCATGCGGCGCAGCACTGAGAACAAGAAATGCCACGCAATCGAATCAAATGCTTTCGCCGCGTCTAAAAAAACAGCGGCGGCTGGAAGTTCCGGTTTTATCAGATGGAGGACCGCGAACATAGCCCGCAAATTATGGGCAGTAGAACGGGAAGGAATAAAGCCCGATTGGTCCGGCAGGACCATCACCGGAAGAAGCAAGCGCAACCGCGTCGCAAGCACTTTAGCCAATATTTTCACGTCAGTATTCATTAAGGATAACGGCCTATAGGACTCACACTGATCAGACGGCTTGCCGGGTTTGGGCAGCGCGACTATGAGGGCCTCTCTTAACGTGTCTGGCAGACGCCCTTGCTCAAACGATTCCTCATACATTTCGGCCAGGTGCGGCAACAACTCGTCTACATATTCTTTATAGAATTCGGACGGGAGCCCATCCGTACCCGCTGCCTTCCCATTGGGTAGATCAGCTATGGCTTCCCGCAGCTCTTCGGCTGTGATGTGATGCATTAGAAAGTTTTGTTGAGCCGCAGAAAGCCAGACCAACGCCACCTCGTCCAGATACTGGCTCACCTCATCCTCACTGGCTGTCGTCCTGTGGCCATACATTCCCCGATAATAATCTACAAATTGGTGAAGAATCCCCTCCGCGTCAGTCACGCTGCGATCATCTACCGTGATCCCTTGCACAGTATAGTGTTTCGCCCATGGTTCCAGAATACGCTCTGCTAGTGCACGACCTGGTCGGCCCCCCTCCCCATAATGCCGAGCTCTTCGTCGTTTGGCCAAATGGCAAGCCTCCTGATCACTCAACTTGTTATATTCGTCTACCTTAGATCGAATTTCGGCCAACGTCGCATCAGAGGCAGAGGCATCATACCGGCGTTCCAGTTCCTTCAAGTCACGCTCTAAGCGCGCGAGAGAGTTGCGTAATGACTTGAGTACTCCAGCTTGCTTCCCAATACACACCCCCCTAATAGTGACTTTGAACGCCTCCCATATAGTGCATTTACTCATCTCCGGACTCTCATTCTCAACAAAGAAAAGCGCTATCGCTTCACGCAAGTCTGTCTTAAACACCTGATCCAACAAGGCAGTGGGGTGTAATTTCCATGTGTAAGGCGCAGATGCATACTGCGGTATAGACAGTGTCAGTGCCACCGGAGCATGGTCCGACAGTGTACGTGGCAGATGTTCTACACCCTCTATCCATGCATTCACATCCCGCGTCACCAACCAGTAATCCAAGCGGGACCACGTGTCTCGTGCATACGTATAGCATGTGCCCTCTGCGTCCCCTGGGTGTCGCAGTCTCCACGCATCCACCAGTCCTATATCAGTCATACCATCCTGCAGCACTTTCGCAGACTTTTTCTCATGGGAGAGATGAGGAGTTTTCCTATCCACTTCGACATCTAGCACCACATTATAATCACCCCCACAGATAATGGCAGCAGGCGGCAGATCATATACCTTGTTCCACAGGACCCGAAAGAATTCCGGGTCATCCGTATTAGGCCCATAGACATTAACCATAGTAAACAACTTGCCACATAGCCTACCATGCAAAAGGATATACCTCCCCTCTTTATCGACCTCCTCACACAGACTCTCAAACTGAATACCCCTCTTGATCAGGACCATAACACCCCGAGCATAGGAGGAGTATGTCGTAGCTAATCGGAAACCAGCCCACTGCTTGGCCACAGAGACTGCCTTTTGAATCGTTAAGTGTGTCTCCTGAAGGAAAACAACATGAGCATTGTGACGTGTCAGATACCCCAACACCTGTCGAATCTTTTTGGGACTATTGAGGCCTCTCACATTCCAAGTTAGCCAGTTGAGTGCACTACCGCTAGCCATCCTGAAAACGCATCACAGGACTAATGAGAGCTGAGACACTTAGCAGCGCGGAAATTCTATGAGAAATATACTGAGTCGTGGCGCGCAAGCTGAACCTACCCATCCAACCCCGCTGCGCTAGCAACAGGGTGTACAGCATAATAAAAACTCTGACATGGCCGTGTGTGCTCATCAAACCCTCCCAACAGGGGAGGAATCCAAAACATTCCCAAAACTGACCCCCCAGCACCAACAACCCCCCTCCCACTTCAGCCACCCAATCTAGCCAAAGCCATCCCTTCCCGATCCCAAAGTCTCCATCTCCCCCCCTTCCATACAACATTTGGGGCACACCCATTGGAGAGACGCTAGGGTGCTCAGACCTCCCGTCACGGCCGTAACAGGAGGGGATCAAGCCTCAAATACTTGACATCCCAATAGAGTCAGAGCGTGATGGCAACATTCCAACCAATCGAAATCACGCAATGGATATCAAGGCCAACACCCTCCAGTATTCCCGAGATATGCATCCAACCTCCCGAGCCCAACCCAAGACTACCAGGCACCCCCACGACCCAGGGGCAGATCAACCATCAAACCAGCATCCGAGCATGCATAGAGTCCGCCCCCAACCCCCCGGAAACATAGACGCTGAACGCAGTCCCGTTAGTAGAGTGTTCGCACAGTAATGAAAGATGCCCAGGCAGTCGTCACATAGCCCCGTCTAGGGGACCCCGGAATATCCATAACACTGTTCAAAGTTCCTCATTGGCCCCCTCCTCTTCCCCATGTGTCGTGGCAGAGTCTCGCTTTTTCCGTTTAAGCTTTTTTGCGTAATCCATCGCCGCCTTCGGAGTATGAAATATTTTATTGTCAGCATGGGCACCAATTCGAAGTCTTGCAGGATAGAGCATAGCATACGGAACCTCCTCCTTTCTCAAAAATTGTTTAACTGTGCCATACTCCTTTCTAGCCGCTTGCACAGCCGCCGTGAAATCCGGAAAAAACTCAAGCTTGTTTCCTTGGTGTTCGATGGCGCCCTTTTCCCTCGCCATACGCAAAATGGCGTCCCGGTCTCTGTAGTTCAGGAGGCGCGCGATGACAGGGCGCGGTGGAGTGCCCGGCGGCGGCACGGCCGCCAACGACCTGTGCGCCCTCTCAACAATGAACATGGTCGATAAGTGCTCTGTCCCGAAAATATCAGTAATAAGACGCTCCATATACACCTCCATTTTCCCCACATTTGTCGATTCCGGCAGGCCAGTGACGCGGATGTTGTTGCGTCTTGAGCGGGCCTCCAAATCCTCGTTCTTAGCCCTAATGACCGCCAGTAGTTTATCCATGTCGGAAGTTTTGCCCGCAATCTCCGTGAGGCCCTCTTCAGTGGCCGAGACCCTCTGCTCAACTTCCCCCATGCGGGCGTTATGTTTTTCCAGTTGCGAAGACATGTGATCAAGGCGGTGGGTCACCGCCGACATGGCGCCTTCAATAGATTGCAGCGTTTTCTGCATGGCTGCTAACGTGTCCTCTAGTTTAGGCGCCCCTCCAGTAGCCGTTTCAGATTCCGAATCAGAGGCCGCTTTTTGCGACTGTTTGGCCAGTCTGCGCGAGTCAAAATTTATTTTCGTTTGACCTCTGTCCGGCTTGCCCATGTTGAGATGTGGTCAGCTCCTCGCACCACAGGAATATAGACGACCAGATAATCCCCAGAGCCCCTCAGGAATAGCAGGGTGTTAATGTCCCAGTGCCTCTGTACACACCCACCTCACTTATAAAGGAAAGCGACTCACGACGTGGCAGGACTGTGCAACAAAAAACAATTGTCCAGCAGATTACCAGGCCCCCTGTAATCAGAGCCCCGAACAGAAGCTCCCGTCCTGGGCCACGTTGTAATTGAGGTCGGGGATCTCCAGGCTGCACGCCGTGAGGTTGCCGGTCAAAAAATGGCAGCTCGGTGAAGGCAAGGTCCACAGGAGTCTCCCCGGTCACCACAGGCCGTCTGCCGCACCCCCTCCAGGCACCCCGCCCGTCCCTCCCGTCCCGACCACAGCTCGCAGAGCAAGGGCGCGCGCTAGGCCCACAACCACCTCCGCGGTCCCAGGCCGCGCCCGAACCCAGCCCCACTCACCGCAGCCGGAGCCGAGAGCGTCCGGACGCCGCCCGCACCTTCACTCCGGATTTCGCTGTTGGCCGCTGGAGCCCAGCCGTCCCCCGGGGCACCTCTCGCGGCTCCTCCCAGGCAGCCTCCGATGTTCTCCCGGTATTTGTTCGCCGTCTGCGGGCCAGGCTCACCGCAGGATGTGTCAGGCAGACCGCACGTCCCCGGAGCCGCTTCCGCCGGGCTCCGACACTAGGGGAGAGCCGAGGCACAGCCTTACGCGGTTATCTCCACCACTCTGCAGGCCCGCCACGGGCCCAAGGATATCGATCGATCCTCGGGGCTCAGAGGCTCCGCAACCGCCACAGAGCTCTGGGTGAGCTGGGGATAGCCAGCCGCCTCGGCCGGGCCGTTCAGGCTGCAGGATGCACAGGATTAATGTAGGATGTTTACTTGATCCGACGGAGCCTCACTAAAGTGCGGCCATCTTGTCTCGCGCCCTCTAGCGCCCCCCCTTCTTTTTTTTTCTTTTTAAACTTTAAATTGAAAGGCCTTCAGTCATCAGGTAGAATTTGAACTAACATTAGGAGAGCGGCAGGAATATCTTATCTTACTCAACATGAGCCCATTTAGAACTTGCGAGGGACACCGGAATGTATGATAGAGAAACTAGAAAAAACACTGGTGGTTTCCTCAGATGGGGGGCCACAAAAGGTTGCCTTGCATTGCTTGGTAAATCTAACTTTAGTGTTGCGACGCCTTTGTGCCCCCTTGCTAGGTGCAAGTTCGACACAACAATATCATAAATATGGGCCCCAATTTGTCACTAAGGGAACACACTACATACATAAAGTTTGACTAAGAAAGGAGTTGGCCTAATGGCTAGGGCGGTCGACCTCGAATCTAGGGACCTGGGTTCGAGTCTCGGCAATGACGCTGAATGTTCTGTGATTCTGGGCAAATCACTTAATCGTCCTGTGCCTAAAAAAAATTGAATGTGTCCTCATGTAATGCAACTGGTGCTATGTAAAACGCTCTGATACCTGATTCGGGTCAAGTTCTGGCTAAATAAAACTCTATGAAAGAAAAATATGAATCCCACAGTGTTTTATATATTTAAAAAACAATATATTGCAATATTCTGTGGCCTGCACAGACCCTTAATTCACTGTCCAAGACATAAACTTCTAGACCACTAAATGTTAATCATTCGATAGAATGTTTCTAACATAAGATTGTCTACCACGATATGGAAACATCAGCTGGGGATGAAGTATAAGGAGAATAAATACAATTCCTGTCAGAGAGGTTTGATAAGTCTGATCAGAAAGCTGTACACAAGGGAGCCCGTTCTTGCTAGAAAATTGCAATAAGAATCCTCAACTGGCTCAAATTCACCTCTAGCTAAACAACAACCCAGTGTGGAGAAAGTATATATAGGATACGTTTAATCCAGAGTGGGTGAATCAGAAAAAAACATAGAGAACAGCCCCAACTGTAAATCATAGCTATCAAGTACATGAGCCAAGTGTGTCAGCAACATTTCCTTAAAACAGCTACTCTCCAGAGAGTTGCCATTAATGGTGTCATCTCGCACTGCACTGCGTAGTGCATAAAATTGGCTTCGTTCTTTAATTTAAGTGAAGTTTTTCCCTGAACCTGACATTATTTAACTTGTATGTCACCCCCTCTTGGCTAGACTAATCAAAAGCTATGGCTTTGCTTCAGTGTCTTACACCAACAACACTCAGATAATTGTTTCAGTGAACAGTCCATCAAACGCAACAGCAGCCAGATTCCATGACTGCATGAGTCATGTAGGTAATGTTATGTTAGACAATTGTCTAAAACCTAATTAATCTAAGACCAAAGTAATTCTATTTGGCAATAGCCCTTCTATCTGGGCACACGGTTGGTGGCCTTCCCAACTTGGCCCTCTGCCAACCCCAACATGTAAGGCAAACAATTTGGTTGTGATATTTGACACAAAAATGTCATTTGAAGCCCAGATTAACTACACTACCTCTGCTTGCTTTTTCATCCTCAAAATATTGAGGAAAATAATTCCTTTTATCCCTCTTGAGTTAAAGAAAACAGTGGTCTCTGTACTTATTTCATCTAGGCTGGACTACTGCAATGCTCTGTTCACCAGTTTACTAAAACGTAGTATTAATAAGCTCTAGATTGCACAAAATGCAGCAGCTTGAGTACTTCTGTGGATCACTAGATTAGAATTCGCTTCTTAGGCTTTGTTGCAACTGCACTGGCTACTAGTTTCCAAGCGGATCCATTTCAAAATCCTTTGAATAGCATTTAAATCTTTGCATGGACTAGGGCCTGAACAGTTATCACAATATCTGAAGCCTTACACCCCTGCCAGATCCCTTAGATCTGCTAAGCATGGTAACTGTGTCATTTCCTGAGTGCGCAAAGTCAGCTGGGGTGGCAGAAGTTATACCACCACCATGGCTAGACTCTGGAACTCCCTGCCAATTATACTTACAAAATAAACTAACCTACTAAAATGTAGAACATGCCTGGAAACCTGGCTTTTTAGAGGTTGAGCTTCAACAAGTCCATCTAGTTCTGTCTGTCAGAAGGTAGCACTTAGACACATCAGGGTATATGCAGAGCTCTATAAATGCCTCATCATCATCATCATCATTGTTAAAAACATACATTCCAAATCGTCAGAATTCAGACAAGATACATGATTCTTTTAATTTTAGAAAAAGGTTTTATTGAAATTACCCAAATGAATCCACGGTTCACCGTTGTGTTTTTTAAGGGCGTCATGTAAACAAGTATCATATAATTAGTATAAAATTTGAGAAGTTACTATTTTAACTCTAGTAGAGCATGCATTGGTAGTTAAGTATATACACTGGGAGGCCAGATTTACTATTGCAATTCTAATCTACCAAATCCTGGGGAAAGTTGATACATTAGAGGGTCGGATTTACTAATCTACCTACAGTTTAACAAATGTGGTGGAAAGATTAACTATTCTTCCTCCTGTCTAATAAACAATGTGGAAACTGATCAAATTAGGGAGGTCAGGTTTACTATTCTAACTTCAATAGATCACACAGTGGGAAAAGAGCATGTGAGGAGTTACTTTAACTACATCCAAATAATGTAATTTTTCTTAAATATCTAAAGATCATTAAATTATTCTACATTTATATATAAAAAAGTAAATATACATTTTAAAATTAACATCAATTAAATTAATACAAAATATAATAAAGTGTTATTATATGTAATACTGTGCCTCAGTCTCACCCATAAAATACTCACATAATAAAGCATTTAGCTTCATCATAAAATATTTATTCATAATACTAGTGATTTATTTTTTCATTTTAGTAAAAATAAATATTCAATAAAACAACCAAAAAACTGGTAATACACAAAAAACATAAAACAATATCACACAGGCCATTAACCTGTTGTTGTAATACTTTATTCGAAAAAATATTTCATAAAAGTACAAACATTCAAACACACAAAGATACCTAAGACAATATTTCGACTATTACAATTCCATTACATTTATGATGTCATTTACTAAAAACAAATAAAAAAAATAAAAGGGAGAACATTAATAAAAGGATCATTTCCTAATGGTACTGATCAAACATTGGGTAGCAGTTTGGACCTGGTGTGCCAAGCGCTTGCCAAGTATTTGGCGACCCCACAAACAATGTACATAGAAAAAGTGTTGGTTAAAATAATACGCAGGGCTGATCTGAGGTCCCTTACTCCTAGCTCCCTACAAACAGGTTTCAACCATTTTGCTCTAGCCTGTTTATATGCGATACATGCAAACAAAAAATGGCCAAGAGATTCTTTCGAACATGAACAACCTGGGCATTTTAAGTCAGACTCCCTCCTGTCATTCCACCCTTCCTTGAATGTATTGTGGGGGAGGGTGCCGTATCTTAATTTCAGAAACAAGGTTCTATCACGGGGAGTCTGAATAAAGTCCAATAATGGCTCTAACTTCCTGAATGGCTTATGTTCAAGGAAGTTATTCGTCAGGGGACCCCATTTTGGGTTCTTTAGTTCCTTTGCCTCAACCCATTCCCAATAAAGTTTTTTAACAGTTTGTTTCGAAGGGGGGGTTTGAGAGGTCCAAGATTCACCCAGACCTATAGATACCACCAACTTCTTTAAATTGTTAAGCCATTTTATTTTGTTGGCTACATTCAAACTAATTAGCTCATCCAACACTAAAGCATAATTAACTAGTTCGGGGGTCCTTCTAAGGCGCACCCAAAATACCAAGGGGCGAATTTGGACTAAATCAGAGATCGATCTTTGGCCCATGTCAAAGAATAATGGTTTCAAAGGGGTCGAAGAAGGCAGCGAGACTATGTCTCTTATAAACTTATTTTCTGCCACTACCAATGCTTTAGTGTTCTCCGCACCCCAAAGTTCAGAGCCATATACTGCCGATGCTAGAGCTTTCCCCTCATAGACTGCCAAGGCAGGGGCTATAGGTCTACTAATAGAGAGGCGCTGGTTCTTTAATATTGCTCCAGAAGCCCTTTTAAGATTTAAAACCATTTTAGATACATGGGAATTCCAACTCATATTATTACAAAGCCTCACTCCGAGGTAATCGAATTCATCCACTACCTCAAGAGGGGTGCCATTCAGAGAGAGATTAGCCATCCTGTACTTTTTATTAGCGGACAATACCATCAACTTAGTTGTTGTGGTATTAACCACTAACCCACGATCTTTACAGAAAATACAAAAACGATCGAGCAGTTTTTGCAAACCCATAGGGGTTTTGGACAACAGGAGGGTATCGTCTGCAAAGAGGAGTGTAGGTGTTTTCTCACCGGCAAGGACGGGGGCATCCGCAGGGTCCTCCCTCAAATGGTCCACCACCCCATTTATAAAGAGGGAGAACAGAGTCGGAGCCATCACACATCCCTGCCTCACTCCTCTATTGACCGGTACCCTCCCTGTCAATTGGCCCTGACTTCCCCAGCGAATCCTTGCATAATTTCCTTTGTGGAGTTTAATAATAAGCTGCAGCAGATAACCGGGGAAACCCATATCAAATAAGACCGTCCAGAGTTTGGCGCGTGGAATAACATTGAATGCTGTTTTCAAGTCTATGAAAGCCAGGTATAGACTACCCTTGGCAATTGTTACTGACTTCCAATAGACTGCACAGAATCGAAAGACCTGATCCATTGCACAGACATTACGCCTAAACCCCGCCTGGAAGTGAGACAGAATGTCCTTTTCTATAAGCCAAGATTCTGTTCGATTTATGATGACCCTGCCAACTACCTTTTGGATGGTATCTATTAAGCTTATTAGTCTGTAGTTGGCAGGGTCCTCTCTATCGCCTTTCTTGTATATGGTGATGACCTCTGCACCCTTCCAGGATTCTGGGACAGGGTGACCATGCTGAATTAAATTAATTAAACACGCTATGAAATCTGCCTAAAGTTTAGGATCATGCAGTAGCAAATCCCCCGTAAGGCCATCTGGGCCAGCCGCCTTCCCTGGTAATATTTTTGAGATGGCGTCCTGTACTTTTCGCTGGGAGAATGGGTCTTCCTTGGAGCCTAACTTCATACAGAGATTACTTTGGAGTTCATTAACTGGGGATATTGTTATGCCTTTAAGACTGTCCTCACAATATAAATAAAAAAAAATGGGAATACCATTGCTGTTCGGTTATATGATTTAAAATTGGCTCTACCCCCCTTCTATCAAGAGCATTAATCAATTTCCAAAAAATGATAGAGTTTTTCCCACTGGCTGCGGCCTTAAGCTGCTGCCAGTGCTCCTCCTCCCAATCTTTCTTAGCTAATGTTATACTGCTGTGGTACTCCTTTCTAGCCATTCGGACTGCTGCAGGGTCCTTGCTTTTTATCGCTAGAGTAATAGCTTTTCTTTTTTTCCTGCAATTTGCCGTATACCAGGGGTTGCTCTTAAGGGATTCATGATTTAACGTTGAATTCTCCTGGGACCTCTTGCAGAAAAAGTCTCCTAATTTAGTTATTAGATTTTTATAGGAGGCTAGCAGGTTAGGTCCGGGAGGGTTAGCTGTTGCTAGAGCCACGGCTATAAGTCTACAGGTTTCTACTGAGACTAACTCTTTAATGCTTTTAAGTTTCTCCTCTTCACACTTGACCACATTCCATTTTATTTTCCGATTGCAATTTGTGGGAAAAACCTCTTTAGTGATCATCTCTGGTTTTTCACTTGTATCAATCCCATTTACCCATTGGATTTCCATACATAATGGATTATGATCACTATCTGAAGATTGCCTAACCTCCATGTCAACTAGGGCAAACCATGATTGTATATCTAGAAGGATATAGTCAATTCGTGATGGGCAACCTAACCTGTTATAGGTCATTGCCCCATCGCGATCTGACGCGGTCCGTCCATTAAGAGCCCGTAAGTTATGTTCTAATACCAAAGCATTCAACTGGATTGCTCTGGCTGTCCATTTCTTAATGGGTGCGAGAGCTAAGGGAGGTATAGTCTGTCTCCAATCCTCTGAGTTGAAACCCAATACCTCTTCATCGTCTAGGGGTTCAAAAGTACAATTAAAATCCCCCCCTACTAGTGTTTTGGATCTGGGTGGAAGGTCTGATAACCTCCCATCTAGCAGCTCTATTGTTGGTGAGGCAAGCCCGCCCTGAAGGCCTCTAGCGTAAATACAAAAAAGTTCAAAATTAAAAACCCCAGTCTGACTCTTAAGGGTGATGTGCAGAAGATCATTAGAATCGATTTTGTGGGTGGTAACAGCACAATTCAAATTCACTTTAACCCAAATAAGCAGGCCACCAGACGGGCGACCTTTCCCCACCGTGACTGCAGGAATAAAGAAGGTTGAATAGCCATTTTTGTATTGCGGGGACAGGCACCAGGTTTCTTGGAACATACATATATGGAAAGTGTTAATGAAATCATTCCAATCAGGGTTAGCAAGGTTTTTCTTTAGTGCTGCTATATTCCATGGCAAAATGTTAATGGAAGTAGAGGCTACGGATGATTCCCTGGTTATAACTAAAGTACTAGGTTCCGGTTCTCCTGGGCCTTGACTAATAATTCCTGGACTGACTATACCATCATGGCTAGGTTGGATTGTTCCCCAGGGGTGACTAACACTTCCCTCTTTCCGATTCGTCCAGAGGACTAAAGTGGGAGTCAATCGACTCCCTCCAGACCACTGAAACGATTATAACAAGGGATTGGATAATTGAGCTGTGGGCCAGACCATTCCTCATTAAACTGGTTGCAACCAATGGTGGGCCTCCCTGCACCTTTTCGTATTGTGTTCCAACCTCCGTTGCCAACACCGCCCCAATTAAAAGGGTACTGCCCCCCCAGGGGCTCGGGTCTCATCCTACCTCTTTCATGGTTAGGAACCCTCAACCAACTCCACCTATTATCATGATGTTCCGGGGACATGTAGAAATATGACAGAGGTTTAACCATGATCGTGGAATCGTTTTTACATCGGGCCCAGAGCAGATGTACTCCACTAATCGCGGGTCTTCAAATGTTACCACAACACAGTCTCCCTGTAAGCTTTTCTTGTTCTCTCCTACCCATGGAGCTCTCTCCACCATAAGCATTTTGTTATTAATATTAGGAGGAGGAGGGAAGTTTCTATCTAACCAATGGCAAACTTTGTTTTTAAGTGCCCAAAAAGGTTCAGAAGTGGCAGGTGCAAGCTCCGGGACGCCTGTTAAAACTAGCACATAGGGACAGGCGTCAGGTGGTAAACTAATGTTCCGCCGTACCCTGGGTTTCTCAAAATGAGAAGAAGGGGGTTTAGGAGCTGAAGTGATGGAACCAGCTGCTTTCTGAGGTTTTGTGGGAGCGTTAGAAGCTGGCTGGATAGAACAAACTTTATTACCCTTATGGGTAGGGGTTTTAGGAGGGCGTTTCTTAGAGGTAGAATTATCCCCTACAGGTTGTTTCTTAGCCAAGGATAAAGGTCTACCAGTGGGAGCTGGTTTATCGGGAGCCCCTTGGGTTTTAGTTCTTGACAGAGGGCCTGGAGCTGATGTTCTATACCGTGGAGTCTGGTCTCCAGGGGCGAAAGTAGAGACCTAATAAGGATGGTTAAAGAACTTAAGAATGGAGCATTCTGGTCCTCCAGGTCTTCTAAAGATTCATCAAGGTTACTATTGTCAAGGATGCTAACCAGACTGTTGTTCGAAACTGTATCGTCTGGAATACCCATTGGTAGGGGGTGAGATACGTGCTGTGCCTTTTCTCTCCCTGCGATGGATCCCAAAGAAACCCTCCCCTCCTCGGTGCTACCACTGACGCAAGCCACAATTCCTAAAGAACCCAACATGTCTTGGTTAGTTGTAATTTCACCATTCACCTGAGGGGATGTTTGATTAGAATTGTGAATTACACCTTCCAATGTACTCCTTTTGGTTTGGGTGTTCTCACTATGAACAGTAGCGGATTTGACTATTAAGTTGTTAACAAAAGAGGTCGAAGTTGGAGATGTTAATAAGGGCACAGGAGATGGGACTAAAAGGGTTGAATGGGGTCCATTAGAACTGAGAGTCACAGGATCAACCTGCGTGGGAAGTGGAACAGAATTACTCATGGCTTTAGTTGGAGTACGTGCAGAGGCTATACTCCCTAATGACGACCTTTTGGCATGTGCAAGGTCTTGTGAAACCCTCCTTTCCATGAGGACAATACCCTGGTCAATTAGGGAATTTGTACGTAAGATAAAATTATCTAATGTGCTAGTCAATTTTTTGGTTTTATTTTTTGCTCCTGCCGCAGCCTGACTGCGGGTTTCACGGGAAGACATAACTTTTAAAAACTATAGCGGCTGTCAAATAAAGGTCACAATCCGGTTTATACCAAATAGGGATAAAAAAAAAAAGCTTTGATGTTACTAGGGGCTAGATGAGTAACAACTAACCAAGCGAAATATAAAAGAAAGTCTTATACGGACCTTTACAAAATATTGGCAATATACTTGCTGTGTAGCGGGCTTAAAGTAATAAAACCTGTAAGGGGCCTGGCCCAGTCCAGTCTCTACAGTCCACGGAGGGCCACAGAGGGCCCGCCCTTTGTCCGGGCTTTGTCCCGGGCTACGTCCCGGGCTACGTCCCGCACACGCGTCCCGCTAACGCGCAATGGTTCCACCTAAAATACAGGAAACAGGCTGAAGGGGAGGAGACACGGTAAGAGGCGGCAGGTGTGCGAGAAGTGGAGAACGCACTGCCTGGTGGGCCTCGCAGTCCCGGTCTCCTACTGGTCAGCAAAGATCCAACTCATGGCCACAGTCCCGGCAATGACAGGTCTCCTCCAACACGGGAATGTTCAACAGAGCAGCACAATCCAAAACCGACTACGAGCAGGCCATTAACAATAATAAATATTCTTTAAAAGTATATAAATTATTCATTATCAATTACATATGTATTAAAAAACAACTATTAATATTTATAAACAAACATAGTTAATACATTCATCAATTAATTTCAATTAATAATTATTGTTTTAACAAAAATTACCCGCTCAAATTCTCAATAAGTCCCACAGCCCAAACCTCAAAGGTAATGCATGAATTAAAAAAATGAATATAATATTAAACAAAGAAATAATTAAAATATATAGAACAATCAAAAAATTAATTAACAACTTGTAATATATACATATTATACCCACCCAATACCTCTATACCCCAATAAATCAAACAGCCCACAATTAAAATATAAGATTTAAATAAATACTTTATTAAACAGTTGAAAAAGTAACAATAAAAACAAAACATTATCAACAAATTAACATTAATTAAGAAATGAAAGAAATATAAATACCAATAATGTTAATGATTTTACAATTACATAGATCTAAAAATAAACAAAAAAAATCAAACACCATAATATGCATTTTTTTTAAATGAGAAATATTTTACACTTTGATACAATACTAAAACAGATGCAAACAAATATACTAACTCTCGATATTTTGGGCCATTGTATTATATTTTGACCACACTGTCATGGTCAGATGATATTTTTGAGTCAATAATTTGGTACTTTTGGTAAAACACCTCTTGAGGGAGGCTTCAATTATATTGCTATCAATCATTTTACCTTTTCTCTACTGGGCAGTGAATTTACTCTATTTCTATTTCACACACTTTGTTTTGGTCAAAGATCTTAAAAGTAAGTAGATTGACATACAGTGTTACAACATTGCACAATTCTGAACACAACAATTATGTCGAGAAACATATTTAAAAATTGGTAAAAATAAAAAATATATAAAAATTGTAAAGTGCTTGATTAAGTTCATTTGTACAGAGGCAACAGAGAGCCTACTATAAATAAATCACATTTTAAAAATCACATAGTGTGACTAATGTACAAACAACTTCTGTTTTACAAGTTATAAGCTAATACATAGTAAAAGAATCAGTTTTAAAGGATTTTAGTTCTCAGCAAGGACAAAGAAGATAATTCATGTCCTTTCACCCCAGCCCATAAAATAGAATGTTATAGTTACAGCTATCATAAGAAAATTATTTTTGTGTAAACATAAAATCAATAAAAAGCACCACGACAACAGTACAGACATAATCCAAACAAGATGAGGCAAAAGATAGAATGTTGGATCTAATATTCCAGACACTTTCAAGATATTTTGCAATTGAAAATACAATGTAGGGTGTGGGAGTTGAACCTACAAACTCTCAAAGGGACCCAAGATTGACGGGTTCCCAACATCTGAAATAGAGGCACAATCTAGCTCTTACTCTGTCTGAAAAAAACAGTGTTCGTCAGATTCCTCCACTTTAGAACAGGGCAGATTTTAAGCCCCTCTGGGGGGCCCTTCCACTTATTAGTGAAACTTGTGATTGGGGCGGCACCTCCCATGAATCTGATATAGAGTGCTTTAGTATAGAGAGTGTCAATCTTGTCTAAAAGAGGCTTGAACCCCAGTGTTGGTTTTATTTCCAGGAATCTGTTTGTAAGTGAGCCATGGTTTTGAGAGTGGATTATAACCCTCTCTTCGTTCTACCAGAATAGTTAATTAACTATTCGGGTAGAGGAAGAGGTAATGGACACTGAATTAGTCCAAAAGTCAGTCAGACCCAGGGAGGTTAATGTCTCATTCACATACCTAAGCCACAGAAATGCCTCTCCAAAATATCTCTCAAGCCAGCCCTATGCTGTATTACCTCAGCAGTATTCAAAATACTCAGTCATTATAAAATTGGCTTGAGTATCACATTGGGGATAATAGATTATAGCAAAAAGAACAACTGATGGATGGAATGCTCACTTAATCAAACATTCACCCCCAGTCCTAGATCTGGGTTAAATCCATAATTTGTTTGCATGCCAAGCCATTCCAGTTTGGATTCAGCCATATGCAAATCAGTCTTGACCTTGCTCCCAATGGGAACAGTCCAGCCTGAACTGCCAGACCAGGTCCTCCCTGGAGCAGAAGCATGCATCCTGGGACCATTTTCAGGGTAACAACCCTCATCAGCCAGGCTAGCTTGAATCTGGTGGCATAGCCAGCATGGGACCCATGTCTGGGCTGACCTTTAGGGTGACAAATGCAAAAACAACAGATAATAGACGCTATGATGAAATATTCATACATTCAACCCCAGTCACAGATCTGGGTTAAATCCAACATTTATTTGCACACCACGCCATTCCAGTTTGGACCCAGCCATATGCAAATAAGTATTGTCCTTTGGGAATGGCCCAGTCCAAACTGCCAGGTCAGGCCCCCTAAGGACCAAAAATAAGCATCCGGAGCTGGTTTTGGGGTATTACCTTTCATCAGCCAGGCGAGCTTGAATCCAGTGGCACAGCGAGCAAGGGGCCCATGTCTGGGCATGTCCTTGGCCACTTAGGGCGAACATAGCAAACACAATAAGATTATGGACGGAGTGCTGAAACATTTCAACCACTCACCCCAGTCACAGATCTTGGTTTAATCCATCATTCTTTTGCCCACTATGTCACCCCTGTTTGGATCCAGCCATTTGTAGATGAATCTTGACTCCGTTTCTCGTGGAAATGGTCCAGCCCAAACTGGCAGGCCAGGCCCTTCTTGGACAGGAAACAAGCATCCTGGGACTGGTTTCGGGGTATTACCCCTCATCAGCCGGGCTAGCTTCAACCACTCACCCCCAGTCACAGATCTTGGTTTAATCCTTCGTTCTTTTGCTCACTATATCTTGAATGTTTGACATCATGCAGCATTCTGTCCATCAATTGTTGTTTTAGCATTTGCCACCCCAAGTGGGACGGGTATGCCCAGACGTGGGTCCTGTGCTCCCCATGCCACTTGAGTCAAGCTAGCCTGGCTAATGGGGGTTGATGCCCCAAAACCGGCCCAAGGATGCCTGTTTCCAGATTAGGGAGGACCTGGCCTGGCAGTTCAGACTGGACTGTTCCCTTGGGGGTCAAGACTGGTTTGCATATGGCTGGGTCTGAACTGGAAAAGGCACAGGGAGCGAAAAAACTATGGATTTAGGCCCAAATCTCTGAACTTGGGTGAATGTTTCACATTGTGCAGAATTCAGGCCATCAATTTTTGTATTTGACATACCGAGTGGGATAGGTATGCCAATACATGGGTCCCATGCTCTCCATGCCACTGGAGTCAAGCTGGCCTGACTGATGAAGGATAAGGCCTGCAACCCATCCCCGGATGCTTGTTTCCAGTACAGGGAGTGCCTGACCTGGCAGTTCAGGCTGGATTGTTCCCATGGGGAACAGGGTCAAGACTGATTTGCATATGGCTGGGTCTAAAATGGAAAGGCATGGGGAGCAAAATAACGATGGATTTAGGCCCAGATCTCTGTAATGGAGTATATGTATGAAATTGTGCATCATTCTGTCAATCAATTGCTCTTTTTGCATTTGTCACCCCGAGTAGGACAGGTGTTCCCAGACTTGGGTTCCTTGCTCTCCATGCCACTAGAGTCGAGCTAGGCTGGCTAATGAGGGGTGATGCCCCGAAACCGGCCCCAGAATCCCTGTTTCCTGTCAAGGTAGGACCTGGCCTGGCAGTTCGGGCTGGAAGGCTCCCATGGGGAACAGGATCAAGACAGATTTGTATATGGCTTGGTCTGAACTGGAACGGCATGGCGAGCAGAAAAGAAATGGATTTAGGCCCGGATCTCTGTACTGGGGTGTATGTTTGACATTGTGCAACATTCTGTACATCAATTGCTCTTTTTGCATTTGTCACCCCCAGTAGGACAGGTATGCCCAGACTTGGGTCCCTCGCTCTCCATGCCACTGGAGTCAAGCTAGCCTGGCTCATGAAGGATGAGGCCTGCAACCCATCCCAGGATGCTTGTTTCCAGTCCAGGGAGGGCCTGAGCTGGCAGTTCAGGCTGGATTGTTCCCATGGGGAACAGGGTCAAGACTGATTTGCATGTGGCTGGGTCTAAAATGGAAAGGCATGGGGAGCAAAAAAACCATGGATTTAGGCCCAGATCTCTGTACTGGGGTGTATGTTTGACATTGTGCATCATTCTGTACATCAATTGCTATTTTTGCATTTGTCACTCCGAGTAGGACAGGTTTGCCCAGACTTGGGTACCTTGCTCTCCATGCCACTGGAGTCAAGCTAGAGTGGCTAAGCTAATGATGGGTAATGCCCCGAAACCGGTCCCAGGATCCTTGTTTCCAGACAAGGTAGGACCTGGCCTGGCAGTTCGTGCTGGACGGCTCCTTTGGGGTACAGGATCAAGACAGATTTGCATATGGCTTGGTCTGAACTGCAAAGGCATAGGGAACAGAAAAGCAATGGATTTAGGCCCGGATCTCTTTACTGGGGGAATGTTTGATTTTTTACAGTGTGCTGTCCATCAATTGTTCTTTTTGCATTTCTCAAAGGGGTAGTCTCACTGATTATTTTTTAGACATCAAGCTTTGCCCCGCATATGAATCTTTTCTTTTATATTCTCCTGAGTTCCATTACCCTGCAACTCTTCTTAAAATGAAGACACAGGGTCTTGCTCTTAAACAGCTTCTGTATAAACTGGGGTACGCAATAGTGTCGCTCTAATGTGTGTCCCACATGCAAGTTAGCAGAAGAAAATGTGTGTTACTTTGCTTTTTTTTGTCCAGCCTACGTTAGACAATGAAAACAATGGCTGAGGCCGCTATGTAACATTTTGGGCTTTCGTCACTATGAACGTTTTATAAATAAGTGAAGCACTCAAAATAACAATCTTTTGTAATAACAATCCTATAAACTCAGCGTGCTACATTGGAAGGTATGTTGTCCAGCATGCCTATTCAATACCTACATCATATCAGCAAGTACTCGTACTTGTGCCAATGTGCACTGTAGCAAAAATACAAATGCTCACAATGTAATCACTATTTAAATATTTTTAGGCTTGAACCTTGTTGTATGCTCAAATCATCAACCAGTGTTTGTACTATGCAATATAACGTTACAAATGTGCAATTAACAATTCTTTGATCTGTTTACAATCACAGATTACATGGTAGCACATAAAACAGTGTGCTATTCATTATTCCAACAGCAATCCCAATGCATTTCGGGACTTTGGTCCGATCGTCAGGGGTCAAACTGCAAATAGGAACATAATGTGCAAACCTTCAAATGCTCTTTAGGAAGAACCTGCCTGTTATTTACAGTGTGCAGTAATATGCTATGACAGTTGCTGTGAGGGAATGATGTAAACTGCTAGATGCACTATGCACTTTACGATCGGACACAACAATGGTAATTATTGCTGGGGTGACAACATATCTTCACGATACCTGCATCACTCACATGTGCAATGTCAAGTCCTGAAGCAATGATGCCTAATAGTGAACCTTCCTACACTATTAATATTTTGGATACTGATCTTTCTCTTTTGAAATCTACCCTCTTTATTTTTCTATTGGTCTTCTAATTTCCTATCTTTTTTCTCTCACTCTTATTGTGGGATGGGGCTTTATGAGATTGCTATTTTATGAGATGTTGAGCATATTGATGTCCATTTATTTGTTTTTATACGGCTACTTGTTGTACTGTGTTTTATGAATTCTTGCATCAGAAAAAAACATTTTATGGGAAACAGCAGACACACACAAACACACTGTGAGAAGTTGGCCTGATATATAGTGCTCACTATTCTAGTGATCAGTTTGTATCATACCAAACAACCCTTATTGATGATTGGTTGTAAGTCAACCTTATTAGACCAGCTATCCTAGTAGCGTGGACAAGAGCAGTCTTTAGGCTAAACTCTAGAGGGCGTGTTAAGCCAGCTGTTTTACCATCACATATACCCCTTGAACACCAAGTGAAAGGACACCACACAAGTTGTTATAAAAATATAGGATATTTATTAATAACAAGTCTACCCTGAACTCTTTATGAGTCAGGGAGCTAAGCACAATACAAAACTCTTATGAAAATACTTCAAGTTGCACAATTTACACAAATGCCCGCGGGGCACGAAAAACCATATACACAAAAAGTGGAATGCGAAATACTAGCAGGTAAGTAACGAGATCCAGAGGCTTCAGGATCGCTAGGACTACACTACTGAACCCTAAGGTTAGGAGCAGGAGGCCTAGGGAGATCGGGTGCAGAGTGTGCATTCTCACGCGGGATGCGGGAAGAAGTCTATGGATGCTAACGTTTCTAAAGTTACTATTTCCGGACGAATCCGACTAGGTAGACTGAAAACGACAAAGGATCTGGACACTTGGATAGTGAACCTGTGCTGGAGCACCGAAATACTCAAGTTACCTAGCCCAGGGGCCGCGGCTGCATAGGGTTCAAAAGACGTCGGGAATCCTCGTTGAAGTCTATGGAGCCTGAAAGGAGAAGTTGCTGGCAGGCGACCAGTGAAGAAGTACGGTGTGATCCAAGGCTGGATCAGTGAAGGAGACGACCTGAAAGCAGAGGGGACTTAGTTCTTAATCACTAGCCAGTGATTATGTGGGCACCAGGATGGCACCGGATGAAGTCACCTCGACCAGGTGAGTGGGCGACGCTGGACTCTGCAGTCACACGGGCCAGGAGGCGTTGTTGGCGTCCAGGCTGGAGGTGCGAGCTGTCCCACGAGGCTGTCGGCTGTCGGCGATGCTGGACTCAGAATTTGAGCAACAAACCTTGGCAAAGGCAAGCCCACGCGGTGGAGTCAAGATGGCGTCTGGAGTGGACCAGGAGGGTCCAGGGTACTTCTTGTTGGGCAAGAAGCCAGGGCCAGTCTAGGGGACCTAGACCAGCAGTGAAAACGTCGTGGTACGTCATCAAGAGGGTCACTAGCCAACGGGCAAGTGACCGGACAACGTGGCAAGCAGCAAAGAAGCAGAAGGGCCCCACGCAGACCTCGTGGATGCTGAGGGGCTGGACTTCGGTGCTGGAGCTGCTTAGGGTTAGGGCTTCTCAAACCCCAATGCACTTACTCGAGGGTCTCTCGGAGGTCGTGCTGGTGAAGCGTCGTGCAGGTCTTGAAGATGGCCGGTCCCACGGGTCTCGTCACACCCACGAATCTCAGCTGGGCTGGATGATGTAGGTAGAGGTCAGAGATGGCAGGGAATCCGGGTCTCGTCGAGCTGGGCAGTCTTGATCCGGAGGATGGACGTGCAGCAAACCGCAAGAGCTTCGATGGTGCCTGCTGGTGCAGGGTGGCTACTCCTTAGCCACAAGGGAGAGTCTTCAGAAAAGTCAAGAGTTCCTTTCATGGAAAGTTGTTCAAGATTCAGAATGATCTAATTTGGGAAGGGGGCCTGCTCCTACCTTTATCCTAAGAAAAGGGGCTGGCACGCGACTAAGTCCTGCCCTATGGGTGGGACCAGGAGGGGGGTGGTTACACCCCTCTCCTTTGTCCGGTCTCTCCCTAGCTCAGGGGCTGGTGTGAACCAGGAACTGGTTTGAGCCGGCATATGCACAGTGAGCACCGGGGTGCCACTTGCAGTCACCTTCCTTTCGGCCCTGCCTACCTGGGATACACAAAATCCTGTCTGGGATGGTGCTAGCACCGCCCCTGACAGGAAACCCTTTGTCCAGGCCTCCGTTGCTGGAAGGACTCCCAGCAGCAGGAGGGCAGACTTGTGTCTCGGTGGCAGCATCCATTTTGTGGAGCTGAGGCTGTGTCTGACTTTAACCGGGGTTCACAGTTACATACATGTCGTGTCCCTCTAGAAGGGTGGAATGCTAACCCCGTCGCCAGAATTGGTGAGGGGTTAGTATTCCAATTCGTATGACACCTTACTCGACATGTTTTGATAATGCTATACCAAAGTTAGCATTTAACCGCGAGGATTATAATGCACTTAAGAGTATATGGTATAGCGTTATCATGGAACAGCTATCAGGACTTGGTTCCGCAAGCTGCAAATGGGCTCAGCTCATGCCAGAGCACCATCTCACATAATTCCAAGCACTCTGCCTTCAGGATTGATAAGGCCTGCCATAGGAGTGACTGATAGGAATATATGTGTCCATTTTAGGTTAGATATAGGAATACTATATCTAAAGCAAAGGGTGTTTACACCACCTTGCCCCAGCTGTCGTGCAGCCAGTTGTGTCTGTTTGGGTGGCCAGCCAGGGGTGGCATAATACATGCTTCAGCCCCTGGTAGGCCCTGGGTACACCTATGCCCTGGATACCTAAGGTATGCTGTACAGGGACTGATAAGGTGACCCAGTACCAATTGGTAAAATGCACCTAAGGTACATGGTTGTAATTTAGAGAGAGAACAGCTAGGCTGTGGGTCTGATTAGCAGGCCCACAGCCAGGGAAAGTCATAAACCAGTGAAGCAAAAAGCAAAAATCTGGGGTGGCCATGGGATTGCAGACCCCACACTCCTACACACACATACAACCTGCACACAAACACACCCACCACACAAACCCCCACAACGCCATCCCTACATACCACACACCTGCACACCCCACCACACCAACACCTTGCACATCACACACCATGGCACCAAAGAAAAATCCCAAGTTCACAGACAGTGAGTTGAAGGTCATGGTGGATGAAATCATCCGTGTCGAACCACATATGTTCGGCACCCTAGTCCAGAAGACCACCTTGGCAACCAAAAACAACATGTGGGACAGGATAGTGACCAGAGTCAATGCGTCAGGGACCGTGCCACGCACCAAACACGAGATCCAGAGGCGGTGGCACGACCTCAAGGCAAGGGCGAAAGGCATCAGGGCGAAGAACCACCTGCGGGCACACCACACTGGCGGCGGCACTCCCCCGGAGACCATACCATTTGCAGAATGGGAGGAGAAGGTGCTGGGTATACTGCACCCTGAGAGCCTGAAAGAAATCGAGAAGGGACTAGAGGCTGTTAATTACAAACCAATGACCACTATCACACTGCCATGGTCTGCCTTGCACAATTGCCAACACACATCTCACTGGCTCCAATCCATGCATGTGTGCCACATAGTCACCCAAATGTGAAGTCCTGGGCTCAAATGCACCCACCATGACCAAACACAAATGTTGCCTCCTACCTTCCCAGCCTTGCATGTTGTCAAAGCAGCCAGCACCACAACTCCCAAGAGGTCCCCATGTCTACAGGGAGGGTGGTGGTGGGTGGGGGGTGTGAGAGACCAGCACTACAACTCCCAACAGGCCCCCATGTCTACAGGGAGGGTGGTGGGGGGTGGGGGGTGTGAGAGACCGCACTGTCGAGGCTTGGAAGTATCCAAGTCTGCAGGGTTCTCCACCTTAGTCCCTAAGGTTTCTATGTATGTATGCTTGTTTAGTACAACAGTTAATACAATTTTTTTTTCAATAAGTAACCCAATAAACAATTTCGTGTTCATACCAATTTATGTACTTGTATTCAAGTTTTGTGATTTAAAGGAATTATTCACATGTTTGAATCACATCAAAGTTACAATAAAAGACCACATGCTGTGGTTTACCAAATTAATAACACGATTCAAATAATAATTCCCAATGCATTTCGGGTTTCGTTGAACCCTTCCTCAGGGGTTTTAGTTTGTTGAATTAAATCAAAAAGTCTGTGACTTGAGATGCCAGGGCGTGATTCTGTAATATACAAAATGATACAACACAATATAACAATATGCATTTAATAGCCTTCAATGTTTCCATGCTTATTTTTAGAATTCGCACATCCAACCTTTCATGAGTGAGTTAATGAGTGAGTTAGACGAATTTTCTATTGGATAAAGTGCATAAAACAGTGCAAACGGGAACTAAAGAAAGTAGTGAAATTCATGTGGGACTGACGGAGCTAGAACAAGTAGTGAAATTTGTCCGTTAAATGTGTGGTACACCTCCCAGTGAGCTTGATGCAATGCTGTAATCTGTTTAAAGACGAACTTGGTGATTTCATAGATGTGACCGGATATACTCACTAAAGAAGAAGTAATGAATGCGGGAGCTGGACCCACATCTATTTAAACTTCCGAATACTCAATCTGGAAGAAAACGATGGAATGGTGTGACCCAATGTTGATAAAGGCTTAGTACCTGCCTTTCACGATAGAATTGGTTACAATCTTACCACGCTTGTTTACTTCAGTGACGTGTCTGACTCCTCGAAAGTCTCTCGAGTTCAGTGGAGGTGGTAGATTAAATGAGTTAAGTTCCCGGAACGTTTTCTGAAAACGTGTATGAGTTATGATTAATACCCTCTGACCTCAATAAAGTGCTGTCCGAATGCTCATTCATTACAAGGAACTCTTACCCGAGCTGCCATGTTCCCGACGTTCTGGACTTGCTTCGCGCTTCATAAACGATGTTTATGTAATCCTGCAATTCGATGAAGCTGATTTTTAACACTCAAAAGCATACATTATTTGTATCGTATTCTAAACGCGCTGTTAGCGTAGAGTGCTTACCTCCCAAATCTATTCGAAAACGCGAAAACTCGATGGTGCTGACTTCTGGTGTGTACATCCGGAGTAGCCTCTGCATATATTTAAAGAGCCCGGTACAAAAAACGCAACGTGAAAAAACTCTAACAAAACTTTATTTGCTGTGCTTATGCACAAGTGCGCATTTGATCTATGTGTAAGGTGATGAGTGTACGTCGCTCGATTATAAAGAGAATGACGAAATCTAAATACAAAGGTCTGCACTAAAGCAACGAGTGCATTGTACGTTAGAGTCCCATGATCGTGAAAATGAGAATTGTGGTTAAAAGATGACAAGTTGGATAGATGTGTGCCAATTCTGTACAATGATTCATAACCCTGTGGTCTGATGTATAATTCTAATGGTCTTAAATGTATGAATGTCATTCTACATCATTTCTTTGTAATTCAGAGATGACTGCTGGTAAAAAATGACCTGGCTGTATGTTGAAAAAGTATGCAACATCATAACCATTTTATGAATGTTATTGAGCAACTAGAGGAACATGTAGTTTACATTTATAAAAAACATGATAATTCGTATTGATCATTGAGTCCCCCCGGACTCATGGTTCCTAGAAATTTTATCCAGAATGTTTCTCTTCTAGCTAAAAGGGTATGATTTTCCTTGCCTGTGGTGCAATCAACCTTTTCTAGAACTGTGAAGCGAACCTGTGGGATGTTATGTGCCTGTTGTATCCAATGTGTTGCTAGACTAGATGACATATGTCGATTCCGTATCGTGCTCTTGTGCTCTATTATTCTGGTTTTAATTTTTCGAGATGTTCTGCCAACGTATACTAAGCCACATGGACACCGAATTGCATATATTACTCCTGTAGTATTGCAATCTGCATTGTGTTTCAGCTTGATGCTTTGGCCTGTCTTAGGGTGTGAAAAGGGATTTCCGGTAATCACATTACTACATTGTCCACAGTTGTGACACTAACTTTATATCTGTGGTGGCTAGGTGTTCCTTTATTTTTCAACAGTTCTCTTATGTTCTTCGAACGTGTATGAGCGAGGATGGGTGTGTCCTTAAATAGATCCTCAAAATCCGGTTCATTTGCAATCATGTCCCATCTTTGTCTGATAATGCGTTTGATTGTATTGGCTTGAGCCGATTGTTTTAGAACAAAAACCATGCGTTCTTTTGTAGGTTTTTTAGTGGGTCTAAGTAACAGTGTTCTGTCCATTGCTGCTACCTTTTTTTGTGCGTTCTCCAACACTTGTGTGGGGTAACCCCGTTGTTTATATCGCTCAATTTGCTTGTGTGTTAAATCAACGCAGTGCTGGGGATCCGAGGAGATCCTTTTTATACGTATCAGTTGTGATGTAGGCAGATGGTCTTTGAGCGTTCTGGGGTGAGCACTAGTGTAGTGCAAAGCATTGTTGACGTCCGTAGATTTCTGAAACACTGTAGTAGAAATGCCTAGTTCTGTTTTGTAAATTTCTATATCTAGAAATTGAATCCGCTCAGTTTGTATGTTATGCGTGAATTTGATTCTTTGGTTTTTCTGGTTAATCTCCCCAATCGCATTCTCCAATGCAGTTCTACTTCCGTTCCACATGATGAGAATATCATCGATGAATCTCAAAAACAACAGTGTATGTGACTTCCAAATCGGATTGTTTAAAATATGTTCTTTTTCAAAATAGGCCATGAATGTGTTAGCATAAGATGGCGCTCCAGGAAATCCCATGGATGTCCCTGTGCGTTGTAAGAAATATTGGGTTTTCCAGGAAAAATAACTGTGGTACTGTGAAAAGTGCAGTAAATCCAATAACAGTACACTTAGATCTTGATCCAAATCTGAACTCAATAATCTCCATTCCATTGCTTCCAATCCTTCCATGTGTGCAATCGATCTATATAAAGCCCATACATCCACAGTACAGAATAAAGTTTCCTCTTTAACCTGATTACTCACTGCTGCCAGTTTAAGAAGACAATCTGTCATGTCCTTGATGTAAGTGATCCAAGACTGTACCAATGGTTGCATGTGATGGTCTATGAAACGTCCTACAGGTTCATGAATAGAACAGATTAAACGTGGATGCTACTTGTGACTCCTCCAACCTGATTTATCTCTTGAAATGCCCGTGTGGCAAAATCTATGTGGGCAAGACTAGCCGAAAAATCAAGACTCGACTTAATGAACATAAGTCAAATATTCGCACTAGAAATCCCAAATCTAATGTAGCCACCCACTTCAACGAGGCAAACCACAATGTGGCTCAACTCAAATACTTGGTCCTTGAACTGGTCCCAAAAACCGAAGGGAGAGATAACAACAAGACTCTTTTGCAACGTGAAACATCATGGATGTACAGACTCCAGTCACAGAAACCGTTCGGACTTAATGACCGTACCGAACTGAGCTGTTACCTATAACGGACGTTTACTGTTGCATTGTACCCATGTCCTGCTGATTATTCACCTTTAACTGTGAATTTCACCGTTAGTCTTCACCCTCACTCCCTTCCAAGATGGCCGCACGCATCCCGTCACTCCCTAGCCTTCACCTCGCCCGTAGTAGTCCTTCTTCCACTCTCACCATCACCCTTCTGCTCAAACTCCGCATTAACTTCGCGGAGTTGCTGAAGCCGACACCCGTATGCCGCACGTCAGATGATTTTCTACCGAAGTAAGTTTTACCCCATCGCACTTCGTTGTTTTCAACGACAAGCTTGTCCGCAATTCGCCTGCACTCCCTCAAACGAGGACATAAGTCTCACGCACCGTTGAGCAGTCCACTCCTCTGTTTAAAACCCACTGTGTCACCATTTTTGCACTATAATTGTTAGCCCTCATTTTCCCGCACACCCAACCTACCTTCCTGCACACCATTGATTATTTAGACACCGGGATCCTTTCCCCTTCCCCATTCGACCACACCAGGGCTGCATGAGGTTGACTCACCCACACGTTTTTGTCACACTTTACACTCCGTTGTTTAGGACCTCCATTGATTTAGAATTCGATTATTCTTTTGTTGCAGCGCTCCTTGAAAAAGGACTTAATGTCCGAAATGCATTGGAGCCCATCTAGCGTTTTGATGATTCATATGATGAAAATATGAAAACTCATCCTAAGGGAAATCATTGAATAAATTTTGGAACCTTACACATCGTTCTTGAATTGAACTTCATTTGGAATTCATTGCACTGTTCCTGGTGCACTGAACCAGACAAGTGTGCCCGCCACAGGGATGTGCCTACATTCCAGTAGCACACTCAACTTTGTTAGAACCGCATCCTGCCACGATGGGTCGAAACGGTGGATTAGTTGGATGTTTATGGATTTTCGGTAACATGTATATGTGAGGTATCTGTGGTGTGGTGAGAGATAGGTATTTTCTGGTGTTGATATTTATGAGTCCCTTGTCTTCTGCTTTAATTAAGATTTCCTCCAAGTTCTTTGTAAACTCATTAGTAGGATCGTAGTCCAATCTGATGTATGTGTCTGTGTCCAAAACGTGTTTGTCCACTTTTTGCTCATAAAAAGTGGTATCCATCATTACAAGAGCCCCATCCTTGTCTGCTGGTTGGAAAGTGATCTGAATGTCTTGTCTCAAGTCATTTAAAATCCTCATTTCTTTCTGCGATAAGTTAGAGATTTTGGGTTTGTGATAACAGACTTTCTCTAGGTCCTTTTTTAACAAGAATTTCAAAATTATCCAGTGTCTTGTGTGACGTTGGAGACATAAACTTACTCTTAGGTTTAAAAATTTCACGAACAGTATTTCGATCAGTGTTGTCAATTTTTGAAACAAAACATTTCAGTGTGAGAGACTTGCACTACAACTCCCAACAGGCCCCAATGTCAAAAGGGAGGGTGGTGGGGGTGTGGGGTGTGAGAGAGGTGGGTGGGGTGTGTGAGAGAGGTGGGTGGGGTCTGTGAGAGACCATCACTACAACTCCCAACAACCCACCATGTCAAAAGGGAGGGTGGTGGGGGCTGTGGGGTGTGAGAGAGGTGGGTGGGGTGTGTGAGAGACCAGCACTACAACTCCCAACAGGCCCCCCTGTCTACAGGGAGGGTGGTGGTGGGTGGGGTGTGTGAGAGAGGTGGGTGGGGTATGTGAGACACCAGCACTACAACTCCCAACAGGCCCCCATGTCTACAGGGAGGGTGGTGGGGGGTGGGGGTGTGAGAGACTAGCACTACAACTCCCAACAAGCCCCCATGTCAAAAGGGAGGGTGGTGGGGGGTGTGAGGTGTGAGAGAGGTGGGTGGGGTGTGTGAGAGAGGTAGGTGGGGGCTGTGAGAGACCAGCACTACAACTCCCAACAGGCCCTCATGTCTACAGGGAGGAGGGTGGTGGTGGGTGGGGGGTGTGAAAGACCAGGACTACAACTCCCAACAGGCCCCCATGTCAAAAGAGAGGGTAGTGGGGGGTGTGGGGTGTGAGAGATGTGGGTGGGGGTGTGAGAGACCAGCACTACAACTCCCAACAGGCCCCCATGTCTACAGGGAGGGTGGTGGGGGTGTGGGGTGTGAGAGAGGTGGGTGGGGTGTGTAAGAGAGGTGGGTGGGGGCTGTGAGAGACCAGCACTACAACTCCCAACAGGCCCTCATGTCTACAGGGAGGGTGGTGGTGGGTGGGGGGTGTGAGAGACCAGCACTACAACTCCCAACAGGCCCCCATGTCAAAAGGGAGGGTGGTGGGGGGTGTGGGGGGTGAGAGATGTGGGTGGGGGTGTGAGAGACCAGCACTACAACTCCCAACAGGCCCCCATGTCTACAGGGAGGGTGATGGTGGGTGGGGGGTGTGAGAGACCAGCACTACAACTCCCAACAGGCCCCCATGTCAAAAGGGAGGGTGGTGGGGGGTGTGGGGTGTGAGAGAGGTGGGTGGGGATGTGAGAGACCAGCACTACAACTCCCAACAGGCCCCCATGTCTACAGGGAGGGTGGTGGATGTGAGAGACCAGCACTACAACTCCCAACTGGCCCCCATGTCAAAAGGGAGGGTGGTGGGGGTGTGGGGTGTGAGAGAGGTGGGTGGGGGTGTGAGAGAGGTGGGTGGGGGCTGTGAGAGACCAGCACTACAACTCCCAACATGCCCCCATGTCTACAGGGAGGGTGGTGGTGGCTGGGGGGTGTGAGAGACCAGCACTACAACTCCCAACAGGCCCCCATGTCTACAGGGAGGGTGGTGGTGGGTGGGGGGTGTGAGAGACCAGCACTACTACTCCCAACAGGCCCCCATGTCTACAGGGAGGGTGGTGGTGGGTGAGGGGTGTGAGAGACCAGCACTACAACTCCTAACAGGCCCCCATGTGTACAGGGAGGGTGGTGGTGGGTGGGGAGTGTGAGAGACCAGCACCCATGTCTCACCCCAGAGCAAGATTGAGTCCGCCCACCATTTGGTGACCAGTGCATCTCCTCCTGCAAACTGACAGGTAGATAGACATCTTCTCAGGGGGAACATCCAATAGCAGGACAGGACCACACATATCCAAGTAGTGCCTTCCCGCCTCCACGCCACCATATTGCCCTGTACTGTCAACTAAGCATGGGCGTAAAATCCGTTCCGCTCGCGGATTTTGCGGATTTTCGGCAAATTCGCAATCCGCGAACTCTCGCGAACTTGCCGAAAATTCGTAAATCCGTGCGAAGCGGATTTTTTGCTTGGTCGCACTTGCCAACTAGAATACTAAACAATTTTGCGGGAGTAAACACTTGTGAACACGTAGATTCGGCGGGCAGCGACAATCTCGCAATTGCGAGATTGCAAAATTTGCAATTTCGCACAAGAAATCCACCAGCAGGCAGCATAAACCTTGAAAATTATGATTTTTATCAGAATAACTCCTTAGGTTGACATTTGCCTGCACTTTTTTTTGCAAGGAGTCCATTTTGGGGGGGGGGGGGTTGGAGGAAGGAAGCGCCCCACAGTCTCCAACTTCCTGTTCCTGTCCAGCAGGCTCCTCCCAGTGCTTTCTTCATGTGCTGGTCACTTTGATTTGGATCTTGACCTGGAAGGATTACTTTTTGTGGATGCTGCTGGATATTTGGATTTTTGCAAAACTGAAAGCACTCAGCAGGTGCAAAAGTTCAATCTTATCATTAGTAACCATTCCCTGTAGTGCTTCCTGAGGGGCCCCTTCAGAGTTCAGTTGCCTACTTGCAACTATTCTATGACCCTTCTCTGACCCTCACAGCAGGCTCAGAGAATAGCTACAAGTATACAACAAAGGTCCTGTTAAAAAAATTACACTGCAACAGAAAGCAATTACAGATAAGGAAGCAGGTGCCAGCCTGGAATTTCAAATTCAGTGACACATTAATCAGCCCCTAATTCATTCATGTCAGTTGAGGCAGGGCAGGTGTGCTTTCCCCCCCATAATCTTTAGTGATGAACTAGAGGGTTGCATGGGTGAGCCAGAGGGTGGCATGGGTGAGCCAGAGGGTGGCAGTGGTGAAACAGAGGGTGTCAGTGGTGAAACAGAGGGTGTCAGTGGTGAAACAGAGGGTGTCAGTGGTGAAACAGAGGGTGCTGTGATGAACCAGACGTAGAAACAACATGGTCGCGACCGTTGCTACCCGACAAGTAAGTTCGCGTTTGCGAACTGGTAAAAAACCCTTGCGAAATGGCAGAAACACTTGCGAACACAAAAAAAAAAGGAATCCGCAAAATTCGCGAGAGTTCCCGGATTTTGTGCATTGCGAATCCGTAAATTCGCAATTTTGGGGTTTGCCAATTCACAAAATCCGCCCATGCTTACTGTCAACCACAACAACATGATGACAACAACAACCATGTCCTGATTCCATGTGATCTGTAATGTTGCTACCAAAAACATGCATTGTCCACTGCATTAATTGTGAAAATCTTGTCCCTCAGGTGATCGCAACTTGACCGGCGAAAGCAGCAACCGCCAGCACCAGTCGCCACCCTCACAGCCAGGACTCTCTGGGTAGGATCCCATTGACAGCTCGGGGGCAGAGGACGATGCTGGCCCAAGCAGACTCCCAGGGCCATCAGGCTCCCAGGACATCCCGGCATCCACCACCTTGGCCTGTGTCACTAGACCAACACCTGCCATTGTGAGCTGTGCAGCCACCACCACCACCACCACCACTCCTGCCTGTGCCACCCTGCCTGACCCATCGCCCGATGATGGGCCATGGACATCCCAGGCTAGCAGGGAGAGTGGGCGGGAGAGGACACAGGTGAGGCCACAGCTCACAACCTGGAGTGTAGTAGCTAGGCGAGGTCGGGAAGGAGACCCACCCCATCCTGGGGCCGAGACCCTGGAGGCCATTACCAGAGTCAATGCATCCTATGAGTGGTCGCAGGCACAGTCCGATCGGGCCCACCAAGACTCGCAAGAGAGCAGCCAGCTGTTGCGGTCCATCGACTCTCGCATTGGCCAAATTGTGGACCTCATGGGCCAGCAAACTGCTCTGTGGAGGGAGTGGTTGTCCTGCGCCACACCACCACCCCCTCACCCAAGTGCTCAGCGGGACAGGTCACCAACACCACCGCCACCATCACCTGAGGCCACGGACAGGGAGGTGGACCCTGACCAACCTGCCCCCACAGCTGGCTCAGCTTCGGTTCCAAGACGGAGGGGCCGTCCGAGGCTGGATGCAGCTGAGAGCAGTGGAAGTGCACCATCTACCCGCTTGCAGAGGGGCCGCCACTGACTTCACCCTTCCTTGAGCCTGCCAGTCACCCTGTCAACTATCCTACCCCACAATGCCAAGCATTGGCACACGTCTGTTGGACTAGGTGGACATCACACAATGTGGTGCCCCGCGGTGTTTTCATCTGCCATGACCTTCAACTCCCACTTCCTCCAACACCTACTTGTAAATATGCACCAACATCAATCCATAACCTGTAAATAAACACCACGTTAACACTCTATGCTGTGTGACCTCCATGTTTTAATCACATGTTTGTCTAATAAATTGCCATTGCCAGGTGCAGGGATCAATGTTCTGGAGAATCATGCCTCTGTGGGAGTGACCTAGGGATAATGAGAGAACAACAAGCACAGGTCAGGAAAGTGATTCACAACCATCACAACACACTGTACTGCAACATCCCACAAACCACACTCATCACCAAGTAAGTGGATCACAGGACACACATCAGGGAGCATTGCATGTACAACATCTCACACACACATCTGCAAACAGAACATACCAGAACAGGCAGCATAGACACACCACAACCACACATCACCAGCAAACATCCATCACGCATTATCTATATGCACAAGAGGTAGCTACTCACATTCAAGGAAAATAGCGATCAATGAGCTGACGCCTCTGGTCCACACCTTCTTCCTCCCCACTATCCTCATCAGTGGACATGGGTGGGATGGGAGGCGGAGCAACCTGTTGGTCTTCAGGGTCCATGATCAGTTCAATGTTATTGCGCAAGGCCAGTTTGTGGAGCATGCAGCAGGCAATCACGATTTGGCATACTTTGCCTGGTGAGTATGGCAGGGCCCCTCCGGTTTTATCCAGGCAGCGAAACCTAGACTTCAGCAGTCCAAAAGTACATTCAATGACCCGACGTGTCCTCCCATGGGCCTCATTATAACGCAATTCACCAGGGGTTGTCGGATTCCGTATGGGGCTCAGCAGTCAGGGGCGGTTTGGGTACGCAGAGTCGCCTCGGTGGGGGGATGACAGACACAAATATCATTACCAGGATTGGTGGGAACACCATGCCACACATACAACACAATTGTCCTCACAGCATACTCACCTACAAGCCACGCACGATCTGGATGCAGATTAGCCATCAGTTGGGGGACAATGCTGCTCCGCAGGATGTGGGAGTCATGGGCGGACCCGGGAAATCTGGCACACACATGGGAGATGATGTTGTCAACCAGGCACACCACTTGCACGTTGATCGAATGGTAGTGCTTCAGATTCCTATATACAGGTTCACGTGCCTGGGGTGGTATGAGACCAATATGTGTTCCATCAATGGAACCCACTACGTGTGGTATCTGGGCCAGGGCATAGAAGTCCCCTTTGACTGCTGCCAACTCTGCCGGATGTTAAAAATGGATGTAATCATCCTTGTAAAGCATCATGGCATTCAGAAAATCCCGCAGTACCATGCTGAACATGGATTGTGACATCCCCCCGGCATGACCAACTGTGTACTGGAAAGTGCCAGTTGCAAAGAAGTGAAGTGCCGCCATCACCTTTGCTGTGGGTGTTATAGCTCCTGGATATGTCCTGCGTGGCTACAGATGAGGTGACAATTGTGTTACAAGCTCCTGCAATCTACGTCGATCAAGCCGGAATTTGTAGATCACCTCCTCGTTAACCATGTCCTCCAGCACAGTGTATGGTCGATGCACATTTGGAGCCCTCCTGTGTGGGAGTAGATGGTAGCAGATGTCAATTGACCAACAACGCATAGCTGTGCCACACTATCACATCTTGTCCAACACAATGCAAATAATACATGTTGCAGACAGTGATTATATGTGTGACGTGACCAATATATAAGGCAATACAGCTAACTACACACACAATGTTCAACCACAAACAACATCCTGTGTGCAAACATGTCCAATGTAACGTGCACACCTGTTGAAATATCTGGCAACAACACATGAATGAGGGCCCATATGTGGACAAGCGTCCCCCCCAGACACACATGTACGTGCACACACAACATGAACATGGAACACACCCTCCTTGTCTTCATGCACCCATGACCACACCTACAATGCTGGGCCTCCTCACATGACATGCATGGGCACACAACAACACACACGCATACACAGAATGCATGTACACCCACATCATTGTTACTTGCACACACAAACCACACACTCACAACAGCTTATGAATGTGGGTACATACCCTTGATGTACTGTGTAGATGTGTACAAATGGAAACGTGTGTCCGCCAAACCAAGACGTCAACACGTCGCCATGCACATCTGACGCAACTTGGGTGCACATCACTAGCCTTTGTTAACCACTGGCAAGGTCAACAGTATGAGCACACATGCAACAAATGGACATGAATGTTACACGTGGACACGGTCCATTGACTTGACATCATTATTCTTGCAGCATTCCGGACATGTCCTGACACACATGTACAACTATGAACATTACATGTGTGCGGAGACATGCAGTGTGTGTACATACGCCATCTGGGGCCGCCTTCCACCAACACAGAAGATGATCGTTGACACAGCAATTAAGCATGACATATGCTGTATGGTCAAGGACCATCCCGGTCACACCCCGCAAAACGCATGTGCGCACTACCGTGACGGTGCATCATTTGAAACCAATCACTCACTGGCGTCGCTATGGCGGTGTACGCATTCCGCGGGGGCGCTGCAGGTTAACACATACATTTGAAATGCAATTCGAAATGACAGTTGATACCCCCCTTACAGTCACATTGCTGCACCCACTGCTGTCCGCCGGTCCTGGCCGGTCACCCACCGCCAGTCCAGGCCGGTCACCCACCGCCAGTCCTGGCCGGTCACCCACCGCCAGTCCTGGCCGGTCACCCACCGCCGGGGGCTGGCTGGTCACCACCCACCCACCGCCGGGTGCAGGCCAGTCACCCACCACCAATCCAGGCCAGTCACCCACCGCCAGTCCTGGCCGGTCACCCACCACCAGTCCTGGCCGGTCACCCACTGCCGGGGGCTGGCGGTGGGTGACCGGCCAGGACTGGCGGTGGGTGACCGGCCTGCACCCGGCGGTGGGTGACCCACCAGGACTGGCGGTGGGTGACTGGCCTGCATCAGGCAGTGGGTGACCGGCCAGGACTGGCGGTGGGTGACTGGCCAGGACTGGCGGTGGGTGCCTGGCCTGCACCCGGCAGTGGGTGACCCACCAGGACTGGCGGTGGGTGACCGGCCTGCACCCGGCGGTGGGTGACCGGCCAGGACTGGTGGTGGGTGACCAGCCTGCACCTGGCGGTGGGTGACCCGCCAGGACTGGCGGTGGGTGACCGGCCTGCACCTGGCAGTGGGTGACCCACCAGGACTGGCGGTGGGTGACCGTCCTGCACCCGGCGGTGGGTGACTAGCCAGGACTGGCAGTGGGTGACCAGCCAGGACTGGCAGTGGGTGACCGGCCTGCACCCAGCTGTGGATGACCGGCCAGGACTGGCGGTGGGTGACCGGCCAGGACTGGCAGTGGGTGTCCGGCTAGGACCGGCGGTGGGTGACGCAATGTGACTGTAAGGGGGGTTATCAATTGCCATTTCAAATTGCATAATCAAATCTATGTGTTAGCCTGCACCGCCCCCGCTGAATGCGTGCACCGCCATAGCGGCGCCAGTGAGTGATTATTTTCAAATGATGCACCGTCGCGGTAGCGCGCACATGCGGTTGCCGGCGTGTTAACGTGACGGTCCGTGCACATGTAGCCAATGGGAACAGGTTAGGCGGGGCGCGTAAGCGCATTCAAAAATAGCGGAAGCCGTGCACCGCCACACCAGGGTGAGTCATTGGCTCTTTTTGAATGATGCATCCAGGGAAAACCAATTGCTGCAGACGTGTGCCACTGATATGAGCTCAGGGCCCTATATATGTGTGAAGATCTTCTGCACACATTCACTGCTTCCAGCCACTGCTGCCTGCGACCGTCACCTCGACCTGGTGCTCCTGATCTATCCAACAACTGCTGCCTGCGACCGTCACCTCAACCTGCTGCTCCTGAGCTATCCAACAACTGCTGCCTGCGACCGTCACCTCGACCTGCTGCTCCAGAGCTATCCAACAACTGCTGCTGTTGTGCCACAGTCCTGGACCTTGCCATGCAGAGAGTGAGAGAGATCCGGTCTTGTCCCTTCACCGCAGCGGAGCTGGGTGTCCTTGTGGACGGTGTGCTCAGCCACTATGAACGGCTCTACGGTGCCCCCGGACAGGTGATAAGTGTAGTGGGTAACATGTTGGTGGGCATGAGGTGGTCACTGACTCCTGGCTTCTGCAAGCTTTGCGGTGTGCTGTGGGACCTTCACATGTGTTGTACTGAGCATGGCTGCATGAAGATACGTGATTCTACGATGTTTATGAATGTCAAACTGTCCACTGACATTCCCCTCTTGTTTCCCATCCTGGTAGGTCAGGCTGCACCTTCGCACGGCTGTGTGGAGGACCATAGCACGTGATGTACGGGCAGTAGGGGTGTGCAATTGACAACACACACACTGCCACAAGCGCTGGGACGACATATCCAGGCTCAGCAAGAATGTTCCGGAGATGCCACTGGGGATTATTCCAAGATCAAGCCGCCTTGCCCGACGCACCATGACCCCTCTAATGCACCGTATCATTGCTGTGACGCATCCTGACCTGTCCGCCCGGCTGAGAAGGGATCAACAGCAAACTAGCGGTAAGCAGACTGTATGTGTCTGTAACTTGTGAGTGCATGCATGTATTCGTTCTCAGACACAGTAGTGACATCCGTGGTGCGTATGTTTTGCATTAATTGCATGTTGGTGCCATTAGCGGAGTGAGCGTTAGCACCCATGTCCGCCAGGTGGACATACCAGTTGATTTGTAGTTGAGGGTTCCAGGACATGCCGTTGAGGTCTGTGGTCCAATGGCACGACATGTGTGGTGGTCTGCATGCACTTGCCCTGTTTGTATGATGTACATGTTTCACAGACACCCACGGTTCTATGATGTGAGGATGTCTGGTAGGGGTGGTTCGTGTGCAGGATGGGTGCTACATGTCAATCGACTGTAAGGAAAGGTGTGACTTTGTAACCTTCAGAACGTGAGTGTGGCACTTAGGTTAACATCCCTTCCCTCTCTTCCAGCTTTGGCCGAGGGCACTGACACACAGACGACGGAGATGAGTGGTGGCAATGCATCCAGATCCGAGATGACACACACGCAGACTGACACTGAAGAGGGCAGCCCCGAAGAGGGGCACAGAACCATCCCTGAGGACTCACATGTGGAGACACCATCGTCCTCATCCTCAGACAGTGGTGGTGAGTCAGCACTGTTGTCACAGACAGGGGGTGGGCAATCAACACCTTCAGTCGGTACACAGCACACAGGGCCCACACTGCCACCAACTGCAACAAGTACAGCTCGTCCTCGCCAGAGTAGGGGGAGCAGAGTTGCCTTTGGTGCAGGTACCGCTGCCCCTGCCCCTGTGCCACAAAGTGCACTTTGTGCTGAGGCTGTTGATAAGCTGCGACAGATGTGTGTAGGGCAGACCAACATGACCAATGCATTTCAAGACCACGATAGGAAGTTGGGGCAGGTGGTAGCATTCATGGAGGGGATGCATGGCGATGTTGCTGGTCTCCACAGAACAGTTCAGTCATTAGCAAACACTGTGTCGTCAGTCATTCTTCAGTCGCATGGACAGGGTGCTGCTTCTGTTCCCCCATACACACCACTAGATGTCTCAGGGGAGAGTGAATTTTCAGACCACGCGTCATTTTCCGGGTATTGCACTGGAAGCAGCCACAGACAGAAAGGCAGGGCACCGAGGGCACAAACACCATCCCCTAGGACAGGGAAATCTTTCACTCTTCACGACATGAGCTACACTGGAGTTGACACACAGGATCCTAAAGGGGGGTTGGGGGAAAAAGATTCACATGTAACAGACGCATACCCCTCAAAAGGAACTCCCAAGGCAAGGGCACCTCCCAAGTCCAGGAACACTCCCAAGGACAAGGACTCTACACAGGAAAGGGCACCTCCAAAGAGCAGGGACACTCCCAAGGACAGGGACACTACAAAGGAAAGGGCAGCTCCCAGGAGCAGGGACACTCCCAAGGACAAGGACGCTTCAAAGGAATGGGGCACCTCCCAAGAGCAGGGACATTCCCAAGGACAAGGACACTACAAAGGAAAGGGCAGCTCCCAAGAGCAGGGACACTCCCAAGGACAAGGACGCTTCAAAGGAAAGGGCAGCTCCCATGAGCAGGGACACTCCCAAGGACAAGGACGCTTCACAGGAAAGGGCAGCTCCCAAGAGCAGGGACACTCCCAAGGACAAGGACGCTTCAAAGGAAAGGGCACCTCCCAAGAGCAGGGACACTCCCAAGGACAAGGACACTACAAAGGAAAGGGCACCTCCCAAGAGCAGGGACACTCCCAAGGACAAGGACACTATTAAAGGAAAGGGCACCTCCCAAGAGCAGGGACACTCACAAGGAAAAGAACACTACAAAGGAAAGGGCACCTCCCAAGAGCAGGGACACTCCCAAGGACAAGGACACTTCAAAGGAGAGGTACACTACAATGGACAAGTCTTCTCCCAGGGACAGGGCACCGCCCAGGGATCAGGGACATTCCAGAGACAGGACACCTCCTACATCCAAGGCACATCCCAGGGCCAAGGCTTCTCCCATGGACACGAGCTCCATCAAGGACAGGCATACATCACCCCTGGCTGCCCTGAGGCTGATGTTGTTGAAGGAACGTACAACACATGTGTCAGCGGTGAAGTCCCCACATACCTCAACTCCCATCCACACCCCACAGAAGCAGAATAAGGAGTACACTGTTGTTGCATCCCCCATTACACATGATGCAGAGGGCAGAAGTCAGGGCCACAGCAAACGTCAAGCAGGGTCCAGCACGTCCCCAGAGAGCAGACCACCACAAACACATGATCCTTCTTTGATGTCTGATGAGGCCACAACACTTACCAGTCCAGTCATGTCCAGGGTGCCCCTACATTTCACAAAGACACGGAAACACACACCAGTGAGACCTGACCACCCCAATGTCGCTCCAGTCCAGCTGTCCCCAGCTCCCAGAGCCACCATGCCTCCTGGCCCATACAGCCCTGTGGCTCATCATTTCAGTGGTCCTAGTGGGTCAGCTGCCGTTCACTCTCATGTGTCAGATAGTGGCACTGTGTCTGTTGTTCGCTGTCAAGCATCATGTAGTAGCACTGTGTCAGTTGTGCCCTCTCCTGTTTCAGGTACTGGCACTGTGTGTGTCAGCCACTCTCATGTGTCAGATGCTGGCATGGTATTTGTTGGTCACTGTACAGGGACATGTCCTGGCAGTGTGTCTGGGTCTATGGCTCATGTGTCAGTCACTAGAGCTGTGGCTGTGTCTCACACTCCTGTTTCTGGTGCTGGCAGTGTGTCTGGGTCTATGGCTCATGTGTCAGTCACTACATCTGTGGCTGTGTCTCACACTCCTATTCCTGGTGCTGGCAGTGTGTCTGGGTATATGGCTCATGTGTCAGTCACAAGAGCTGTGGCTGTGTCTCACACTCCTATTTTTGGTGCTGGCAGTGTGTCTGGGTCTATGGCTCATGTGTCAGTCACTAGAGCTGTGGCTGTGTCTCATACTCCTGTGTCTGGTGCTGGCAGTGTGTCTGGGTCTATGGCTCATGTGTCAGTCACTAGAGTTGTGGCTGTGTCTCACACTCCTGTATCTGGTGCTGGCAGTGTGTCCGAGGCGACTAGTTCAAGCAGTCCACCAGATTCTGTGCTGTGAGGTGTAGCTCCCATCACTCACATGTAATTGGACTTTGTGTCTCGATTGTCCATTGTAACCACCTTTGCATTGTTACTGTCCTTGGGACTGGGCGGTTGACCCACGTAATTGTGCTGCCTCTGATGTACCTGCTCTGTTGTGAACACTGCCCTGTTGCTGTTCTGATACTGCATTGTGCCCTCATGTGCTGGCTCTGATGTACCTGCTCTGTTGTGAACACTGCCCTGTTGCTGTTCTGATACTGCATAGTGCCCTCATGTGCTGCCTCTGATGTACCTGTTCTGTGCCATGGACTGTTGATGCACTTTGCCTCTCTCACGTGCTGCCTCTGATGTACCTGTTCTGTGCCATGGACTGTTGATGCACTTTGCCCCTCTCACGTGCTGCTTCAGATGTACCTGTTCTGTGCCATGGACTGTTGATGCACATTGCCCCTCTCACGTGCTGCCTCTGATATACCTGTTCTGTGCCATGGACTGTTGATGGGCTTTGCCCCTCTCATGTGCTGCTTCAGATGTACCTGTTCTGTGCCATGGACTGTTGATGCACATAGCCCCTCTCACGTGCTGCCTCTGATGTACCTGTGCCTTGGGATGTATGACGTTACGACGCATACTTTTACAACGCCTACCTTTACAACGCAATTTTTACAATGCAGGATCCATTACAACGAATGTCTTTACAACGCATTTTTTTACATCGCAGGTACCTTTACAATGCATACCATTACAACGTAAGTATTGGTAAGTATATAATTTTTTTGAAATGTAATTAATTTAAATTAATATATTTTAATTTAATTTAATTTTAATTTTACTTAATTGTTTTTTATAAATATATAAATATATATATATTTTATTAAATAATTTATGTGTTTTAAAATAATGGGTGTAATAGTAGGGTAAGTGCTGGATAGTGTAGGGGTAAAAATTACTATTCTAACTCCAGGGGGGTGTAATAGTAGGGTAAGTGCTGGATAATGTAGGGGTAAAAATTACTATTCTAACTCCGGGGGGGGGGGGTGTAATAGTAGGGTAAGTGCTGGATAGTGTAGGGGTAAAAATTACTATTCTAACTCCAGGGGGGTGTAATAGTAGGGTAAGTGCTGGATAGTGTAGGGGTAAAAATTACTATTCTAACTCCAGGGGGGTGTAATAGTATGGTAAGTGCTGGATAGTGTAGGGGTAAAAATTACTATTCTAACTCCAGGGGGGTGAAATAGTAGGGTAAGTGATGGATAGTCTAGGGGTAAAAATTACTATTCTAACTCCAGGGGGTGTAATAGTAGGGTAAGTGCTGGATAGTGTAGGGGTAAAAATTACTATTCTAACTCCAGGGGGGTGTAATAGTAGGGTAAGTGCTGGATAGTGTAGGGCTAAAAATATTAATTAATAATAGAATTACATAAATTATTTTTTTAAATAAATAATATTTTATTTTTAAATATAATAATTAATTAATATTTATTTATTTTTATAAAAATAATTAAATTGATTTTTTAATATAATTATATACTTACCAATACTTACGATGTAATGGCATGCGTTGTTAAGATACCTGCGATGTAAAAACATGCGTTGTAAAGACATTCGTTGTAATGGATCCTGCGTTGTAAAAGTTGCGTTGTAAAAGAAGTTCGTTGTAAAAGTTGAGTTGAAACGGTTGTATACCGTGCCTTGCCATGGACTGTTGATGCACTTTGCTCCTCTCATGTGCTGCCTCTGATGTACCTGCTCGGTTGTAGACACTGCCCTGTTGCTGTTCTGATACTGCATTGTGCCCTCATGTGCTGGCTCTGATATACCTGCTCTGTTGTAAACACTGCCCTGTTGCTATTCTGATGCTGCATTGTGCCCTCTCATGTGCTGGCTCTGATGTACCTGCTCTGTTGTGAACACTGCCCTGTTGCTGTTATGATACTGCATTGTGCCCTCTCATATGCTGCCTCTGATGTACCTGTTCTGTGCCATGGACTGTTGATGCACATTGCCTCTCTCACGTGCTGCTTCTGATGTACCTGTTCTGTGCCATGGACTGTTGATGCACTTTGCCCCTCTCATGTGCTGCTTCAGATGTACCTGTTCTGTGCCATGGACTGTTGATGCACATTGCCTCTCTCACGTGCTGCCTCTGATGTACCTGTTCTGTGCCATGGACTGTTGATGCACTTTGCCCCTCTCACGTGCTGCTTCAGATGTACCTGTTCTGTGCCATGGACTGTTGATGCACATTGCCCCTCTCACGTGCTGCCTCTGATGTACCTGTTCTGTGCCATGGACTGTTGATGCACTTTGCCCCTCTCATGTGCTGCTTCAGATGTACCTGTTCTGTGCCATGGACTGTTGATGCACATTGCCCCTCTCACGTGCTGCCTCTGATGTACCTGTTCTGTGCCATGGACTGTTGATGCACTTTGCCCCTCTCACGTGCTGCCTCTGATATACCTGTTCTGTGCCATGGACTGTTGATGCACTTTGCCCCTCTCATGTGCTGCTTCAGATGTACCTGTTCAGTGCCATGGACTGTTGATGCACATAGCCCCTCTCACGTGCTGCCTCTGATGTACCTGTGCCTTGCCATGGACTGTTGATGCACTATGCCCCTCTCATGTGCTGCCTCTGATGTACCTGCTCGGTTGTAGACACTGCCCTGTTGCTGTTCTGATACTGCATTGTGCCCTCATGTGCTGGCTCTGATGTACCCGCTCTGTTGTAAACACTGCCCTGTTGCTGTTCTGATACTGCATTGTGCCCTCATGTGCTGCTTCAGACGTACCTGTTCTGTGCCATGGACTGTTGATGCACATTGCCCCTCTCACGTGCTGCCTCTGATATACCTGTTCTGTGCCATGGACTGTTGATGCACTTTGCCCCTCTCATGTGCTGCTTCAGATGTACCTGTTCTGTGCCATGGACTGTTGATGCACATAGCCCCTCTCACGTGCTGCCTCTGATGTACCTGTGCCTTGCCATTGACTGTTGATGCACTTTGCCCCTCTCATGTGCTGCCTCTGATGTACCTGCTCAGTTGTAGACACTGCCCTGTTGCTGTTCTGATACTGCATTGTGCCCTCATGTGCTGGCTCTGATGTACCTGCTCTGTTGTAAACAGTGCCCTGTTGCTCTTCTGATACTGCATTGTGCCCTCTCATGTGCTGGCTCTGATGTACCTGCTCTGTTGTAAACACTGCCCTGTTGCTATTCTGATCCTGCATTGTGCCCTCTCATGTGCTGCCCCTGATGTACCTGCTCTGTTGTAAACACTGCCCTGTTGCTGTTCTGATACTGCATTGTGCCCTCTCATGTGCTGCCTCTGATGTACCTGCTCTGTTGTAAACACTGCCCTGTTGCTGTTCTGATACTGCATTGTGCCCTCATGTGCTGCCTCTGATGTACCTGTTCTGTTGTACCCAGTGCCCATGCTCTTGGGTAGTGAACGATTATACCACTAGTATGTTTAATAAAGCAAATCAATCATGTGTCGTGGTTTGTTGTTGTCATTTCTGGTTGTGTACTTGAATTGTTGATATATTGGTGCGATCGTAAAGGCAGTTTTACAAACATGACACTCCCCCTCCCTACGTCACAGCCCTGGCAGGTATTCCCCTTCCGACATAAATTGGTGTGTTGGCCTACCTGCGTCGGCGTCGATGATGGGCCATGACTTGCTGGTGGTGGAGCACGAAGAGTATCGGAAATGCATGTAGCGCTGGGTCCATGACGGCGATCTGCTTGTGGTGTGTATCTCTGCAATGTGTTGTATCTCCGCTGTGGTGATTCCGCCGTGTTCAGGCAGGTTGTTTTTCCGCAGCGATTTTATGCGTGTTTTCCGCCATTGTGATTTGGAGGACGGTCGGAGACGTCATTCCGTACTGCGGTGTGTCTGGATTGGTTCCGTCCGCTGCGGGGTCGGGTGTACTTTCACGGCGGTGCGTGCTCTTCCACCGCGTACGGACATTTGACTGTATTTCCCATCCTAATATGGCGGACGGAGTGCCCGCGGCAGGCGGACTGAAAAAAGGCATTTTCCGCCTACTCCAGGACGGCAGTCGTCCTTCTGTCTGCCATCGTAATCGACCCCAAAGTGTCCCAGATATTGATCTTATTTTTAACAGTACTCCTGAATATCCACATGCAATGGCACTGTGATATAAACCTGATAAAAAATCTATAAAAGTAAGCCATTCTTCAGTACCTGGAATGTGAAAAAATATGTTGGCTGGATTCAGTACCATAGGACATTATGGAACAATTATGCTGCTAATCTCTTGCACTTTCCGTTCTTCTCATTTAGTTTCTGTAACCCTGTGAACAGAGAGTTACATGAACTTACAATCAATTCCCTCAAAAATTATTTGCTATGTTTATCTCCAATTATGGGTGAAATTCCTGCAACTACCTTGTGTATTAAATTGTATGATGGTGTTCTTGAGTACGTCATCTAGTTTTGATTTGCCTAAGACTGGTTCTGCACTTTTTATTAATCTGACACCTTTCTCTGTGAACTCCCATACTTCTGGGTTTACTATTTCTTTATAATCAAAAGGTAATTTTTCAACTGTCATTTCTGAAAACAATCCTACAGCTGTCACTTGTTAGGCAATTTTAAACTGTACATCCTCATCAGGAATCTGATCGTTAACATCGTCCGTTGTACAGTAAACTGTGTTGTTGAATTTGCAATACAAATGTTTTACTGTCAGGCCTACAGCAAATTGGTAACTTTTCTCAAATTAACCTATTTTTACTTCAACATACTCTAAAAATGTGTTTGTTAAAATCTCCTGGAACTTAGATATTCTCTTCTAAGAGGGCTAAGTCTGGAACTTCCACTGTTCTCACAATGGATTGGAAAATATCAACAATATTGGTTCTGATTTTGTTTCTTAAAAGTATCTACATTTGCTTTGAACAACTGATTTACATTGATTTTAGAGTTTCACATATTTTGTGGGAGCATCTGGGCTTGGAGCCCTTATGTCATTGGTACCTGTTTCTAAACTGACATTTGCATTTGTTGATTGTTAAAGGGGGCCTTTTGCTCCCTGATTTCAAATCAAGTTACTGGGCTTCTTTTACTAGCCGACTATGTAGCCTTCTTTCTACTAGGGGCCAGGATTTCAAACACAGACGTTTGCTAGGTCAGGACAGTTGTAGATTTCTTTATTGGATCCATGACCCGAATTACTTTAAAAGAGTATGCTTTAAAACTCTTAGGGATCTAGTCTATATCTAGCGAGGAATAGTTGCTACATTCCTCTGTGGGATAATCCACTTCTCCCAGGCATTTTTCAGGATGGAGTAGCGAAACAGTGGGCTAGCTATGGTGTGGATAAACTGGAAGATCTCTAAGACTGTGATGATTTTTGTACTTTTCAAAAATTTCAAGATAAACGAGGCTGATATTTTCCCTCTGAGTAGCCTTTGTTTGGCCCTTGCCGAGTTTGAAGCACCCCTGATCCTGGCTGGGGATTTTAATGTACTGTTAGATAACATACTAGATAGGTCCTCCCCTTGCACTCAGATTGCAGCTCCTCATGTAAAAGCACATCCCCTGAACATCCTAACATTTTTTAACTTATGTGATGTGTGGAGAAAAAACATGGTGAGGCTAAGGAGTATTCCTTTTATAGTAAAAAGAACTCTCATTATTCCAGGTTAGATTATGTATTTATGTGGCATGCGGACATACATAGGGTGCTCTTAATCAAATATATGCCCATTCATTTATTGGCTCATGGTGCTATGCTTCTCAAACTAGAATTTCTCCCAAATTTTTCTTTAGGAAGATGAACATTAAATTGGAGGTTTCTCCTGTTATCTCTACTCCAGGTTTTCTGAAGTTTGAAACTGAAATCTTCTTCAATATTAATCTTGGGTCTGCCCCCCTGTATATCGTCTGGGATGCCTTTAAGTCTTGGCTGAGAGGGATACTAAAACGGGCAGTATCATCATGGGCTAGGTCAGAGAGGTAGGAGTTGGCCAATTTAGGGCAGCAGATAGCGAGGGCCGAAGCTGAGTTGAGGGCGAGACCTCCTGATGACCCAGGAAAAGAGCAGTGGGTAAAGAGAGTGGAGGAGTGTCAACTAAAATTTAAACTCAAAACTGAAGAAAGTGTACATCAAAAGTGGGAGATAAGTAAGATGAGAGAGTTTGACCAAGGGGAGAATTGTGGTAAGTTTCTTACCATGAAATCTAGGACTGATAGAGCCAATATGTATATCAGTAAGATCAAGATGGGTACAAAACTGACAGAGGAAAAGGACAAAATAGAACAGGCTTTTACAGTTTTTTTTTAAAGATCTATACCATGAAGATCTCCAGGGGGTGGATGAGATTACAGGTAGTTGGTTGAAGGAAAAACAACTGCTGCGGTTAACAGAGGTTAGTCAAGAATTTATCTCTTTAGAAATATCCGGGAGTGAGATACTGGAAGTATTAAACTTGGCTAAAAAAGGGAAAGCTGCTCCCCCAGACGCAATTCCGATCGAGGTTTATTTCATGTTGAAAGATGAAATCATTCTGGTCTGAATGAAGCTGTTTAACGAAATACTAAAGGGTTCTTGCCCACTACCTGACTCATCGTCAGAAGCAGTTATTACCCTGATTCTGAAGCCCGATAAGGACCCTTTTCTGTGTCAATCATACTGCCCAATTTCCTTATTAAAAGTTGATTCTAAGGTTTTCACAGGTATTCTGAATAAACGGCTTTGTGAAAAATTATAGGCCAAATAATCCATGAAGACCAAAAGGGTTACCTTCTGGGTAGGCAAATGTCAGACTTGGTTTATAGTTTGGTCGGTACAGTGGACATGACATCATCAATGGGTCTCCCTCTGTCAATTATTACAGTTGACGTGGCTAAAGCTTTTGACCGTGTTAACTGGTATTTCCTAGACAGGTCTCTGAATGTTATGGGCTTTAATTCGTGTTTTAGAGAGGTCATTAAAAAATGTATAATTCACCGCGGGCTCGGATCTTAGTTAATGGTAGCCTTCTCCCCGCGTATTAACATTGAACGTGGAACAAGGCAGGGATGTCCGCTGTCCCCCATTTTATTTGACATTTATTTGGAGCCTTTTGCTCAGAGTTTAAGGCTAAATAAAAAGATCATTCCATTTAAAGTGGGTGGGTTTGTTAGAAAACTAGCTATATATGCAGACGATCTAATCGTGTTCTCATCTAATGTAGACACTACCTTGCTTTTTTTTTTTTACACTTTTAGTCTGGCTTATGAATATTATGAATATTAAATCTGTTTACAGTATGCTTCTTTTTTTTTTTATAAATTTTATTGACAGACAAGCCAAGATGATTGACAATCACAATTTACAGAAAAATATAGTACAGATACATCTCAATATACAATAGATCAGGCTCATTAGATTTCCCATGCACTTTGTTTAACCTAGAGAGAAAAATAAATAAAAGGAGAAAGCCCCCAAATAACAAAAAAAAAAAAGCTCCTAACCATGTAAGATCAGTAACATTATCATTATCCGTCCCCCCGGCAACCGTAGTCTATAACAATGCAAGTTTTTAAATAAAGTTATCCCAGATATTAACAAACTTCGCCACTGCTTTAGTACCTCTGATCTTGGCTAGTGAACCTTCCATAGTATAAATTTCATTAACAAGGGCCCACCACTCGGTCGTATGAGGAGGATTCTGAGAGATCCAAGCTCTAGCTATGACCAGTCTAGCATAGGATAGAAAGATATTCAACAAGTCTTTATTAGAACTATTAGTAGAATATATAGCCAATAGAACTTCGGCTACGGATATTGCAGAATTAATCACTTCTTTTTGAAGTAGGATATCTTCTATTGCTGACCAATACTTAGTTATTGATGGACAAGAATAAATCATGTGTGTGAGGTCTGCTGCCACCAGACCACATTTAGGACATTTAGTACGATCACTAACTAAGCTGTTTGGTGACCATTTCGAAATTCTTAGTGGAGTATGATATAGATGACATATAGTCTTGTAAGACTGGAGCATTAAGCTTGAGGAATGAACCACTTTGTTAATATTCACTAAAGCAGCCGAAATATTCTGGGCGGTTACATTAAAACCTAATCTATCAGTCCATTTTAAAGCCATTTTGGGGCATTCATCTGTTCTATTTTGGCTAAGACACTTATATCCCAACCTAATTAGTGATTTCCTATTCACCGAATAGAAGCAAGTTCATATGTCTGAACCGTTCAACTCTTGCAGCCTCATCTTACATATTAAAAAATCCCTTATTTGAAAATATTTAAATTGCATAGATTCAGGTAGTTTATACAAGAGTTTCAATGTTTCAAATTGTAGGAGCCCACCAGTACCATATAAGTCTCGTGGGGCCAGATGTAGGAGCCCTAATACCGGTCGGAAACAGCCGATTTTGGCCGTTTCCGACCGGTATTAGGGTTTTCAGATGCAGGGCATGCATTTACAGAATCGGTATTTTACCGATTCTGTATTTACCGATTCGGTAAAATTACTGAATCGGTAAATACAGACTCGGTAAAATACCGATTCTGTAAATGCAGATGTAGCTGGCACATGTCAGAGTGCCACAGGGCTTTAAGAATCGGTATTTTACCACCCAATCCAATTGGGTGGTAAAATACAGAATCCAGGTGTGCATGCACATGTGTGCATGCACACCTATGCCATGTGACACATAGACATGCTCTAAGGGCATGTCTGTGTGCCACATGGCGCACATGCCTATTTTTGGGGTGCCAGAGGGTGTCAAAGTGACACCCCTTGCACCCTTGCTGAAATCGGTATTTACAGAATCTGTAAATACCGATTCGGTAATGCCCATTGATTCCTATGGGCTTCAATGCCCATAGGAATCAATGGGCATTACCGATTCGGTATTTACAGAATCGGTAAATACCGAATCTTAACGATTCGGTATTTACCGAATCTGAAATACCTACATCTCCCCTCCTCTTTTTTACCACTTCTTAAATACCGATTCGGTATGAATCGGTATTTAAGAAGTGGTAAAAAAGATTTACCTACATCGGGCCCCTAGTGTCTTAATGCCATATTTAGACCAGTCAGGCCCAGTTTTATTGCTAAAAATATCAGGAAGCCCTGGATTATCCCAGAGTGGAAAATCAGTATGAAAAAAAGAAGTACCGCAATTAGTCAGTATCAGGTTCCAGATACGTACTGCATCCCTTGCAGTCTTAAATTTGACACGTTTAAAATAGTTCGGATCTTGCACTCTAGCCAAGAATTGTTTCGAGTCTCTACCAAGCAAAAATTGATGAAAAAAGTATTGATGGGTAACAACATACAGGCTACGGAGCCGACCCAAAAAAATAAGCAAAAAAATAAGCTCTAAAGTCAGGGAAGTTAAGACCGCCCTTATCAAGTGGAAGTTTGAATATCGACATTGATCTTCGGGACTTTTTATAGCCCCAAATAAAGCTGCTAAGAATGGCATCTAGTTTTTTAAAAAACAAATTGTTAACGCGAAAAGGAATAGACCTGAAAAGAAATAAAAATTTCGGCAAGATGGTCATTCGCCCGAGGTGATTGAGCGGGATCTGGTGCCATTTTTTCAAAAGAACGGACACTTCTTTTACCAAAGAATCATAGTTCAGAGCATTTATTTCACTAATTTTAGCAGATATCTTTACCCCTAAATATACCGCAGCCTGGCAGAGCCCCAGCACTGGTGAGTTAGACTGGTAATTTATTATAACTTGAGTTTTGTTGATATTTAATTTATAGCCAGAAATAGCCCCAAAGTTATTGGCTTCCTCAGTAATCCCTACCAGTGCATCCGCCACGTTTGACGTATAAATAGCTAAGTCGTCAGCATATGCTGTGATTTTAAGAGTTTTGTCGTCATGCCGGACAGGTACAATCTTAGTTTGAATTTGAAGGCCGTTGATAAATGGCTCCACAGAAAGAGCGAAGAGCAGGGGTGACAACGGGCACCCCTTCCGGGTTCCCCTTGAAATTGCAAAATTTGATGACAATGTCCCAGCATAGCTTATTTTGGCATTAGGGTCCCTATACAATGCCTGTATACTTTTCAAGAAGCCACCCTTTAGGCCAAACTGCTTCATAACCCCCCACAAATAATCCCACCCCACTCGGTCGAACGCCTTCTCTGCGTCTAAAAGAATTATACCGAGCAGGGTGAGATTAGTTGCAGCTACATCAAAGGCGGTTATAGCCATGTTGACATGAGTGGTGGTGTCCCTCCCTACAACAAAGCCATGTTGTTGATCATTAACAAGCCGTGGCATAATAATGGAGCCAATCCTGTTGCAAGAAGTTTAGAGCAAGCTTTTGCGTCGGCATTGATCAGGGATATGGGTCTGTAAGACCCACACTCCGTAGATGTTTTTTTTTTTTAAACATAATTTTGGCTGTCTTCCAGGAATCCGGAGCTTTCCCTGTAGAACCGATTAAGTTAATAACTTGACAAAAAAGTCGTAAAAGTTCCTCCGCACAAATTTTATAAAGTTCTATAGGGAGTGTATCCTCACCTGCAGCCTTGTTAGAGGGGAGAGAAGTGATAGCAAGACGCAACTCCGATATTGTAACCTCTTCCTCCAGTAAGTCAATGCATTCCTGATCTAAATACTCTTCTGCGGGCAAATTCTTATTAATGTATGTTTGTATATTGGCCTCATTGCAGCAACTCTCAGGAGTATACAGCTTTTCATAATATGAAACAAACTGTCCCAATATTTTTGCTGGTTGAGTAATCGAGGTATCGTTGGGGCCCTTAATAGATTTAATCAATGTTGATGCACGATCGTCTGCGACTTTGTACGCCAGGACCTTCCCAACTTTATCCCCGCATTCATATTGACATAGTTTGTACTTATGTATTTTAAGGCTATTTTTCTCCCTGAGCAAACTTTTTAAAGCCGAGCGTAAAGTAACTAACTTAGGGGCCGATTATGATGGCGGACGGACTTGAGTCCGTCTGCCACCATAGAGCAGGAGGGAACCTCCGCATTGCCTGCGGAGTTCCCTCCTGTGCAATTAGGATGTGACCGCCACCCTGGCGGTCACATCCTCTATTTTTACCATTGCGGCGGGTGCGGCTTCAAGCTGCATCCGCAGCAATGGTAAGAATGCATACATTGCATTTGTATGCAGAAAGCGGCAGGTACCCCCCCATGTGCACTCCCCACCCCTCCTTCACCTAGGAGGCCCGCAACGGGCCCCCGCAGTGAAGTTACACATGCTTTTCCATGGCAGAAAACCCGCCGCGGAAAAGCATTTTTTAAAGCCCTTCCTAATATGGCGGACGGTGTCTGAGAGACACCACCACCATATTAGAGCTTTTCCGCCGCGGTTGTAAGCCAACCGCGGCGGAAAAGCTGCGGACGGAAACCAAGACCCACCAGCCATCCTAATGTGGCGGTGGGTCTTTGGTGGGTCCGCTGCGGTTTTTCCGCATCCTCCGGGCCGGCGGTGGCTTCCGCCGGCCTGGAGGATGCGGAAAAACCGCAATCATAATAGGCCCCTAAGTTTCTAATTGACCAATGTGTTGCACACTCGGCCCGTCAGTTCTAAGTGTATCGGCAAGTTGTTTTTCACATAGCAGAATATTTGCTGTGGCCATCTTAATCTCCCTCTTGTGCTCTGCATTTTGTATTAGTACATATTGTTGAGCCAGACCACGAATAGAGGCCTTACAAGCATCCCATACCGATAAAAGTGATGCGGTGTTAATGTTAATATCAATAAATTCATTAATATACTCCTTAAGTTTAGCTATAAATGCTATATCTGTTAGTAAATATCTAGGGAACGTGAAAGGTCGAGATTCCAGTGCCCTTTGGGCTATACTAAATGAAAAAAGTATGGGGTTGTGGTCAGACGATACTCTAGGGAAAATTTCCATATGCCCTGTCTCCATAACTTTATCTGATGCCCACGCCAGATCGATTCGTGAACACAGTTTATGGGGTGGGGAATAATACGTATAGCCAGCTATACCCGGGTGTAGATTCCTCCACACGTCTTTAACATTGTGAATCCGCGCTAATTCCAGAATCGCAGCACTAGTTTTGCGCATACGCCGGAATAAACCTCTCTTGGTTACATCCTGTAATTCAGCACGCAATTAAAATCCCCCATCAGAATCAGTTCCCCATCCCAAGCAAGTAATTCAATGTTCAGCCAGTCAAAAATACGTGGTTCATCAATATTAGGCCCATAGATAGTACAGAAAACATATTTACAATTTTCCACCTCCATTTGAGCGATAGCCCATCGGCCTCCATTATCCTACGCTGTTTTAATCACTTCCCCCCGTAGTTGCCTCTTCTTCAAAATCGCCACACCCCGTATAGGAGCATTTAACGAAGTGCATACCACCAAATCGTACCCCAGTTGGCCCAATAACTTCCCATCCTTGTAACAGATATGTGTTTCCGTTAACATAACCAGGTGTGGATCATACATTTTCAGTTCCTCGGAGACCAAACGCCTTTTGTTTTTATTGTTCAGGCCGGAAACGTTCCAGGCTAAACATCTAATTTGCAACATTATAACTTATTGGTAGATCTAAACGTTCTGCACAATTCTTTAATTCCAGCATCATAACCTGTCTGTAATCCACATTATCTAGCGCCATTTTCAAAGCTAATATTTCAGTTTGTTGTTCTGAATTAGTTTCTACAGAGTGTGTCTTTGTTAATAGAGGTTTTAGTTTACCTCCGCGCCACACTTCTTTTGTAATCTCACATGTGGGGTTGTATGCTTGTTCTCCCCAAACGGAGGGTTGAGCATGTCCGTCTGTATAGATTACACAGGCGTAATGTCGTAAGGGCAGAATATCGATTGGCAGAGGATATGTTTTTTCATATTCTAGATTTTTTAATTCTTCTAGTTCTGGATCAAAGTAGTAGTACACTTTGTCCGTTGTGATTGAATTCACCCATTGTATCCATTCCGGATTCAATGTTGTTGTTGGTAAATTACACGGTGTTGTTAGTGCCTCAAAGGCTGATTCTGCTGTTCTGACTGTGATATGTCTACCGTCCGCTTGATCTTTTTCTCTAGCTATTGCGGTTTGAACTGCATGAACAATTTTTTCTTTGGTGCTGAATTTCTGTTCAGCTTCTGTGTACAAGTGTGATTTGAATGCAATTGGTACCTTTTCTCCCTCATTAGAGGTCAGGTATGTGAATCCGCATCTCCCTGGGATGACTCGAATCACAAGATTGCGTGTGTTATCACGTGTTTCTAATTTTGTTTTAATTAGCATGTCTGTTTGTAAGGATCTCAAAATCTCTGTGTGTATTTGAGTCCAATTGGATCTTTTAAAATCTGGTTTTATCAGATCATAAAGGGGTTTGACCCTTTCTGCGTAATTTGCAATGTATGTTCTTCTGAAATTTAGGAAGCCTAGAATCGATTGTAGGTTTTTTAGTGTTCTAGGTGCTTGGATTATGGCACATTTCTCTAGGAAATTGTCAGCCAGGCTTTTGCCTTCACTTGATAATTCATATCCTAAGAACAGGACTGTCAGATGGGCAATTCTGGATTTTTTAAAGTTGAATTTGTAACCCTCTGCAGCGAACCCAAGTATTATGGTGTTCACTCTTTTCAAGTGAGTCTCCAAGTCATCATCTGTTAAGTAAATGTCATCGACATAAGATAATGCTTCATCATCATATAGTTGTAGTAATTCGGTTACTCTCGCTGAGAATACCCCCGGGCTGTTCTTGTACCCCTGGGCTAACCGACAGAATTGTTTTTGAGTGCCATTTATTGAGAACGCAGTTAAATATCTGCTCTCTGGTGCTATGTTTTGACAAAAGAATCCATTAGAGATGTCTAAGGTTGTTTTGTATTTTTTGCGCACTATGTTATTCATTAGTGCAGCACTGTGTGAGTTTTGCACTGCAAAAGTTTTGCAACATGTGTTAAGGTGTCGGTAATCCAAAACTAGACGATATGAATTGTCTGGTTTGGAGACCGGAAACAAAGGGTTGTTCATTTGTGAGGTGCAAGTTTCAATCACCCCCTGGTATTCTAGCTGATCTAGTATTTCATTTACCTGTTTTTTAGCTTCTTGCTTAATTGGGTACTGCCTTTGTGCAGTAGGTTGTGATTTTAACTGGACTTTGTGAGGAGGAGAGTCCTCATCCCATCCTACGTGATTTTTATATAAAGCAGGAGCTAGGGCTACTGCCCACTTTCTAGCAAGTGTGTATTTTTATTAGTTGTTTTAGCTGTGTTAACAGCTCTGCTGCTGGCATCTCATTGATGTCTGGATGTGGTGTGTATCCGGCTAGGACCGGCCACGTTGCTCCTGGTCTTCCTAAAGGACCGAGCCTGGTGATGTGATTATTATGTTTTAGGGCGCCATCAAATAAGAGCAAATGCTCTTGAAATTTGAGTGGTACTTCCACCTCCTCGAAAGGAGTGTACTCATTAGGAGGTTCCTCTATTTTGTAATAGTGGAAGTACTTTGTTACAGCATTTGCTGCTGGAAAATGTATCCATGAATAATATACCTCTGTCTGCCGATATTCGGGTGCCTCAATTACGAATATGACTGTGCCACCTCTAGGTGTCAGTCCATTTTCTATAAGTTTTATGGTTATAGATTTCCTTTTGATGACCGGGATGAGTATTATATCCGGGTCTGAGTCTTGCATGGTAGCATCAGCTGCTGCGAGTTCAGTTGCTAATCTAACTGTCTCTCTTTCATCCTCATTGTCTGACATTTTACTGACAGGATGGTTATTTTGTTTGTTTGCAGATCAGGTTTCTTATGGAAACAAAGTTTAGATGCACAATATTTTGGAACTGTTTATCCTTCAACGTTGATTATACCAAGAACCGTACATAGGAGTTCCCTCCTGCGAGGTCTGGCGGATATAACCTTTCACCCACTCCAGACGTCTTTGGAGTATTGTGGAAAAAGGGGTCTGAGTGAGAAAGCACGACTGAGTTACTCTAAATGTCTTACGTTAGTTTTATCGCCCTTTCCAAACGCGTTGGGCGCCATGTAGTGTAGTTCCTATCATCCCAATAGGCTCTGCGCATTGGAATAATACCTACAGCAGTAAAGGCCTAGACCAGACGTTAACTAGGTCTACTACTGTCGATACTAGACTTAAAGTTTTGGGTTTGCCAGCTTAGCTCAGAGTTCACTAGAAACTTTCTCGAATGTTCAGGAAAGAATTAACTCCCCTGATTAGACAAGAAGGGATTTAGTTTCTGACAACCATAGAACATGACAACTTTGCTCTCCCCTAATCAAGAGTATATCTCGAGAGTCGTGTGAACAAAAGGCAATTTATTTTACTCAGTCAGTACGTGCATTCTTAGTCTCATCAGAATGTAGAGAAAAGGAAGAGACGGGCGTGTTCAATAAAAAGGTGTTATTTATTGATCAGTCTCTTTTCTCGTACAAGAGAAATGGATCGATATTATTGCGAAACTTATAGTTAAGTAAAGTGCATACATTAAAAGCAATAGTATAAAATAATACTGTAAAAACATTGATATGGTTTCTAAGCCATAAGATGTTTAAAATGAATAAAATATATTACATACACATATACATTTGACTAAACGTACTCAACTGGTGTTTCTAGATACGCCTACCCCGTGTACCTGACCTAAGCCTAATACGTGGGCGGGAATAGAAAGTTACAGTTTAAGTTAAGTTTGTTTTTGCCAAGTGAATAACTAAAGAATTCTCTGTGAGGGGTTATTCAGTTCTGTACCTGGAAGTTAGGATGAATGAGGAATGGTATCTCTCTCTCTGGTCTCGATATTCCAGGCGGCCTGCGAGGGCTACCCAGAAACGCCGGTGCTGGATTTCTCGGCAGGAGAAGTCAGCGCGTCTCTCAGCGCGTCAGGAAGGCGGGGCTGCTGCCAGCGGGGTCTGCTCTGCTCTTGGCTTCGGCAAGTATGGCTGCTCCGTCTCGTCACCACGCGTGTGTTTGCATAGGGCAAGATCGGTAATATTTATACCTTTAAGGTGCCGAGATTGACGTAAGGATGGACATAGATACGTCAATAAGGATGTCATACGACTTGCTCGTTAGCACATTCTTTTACTGAAGTTCTCGGTGAAATCAAAACAATGGCCGCAGGGTTTTGCCCAGGTTGTCATAGGTTTGATTTGTTATGAGAACTCCGTATGCCTTATCAGGGGCTGGAGGAATATCGCTTGTCTAATTAGATCGCAAGCGTTATGACCTAATCAGATAACACGATCCTGTGCCGTAGTGTGACTGCGTCAGATAACGGTATCTGCATCATGGGGTTTTCTGCCTCATGGGCTGATTACTAGTTAACTTGTTAGTTTACTAACCAGAATAGGGTCAGGAATAGGGGGATCGATTCAGAACCTATAGGAATACATCACAATGCAACAGTAGCCATGTTCACCATGGAGAAATCCCATATTGCTGTAAACATCTTGGAACACTTTAACAGCAAGGTTTTTCAATGGCTGTGACCCAGATGCCTCAGATTTGGATTTGTTGACACAGACAATACCAGTAATATATAGTTAAGGCCCTGGCAGATGGTGGATATTTCAAGGTCCTGTGTTTGTCACATTGCATCAACCTCATTGTGCAGGACTTTCTAAAAAAAAGACCTAATCAGCAACTTACTGACCATCTGAAGAAGAATGTGGACTCATTTTGGTCATTCTGTTAAAGCCTGGTAGCAGTAGAGAATTATCCAACATGCTAATAGAGTACCTTTCAAAGCCCTCATGCAAGAGGTGCTAACATGTTGTACTCAACCTATTACATGTTGCAACATCTGTTTGAGCAGCACAAACTGATCAATGAGTATGTCAAACAAAGAGGAGGGGATGTAGCTAAAAGTCTGACCATTGGAATTGACAAAACAAAACCTGTCAAATGCCTCACAGAGATGCTACTTCCTTTTGAGGTTTTCACATAGGAAGTCATCCAGAAGGACAGTATGATTGGCCAAGCTGTCCTGTTGTTGTTTCTGCTAAAGGATCAATTAAAAAGTGTGTCTGACAGGTTCACAGTTGTGGATGATGAAAACAAAGATGCATAAACCTTAGTTTAGAGATTAATCCTTCTCTTGACTGAGAATACAAGGCTACAAAGAGACATTGTGTCATCCATAGAGTACATATGTGCCAAAACACTACATCCACATTACAAAAAAATACTGCCCACTTTCATTCCTTTTTCAGAAGGGGTTGTTTCAGAATACAAGATGTAGATTGTTGAGCGCAGGGCTTAGGTCCAGTGTAGAGGCAAATGCATAGGAGGTTGAGCAAGTGGCATCACCAATGCCCATTGAGAGGATGTTCCATGAGTATCTGGATGACCCAAGAGATGTCTATGTGGATCAAAACCCATTGGTGTATTGCTATGCGAAAAAACGCCAGTGGCCACAAATCAGCAAGCTGGCAATAAAGTATCTGGTCTGTCCGGTATCCAGTGTGTCTGGTGAGATTATGTTCAGTAAAGCTGGCGCAGTCTCCTAGAGAGAAGGATCAGACTTGTGCCTTAAAACATGGAGAGATTGACCATGATCAAAATGAACCAATACATCATAACACTAAATTACACAGTTCCTGAAATATCACTCCAGAATGCTGATTTTGGGACATTTTAATCTATGGGACAACGGGTCATTGGGGTGCCATCTGAGGGGTCTGAAGGACATCTGTGTTAACTGGGGTCTTGATCAGTTGGTACAAAGACCAACTCATTTAGGGGGACACATCCTAGATATAGTCTTTGCTAACCAAACTGAGACTAAGGTGATTGATATCCTACCTCAGTGCTGGACCGACCACTCCTTAATCCAGCTACAGATCTCCATACCCACGGTGGGGAACGGAAGCGAATGTCCGGTGACTTATAGGAAGGGAAGGAACTGGTCTAAACTACCAAAGGACAAAACAAAGCCTATCTTCATAAGTAACATATCCTTTGATCCAGAGGAATCGGTAGACCTGAACTATAAAAAATATTGCAAACACATCATAAATACCCTGGATACATTTGCTCCTCTGAAAAATATACAAAATAAGAGGAAACCTTCTGCTCCCTGGTTCAATGAGGAGCTGAAATCCCTTCGCAATGCATGCCGACAGGCAGAAAAGAAATGGCGCAGATGCTATTCAGAGCTAGATAAAAAACTGCTGAAAATGGAACAGGTAAAATATAAAGGAGCTATTGCCAAAGCTAAGGCACTCTTCTATGCCACTACTATTCTCCAGTCCCCCAACAGTACTAAAACCCTATTTAACATCATAAGGGATCTCTCACACCCCATCTGTATGAGTAACAAGGTGGTTGCCACTCAAGAACTATGTGATGAGATTGCATTCCATTTTGAGGAAAAGATTGCTAAAATTGTGGGAGGACTGAAGGAGGAAAGGGCTAGCGGAAAAGAGGCAGTGGCACAGACAGAAGAAGAGGAACCCCCACCAATATTGTCATCATTGGAAAATGTCACCCCTCTTACAGAGGAGCTCTTTTTTAGTCTGGCCCATAATGTGTCAGCAGGGTCGCCTCTAGACCCCCTTCCGCATAGGATCTGGAAGGAATATGGTCCACAGCTGCTCCCCTGGATGCATCAGATTTGCCGCCAATCCCTCGAGGAAGGCATAGTGCCAGAAGCATGGAAGCAGGCAGTGGTTACCCCCCTGCTTAAAAAGCCCTCGCTGGACCCTACTATTCCGGCGCACTTCAGGCCCATATCCCTCCTACCCTACCCGATAAAAATTGTGGAAAAGGCGGTCAGTAGATCCCTGTCAGGATATCTGGAAGACAACTGTCTACTGGACAAGGACGAATTTGGCTTCCGCCCAGGCCACGGAACAGAAACTGCATTGGCAACCATGTTGGACACCCTCCGAATGCGAGCCGACAATGGCAACTCCTCAGTCTTGGTGCTGTTGGACATGTCGGCCGCATTCGATACGGTTAACCATGCAGTTCTGCTAAGTAGGCTGGAAAAACTGGGCGTGAAGGGCAAGGCCCTGAGGTGGATTCGATCCTACCTGACAGGCAGACAACAGGTGGTTACCCTAGCACCCTTTTCATCTCCCAAGTCCCCAGTCAATCATGGAGTACCCCAGGGCTCCTCGATCAGCCCTATTCTTTTTAATCTCTATCTGCAGCCCCTGATCCCCATGATCAAATCCTATGGAATAGATCTGATAAACTACGCCGATGACACCCAACTGGTGTTCTCCCTAGAAGGAAGACAGGCGGTGACTATGGAGACCTTTCAGGATCTCCAGATGGCTGAAGACAAACTCCCTCCAATTTAACGAGGGTAAGACAGAGGTAGTCTATTGTTCATCAGCCAAATTGAGTCAGCAACCCTCTTATGAGATCAGGCTTGCCCCGGGAGCTGATCCTTGCATCCCTGTCAAGACCGTGCGCAATCTAGGGGTAATGTTTGATGCGGATCTCCAAATGACCTCTCAGACCAATAAAACCATCAGTGTCTGCTTTGGATTGCTTAAAGCGCTCAGACAGATTCTGCCCCTTATACCTGATGAGTCTAGACCACTAGTGGTTAGGAGTGTGATTCTGGCCAGACTGGACCACTGTAACTCCCTATATCTAGGGGCCCCCTTATACATCTTACAGGGGCTCCAGAGGGTCCAGTCTATAGCGGCCAAGTTGGCACTTAAAAGACCTCGCAGCTCCTCCACTACGTTGGTGCTCAGAGATGTACACTGGCTGCCAATCGGGAGTAGAGTTGCTTTTAAGTCCTTATGTATTGTGTATAGAGCACTGCACAACACGGGACCTATTCCCTTACAGGAAAGGCTCAACTGGTATAAGCCCACCAGATCCTTACGTTCCTCTAGCCTGGGTCTGGCAGCAACCACCAGGATCAGAAGATCGAGGATGGGAGGCAGAGCCTTCTGCACTTCCGCATCTAGGCTGTGGAACGAGCTTCCCCAGAACATCAGGCAAACTGAAACCCTGCTAGGATTCAGAAAGAGCTTGAAAACATGGTTGTTTGCCAAAGTATAATTCCCCTGACTAACTGATAGATTGGCGGCTGTTTCTATACGTCATGACAGCCAGTGTATTGTTGTTCCATCTGACTACTTCCTGTTTGGGCGCCAGGATACCCGTAGGGTGACAGTTGCGCAATACAAATAATAAATACAATACAATACAATACAATCACTGGAGGAGAATGAGAGTGATTGGTCACAGTTAGACTCCAGTGTGTCAGCTGACCAACTTCTGGGTGAACCACCTGAGTTTGAAGACAAACTCTACTTCTTTGACTGAGTAAGTCTCCACAGAACTGTTTAATTCTTTTTAGTCGAAATGTTTTGTCAAAAAAAAAGGTTATAGCTAACTTTGTGTCTGAATGTGCCGCCCCACCATTTTTGGGCACATATATACTTGGACCAGTGTGCATTGAAGATGCCTCCCTATTCCCTTCAAGGACACTGAATGCCTGCATCTCTCTGTTGCCTATCCTTATATTTTCACCCACTAGCAAAGGCTGCCACAGTAACAATCATTTGATTTACAAGGCTGTCAAATTCAAATATGTTACTTACTTCAAAGAGGAGTTACAAATGTGTACCTAACTGACCTACCTACCACTGTGCTTGGATTAGAACAGGTAACTTGTTATTGCACCAATGAGTGATATAATATTGAGAGATTGTGAGTGCTAATTGATTATTCATGTGGTTGTAGACAGTAAGGGAGGGTGTTCTACTAATTTGTAAACTTGATTTTGATGATTTGCAATGTTTGGGGCCTGATGGGTGATCATTGTTCCTAAAGATGATAAGTCCTTTCAAACTTAGCGAGATTTACTTTCAGTGGCTACTGTTTTTTTCTGGTTCCTCAGAGACAGAGACCAGACCAGTCACTTTAGAACAAACAGAAATCTTCACAAAAAATACTTAAATTCTGTTTCTCTTCTTGCTCCTCAACAGCAGTGCACTACTGGTCTATCTTGCTTGGGTCGGGACACATTTGGAATGATTTGTTAATTGGAGTCAGGAGAAGAATGGAAGGACTCATTGGTGCTGCCTGTACAGCCAGAAGAAAGAAGATATTGATCAAGTCTATCAACTTCAAAGTGAAACCAACATGATGATGACTCTGTGGACTACTCAGCTCTATGGCTTGCAGGGTCTTGATAATTGGTACACTGCTCATGAAGTTTACCTTTTGTCTCTACAATATCATTTCTGTTTTACAATCAACAGGTCTCTCCTTGCCTGCTTTCCTTACTGGACTGGTCCACCCAGGCACCCAAGACGGACATTCCAAGAAGAATGCAGATGCACCACCCAATTTGAAAAACAGTATGTATAGAACTCTGTGGGTTCACTAATTACAGAGGGAGCGAGGCTGCACAAACTCTGGTCAGGTTTGTACACTGAGCATTAATAGGTACCCTTACTGCGTGAGCAGGATTTCCATACCTCTGTGCCTCTGATACCTTTTTTGTAAGGGTGGGCCCTGAAATCTGCTTCGCCTGCAATGTGTGCAGAGTTTTGCCGCTCTGTGTTCCACTTGGAGGATGGAATTCAGCAATAACTCTGTTTACCACCGCATAGCAGGGTTTACCGGCACCCATCACTAAAAAACACCCCTTAATGGTGCTGTCAAGCCACACCTAAAAATGTTTGGTGCCAAATCCTTTCTGTGATACATTAATTCTGTGTGGCTATGATTTCCTGGTGGGCATCTATTGGGTCCTCTCAGGAGTGAATCGTTCTTTCTCGCATGGCTGTGCTCTAATTTTTTGGGGGCTTATTGCTATTGACCTGCTTCCCTCAATCAATGATAGATTGCTTCAGCCTAGCTTCAGACACACCCCAGAGTGCTAGTTCCACAGCAAGGCCTGCCCTGCTTAGTGCTTGGGATACATGCTGTGCTCCAGTACAATGGACCAGGTGATAGTCATCTCAGACAGGGAGGAAGAGGAGAGGTCAACCAGTCTCAGAAGAGGCAGCGGAATGTTGTGAGAGGAGAGAGCAGTGTTGATGATAGGGAGTGACAGCTGCTATTCTAATTCACGATCATTGCTGGAGCCTCCCCCTCTGTAGCTTGTGAAGGCATATGTGCTGCACAGAGAGACAGGACAGCACGGTGCAGGCGTCCAAGCTAGCCAGGTGCTTGGGTTAAGGGTAGGGCTGAGACAGAGCAGAAACCAAACTGCATACTGAATGGTGTGACCCAGAGGATTCCTGCTGCCATGCCAGCCATGATAGTCACCACCAGATGAGTTTGCCCCCACAGTGCTTGTGAAACTAGGAACACCACACCAGAGACCCTATGTCTTCTTTACACCATGTTATTGTTGTTATTTTCTCTGGGAAGTTTGTCACACTGGTGATACTGAACTGAGTGCATTTACTTGCTCAAAGTAGGCTTAACTCCCTAGCCACCGGTGGTTCTATGCGCTCTCCTGGGTGTGCATGAGATTACCAAATTCAAGGATTTGGTGCACCACTTAACCAACATTTGGCATATGTAAGGGACATCATTGACCCTCAATCTGCTTTAGGGAATTCTATATGGTGCCTCAGTCAGATCCACATTCACAGATGCCTGAAATCAGCAAGTTGGTGTATGAGCTGCAAAGAGTAAAGTTTAGAATCATGGAATGGTCAATGTTGTGCTGTGTTTCAGAACTATGCAATCAACAGGCCATGTGGGTCATCGGACCACCAGCACATACATAGCTTAGGTGAGTGAACAGCTAATTTCTGTATGTGCATGCACTTCTCCACAAGATCATGCTATGGCCCAGTTATTCACTCCTTTGAGCAGGAACTAAGCCATCATCAGTATCAACATCGAATGCTCTATGCTGCAATTTAAAAACGTAAAACTCTGAGTTATGCTTCACATTTATATTGACAGCTAGACATGCCATCCTCTCAGAACCTGTGTTTCAACATGGCACACCAAGACATTTTCCAGGGCATGAATGACAAAAGGGAAGGCACAATAATTTGATACCAGAAAACCCTTTAATCTGAGCTTGCATGCACTTTTGCAGGGTGTGCATATGGAAGAACATAGAAAGGTTTTAAATCAGGGAATTAGCATGGTTAACGGCTGCTTCTGAGATGCACTTGAGAGTGTAATGTGCTACCCAACACTACTCCACTCACTCGAGGTTCTCTGCGGAATCGCACAAAGTTTGTCAGTAACTCCATGGAATTCAACTGAGTGAACCTCCACAAACTCCACCCAGGCCTTCTTTTTTTAACTCTCAGTACTGATACCCCCATCTCATTGCCCCTCAAATGTTCCCTCTGAGTTCCCCAACGTTGGTAGTGCACCAACCTATTTTCAAGCCTTTAAGTGGCTAAACTAATACCCTTCTCATTTGCCCTCCATTTGCATTCTCTCAGTAACCCATATGCTTCTGTCACTGTTCAGTCTCAAGTGGCAGGTTGGATGCACATTGCTCAGGTATACTCTATCCAGGAACTTGCCAGTCAGTATTGCCCTTTTGCACACTCTGATTACACTTCTTAAGTGTTCTCTACTCCATAATTTGTGTTTTTCTAACAAAGATGGTAGAACATTTAGATATATTAATAACGTGGGTCTCTGTGGCTGAAGGACTGTTTGCAAAGAATTAACTGAACTGTCTTACTATTTATATTAATTTACTTCTCAAAAGATTTTTGATGACCACTGGGGTTTATCCTACGGGTATTGCAAATCACTTCCTGTCATCTTTTCCTTCGATCTCCTCCGAAGCCCTTAAAGTTTGTTTTCCAAAATGAAGTTGGGGGTCTCCAGATGACCCTCTTAAACTCAACCTCTTTATAAAGTTCCAAGAATATCTTCTACCCGGATGCTTAGAACTCACTAATCTATCTCTATCCTCTGCAGCTACCCCAAAATAATGGAAACATGCCAAAGTCATTTCCCTGCTGAAAAAACCTTCAATAGATTCTACCAGGCCAGAGAACTTCCGTTCGATTTCTGTGTTCCCATCTTCAGCCAAAATAACTGAATCTCATGTCAACACTATCCTGACCCAGTATTTGAAATCTCATTCAATACTCGACCCTTCTCAAAAGGGTTTTAGGCCTCGTCACTGCACTCAGTCAGCTTTACTGGTGGTTACTGAGCAACTACGAGCCTCTCTGGATGATGACAGAAGCTCGGCTCTGATCCTATTTGACCTAGGTGCAGCATTCAATACGGTTTCCCATAATATCCTGCTGCATCGGCTGTGGGAGATTGGTATCATCGACAAAGCCCTCTCCTGGGTTTCTTCTTTTGTGACAGACTGGACCTTTCAAGTCATTGCTCCCGCTTTTCTTACCATCCCACACCTTTTACACTGTGGTGACCCCCAGGGTTCACCACTGATTCCTACCTCCTTCATCAATGACCCTAGCCAGCGCTCTGCAAAATTTCACTACATCTTCCCCCGCCAAGTAGGTAGTCCGTTTATGGTGTAAATTAAGTCACACCTCAATAATTCACACAGCTCATCAGGAAGAGGGATAGGGGTTTGAGGAATTGATGGGGGAGGGGATTTGGGGAAAGGTGTAACCAAGACAAACACTACATAACAACACAATATTCATCAGAGACATAAGCAGCACAGTTTATGTTATGTCAATAGAGCAGGAGGAGTAAGTGAGTGGATGAGACTAACGACCAGCGAAATGCCAAGTCTTCACTGCCCTTCTGACGGCCAAGTGATTAGAAATACTTCTGGTAAAGAGGGGCAGGGAGTTACAAAGAGCAGGTGAGATCACCTGGAATGAATGTCCTCTGGCTCTGTGAAACCGGGGAACACGGGTCAGGTGGAGATCAGCTGAGAGTAGGGCAGATGTAGAGGCCAGAGAGAATCTTATGGGTGAAGCAAAAGGCTTTGAAGTGAATTCTCTGCTTTATGGGCAACCAATGTAGACTGTGAAGGAGACCAAAGACTGAGCAGTGCTTTAGGAGGGCAAACAAAGTACAGATTGCTGCGTTCTGGGTGCGCTAGAGCCTTTTGATCACTGACTCATTAGAGCCAAGGAAAAGCATGCTGTTTGAATGGTGGAAGTGTATCGAGTTGAAGGTTTCTTGTCGAACGGTCAAGATAGTTGACGGAACCAGAGGGCACTGAGCAAGTTGCGAGTTGCTTCTAGAACAGCGTTAAGGTCGGAGACACGAGTTATTTTGAAGCGTCATTGTTCCACTTCGGTTCGTTAAATAGCAGAAACCACAGTCAATATTTTTCGCACAGAAGGAATTAGGCTTTTCTTGAAAAACATCTTCCTATAGAACCCCTATACTTCTACATCTTTAGGCCAAAAGAGTACTGCCCCCGAAGAAGGGCCGTGTGGCCCGAAATGCATTGGGCATGATTACTTATGGCTTTAAGATTGTAAGATACGTGCACATTATAGATGTGATTACAACATTGAAAACTTTATGAATTTTTTGTACAACTCATATGAGTGTGAATAATCTGAAAGAATATAATCTAATGTGTTTAAATTCACACCTTGTGTTGTGTTCATTTTTGAATAATTTTTTTGAATTTCATAAAGCATACGTTTAGCATTACTATTTGTTACCCAGATGGGCAATAGTTACAGTGCGCAGATGGCAAGCTTTTCAGCTTGAGTCTTTCAGGCCGGTTGTAGTTTTGTCTCACACTTTGTAAATATGATGATATGTATAATCAACTAACTCTGTGTTTTTCTTTCAATTTAGTTGCCTATGATGAATAATCCTTTTGATTAAACTTATAGTTAAAGCTCACCTAGGTGGGAGTGGGACCTCACTTGCTGTTATTCCTTTCCTGTTAGCAAACTAGAGTACTACTACTAACGCCAACATTATCACAGCACCTTGCGAAAGTATTCAGTTAAGAGAACTATGGAGTGAAGTGAACTAATTTAAATTAGTTATTAGCTAACTTTTACTGCAAATAGTACTACTTTGACTCTCCTTGATTAACAAGGTTGTTGTAGCAATATAGACAATGCAAGCATACCCTACCCCCTAATATTCAATCAATAATTTAGTGGCAGAGGTTAGTGGAACATGGATATTACTAACTATAACTAACTGGTATTTCATCTCAACAAGTCCCTCCCACCAAAACAAGTTTTTAAAAAGGGGCTAAAGAAGAAGACACTAAGAGCGGGAAAGAAACTTTTTGAGTTGCTCCTTATTGCCTGCAGTTCAACTTTCTAGATGTGCCTGCCTCTGCAGAATGCAGCACTGGAAAAGGCAGTCTGAGCATGGGGGGAGGCCGCAGCAGTGTTGTGAAGGGTAGCTGTCGGCAGTGCTGGCATTGTTCTTGCAGGTAGGCGGGAGGTGCTGGCAGCTGGCTGGGGCCATAAGCAGTGGCAACTGCCTCCACCTCCTCCTCCTGCAGGACCACCAGCCACTGAAATTCAGCAGCATAGCCCCCAGTCTCTGCAGCCACAGCCAGGCTGCTATCTCTTGCCTATTAGGTAGTCAACTAGCAGGAGTGGCTATATCAAGAAAGAAAAAAGACAAACTGTAAACAATGCTCTGTGCAAAGTACTTGTTTAAAATTATAAAGTGTCACAGTAGTGCATTGCTGGTCCCGTAGGGCCATTCAAATTTGATGTCATTGGAGTCACAGCCATTTTAATCCATACATACCTCACATACATGGAAAATTTGCTAAAAGTCTGAAAGGAATTAAGGTAGGGAAACAGTATTTTTAAAGGATGTCCTAGTAAAAACATAAACAGACACTTTGTATGGAAAAATAAAAAGACATTACCTCTCATTAATGAGTAAGGCATCATGTACTATAGAGTACAAGTATTGTTGTTGTGCTAAATTAATGGAGGCATGCTAGCTAACGGATGTATGACATTACAACGCAGGCTATTACAACGCCTGCCTTTACAACGCGGTTTTTACATCGCATACCATTACAACGCATAGCGCTTTTAGGGTGCTGGATAGTGAATAGTTTAATTTACTATTCCAACTCCAGTCCCCAAGGACACTAGGGAAGGTTATTGGATAGTACATTAACCTATTCCCTATCCTAGAGCGCCCCCCAGCGCAATGCGTTGTAATAGTTTGCGTTGTTATGACCGCGTTGTAATGGGAGTACGTTGTAAAAGTTTCGTTGTAAGTGATGTTTACCCTAGCTAACATGTCAGTAGTCAGTACTTTCCGCCTCTCTGCAGTCTGCAGCTGAGCAGCTGCAACGGACAATTATCTTATTTTAATTGCAATGGCCCTGCTCTTCTCCAAAATGTGTTTTAAATGTACCCTGACCCCAATAAGGGAAATGCAAAATAATGATACAATATCACACGCATCATGTATAAAAAGGAGATATCCTGTCTTCGGTAAGCAGATGATGGGGAAAAAATGTACTCCGGTACAGGGAAAGGATTAAGGAGTGGGATATATAGATTGCATTTGTCATGTTCGTCACAGACTATTCCATCAGCCAAACTCAAGGCACTAAGTCCCACTTTACTCCCTGGCCTCGTCCCCCACCACAATCTATAATTATTTCCAACAAAAACATTTGCTTGGCAGTAAGGAAAGGAAACTTAACTTACTCTACTGCAGGGTAAGTTAGAGGGTTTATGCCAGGTTAGTAGAGCTTTTACTAAAGAATTGTGGTGTGTCAGTGATCATCATAATCGACTTCTACGCGGTTGGCGAGGTGATGGGTTTCTGCAACTTTACGGCACATTTGACTATCATTTGGCTATCAAACACATGGGCTTATTATTGTGCAATGTTCCTTTGATGTTTTCCTGCTCTGGGCGAGAAGGAACAATGCATTGGGAATAAACAAATGCCAAACTTCCTACCTGAATCATCTTGGGACTAATTGGCTAACCTGGTGAATTAATATTGGAAAGCCCTGACGAAGTACAAGTCTTAACTCAATGAAACGTGTTGGCTGAATGTTGGGTAAAGAACTCAAATTTAATTTAGAAAGAATAAAAAGGAATACCTGTCCTCACATATATTCTTACTGATTGTGGACAAGAACTTTAAGGGTGCACCATTCCAAAATTCAAAATTTCTGTTCTGCGTTGCAGTTGCACCGTACAAAGGCTATTGCAGGAGTTGCTGTGCACATGTGTTGAGAGCAAAAATAAAAACAAACAGAACAGTGAAGTGTGGCTGTGATAGTCCACCATTGTGCTTTTGTACTACTAATCATCATCATTTGTCTAAGCTTTGGCTTAGTCAGTCACTCTAGTTGACAAATGTTGAAAAGGGATACATTTGAACAAGCGTAAATCTATTACAGAAGCCATAAAATATATAAATCACTTGGCCAGAAAAATGTGGCACATTCCAAGAATGGATGTTTCCATTTCTTTGCTAGGCTGGGACAGACCGAGGAAAGAACACAGAAAGGAAGTAAAAGGAGACAACTGAGTTGGCACTCGGAGGGACATACTCCTTGTTTTGTTATGCCATGCATTGAAAACTTTCTAAATGCCAAATTAACTGAAGCAGATGCACATTGCACAGCCAACACTGCAGTGCTGAAATGAACCATGCATCAGATAGGTCATGGGTGGCACTGAAGAGCAAGAAAATTATGATTGATGATGGGCGGGATACATATCTGCCTTGCTTAGCAAATACAGTGATTCAAGAAAGTAGACAGAAATACCCCCCACTTTGTACCAAAGCTTCAATAAAACCATTCAAAGCAAGCAAAGTATGTGGGCACGCGCCTCCCTAGAAGAGCTCCCTTGTTTCTTCCTCCAAGCAATTATCCATTCATTATTCCATTTTTCTAGAATTCTTCACCCTTGATACCCACCATTTAAGTGTACATGATTTCATCCAGTCTTTCTCTATTGAAAGCCATCCAGCCATGTATTCCACCCGGACTTGCTGGCTATGGCAGCCCTCTTCCTGGACTTTCGGATTTGGACCTTTGCGCTCCCCACCATTTTTTTTAATGACTCACTTCTTCTTCTACCTCTCTCTTCTGCCTTTTTAGCGTTCTCTGACCTCCCCTCTCTGTCCTAGCAACCTTTTTATTGCCTCTCCTGTTGCCTCTGAGACACTCCTCGCTGTCATACTCGTTACTATCTGCTTCCCTCTCTCGTTTCTCACTTTCCTGCCCTTCTCTGTCCCTCCCTTGGTGCTGTGACTGCATCCCTCCTCCGACTGCATCCCCCCTCCGACCCGCTTAATCAATTTTTTTCAATTTTTTTCAATTCAATTAGTATTTATTATGATTTAGAATTCCGAAGAATTCCACATAAAGTACATATATGAAACATCATTCATTACATACAGAAATGCGAAGTAAAAGTACAATTTTATACTACAATCCCAATACTTAAAGGAGAGGACCTTCCCTACAGTGGACTAAACTATACACTGGGCTATGTCATATCAATACAAAAGGTCTTTTTTCAGTTAGAAACACAATATGGGCAATACGGAGAACCTAAAAAAGAAGTACACAGAGGAGTTAATAAGGAATACCTGAATTTAAAAAATGCACACACAAAACAATACCATATGTAATCCGAGTTTAGCGGAAGTGGAAAAACAATCCATTGACATAGAAAAGTGCAAATGCTCTGTGCAAAATTTGGCAGAGATATTACCAATGTTCCCCTAGCAGCTATACAGACATTTCGACCCCAAAACATTAAACAACTAGTTACATATCATACAAAAAAGTGCAAGTGCTTAGTGCAATTTCATTTAACAGATATAACAGCAAATGAAGATAAATTACCTTAAAGGTATTTCAAACTTTCAATTCACTTAAAAATATTACAATCCTACAAGCCTAATAGACATTTAAAAATTCTTTAAAAAAACGAAAATTTTTAAAACACATCAGTTCAGATGGAGGGGACATAAGACAATTACGGGCCTGTTCAGCTGTATAAATATTATACTTTAAAAAAGCAATCCTTAAGTATCTTCGTCGTGTTGCGTGAAGTGCGGGCACACAATCAAAACATGATTCAGATCTTGTATTCCACAATTACACAGATGACAAAATCTTTCATTTTTGGGAATACCCTCCCATGCACCTGTTACAACTCTCAGGGGTAATAAATTTAATCTTAGCAACAGAATAACTCTACGAACACCATGTTCCAAGTTCCACAGAACATATGGCTGGGGATTTTTGACCATAGAACTCCCCACAATACAGTCCATCCTCCCATTCAATGAACATAGTATCATATCTCTTTCACGAGAGACCACATAAATTGACTTCTTAATTATCTGCTTTAACACGGTTTTACATAAAACTGCTGCCCCTTACTTATCTATACCGAACATACTTAAAGCCTTTATGTAGTTTCTAAAAATTACGCTTTTCCCCTTCATATTTAAGAATATTTCTCTGTGTAATGCTGCCCTCAATAGGTTATCGGGGCTATTATTCAAAGCATTGCACCATCTTAAACAGGCAGCCATTGTTAACACATATGTTGACAGTAGACCAAATTCGAGCCTAAGTGCCACTATTGGCGCAGCATAATTCAGATTACATATTTGGTGCCAAATCTTTCCCTCCACTTTCTCAAATTTGGCTCATTCACACTCATCTACTATTTCACTTGCGTAATTCAATGTCAGCGGTATTTTTATTTTGTACACCGCAATGATGTGGGAAAAATGTCTTTTCCCACATTGCATGTACAGGCGATTCATTGCAGATGCTTGTGAAATAGCTTTCCCTTTGCAATGGTCCATATGTCTGCTAGCAGAGCACCTGTTTGAGAATATTTTTCCTAAATATGGATAACATTTCACAACTTCAAGTTTTTCCCTTTCCAAAAACCAACTCAGGTTTTTTCTCACTTTACACCCTTGATAACTAAAAATCATGACTTTGCTCTTTAAAATATTTATTTTTAAAAAATGCTCCTCTGTGTACTTAACCAGCTCCCTCAATCTCCTTTGTTACCCAATTGGTGTTAGATCCATTATTATTGCATCATCTGCATAGAACAAACAACTTAATTTAAGAGGATCTAATTGGGGGGGGTCACCTTTACTCCGACCCACACTACTCGGCAAATCATTAATATAAATAGAGAAAAGTAAAGGTGCCAAAAGGCACCTCTGCTTTAGCCCGTTGTGGGTATTTATTTTCCTTGATAGGCTTTGGGATCCTCCCAATAATACTTGTGTCCACGTAGAGGAATGAAGTGCAATTATTAATCTTAAAAGGTTCCCTGGGATCCCCATTGTCACCAATTTCCTCCACAGCGTCCCCCTATCAACCCTATCGTACGCTGTGGAGAAGTCTATAAAAGCGGTGCACAACGGGACCCCTCGGCCCATAGGATATTTTTCAATTAAAGTTTGTAAAACAGAAATGTTATCCAGAGTGCCACTATTCTTGTGAAATCCTGTTTGTTCCAGAGGTATATGGTTGTTCCCAAAAGCCCACACTTGCAGATGGCCAAGAATACTCTTCGCAAACAGTTTCCCCATTGTGTCTAAGAGGGAAATTTGTCTGAAACTAGACGGGGAATTTCTTGGACCCTTCGTATATAAAGGAACCAATATACTTCCTTTCCAGGAATACGGGATGTTTCCAGTGTCATAACAATAAGCAAACAATGGATGTAAATATTTTGCCCAATCTTCAAAATCCTGTTTTATTATGGCTACTGGAACATCATCTAGTCCCATTGCCCCAGAGTATCTTGATCCCTTAATATACTCTACAATTTCCAATTCTGTTGGTTCCCCTACGTCAACCCCCAATTCTGAGTTCTTAAGAACTCCCTCACACTGGTCTGATAATTGATTAGGGGCATACAGTTGGGAAATATACGTAGACCATTCCGATTCGGAGATTAAAATGGGTTGTGATTTATCTCTTCCATCACAAAACTTCGCTATCAATGCCCAATACTTTCTGGTGTCCCCGGATAAGGACACTTCACGAAGAGTTACCCATTTTTCATCTTCTACTTTCCTCCGATCTGATACCTTTTTTCTGTTCCGTACCTGTTTAAGTCTATGAATTTCTCTCTGAGGTTTTAAGCTAGGGGCTTTGTATTGGAGTCTAATCAACTCGTTATTCTCCTTATTCAGTTTTTTAATTTCCCATGAGACTAATACTGTAGGGGAGGTTCTCATCTCTTTTTTCTATCTTCCCAATTTTCTGATTGCTGCCTAAACTCTCTCATACCTCACAATCGGAGTCTCCAGACTAGGCCTAAATGCATTTAATCGAACTCTGCTTTTCTGTATATAGAGATAACTCTAATCATTAGTATTTGCAGTAGACCTTTGTACTCTCTACCATTCCTATGTGACTCTTAGAGTATATCCATTCATATCCCTTCCCTATGTATATAGAGATAACTCTAATCACTTGTATATGCGGTAGACCTTTGTACTCTCTACCATTCCTATGTGTCTCTTAGTGTATATCCATCCGTATCCCTTCCCTATGTATTTAGAGATAACTCTAATCACTAGTATACGTGGTAGACCTTTGTATTCTCTACCATTCCTATGTGACTCTTAGAGTATATCCATCCGTAGCCCTTCCCTATGTATATAGATATAACTCTAATCACCAGTCTCTTCTTTGTGTGACTTTACATCTTGTACATTTGCAATTTTTTCTGTTTGTATATTTTATGTAACACATGTAATCCTTAGTCCTTATGTTTTGCAACTGGTTCTTATGTAAAGCGCTCTGACACCTTCGGGTAAAATTTGCGCTATATAAAATCGCATTAAATAAATAAATAAAAAATAAATAAATAAAAAATCCATCCATTTACCCACTCATGCATCCTCTCACACACTTACCCTTTCACCCATCCTGCTTTAACCCACCTGAGCATTCCTTTCACCCATTAACCTTTCACCCACCCAGGCATATAGCCATATACCCCATTTATCTATCATTCACCCACCCATTGTCCTATTACCCACTTATGCATCCTTTCACCCACCCACATATCCTTTTGCTCATATAACATTTCACGCATACTTAGCCAATGAACTGTAAAAAAAACTATCTACAAAAAGCAAAACATGTTTGGGGCATGAGTTATAGTGCACATCAGACCATACCTTGGAAATTGCATTGTTTTGGGGGTTTTGTGTTTGTTGAACAATAACTGACATTTAACTTTGTTTTTTTTTGGGTGAATCTCTCTCTCTTTCTCCTCTCAGTCTCTATGTGTGTGTGTGTGTGTGTGTGTATATATGTGTGTATGTGTGTGTGTGTTTGTGTGGGTGTGCTTGTGTGTTTTAGTGTTCGCAGTCCACCCTATCTTTCAGTGCCAGTGCCTTGAACAATCTGGTGCAATGGCTGATTGCTGTGCCAGTAAGACATATTTGTGAATGGGATTTGAGAATCTGATAGGCTCATTTAGAGAGATAATGTGGTGTTAATATTTTGCAGTAGCATTGTTCCATACAACCAGTTTGAGAGACATCGGCGTTAAACTGGGCATAAGCACACGTTGGACTTGGTATTAACATGTGCAAATGTGTTTAATAGATTCTGCTACTTAAATCTTGGCACTATTACGTGATAATGCCCAAAAAACTAAATGTCTTTTACCCTACATTTTAATGGTCTACAATACAACATGGATGGTGTAGGAGGCATGTGCCCCATGTGGATCCATACACCTGCACTTCCTAGATGGTCATTGCCAGTAAGTGCAGAACAGACTGCAAAGGAGTTAGGGCCACATGCATCAAGCTTTTTTGCATTCGCAAACGGTGCGAATCTCAAAATTTGGCTGTTAGCGAATGCAAAAACCTTTTTTTGGGATGCATCCTTTTTTTTTCTTTTTTTGCAATGTAAGAAATTGCAATTGTTTGCGATTTCTTAAATTCGATAGCATTTAAGAAATCACAAATTTTGCGATTTCTTAAATGCTATGCATGATTTTTTTTTATTGCGAATTTGCAATTAGGAAGGGGAAAATTACCATGAAGTAAACCTTTCAAAAATGCACAAAAGTGCATTTTTTAAACTTATATTTTACACACACACATGCCCTTGGGACATGTGTGTGAGTAAAATGTACTTACGTGACATTTCAGGTGTGCAGGGGGGTCCTTTGGACCCCCCCTGCACCCTCGAAATTGCATTCTCATTTTGCGATTCCTTAATTGCGAATTCACAAAATGAGAATGCCTTCCCATTGATTCCTATGGGCCTCTAGGCCCATAGGAATCAATGTAAAGCGTTTCCTTAATTGCGATTCGCAATAAAGGAATCGCAAAGTGGAAAATTAAGAAATCGCTAAAACTTTTGCGATTTCTTGATGCATAGGAATTTGCGATTCCTAAATTGCGGTTCCTTAATTTTCGCAATTTAGATATCGCAAATTCCTACAATGTTGCATGTGGCTGTTAGAGTGTAGTAACTGAGTTTCTGTCCTTTTGGTTTGTTATCCTGGTAATATGCTCTATTTGAGCCCGTGTTCCAAATAACACACTTCCTTCAGCAACATCTCCATGTCTAAAATCTTCACATTACCTACATTGTTCTGCCTTTGCAGTAGCTGTCACCTTTTAGCAGGACACAACTGACTCTGATAAGGCGGCTTATGGAGGACAGAGCTCTCTTGAGTTCCACTCCATTGTGGAGGCCAGCACACTAATGGTAACATTAGTGCAGTTACTTTTTTGTCACGTTGGCTTTATCAAGTGCAAATAGCCTTCCCATATCTTTGAAAAAAATATTAAATTCCATTTTAAAGCAATCATTTACAAGCATGTCTATATGGACATTTTGGGATCCTTTAAATCACAGTGATAAAACCAAGTACAAAAACAATGGCTATGTGAGTCCATTCTATACAAAGTGCCCTCTAGGTGCAAAGGACATTTCTGCCCACTTTTTGCACTGCCATTGTACTTTGGAATCACAGACTGTTGTTTGGGCAGCCTCTTTTTTAATACAGATCATACTGGTATAAACTATACAATGGAATATATGCTGTCATATGGGCCCATGCAAATAAGGAAAACCTTTGCTCTCACACCTTATTACAGATGGGGCAAAGAGGCAAAAAAGATGTCTGGAGGTGCACTTATTGTATGGCACATATGAGGTGGTGCACAGTCAGTGTGCCACCCGAGGGCAACCATTAGAAGGGGGAACAGGGCTCAAAGAAGCCCACAGTCATCCTTACCAGGGGCAGATACAGTAACATACTGCTGCCACCTGCAAGGGGATTACTGCCTCCCCTTGAAAGGGAGGTGGGGTTAATCACATACAGGGAAAGGAGAATAGTCTACTTGGAAGAGTTGAAACACCTTTCACTAATAAGCTGTTCCAATGGATAACATATATTCACATCTGAACTAGGAACCATGCTTTTTTGGGTATTGGGGATTCCTTAAAACCAATTCTTTGTCATCCAAAGTTTTAAATTATTTGGCATAGATAGAAAAAATATGCTTTTTTACAATTATGAATCAGAAAGTGTATTGCTTAATGATAACTATGTACCGCAAGTCTATTTTTTTCACGCATCTCATCTGATTGAGTGTGTGCTTGGCACCCCCTTTGTTTGAAGTGAAAAGTAATCACTGGCTAGAAAACTGAGGCTCAAAATATAGGAACATATTTGAGTAAGACAAACATTTTCTTTAGAGCATAAAAAATGGAGATAGCAATGTAAAGGAACAAAACAAAAAGATGTCAAATTCGCATAAAAATGAAAATATTATTTTTTACTACCTCTGTGGCTCACTGGTTAGAAGCGGCAGACCCTGAAGCAGAGATCAGCCCGGGACCAGGGTTCAATTCCCAACGCGGCAGGGTCTTGGGTCAATGTCCGCGGACTCGATAATTCTCGCCGAGGTGCCTACGCTAACCATGGGTCCCACTTAGCAACTCTGGGCAATAGCTTGCTTAATCTCCACAACGGCCCCATCAGCGCCGGGGATGCCTTGCTTCACCTTGGAGGTGCCCAGGAGGGACCATCTCACAGGGAAAGCCAGGACGAGTTCCCCAGCGGTATACAGCGCCAGGACACTCCGAGATGGAGTAACTGTGCGCTTTACAAGTATACTTACCATGTTCAAAGCTGCCATTGGGCAGTGCCAGATGCACCTCTGCGTGTTTTAACAATTTTAGTGACTAGGACATTATGTTATAGTACTGAGTTTGCTTTTGTAGTCACCAGAAATTACATTCTATAACTGAGTTTCCTTTTACAGTAAGAAAATCTGAGCTTGCAAAATGATGAAGTTGTAAAGGGAGCCATGACTAGTTGACTGTGTTACTCATGACATGGGGTACATTGATATATTCCACCTACTGTGCTTCATCTTATGCGCAAATTTTACATCATGTGCCCCTTTTGTGCAATGCCCTGTGGTTCCATAATGCTTGGTCCTCGCAGCCCAAAGACCTTGAACGCTACATCACCCAATGCTCTCCTGATGCACGACATTCAGGTACTGATTCCCAAATGGCACTTAGTAGTACGTTTTGTATTACTGCAAAACATACTACAAAATGTAGGTTTCGCCTATACTTATGTGTGCTGAGTTCTATGCCTCAACTGCAGAGTCCCTGCACAAGTAAGTATAGGTTTTATTGGTAAATGGAGAATGACACAGAAGAGGGGGCAGGAAAATTGGCAGCCTAACTTCTAAAGAGGATGAGATTAGGAAGGAGTGATAGGGATTTAGGGAGTGTCAGGAAGGAATTTTGGGAGGGTGGATACTCACCCACAGTCTGACAATAAAAGCATGGAAAATACACGTTTGCAGTAAATTTACACTCGGAGTTTGTGAATACCAAAAGCAGTACTCTCCAAAGTGTAACTTTACTCAAAAGTGTAAGTTATCTTTGTGAATCAGCACCAAATGCATCACTGTTTCCCATGCTCCACTGAGACACATCAAAAAGTGCTCCCAGAGAAAAAATACCCAGTATTCCCTTGTGGCACATAATCTACTATTCCTCCAAAGTACATCTCTGCTGCTCCCCTCACAGGCGCAACTCGCTTTGAGGTCTCCTTGTGAACATCACAAAGTTCTCCATTGTGATGTTTACGAAAATGGGGTGTGTGTAGGCCAGTCTGTTTATGTACATCTGTGTGCTATACAAAAAGCCCAAACATTTGACTTTCAATGCATGTTTACTTTTTTCGTTGGCAGTTACCACCAGCTAAAAGCTGATTATCACCAGCTGAAAGTTGTGTGTGTTCAAAAACAGGACTGGGCACACTGTGTGCTGAGCTCTTTATAGGAGGTAGTGCTAAAACAAGCACAAACAATGTTTACATTTATTTTAGCCTAAGCATGAGGGTATGACTGAAACTGTAAATTAGCTAACTGACTTTTCCAAAAAGTGGCCTTACAAATATTAGTTTCCTGGGAACAATAGCTGAATTCCATTGCACAAATAGTAGAAAAACATTAATTATAAAAATGTGGCTACTGATTATGTCATCTGTAGCACTTGCACTAAAAATGGCAGTTTTTTTTCGATGCAAGTCTAAATGCATTGTCCCACAGGAGAGTCTGAGCTAACATCATTTGTACTTGTCATGACCCTAGGTTCCTCTACCTCCTCTGTGTCATTTGTGCATTGGGATATGCCTCGTGGCTCATATTGCCATCCTATGGGGCCCGTTATAGGCTTGACACTGATGTAATGATGCATGGCCTCATTGTTATCCCCGGGAACTGTGTACAGTCTGGTATTGGTATTATGCTTGATACCTTATCACTCCACTTATCCTGTATCCCCAGATCTGACTCTGAGCTTTAATCAGGTTCCCCAGGGTCCCTTTATTAATGTTTTCTTCTTCCTTTCCAGCCAGGGCCTTGTATTTTTTGGCAGCCTTTTGTGTCTCATGTCTCCCAAAATCTTGTGGGATTTCAGACGACATGTGCCGACCTGTTTGGAGAGAGCAGATGCTCTCTCTTTCCATTTCCCGGGAGGCTGGCTTTCTGACGGAATCAGACACCACCTATCATATTCAGCTTACCTGCATTTGTGGTGAAGTCACATTATGACATTCTTCCTCTCAATCTCGCCAGACAGCTGTAACACTGGAAACCTGCAAAGAAGGACAAAACAAGTAGGAATCTCTCAACAAAAGAGGTCATTGCACTAACTATTTGAAGGTCTAAAAGAAAGAAGGAAAGACATTACTTGATAGATGCTCATTCTCTCTCACGGACAAAAACCAGTATCGTTTGGAGTTGTAAAGACGTGTACCTGCATTGCCAGTGATAGAGGTACATTGTGCAATGGATTTTGGACAATTTATGTCACAGTTATTCCCTGATGAACTTGATTGGGTCACAACTAGTGACAGAGATTACTTTATTTAGCCTGGACATTGCGCACAAGAGTGCCCGCAACTTCTTGGCCCAGAATAGGAGCAAGATAACTCCCCAAGGGTAATATTGTGCCACTGGACAATATACACATTCGATGTTGTAATAGAGTGCATCTTGCGTAAATAGGGCACCATTGTATTATGTAATTGTTAAGGGTGTCTGATGACCATGATACATGTTGTAGTAATGCCTTCTTTGTTGCTTATTTAGTGCAGATTTACACATCTCCTCATGGAGATGGAATCCAAGGTCCATGAAGTGCCAGTAGAGCAGACAAGAGACTTCCCTTGACAACCCTGAAGTTAGGGGTCTTCATCTATATTATTTTGTCCCAACTCGCTTCCCTTATTGGGCACTGCTTGATATGATGTTTCCATATTCTTGATCAGATGCCGAACTAGGAGTGAGTGGAGGTCCAGCATCGTCTCTGCAGACAAGTACTCCGCTTTGATGAAATGGACCATTGTGACCTGATAAATGCCCAGGCCTTATTAGAAGAATCCCCTAGCGGTTTAGGTTTGGCTAGAGGGTAGCCGATAGGCAGAGTGAAGTTCCGTTCCTGTGTCAGGAAAATCAGATGCTCTGAAATAAGTTCTTTGTCGTTCTTCTACGTTATCAGACTTTGGGGCTATGCCCAAGGAAACACACCCGGTTTTACAACCCTCACATTTTGGGGAGTCAGACCAGAATGCTAGCAGCCACGCAGTTGCATGGAACAGTGAATCTAGTAAATATTGCTGTGACAAATCCTATGCTTCTTAATTTTTGGGGGGACAGTGCTAAATTTGCTGCATTTTGGAGTCAATGTCAATTGAAATTCTTATGTTAGCTCAGGACTTTTCTTTTCTTTCAGACACCGCTAAAATTGTCATATATTTTCCTATCTGGGTCGCAATGCTGCCAACTGGTCAATTCCTCTCATAGAGAACAATGACCCATTATGGAATGACTTTCTAAGGTTCAAGATCAGGTCTGAGCTCCCATCAAGATTGATAAAGTATCAAACCATTCCTCTAACTCTGGTATGTGAGACTGAACAAACAGAGTTCTTGACATTTGACTTAATAGACATCCCCCACATTTGGGGCTATCTTGAGGGCGCCCTGGCTACAACTCCATCACCCTCTCATTCATTAGTCCTTACGTTTGGTAACTTTAGGGTCACAACATTTTCAGTCCAAATTTTATGCAACTGGTCAAGACCTGATGCTGACCTTGACTTGTGCTGCAGTGGAACAAGGACCAGAAACTACTCTCCCGATTGAGTACTGTGATTTTAGGATGTATCTGATGAGGAAATAGCCACGTAGTTATCTCCTTGCAGTGAGTTTATTGCCGAATATATTTGATTCCAGAAGCAGTCCTCCTATGCAGTTGCATTTATGTGATATCTGAGCCAGAGACCAAACATCTGAAGCAATACGTAGATGCACTGCTCGAATTGGGGTTTATTCGACATTCCTCCTCTCCCGCCTCCTCCCCACAATTTTTTGTTCCAAGGAAAAATGGGGAGATACATGCATGTATTGTTTACAGAGCACTCAACAAAGTAACAGTAAAAAAGCAATATTCATTGTCACCACACTTGAGGGGGCACCTACCTGCTCTCCATGGCTGCTGTTCCTTCGCTGGGTCCCTCACCCTCCCTCCCGCCGCCGCGGCATTACATCCTGCGACCTCTGTGCGGAGGGGGGACTACAACCCCCAGAGCCCTTTGCGGCGGAAGCCGCACTGACGTTTCCGCGCCCGGAGGCGCTTGAAAAAGAGAGGACAGCCCCGGTGGAGCGGGCGCTGTCACCACACTTGAGGGGGCACCTACCTGCTCTCCACTGCTGCTGTTCCTTTGCTGGGTCCCTCAACCTCTTTCCCGCCGCCGCGGCATTACATCCCGCAACCTCTGTGCGGAAGGGGGACTACAACCCCCAGAGCCCTTTGCGGCGGAAGCCGCCACTGACGTTTCCGTGCCCGGAGGCGCTTGAAAAAGAGAGGACAGCCCCGGTGGAGCGGGCGCTGTCACCACACTTGAGGGGGCACCTACCTGCTCTCCACGGCTGCTGTTCCTTCGCTGGGTCCCTCACCCTCCCTCCCGCCGCGGCGGCATTACATCCCGCGACCACTGTGCGGAGGGGTGACTACAACCCCCAGAGCCCTTTGCGGCGGAAGACACCACTGACGTTTCCTCGCCAGGAGGCGCTTGAAAAAGAGAGGACAGCCCCAGTGGAGCGGGCTCAGTCACCACACTTGAGGGGGCACCTACCTGCTCTCCACGGCTGCTGTTCCTTTGCTGGGTCCCTCACCCTCCTTCCCACCTCTGCGGAATTACATCCCGCGACCGCTGTGCGGAGGGGGGACTACAACCCCCAGAGCCCTTTGCGGCAGAAGCCGCCACTGACGTTTCCGCTCCTGGAGGCGCTTGAAAAAGTGAGGACAGCCCCCGCGTCACGGGAGCGCGCGGGCTGAACCGGGCTAAGCCCGGGCAAAGGGCGGGCCGTCTGTGGCTGTCCTAGGCAGACCGAGGCAGGGCAGGGCCCCCCTCCTTTTGAGTGACTTGGACACATTAAGGTACTGTGAACACCTCATGGGTGTATACCTCATTACTGGTCCTTCCTCGTGAGTGCATCATTAGTCTCCTCTGTATTAAAACATCGTCATAGCAGCATGGGGAAGAGAAAGGCTAAGGAGGGGGTGGGAGTCGCTGTTACTACAGTAAAAAAAGGAAAAAGTCTAAGAAAGCATCACATGCTGCTGTCAATTGTGTAATGTCAAGTATTGAAAACAGTGTTGCAGACTGTGAAAATATTATAGTGACCGCTACTACCTCAAGTAATGTGGATAAAGCTGACCCCGTGGTGGAAAGTTTATTGCTTAGAAAGAGTAAAGTTATCCCAGCTATTTTCACTAAAAATGAAAAATCTAAGTCTTTATTGGATAATACTCACACTGATTCCCCTAACCCCATAGAGGTAAATGTCATCGAGGCACATAAAGGGGGTAAATGTTAATGCTATCATAGAAATGCCAAATGAGAATCCAGACAGGTCCCTGTGCTGTATAGAAAAGGAAGTGGATATTACTTGTAGCAATCGATTTGCGGTGCTGGAAGGGGAGTCAAGGGAAATAGGTGAGGTCTTAATGCAAAGGTTGGGGGACGATATGAAGGATAGGAATAGCCCAGATGGCTGCCCTAGATGCTCGAACTTTAATCATAGGCTATGGGGAAAGTAAAAGGCCTGGAAAGGGATATAGCCCAAATTAAGGAAATGATGGCGGACCTTATAAAATGGAAGGCTTCACAAAAAGAAATCTCCCCACACCCAGTGCTAGTTCCTAAGCCTGTTAAATCTCCCATTCCACGATTGACTCCAATATCCAAGATTGTAGAGGTGACATCATCTAATCACATACCACAAACTGCTCCATTGTCAGCTGGCAAAATCGCAGGGGATTTACGCATTATGCACCCAGCACAATCACCCCTTGCTAAAACCATAGATAGGAACAACACCTCAAGCCGAAACCCCATAGCAGCAAAACAGAAAGATCTAACATTACAACGTAGGGAGCTGCAGGGGCACGCCACTCACTATGGAGATAGGGATAGACTATCCTCTGGGAGCAGAGTGACAAAATTCCCCAGGGGCACTGTCTACATGACTGGGGTTACTAAGCGGGAAGTTACCAGTAACTATGAGAATAGTGATTCTCTACGCAACAAGGCCGTTCATTGGCTTCGCCACGTTAGAGGGTGCAGGTCAGTCATTAGGGAGGACATGATCAATATTAAGAGACTCTCCATGCCTGGATCTGCAACAGATTGTATTGAGATCGTGTTTGGTAATCAAAGAATTGCTGAGAATTTAGTAGCCTTGGAGTTTAGGACTTGCCCCCCCAGGAATTGCAATATTCAAATTAGATCAACGCCACTATGGTATAATTGTGGGCACAGAGATGAATCTGGCCTTGATCTTACAGATTGACTATCAATGGCCAATTGTTTAAACAATACAACTCAAAAACATGATATACAAAGCCCTGAGCATCAGATTAACTGCTCTGCAAATATTGTAGACAAGGAGGGCAGGGCTACTGATGCTGAGGCTATGCCATATGGGGATGGAAGTCCTAATGAAGTGCCCCCTGTTGGTGGGCATTTAACTACAGCCACAGGAGGAATAGCTTCAGATATAACCATCAGCAACTCTAATTCAAACACAAAAACAATTAAATTGATTTCTTGGAATATAGCGGGCCTCCAGAAAAATATGCTAAATCCTGAATGGAGTGAATTTATAGACACGTTTGATATATGCATGTTTCAAGAAACGTGGAACATATCCCCCCAATATAAATGTGGATATTCTACCCACTTTATTCCGGCTGTTAGTATAGGGAGAGGTCGACCTTCGGGGGGTTTACATGTCTGGATTAAAGTAGCGCTTAACCTGGTGGTTATTGTTCATTTTTTGCCATCACAGGATATACTGTATATCTCTGTTAAGGGCAACCATTCCATAAACTCCTTCGAGCGGTTTAATGTGTATGCCCGAGGGTCCCCAGGAGGCCAAACCTCACCTACTATAGCCTTACTTGAGGGAGCGCTGACAGACATTCCTTCACAGTCCAGTGTCATCATAGGGGGTGATTTTAATTGTACCTACGAACCCCTAAGTGTTGATGATATTGTGGACATGAATGAAGATGATTGTAAAAAATCTATCCCGCCTCTGACCCTAGCCCCAATCAAAAAGTGGATTCCAAGAGCGATCCAATGAAACGCCTTGACAACAGAATATAATTTACGTGCCCTCAATGGTAGGACAAATTCGGATCCTAATGGTGCCAACACCTATAATAAACTTAGCTGCCCTTCCAGAATTGATTATATTCTGCTTGACATTGGATCTTGGAGTAGACTAATTGATATGGAAATTATATAGTCGCAGGATAGTGATCACAACCCGCTTTGTATGGAAATACAATGGGGGCTGGAGAGGGAATCGGCGGATGTTCCATTAATGATAACAAAAGATCTAGTCCCATCCAACTGCAATCGCAGGCTTAAATGGAACAGGGCGTCGTGTCAGGAAGACAGTCTATTGTGTATTAAAGACCTGGTGGAACTAGAAACCAGGGAACTTGTATCTAAAATCTGTGCCCAGCAAGTCAATCCAAATTTCAGCCTTAGAGACTCTTATTATACCCTAATGAAGAAAATTGGCTCCTTTTTCACCATAAAAAATAAAGGGGGATTAAAATATAAGAAACCAGTAAAAGCCAGTACTTTATGGTACACGGTACAATGTAGGGAAAAGAGAAGGGCCATACCAAATGCTATTTGGAAAAAGGATACCACAGCTGTTCGGTTGGCTAGAAGGGAATACAATCTGTGTATCAAGAGAGCCAAGAGGGAATGGGAGGAGGAATATTGGCAGGAACTTAGGGTCGTAGCCAGCTCAAAAAACACAACTCTGTTTTGGAACCTGATAAACAAATTAGACAGAGTAGGTACGGAGCCCCTCGCCAACCACATAACTGAACAGCAATGGCACTCACACTTCACAAATTTGTATTGTGGTGAAGATGAGGCAGGCCCATTTGGTAGGGCACAAGTTAATCATAGTAATGAGGGGTCTGCACCCGTAGAACCATTTACAACCCGGGAAGTTCATGACGCTATTAGGAACATAATCCCCGCAAAAGCGTCAGGCCCGGATGGGCTACCGAGTGATTTATATATATATGATCCCAAGTTATGGTCGGATTTTATTGCCCCCCTCATGAATCTAATTCTCAACGGTCATTCTGTACCCGACTCCTGGAAGGGTGCGGAAGTAGTCACCATACACAAGAAAGGTGACAGGGAGGACCCTGCCAACTACAGACCGATTAGTTCAATCAATGCTATGCAAAAAGTAGTTGGCAGGGTCATTGTAAATAGAATGGATATATGGTTAGAGGAGGGGAATATACTATCCCACTTCCAGGCGGGGTTTCGTAAAAATGTGGGTACAATGGACCAGGTTTTTAAGTTCTGGGCAATATACTGGAAAACAGTAACTATTATGAAGGGCAATCTCTATTTGGCCTTTATAGACCTTAAAAGTGCATTCGACTTGGTTCCTCGTGACAAACTCTGGAGGGTGTTGCAGGACATGGGGTTCCCTGGTTACCTCCTGGAGATGATAGTCAAACTCCATGAGGTCAGCTATGCCAGGATTAGATGGGGGAGACAGGGTCAGCTAACAGGGAGGGTGTCTGTAAACAGGGGGGTTCGCCAGGGCTGTGTGATGGCCCGACATTGTTCTCCCTCTTTATTAATGGGGTGGCAGACCATTTGAGGGAGTGCAATGCCGATGCCCCAGTCTTGGCAGGGGAGAAAACACCAACTCTCCTCTTTGCGGATGACACCCTCCTGTTGGCCAAAACCCCATCTGGACTACAAAAATTACTGGATAGATTCAGTTTGTTCTGCCACGAACGTGGGTTGACTATTAAAACGACTAAAACCAAGCTGATGGTTTTGCCCCGCTCCAAAAAATCTAAGAAAATTAACATCACTCTTAATGGGTCATCTCTTGAGGTGGCTGAGGATTTTGACTACCTGGGGATCAGAATTAATAGCAGAATGAAGTGGGATTCCCATGTGGCTAAGATGCTGCTAAACCTCAAGAGAGTCTCAGGTGCTATTCTAAGGAGCCAGCGGAAGTCAGTGAGTAGACCAATCGCCCCGGCTCTTGCTGTCTATGAGGGGAGGGCGCTGCCCTCTGCGACCTATGGGGCGGAACTGTGGGGATGTGAAAATGTCCCAGAATTGGTAAGAGCAGAGAATAAATTTATAAGGGACTTAGTTTCCCTCCCTACCTCAACTCCGCTTAAACCCCTTTTCCATGACATGGGCAAACGTTATATCCTTGATATAGTTAATCTTCGCCCCCTGCTGTTTTGGGTGCGCCTGAGGAGGACCCCAGAACTAGCAAACTATGCTTTGGTTATGGATGAACTTATTGCTTTGAATTGTGTGAATAAAATACAGTGGGTAAATAAACTGAGACAAATGGTTATAAAATTGGGATTGGCTGAATTTTGGATCTCTCAGAAGCCCCCGCCTAAACAAGTAATTAAGAAAATCTATTGGGATTGGGTAGACGCGATGGAGCAGAAGAACCAGAAATGGGGATCACTGACCATCCAGTTCTTAGATCATAAGCCTACTAGGAAGTTGGAACCGTTTTTGGACTTCATTAGAATACCACGAGATAAATCGGTTTTCCTAAAAATGAGGTATGGGATATTACCCCTCAACAAATTTACAGAAAGATGGAAAGGATCAAGGGCCTTAAATAGTACTTGCCCTTGTTGCCCGTGTAAATCAGAATCGTTACCCATTTCTTGTTTGGCTGTATGGCTTATAAGAGGGCTAGGCTCAGATGGCTGAAACCAGTGTGTATTGAGCTGGGGGTCAGAGATTTCCGGGTTGCCCTACGTATCTTTACAACTGATACAACATCCCTTCTTACGGTATGTGGAGTGGCAACATTTTTATCATGCGCCTGGCTTATCCGCACTAGGATGTTAAATGCTAACAAAGTATAGATTTTATATATACTGTTATTAATTCATATCTATTTTTATACTGTTGTACTTTAGTATTGTCATCAAATTCTTTTTTTAGTTGTAAATAATATTTTATTGTCTTTTATTGTATGAATTACACATTCTTATTAATATGCTTTTATGATATGACAATATCGAAAAAGTATTACAACAACAATATTCATTACGCCTAATTCCTGTATCATAAGAGCAAATACGGAATTCCATGACCTACACAAAACTGGAACTGCAAGGGGCTTACCACCTTATCAGGGTAAAGGAAGGTAACAAACAGAAGACAGCCTTCCAGACAAAATTGTGTCTGTTTGGATACACTGCCCATCAACCTTTGCAATACCCCTGCAGCATTTCAGTTCTTTATTAATAAAGTGATATGTGATTTATGGGATATTTGTGTCACTGTATACATAGATGACAGACCCATCTATTGTCCAAACTTGACAGAACATGTTGGTTAAGTTAGGGTAGTGTTACAAAGACGCTAAGACTATAACCTCTTTCCCAAATTGGAAAAGTGTACATTGAACACCCAACCAGTGGAATTCCTAGGGTATATCCTTTCTCCAGAATGAATAACCATGAGTGAGAAAAAGGTCAATGCTTTCCTGGAATAGCCAGCACCCACCAATATTAAAGAGGTGCAATACTTCCTGGAAGTTGTGATCCTCTACAGGAGGTTTATTGCACATTTTTCTAATTTTGTCAGCCCTATGACCAAATTACTGAGAAAAAAGGTCCCCTTTTCCTGGTCTAAGGAAGCAAAGATGGCCTTCTGCTAACTGAAAGTAAGGTTTCCTTCTGCCCCAGAACAATGGCATGCTGACCCCACACATCCTTATTTTTTTGAGGTAGATGCCTCGTAAGAGGTTTGAGGAATCCGATGAGGCCTTCTGCTTACTGAAAGAAAAGTTCACTTCTGCCCCAGAACTACACCATCCTTACCCCACACAGCCTCAGTTTGTTGAGGCAGGTGCCTTGTAAATGACAGTTGGGGGAATCCTTTCACAACAGATTAGGAACACAGGAAACATGCATCCAATTGCTTTCTCTCATAAATATTACTACCCGCAGAACAAAATTATACAGTTGCCGAGTGAGAATTGCTCCCATTAAATTAAGTTTTCAAGAATGGCGACATTACTTGCTTGATCCACTCTCACAGCAACAATATATACAGACCACAAGAATCCCCAATTATTCAAGTCCTTGAAGGTCCTGACAGCAAGGCAGATATGGTGGCTACTGTTTTTTAGTGAATTCAATTCCATTATCACTTATCGCCCCGAGACTAAGGCTGACATGCTTTTACGGTGTGGTCACAATTTATAGTATACAGTACAAGCACGACCACAGAACATCATAGCTGATCAGGTGTTCGGAGTATGCACCAAATCCATTTTTTAGACAAAGTAAGGCAAATCACCTGCCAGATGACCATGAATAAAATAATAAATGTGTAGCAGATAAAGAGAATCAGGTGCAAGATGGACTCCCCTATCATGGTAATACTCTGTTTATACCTGATTTGGGCCTTAGGCAAGAAGTCTTGAACTGGTGACATAGTACATTTCTCTCAGGGCGTCCTGGAATACAAAATTGTAAAAGATGGTTCTGGTCGCCTAATCAATCCAAGGATGTGCACGACTATGCCCGAGCCTGCCCCATTTGTGCTCAGAACAAACCTCTCCTCTCTGCACCATTGGGACTACTTCAACAGTTACCTGCACCCCCATTTCCTTGGCATACCATCAGCATGGATTTAATCACCAATGTATTCAACTCCAACGGACCCAAAACAATATGGGTAACTGTGGATCTGTTTTCCAAATGGCACACTGTGTCCATCTAAAACAAATTCCAACTGCTAAGACACGGTTCTGGCACAGTCTGTGTACCTCCTTGGACATTGATGTCCAATTATCGTCTGCCTATCACCCACAAACTGATGAGCAGACTGAGCCGGTAAATCCTTTATTGAAACAGATACAGTGTTATTTGCTAACCCCTCAGAAAGGGAAACACTGCCACCACCAGTGGAGTTTGCTTATAATAACACAGATCACCCAGCCACAGGAGTATCACTTTTCTATTGTTTAACAAGTAAAAATCCACACGTTTCCTGAAGACACTTTAGGAATTGAGAATTCCATACCTTCCTTGCAGATCTTTCTGGAGCAATTATCACAGTTCCAAAGCATTGTGCAAGCACAACTGTAACAATCAAAAAGGGACATGGGAAAATATGCCAATAAACATTGCTAGAAGCAACCTGAGTATCATATTGGAGTACAGGTGTGGCTACCCACTAAGCACTTTAGACTGAAAGGCGCACAGAAAATAAAACCTTGTTATTTAGGCCTCTTTCAAGTGATCATTCCTGTGTCAGTGAAAGTACAAATACTAGATTGTCGCCCAATTCCTCTTGTTTTTCATGTCTCTCTGTTACAGCCCTATTGTGCCCAAACTCGTGCCATGTGACCAACCCCTCCGATAAGAGTCGATGATCTCTTGGAATTTGAGATACAAAGGATTATTGATGCCAAGAAAATTAAAGGATGTTTGTTTGATCTAATAGATTAGAAAGGGAATGGACCAGACCATTAATCCTGGGAGCCTGCTGTCAATATCCATGCCCTCTGTCTATTGCTCCTTGTCCATGCCTGCCATCCCATCAAATCCTGCCATTTGTGACATTCTTTGCAGAGGGACAAGTCGTGGCCCTGGGTTCCTTTACCTTCCCCTTGTGTCATCAGTGTATTGAGATACACCTTGTGGGCACATATTGCCATCCCCCGGGGCCCGCATTAAGCTTGACACTGATGTAAAGATGATTGGCCTCATTGATATCCCCCAGGACCAGTATGCAGTCTGATATTGGTATTGTGTGTGAAAACTTATCACTCCACTTGTCCGGTATCCCCCAGGAACGGCTCCTATCTTTAATCATTTTCCCCAGGTGCCATTTACTGATGTTCTCACCAGCCTTTTCCCCAAACTCTGTATTCATTGGCAGTCTCTTATGCCTCTTGTCACCCGAAATCTCATGGGTGATGGATTACATGTCTCTGCGTCCATCTTGGTTTTTAGAGCGGTATAAATACAGTGCTGAAACCACAGGGCAGTCCTGTGCTCCACAGCTTGTTTGGGAGAAAGGAAATCTCCCTGTTTTTCCGCTCCCTTGGAGGTCGGCACTCTGCACATAATCAGAACCCACCCATAGGATCCCACTTACCTGCAATCGTGGTGAAGTCCCTTGGTAACATTCTTCCTCTCGAGATCACTGGACTGTCGCAACACTGGAAACCTGAGGACAAGGACAAAACAAGTAGGAAAGGTAGAACCATTAAAAAAAGAGAGTAGTACACTAACTATCTAAAGGTATAAAAGAAAGAAAGACATTACGTAATATGTGCTTAGTTATTCTCTCATGGACAAAAAATTGTACCGTTTGCAGAAGTGAAGGCTTGCACATGCATTGACATTGACGGCGATGGATTGTACAATGGATTTTGGGGAGGTTTTGCCTTATGCATTCCCTGTTGAACTTGTTTGGGCCCAGTGGTGGCCGGCACAGGTATGAGTGGTAGGTGGGGGTGGGGTGGGAGTTCAGGGAAGTCGACATACGACGAGATGAGTTCAATTGATTTAAAAAAAATAAACCCACTTACCTTGCGCTCACCCTCATTGCCGGGTCAACAATGCGGCAAGCGTAAAGTAAGTGTTTTAAAATAAATGTAATTCAATTTATCCATTCGTATGTCGACCTCCCCAACCCCCACACCGCCCCGCCCCACTTCCCTCTGCCCTTACCTGTGCTGGCCGCAACTGGTTGGGTCACATCTGGTGACAGAGATTACTTTATTTGAAGTGGATATTGTACACAAGGTTGCCCTCAACTTCTTGTCCCAGTGTAGTAGCAAGATAACTTCCCGGGGCAATATTGTGCAATTGTACAATATAGGAATTCTATGCTGTAATAGAGTGTATCTTGTGTAATTAGGTTGCCATTGTGTTATGAATATATTATGAGTGTATGGTGACCATAATACATGTTATAGTTATGCATTCTTTATTGCTTGTTTAGTGCAGATTTACGCATCTCCTCACAGAGAAGCTATTCAAGGCCCATGGAGATCCAGCAGAGCATACAAGATTGTTCTGCTGATGACCCCTTAGCAGATGCAGGTCTCCATCTTTTTTATTTTGTCCCAACCCCCTTCCCTTCTGGGGCACAGACTGATTTGAACTTTCTGTTTCCTCGATCGGACATTGCACTAGGGGTGAGTGGAGGTCCATCATTGTCTCCGGTGACAACTACTTCAGGTGAGTCACGTGACTGTACTATAGTTATTCTCTCCAGTGCAAATTCCCATACGTAGGTGACCGCAGAAGGATCTGCTTTGCATCCAGTGCACATGCTACACAATGCAGTCTGGTGTAAATGACCACAAGCCCCCCTCGTTTGTGTCTGGTACATGGGCGTCCGCAGGGGAGGGCAAGGGGGGGCACTTGCCCCCCCCTGGAACACCGGTCCGTCACTATTGACAGCCCCCACAGTGGTGTTTGTCTGCAGGGCCGTCAATTTTAAAAGCGTGAGAAAGCGCTTGCAATGAAGGTCCTGCTGATGGGCAAGAGAGAAGGTCCAGGCCTGGCTGCTCCCACAGCTTGAAGCAGAGGCGCACCTAGAGTCAAATTTCGGGGGGGGGCACATTTTTCAAGCTAAGGAAGAGTGGAGCTGCAGCCAGGGGCCCTAGGAAGGGGTGAAAACCATCAAAGCCTCATTAACGCCAGCACCGAATTACACAATTCGCCCAGAGATGCAATGGGTGTGTCTGCCTGTTTTTTGCTAGATCAATTGGAAAGTCCTTCTGTGCACTCGTGATTTATTCGTACTCAAGCTATATTCCTTTCTTTTGTTGGTGCTACTACATCCTGGTACCTACTCTTTAGGTGCCCTTTCGTATACCCTATCGTGTGTGGTGCAGACACTTCTGTTCCGATGGATGTGTGCACTTTTCAGCGAACATTAAAGTTTCATCAATTTCTTTTCCATGGTAATAATCAGTTTTAATTCATATTTTGGTTTTCATTGTTAACTGTTGTTATACGTTTTTTATTATATCCATTATTTCTAAACTAAAATAAAATAATGGATATATTACAAAACAGTTAACAATGGAAACCAAAATATGAATTAAAATATTTTGTTGACAACTGAAAAAGAGTTAAAACTGAACAGAAGTGTCTGCACCACACACGATATGCCTGTTTGCACCATAAGCACTAGTATTACAGAAGGGTCTGCATATGAGATGGATTAAAGAGTTTACGCCTTGAGCTCCAAAGGGGCAGTCCCTCATGTTCATTGAGGTTTCGAGTGTAGCCCCTGGACCACTGTCTGTACTCACTGTCGCCTGACATGATTCACGAAGGGAAAGCTGTCCCACTGTCCCAACTTTTCTTTTCTGAATCATGTACCAACCAACTGCAGCTCAGTGTTGGTATCAGATCAACGGTTTGCGACTGCCATTGCGTTTGAAAACCATTGATATATGTCATTGTAAATTGCAATTTGAAGATAGCACCCTTTCCACTGCCCCTCCAAATTCCAATATGAAGTAAGATGCAGAACCCCTTTTGTCAATCATGAAGGTTATACACAACTCTAAAAAGGGGTTTTGCAGTAGCAACCACTGTGATGCTGCAAATTGTAATCTTTATGACCACAACATCCTTTTGTATTTGAGGGCCCTAGTTATGTGCTGTGAAAGGAATGACGTTACAAATGAGTAGTGGATTTAATGCTCTGGAAATGCTAGGATCTCCAATCTACCTCGCTACCTCTCTCTCTCTACCTCGCTCTTTACCTCTCTACCTCTCTCTCTCTACCTCTCTCTCTACGTCTCTCTCTTTATGTCTCTCTTTACCTCTACCTCTCTCTCTACACCTCTCTACCTCTCGCTATCTCTCTCTCTCTCTCTCTCTCTCTCTCTACCTCTCTCTCTACCTCTCTCTTTACCTCTCTCTACCTCTCCCTCTCTCTCTCTCTCTCTCTCCCTCTCTACCTCTCTCTCTACCTCTCTCTCTACCTCTCTCTCTCTACCTCTCTCTCCCCACCTCTCTCTCTCTCTACCTCTCTACCACTACCTCTCTACCTCTACCTCTCTCTCTACCTCTCTCTCTCTACCTCTCTCTCTACCTCTCTCTCTCTACCTCTCTCTCTCTACCTCTCTCTCTACGTCTCTCTCTCTGTCTCTCTTTACCTCTACCTCTACCTACCTCTCTACACCTCTCTCTACACCTCTCTACCTCTCGCTATCTCTCTCTCTCTCTCTCTCTACCTCTGTCTCTCTCTACCTCTCTCTCTCCCTCTCACTCTCCCTCTCTCTCTCCACCTCTCTCTCTCTCTACCTCTCTACCTCTACCTCTCTCTCTACCTCTCTCTCTCTACCCCTCTCTCTTCCTCTCCCTCTCTACCTCTCTCTCTCTCTACCTCTCTCTCTACCTCTCTCTCTCTCCCTCTATACCTCTCCCTCTACCACTCTCTCTCTACCTCTCTACCTCTACCTCTCTCCCTCTCCCCCTCTACCTCTCTCTCTCTCTCTCCCTACCTCTACCTCTCTACCTCTATCTCTCTCTACCTCTCTCTACCTCTATTACTTTACCTCTCTCTCTACCTCTCTCTCTTTCTCTACCTCTCTCTCTCTCTCTCTCTACCACTCTCTCTCTCTCTCGCTCTACCTGTACGTCTCTCTCTACCTTTACCTCTCTACCTCTCTCTACCTCTCTCTCTACCTCTATTACTCTACCTCTCTCTCTCTCTCTCTCTCTCTACCACTCTCTCTCGCTCTACCTGTACATCTCTCTCTACCTCTCTCTCTCTCTACTGCTCTCTCTCTCTCTCTACCTCTCTCTCTACCTCTCTCTCTCTACCCCTCTTTCTCTCTCTACCTCTACCTCTCTCTCTACCTCTCTAGCCCTCTCTCTCTCTCCCTACCTCTACCTCTACCTCTCTCTCTCTACCTCTCTCTCTACCTCTCTCTACCTCTCACTCTACCCCTCTCTACCCCTCTCTACCTCTCTCTCTACCTCTCTCTCTACCTCTCTCCCTTCCTCTCGCTCTCTCTACCTCTCTCTCTCTACCTCTCTCTCTACCTCTCTCTCTACCTCTTTATCTCTTTACCTCTCTCACCCTCTCTACCTCTCCCACTCTCTCTCTATCTCTACCTCTCTACCGCTACCTCTCTCTCCCTCTCCCCCTCTACCTCTCTCTCTCCCTCTCTCTCTCTCTCTCTCTCTCTCTCTACCTCTCCCTCTATCTCTATACCTCTCTCTCTACCTTTACACCTCTACCTCTCTCTCTACCTCTCCCTCTCTCCCTACCTCTACCTCTACCTCTTTCTACCTCTCTGCCTCTCTCTCTACCTCTCTCTCTCTCTCTACCTCTCTCTCTCTCTCTACTCCTCCCTCTCTACCTCTCTCTCTCTCTACCTCTACCTCTCTCCCTCTCCCCCTCTACCTCTCTCTCTCTCTCTCCCTACCTCTACCTCTCTACCTCTCTCTCTCTCTACCTCTCTCTCTACCTCTATTACTCTACCTCTCTCTCTCTCTACCTCTCTCTCTCTCTCTCTCTCTCTACCACTCTCTCTCGCTCTACCTGTACGTCTCTCTCTACCTCTCTCTCTCTCTCTACTGCTCTCTCTCTCTCTCTCTCTCTCTCTCTACCTCTCTCTCTACCTCCCTCTCTCTCTACCCCTCTTTCTCTCTCTACCTCTACCTCTCTCTCTACCTCTCTACCTCTCTCTCTCTCTCCCTACCTCTACCTCTACCTCTCTCTCTCTCTCTACCTCTCTCTCTACCTCTCTCTACCTCTCACTCTACCCCTCTCTACCTCTCTCTACCTCTCTCTCTACCTCTCTCCCTTCCTCTCTCTCTCTCTCTACCTCTCTCTCTCTACCTCTCTCTCTACCTCTCTCTCTACCTCTTTATCTCTTTACCTCTCTCACCCTCTCTACCTCTCCCACTCGCTCTCTACCTCTACCTCTCTACCTCTACCTCTCTCTCTCCCTCTCTCCCTCTGCCTCTCTCTCTCTCTCTCTCTCTCTCTCTCTCTACCTCTCTCTCTCTACCTCTCCCTCTATCTCTATACCTCTCTCTCTACCTTTACACCTCTACCTCTCTCTCTACCTCTCCCTCTCTCCCTACCTCTACCTCTTTCTACCTCTTTCTACCTCTCTACCTCTCTCTCTCTACCCTCTCTCTCTACCCCTCTCTCTACTTCTCTCTACCTCTGTCTCTCTACCTCTCTCCACCTCTCTCTCTCTACCTCTCTCTACCTCTCTACACCTGTCTACCTCTCAACCAGTTGAATTCCGGGAAGCCCAAACCATCAGTATTTCAAATCTGCGCATGAAACGTGGGTAGGATGAGCCGTGCAGCTCAGAAAGGGATGTTCTTTTTACATGATTTGTATTTAATAGAATTGGGAAGCAGGAGAGCAGTCTCACAGTTGAGATAGGGATTCACATACACTGGTGACAGCTTTTGAATTGGCTTTAAAACCATTCAAAGATGGCTGCAGCATCTACGAGGGATGTGGTGGACTAAGTGGCAGCCGGAGCCATATAGCACTGCTTGTCATTTAAAAAAAAACCAGCATTGACATAGCCAATAGGTCTTCCCTTTGGGACCTTATAAGTGTTTAGTTGTCTAGTACAATATCCTTGGTGCAACAACTTCAAGTGTTGCATGGCTAAACACTTATAAGGTCCCAAAGGCGAGACCTATTGGCTATGCCAATGCTTGTTTGTTTTTTCCTCTGTTTCATTGTGGTTGCCAGGTAATCTGCTGTGAAGCCTCACGTGATTTTTCTCCCACCCCATGGGTTTCTTTGTTTATTTAAGCTCTTTGTCTTATTAGATTTTTTAATTTGTTTATTTAATACTTGTGCCCAATCATGTCGGAGGATGGTGATGAAGTAAAAATGTTGCCCCCCCTGGAAAAATTTCTGCGGACGCCCATGGAAGTAAAAATGTTGCCCCCCCTGGAAAAATTTCTGCGGACGCCCATGGTCTGGTATCAATTCACATTAGGTTTTAAAGCCAAGCCAGGTCATACTATATTAGTTGATCAGGATTTGTGTCAAATCCTAGGGATTTGTACACTACTACACACCAGATATGTTCCTTCTGCATATATAACCGGGGGTTGACCCTTCAAAATGAAAATATTTTTGTAACTGCATTGAGGTCATCATAGCGTTGAGCATTGGAAAGTCCATCAAAGCTGTCGCTTGTGTGGCTTTCCACAACTTTATGCCTATTTACGTAATGCATGCAATTCAGCAAACTTTCAGTAAATCTTGGCCAGAGAATTTCTTTCTACTTTCCTAATCCCATTCAGCATAAATGAACTGTTTTTTTTTTATTTAAACCACAGACTGTATAGTTCTAGTCTAAGCTATCAACTTGTAGCTCTCGGTAAGCAATTTTCTCTTTGAAATAGAGTATACATATTTCCCATGCCATTCTGTATTAAACTACATAACTGAAAGTATAACATTAATTAGAAGTTTCTGATTTGAAACACAAATCATGACATTTCGGAGTTTTATGAAAAATATTGAAACATATGCCCTAAAGTCTCTATGTTAATGAGGTCCCCACGCATCGTTAATTCTCTCAGTAGATGCATTTTATTTGATTTAATAAGCATTTTGCAAGTGTCAGATGATCACCTATAACATTCTTAAAGAACAGCAACGTTTGTATAGGTGTCCCTTTGTATGGTATCACAAATGCATTATAACAAGTATTTTATTGTAAAGGTATCACAAATGTATTACAACAAGTAATCTATTTTAAATGTATTACAAATGTTTGATGCTTTACTCTATATCATCTCTGGATAACGAGACATCTCAGAGGACTGCCTCCTCTTAGACTAGGAGGTATCTCATTAGCATATATTTTGCACCTTATCAGCATATAATACATCCATAGCACTGCATCCGTGGGTTAATGTATGTACAATTGTAAAACAAGAATATTGATGCATAAACATTATGTGAGCAACTAACGTTAAAGTTGCCAAAATACTTTCATTCAGAATGTGACATAAATTACCATAGTACCATTTTTATCAACTACTCGTTTTTCTTATATTGAAAAAACTGTTTATTAAATGTACACGCTGGCCACTGTTAATAATCTATATGATACGCATATCTTCCTGTGCGTAATTACTTCGTGTAATGAGAAACCTTTTTTAGAGTTTTAATTATTGCCTTTTATGCCCAAGGTAATTATCAGCGCACAGCTTTAACAATTGAAAAGGGGTGCAAGTACACTGCATCCTTTCTCGCGCTTGTACATTTTAATTGAAAGACAGTGCAAGAAAATTTTCTTCACTAACGACGCTGAGAAATGTTCCCAGCGGTTTATGAATGTTCTAACATAACACATAAAGCCACGTGAAAACTACCGAACTTAACTTTTCGCAGTAACTTCCCTTATTAAAAATTAATTGGAAATGTCCAGTTTCCTGATGCACTCTATTTGCGGAAGTCCGTTTTTAATACAGTTCCATAAAATAACTACATGGATGGGGCACAGGAGGTAAAAACAGATGAACTCATCGATTAAGGACAGTTCTGTATTGCATTATATTCAGTCCTAGGTCCATCTGAATGTATTCCTTTTGTCGTCATATTATATATTTCTTCATAGCCAATAAATATGAACTGATATTTTCGGAGGGGCAGAGATACACCAACTATGCCAGCATTACTAATATGGCTACGGCTGAGAAAGAACAGAATTGTTGTGCCAGGCAAAGGGGAGAATGTCCCTTTGGCCTGACAGGGCGAGGGAGGTCATGGCCTCCCGCCCTAGTGGAAGTTCGCCCACCCTATTGAGAGTTCCCTGTTAGTCAGACAGGATCTCTAGGTGTGAAGAGAGCGTTAACTTTGGTGGTTCACTTCACAACATTGAAAAATGTCGTACTTTAAATCTCCCGCTCAAAATTTTTTTTTTTGCATTCAGAAGATAAACTCCCAAAGCGGGAGTGTATTTTATCAGCACAAAAATAAATGTACCACGTACCAGTGAGTGTTCTCCTAAAGGTCGTAGTCTGGAGTGGTAGCAGAGAAACTAGGAGGCAGAACTTCCAGCTGCCAGGAGAAAATGTTTAACTTTCCGTTAGCGAATTTAAGTAAAGTAGAAATGTCATTCTCCTGCTCCAATTGTGGTTTATGTGCTTTCCATGACTTTTCAGGTGAAGTCAAACACTTTGCACATCTCTAGTAAACTAAGCATAATAAAATGATACGTTTTTGATTTTGAGGAGCAAAAAAGCGACTAAGATGGCAGAAAGTGCTTTTCTCCCTTGAAGATAGGTGATGCATTTGTCCCGATTTTGCTTCTCAAGTATTCATTAGTCATTTATAGCTCATGTAACTGGTATATTATATGTATTCTTTGAGCTGGCTCGTGGTCAGTATGGCTTGTGGCACCTCCATCCTGTGTCACCTCTCGCATAAGGTTGGAATATTGGGGATCGTAAGAACGGTTGGAGGTGTCTCCCGACGAGAGGTGTCTCTGAACAGCTGCATGCAAGAAGTTATGGGGCATATTCTCAAGGACTTATCGCCGTGTTAGCAGCACTTTTCTGTCACTAATGCGGCAATATTTGATCACCATATTCACAAGCTGTTGCTAAAAGCAGTTGGCGCCAGTTTTTTGGTGAAAACGTCAATTTAAAAGATCGCGACTTCTGTTAGCGATAAGTATCGCTAATGACATGCAAAGGAGGCATTCCTGTGCAAATTTTGCCATTAACCCAACATCTCCATATTCACAAGGGGATTCCTTAAGTCCAGAGGACCAAAAAAAATGACTCTAACTGCAACTAGAGGCAGTTTTTTAAGACCAGAAAATATCAGGTCTTAAACTGGAGATAACCATTGGGGCCTCATTTCTGCAGGTTTTTTTGCTGGACCGCACTGCAAGCAATGTTGCTGCACTGCCCTGTTACAGAATTACAGGGCATGACTCTGTACCACCAATAAGATAGTGCACATTCCTAGACCTCACTCATGAAAAGTGTTGCAGCGCTGCAACAAGACAGAGTTGCAACACTTTTCACTACCCCCTTCTTGCGACACCACGGATGTGCTGTATTCAATGGAAAGCGCTCCATGACACAAGTAATGACAGATACGCCTGGAATCCTGACATATCTGTCTGGGCTAAAGTCACGCATTGCTGCAGTTGTGTCACAACCATGACGCAACTCCAGCAATGCATGTGCCAGCCTATCCCTGTTGCACTGCGACACCCTTATGCCTGCCATCAGACAGGCATAAAGTACTGACGCAATGCCGTTCATGAGGGGGGCCCGGGTGTTGGCGCAGTTGGATATCCATCATTTGCGTTTGGGCACTGCGGTGTCATCGTCTGTTAGCGCAGGTGTAGTGGTGGTGCTGAGTGAGTTAACGAGAAGTACTTCGGTGGCCTTGATCCATCTTCAATGTGTGCGATAATGCCGGTGATGTACGGTGGGCATGGTGAAGACGTGATGTATATAATGATGGTTGGTTCAGGAGAGTCCGTGGTGTGGCTGTAGTTGAAGGCCCATCTGGCGGAGGAGACATGCTCGACCCTGTGTCCTGCTATGTTGCTTGCTGACTAGCTGCTTGACTCTGATGTTATTGAGCTACCACAGGAAGGGGTGTTGTTCTGGTCACTGGGGTTGTCCACGTGGAACTTGATTCCGCCGAGTAGGATGTCGTCGGTGAATGGAGAGACTGGTGTGCAATGAGGTCTACAATGGTATCGGAGCATGGGGGTCAATGGCCGGTGGGGCCTGCAGATGAGTATCCCGCAGAGGATGGTTTTGGGGTTGGTCCAGATCTGGAAGTTGAGGTGTTCCAGGGTCACCGTTGGGTCATTAGAGTGCATCGTCAGTCAGAGTGTACTTCTATAGGTGAAGGCAATGCCTCCTCCTTTACGGTCAGGGTGATCCTTGGGGGTGCTTTAGTAGCCGTAAGTGATGGCGATGGCGATGTCTGGTCCAGAACAGATGTTGCTCCTGGCAGGCGTTGTGGCATCCAGGGTTGATGGCGAAGAGGGTGCTGGCGTATTAGAGGTGGAGTGTCCAACAGCAAGGGTGCTTGGTGCTGGACGCATTCCAGGGACAGACGGATGCAGATGGGCTTGCCTATGGTTTGCCTTTGGCATGGGAGACATCCAGCAGGTATTACATCATAATGCTGTTACAATGGAAACCTAACAACGCAGGTGCCTTTACATCGCATTCCATTACAAAGAATTGTGAGGTCAGTAATAGGATATTTTTTAGTTTTGTAAATGTAAATGTAAGTGTGGGATACTTGTAAAGCGCACTGTTACTCTACCCGAGTGTCCTGGCGCTGTAGACCGCTGGGGAACCCGTCCTGGTTTTCCCTGTGAGATGGTCCCTTTCTGGGTATCTCCATGGTGAAACCAGGCATCCCCGGCGTCTGTGGGGGGCCGTTGTAGAGATGAGGCAAGCTTAATGCCCAGAGTTACCGAGTGTGTTCCCTGGTTAGAGTAGGCACTGAGGCGAGAATTATCGAGTCCGTTGACCCTGGTCCAAGACCCTGCCGCGTCGGGAATTGAACCCTGGTCCCCGGCCGTTCTCTGCTTACAGGTCTGCCGCCTCTAACCAGTGAGCCACACCTCTCCACACGGAGATGAGGGGTGTGTATGAGCTTTGGTTGTTGGAGATGAAATTTGGGGTGTATTATGTGGTAACATATGATAATTGGGCTGTGTATTTGTGTAAATTATGAACATTTGGGTCTGTTTTGGGGTAAATTATGAAAACTGGGGTGTGTGTTGGGGGTTCAAATAGGTATTCCTGGGTTCACGGTTGGGTGAGGGATACAAAGTTTAGTTTTGGGTTGCACTCACTGAAGTGGGAATAGTGGTATTTATGTGTCCACTATACAACACCTACTCTACTGTTGCAATGTGCCTAGTATTAGTATGCATTGGAATAGAATGCAATGTTATGGCATGCATCGATAATACGTATGTGCCTTTGGCACATGAGTGGTATGCCTGCTGTGCATGGGAGCATAGCGGCCGTCATTGGGAAGTGCTGGGGGAGGTGGCTGGACAGCTGTGAGGTGGTAAACACCAGAAATATCACAGGATGGGGCGTGGACGCGGGGATGTGTGTGTGTGAGCAGCTGTTGCAAAAATATTAATGAGGGAAGTCTTACCTCGAAGCCGGGTCCTGTGTCTTTCTAGCTCCTGCTCTCCTGCGTCTGCTTCCAGGAAAAGGAAGTTGGCAGCCAGGCTCCCTCCCCTGATTCAATCACAATGCTGCGATGCACCAGTGGGATTGGTAATTGGCAACAGGACATGCAGCCAAGGGCCGGAGGGGTGGGCATGTTGTCCATGCGGGCTGTAATGCAGCCTGCATTGCGAACAGGGAAGTGCACATGGCTGCTTTGGGTGGCCTGAGTGGGCCGACCAAACAGTCATAGCGCAATTGAGTGGGATTGCCAATCCACCCATGCCCTGCTCTGTGTTTGGAGTAATCCTAAACACCCTTCCACCCACTGAGGATACATGGCATGATTACATCAGTTAGCTACGATCATTTGATTATTGTTCCTCTTCTGCACTGATTGAGTCAGTGGGGCAACGCTCTTCCACCATAGCAGAAGAGACGACACTGGGGTAGATTTATCTACGTGTGTTAGGCCTGAGCGACTCACCCCCCGGACCTCCTGCGCTATGCGTTCCTCATTCTCCTTACCTGGACATTGACACCATGGCGTAATCCACTGCACACTCTCCAAATCAGTGACTCAGCCAGCAGGAGCATCAGCCAGGTGTGATTTCACTATGCTGGGTACAGCAGTCACTGACCAGTCTAGATGCAGTTGAAGCAGCATCATGCTACACAAGATGGGCGTAGCACAGGGGCCTCACCCTCCACAGCGTGCGCCAGCCCAACATCATCTGGTCTGTGATACTGGGAGATGGCACACACCATTGGTAATCCCCTCCGTGCGCCCCTGTGTAGTGTTGAATCGTAGTATGCAATGCAGACCTAACTACGTTGGTGTGCAGAAGCACCTCTACCATTAACAGCTCCAAGGGTGGCAAGGCGGTCTTCTCACACAGGTCACCAACGTGTCTCCATGTGACCTGCCAGACTTCACCACCAGATATGGGCGATCTTTGCGCCTCAATGTCGACCACCACGGCTCATCAACTCCACAGCTCCTTCACATTCGCCTCCAGGCTCCAGACGCAGGTCCAGCGAGGCATCCAGGCTCCAGTCGCAGGGCCAGCGGGGCATCCAGGCTCAAAACTCAGGTCCAGCGAGGCATCCAGGCTCCAGGCGCACGTCCTGCGAGGCATCCAGGCTCCAGGTGCAGGTCCAGCGAGGCGTCCAGGCTCTCATCCTGGTCATCCTGGATATTGTGTGCCTTGAGGGGGTTGTTAATGTGTGCTGCACTTGGCCCTGGCTACTTCATCATGCTTTTTCCTTTTTTGGGGGGGTATATTCTCTATTGGGGGAGACTGATAGGCAATTTGTTCTAATAGATACAAGAAAAGCTCATGATAGGTGGACTAACATGAGGTTTGTTTTATCGCTATTGGGCCTAACGTTAGTTTATGCCCACTAACGCTATAGCCATAACGTTAATGTTAGCAGCAGTTTTCACCGCTGATCCTCGTAGCTAACACTATGTGGTGACGTGTTGTGAATACGTCACTAACAAGGGGATAGTTTCCCTTTATTGGTAACTGAGGTTAGCGAGAATTTTCGCCATTTCTTGGGAATATCCCCCTATGTTTTGTGCCACTAATCTAGTGTGGAAGCACCTATATCAACTTACGGCTCCCTCGGAATGGAAGTGGTGAGGCGGGGGCATGCCTCTCCTCTCTCTGCTGGAAGCACTGGAAGCACCCAGGCTTCCGGACTCTCACAGTCAATCACAACGCTGCAGAAGCAGTGTTGTGATTGGTCTGAGCATCCTGTTTGAACGCTCAGGCGAGCTCAGGCAGTGCCTGGGGAGGCTGTGCATGTCCTCCAAAGGGCTGTGCAACACAGCCCAATAGAGAACATGTAAAGTGCACATGTGCACTTAGAGGAGTGCAAACCAATCCTCCCCTGCTCTGGCATCACAGGGCCAGCCCCGCCCGACTCCTGCATAGAAAAAGAAAATGATAATAACGTCATGATATTATCATTTTATTTTTATTTTTGCACTGCTGAAAAAGCAGTGGGGCAACGCTCTTCCACCTTAGTGGAGGAGCTGCCACTGCCTGTCTCCTTTTAACATTGGCAATGACCTGGAAACGGAGCTTAGACTACGAAGCGTGGCGGTGACTCGAAGACAACAAGATTTATCACTCATCCCAACTGTATCATACTTTGCGGGTGGCTGAGGGAGAGTTTATGGGCTGTAACTATTCATGATCTTGCAATAAAATTCCCATTAGAAATTTCTGGTTAGTTCTCCTTGGGAAAGTTGCCCATTACAGTTTTTGGGAATATTTTGGAGTAGAGGGAGTTCTTGATTACATTTTTGTTGGACTCTTTGACTGACGTTAAAGGAAAAAAATTAAGGAGTTACCTTAGATCGCTACTCTGAACTCTTTAAAAGACTCATAATTTAAGATATTCCTAGTTTGCAGGAAGAGAAGATATATGTTTTGAGTATGAAGAATGAAGAACATGTACACACAGGACGTCAATTCAACAAAATGCCAGAGATAACAGTAGTGACATCACTCACACTGTGATCGTAATGAAAACACTGGATGTGACTTCATATTGCCAATTAATCTGAAACTTCTCAGGTTCATGACCCTAACCCTGATGACATTACAATCATTGACATTGCTATAGTGACCTAATAACAGCATAATTAATATAACAACACACAACAGATAAATACCTATATTAGTGTGGGTATGTGAGCTTTGAAAGTGGTGAATACTGATACTTGCACAAAACTGTAGCAAATAAACGAAACCTCCTTACTGGAAAATTGAGGGGGGGCGGGGTTCCACCCTGAGAACAGTTCAAATCATTAGGTCATAGACCCGTTTAAATCACAATTTTCACATAAATGTGTGAAAGAGCCTTAGGCTTTGATATGGCACTCATTAAAAAATTCAGGTCCTTTCATGGTGCTCCAAGCCAACAAATCCTGAAATTCCTCAGGAGATGACCCAGTTTTGGAAAAAATTTCTTTGGCTGCCTCAATATGTCAAAAAATAACTCCATTGTGCCAGGGACAACATTTTGTCTTGGAACCTCTCATATGCTACCAGTGCCCTTTATGGCAAAAACTAAATCAAATATTCCAGTTCCAGAATTTTCCATTAATGCTGTCCATATACCGTGGGTGACCCTTATGTGAAAAATTACCTATAGTATGTCAAGGCCAGCACCTTTTCATGGATGTTCCATCTTATATACGCCGATATTAAAAAAAAATCCCCAATGTGCTACCAACATTTTCCCATGGGTGCCCCAAGTGCCGTAATTGTCTTCAAGAATGCCAGCATCAGCATTTTTCTCTGTGTGCCCCATATGCATATAATTGCCCCCTGTATGAAATGTCAGTATTTTGACATATATGCCTGAATTAACCACACAAACACTTTCTGTTTGTCAGGGCTAATAACATACTAGTGGGCATAAAAGCACATTCTTATTTATGCTCAAATATATTCATTCAGTCCCACTCATTTTCACTTACTCTCACAAACACTTTCATTCATTCACACTCACTTGCAGGTATTCAGTCCTACTCTCTGGGACTTACTCTTACACATTCCTGCTCACTTGTACTCATTCACTCATTCTTACTCTGATTCCATCACAAATTCTAACTCATACACACTTTTACTCACACTTTCTCGGACTTCCTCATTTTCATCACATTAGCTTAATTTCAATTAAAACAGATCTTAAAAACCAAAATGCAAATTCCTTAAAAACAATTATTGCAAATTTACATCCTACCTGTCCATACATTCTATAATTAATGCTCACCCCCCTCCAATCAAACCAAATAGCTGCTTCAAAATGATACACAGTAATAAGGGAAAGTAACAACTTCTCTTATTCCCAGAATGTCTTACATACATTATCTGGGAGTGCATGATTCATGTAAAGTGACAAAGCATTTAGATTTAAAATGACCACTATAACATTCATAAAAGATTCACACAAGTATCAGCACAAAAAACTATGCAAAAAATCTAAAAAGACAAAACGTAAAATGTGCATAAAATATAATCCAAATAGCAACAAGGGGTTTGGTCCTAGGTGGCTGGACGTGGCCGTTATAAATGGAGAGGAAAGGTGTCCTAGCCATCACATTCAAATGCTGCTAAACCAATTTACCAGACTAAAGACCATCAATTCAATTGATATTGGCTTGCAGCATTTATTTGCTACTTCATTCTATGCACTATACTCCACATATAATCATAGGACAGGTAAGTGGGGATACGTTTTAGTCAAGAACAAATTATACATATTAAGGCAACAAATAAAACAAAAACATACAGATTTTGTGATTTGGTAATGTGATGTAACAAACAATATATGAAGAGTGATACATAACAACAATTAGCTAAACACTATATCACCAGTATAAGTTAACAAAAGGAGCAGCTACAATGACATCCTTTACCATCCACATTGTGTAACCAATTTTAGAGCTGCTACCCACGGGGTGAAGAAACATTAGACCCAGTAGTGAGGCAATTCAAAATACATGTCTATGGGGGCAGGGGGTGGGGGAGGGGATCTTAATTAAATGCGAAAATCCATGTGTTGTGTAATGCAGACGCATTTTGATTCCCAAGGTGGTTTGCGGGATTCTCTTCAGGGCTTGGACTGGTTTATCTGTTTGAATAGAGGAATACATTTGCACGTTGCAAGTGAGAAGAGGCAAGTTAAAATATCGATAGCCGGATTTGCGCCAGTCGGGCGGTGCTTTTACTAAAGATATCGGAATGCTTGCTGCCAGTTGATTGGAAGCCTAGTTGGGCTTCAGAAGGGCGACTTTTGCCATGCCGGCGATGTTTTCCTTAGTACTTCCTTTCAGATCTCAGTTGGTTTAATAATTGCCAATAGCCGGACGGGGTGGCTCCGTTGCTTAATTCATGTAGCAGTAAAGAAGGTTCTCAACGGAGTGAGAAACTGGGCAGGATATACCATTAGATTACTGACACAGCCGATTACAAAGGGATGCATTGCGGACCGTTTTTGTGTGAACTTTAAAGGTAGCAACCTTCTTTACCACTTCATGAATTAAGCAGTGGGGTGGCCTTGTCCAGATATTGGCTAGAGAAAACCTATGGAGGGATCGGGTTGCAGCAGTTGCTGAACAGGTTCAAACTTTTCAGCGATAACTGGGGGCTGGTAATTAATACCCCTAAAACAAAATGTATGGCCTTTAAACCCCACATGTCTTATAGAGGCAGCCCTTTGCTTGGTGGAACTCCCCTAGGTAGATTCGGCACCTTTGATTATCTTAACGTCCGACCATATGTCATGGAAGAACCACCTAGCCAAGATGCTGATGAACCATAAAGGGGTGCCAGGATCCCTTCAAAAGGAACATCGCTCATCTCATAGCAGACCGGTAGCTTCGGCTCTCCAGGCCTCAGATGCGAAGGCAGTAAGCTCAGCATTGTACAGAGCAGAGTTGTGGGGATTTGAGAAGACCCACGATCTCTGCAGATATGAGCACAAATTCCTTAGGGATCTAGTTATTGTCCCCGAATACATTCCCCTCAAACCCCTCATGCTCGATATGGGCAGACAGTCCATTGGTGATGTAACAAGGCTTTGCCCGTTGCTCTTCTGGGCTCGCATTAGGTGAACCCCAGAGCTCTTACCTTATGCAGAAGCCCTATCTGAGAACATCAGGCTTGATACAAGTAGAAAATGGGCTGGATTTCTAACCACCAGCTAGCTGACATTTGCTCTGTCAAGATAACTGACTTTACATGTTTGAGTTTCATACCATGTTTGCACCTATCGCTTGTTTTTATTACTATTTTTGGTTTCCCTCTTACACTTGTCTGTAAAGCGCTCTGATACTCGTATATAAAACCTTAAAAAAAAAAAAAATCATAGTAGACTCCACCTTACACTACTTCAAAAAACCATCCGTGATCTCCCTTCCTCCAGTGAGAAGGTCGCAGCCCTTAGTTGCACTAGGGATTGCAACTAGGAGGAGATCCCAGATGATGACGCATGCCACCTCGGTGGGTGATGGGATTCCGTCCTCTTTAGGAGGACTCATATAATCAATTTAAACTAGCCTGTTTCTGTTGATGCTCAGTTCTAAGGAACATGGTAGTCCCTAGTAGCATGAGAGTGTAAATAGCTGTTGGAGGGCTCTTAGGATGTGAATCTATGTTTTACTTATAGATTTCTTTTGAGCACTTTACTGTTTTTAGTCTCCTCATAATGCTCGCATGAAGGGTGATTGTAAACCTGGCCACTTGTGGATGCACTGTAATAGTAGCACTTTAACGTTTATGCCCCCTTATTTTAAAATGTATTATATGTATGTTCCTATCTTCTCATGTTGTATACTTATGACACTGATAGCGTTATTTATTGAACAGCATACTGCACACTGGTTGCAGCAGGGTATTAGGATGGATTGGTTGTATATACTTGTCTGCAATATGCCACTGCACTAAATGAAGTTTTTAACTTATTTAAAATGGTGTTTTTATAGATTTTATGACACAAGCTGTCAAAATAAACCTTATACAACAACAAAAACTTCTATGTGGGCAAGTCAAGACAAGGGGGTCCCTGGCCCATGGTTCAGGTTGGGCCACGATGGGCGCTGACAGGCTTGCCTTTGACGCACCTTGCCATTTTTGTAGTGAGGCTAGCCCCAATGACTAGAGCACCAACCTTTTTTAGGCGGCCCTATGGTAGGGGTAAGAAGTGCAATTACAGACAGTACAATTTCCCTGCTAAAATCACTTAAAAAAATTCCCCCACAGTTGACCACTTCAATTCTAATAACATTAAAATATAGATTCCCAGTAGCATTTGACGAAAATACGTGTTAGGCATGAAAAGCACCATTTGTTGTTAGCCTTGTTTTGCAGCCCCCTCCTCTGTGCACCTGCTGCCCTGCCGTTCTTGTGCAAGGCTAGTCACAACCACTAGAGCATCGACCTGTTTTTAGGGGAAGCTATGGTAGGAGTATAAAGTGCAATTGCAGAAAGTACAATTTCCCCGCTAAAATCACTTAAAATCTATTGTCCCCACGGTTGACCCCTTCAATTCCCCCAAAATTCAGACATAAATTTCCTTCAGCGTTTTGACAAAAAATATGGGTTAGGCATCAAAAGCACCTTTTGGCATCAACCTCATGGTGCAGCCCCGCCTCATGACATGGTCAGTGACATTACTGATGACATTTCAAATGACATCACTGATGACATCAACCAGTGAGTGTAAGCATTTTCTAAGAGTTTATAAGGGTTAAACATATATTCTAACCTACTACAAAAGTTAGGTTAGTATACTAATTGTACTATTGTACTATTAATGAGTGATACTGTTTCTAATATATGTCATCTGAGTGGCACTGTGACTGTCTGTATCAGTGTGGGAGTGGGTGTCTGAGTGGCTATATGGGTGTGTGAGTCAGTGTGTGAGTGGCTATATGGCCGAATATTTTGGTTGTGAGTAGCTGTTTGGGTGAGTGAGTGGCTGTATGGGTGGGTGGGAATGTACACAAACCGGGGACTTATTGAATGAACTATTGTTTGATTATGATTTGGGTTTTGTCAATGAAATGATCCAGTTACCGGCATCTTTTGTACCAACCTTCATTGGGAGGGGAGCATCCACTACCATTGACTTTAGCCTTTGCTCAAATGGCTATGGCCATAAGATAGGTAGTTTTAAAATCTTGGATGCACCAATGAGTGACCACTTACCGCAAATACTTGAGATTGAGAACCTTTTTCTGGCACGCCGTAATGATTTGACACCTGTACAGGTTGCACCAGATGTCACGCTAGGAAGGCAGAACGGGTATACTCTCAAGTGGAGTAAGGTGGTACCGGAAGACTTTCTTAAAAAGCTGGTAAACACTTGTGCCGATAATTTTAAAATCTGCTTAGACGAAGATTCCGATAGTGAAAGTATAATAGCGCATTTTAACATCATTGCATCCACTATCAAAGAGAATCTGATATTGGTGTCAAAATATGGTCCCAAGAAAGGCACAAGATGGTTCGACAGGAATTGTACCAAGGCTCTCACAGAGCTTAAGCATGCAATACATAAGGATCCACGTGACATCGCTCAGATAAGAAACTCAAGAAAAGGTTATAACAAGGCCCTAAAAGATAGAAAAAATGCTATTAAAAAGGGGGTATGGGAAGAACTCTGCACAGCCTCACAAACAAAAGATATATCTGCCTTCTGGAGGGTGGTAAACGCCCCTCTCCCATATGAATCCATTAAAGCCCGGTTGGAAATTGCTATTAATGAGGAGAATTGGGTTGCACACTTTTCCACTCTCTATATGTCTATAGATGAAGTAGAAAATACAGGCTTAAATCTGGAAGGCGATTTAGTAGAGGAGGAACATATACTGAAGGTAACATTACCCGAGATCCTAATAAGTCTGGAAGCCACTAAGGGCAGTAAGGCGGCTGGCCCAGATGGAATCCCGGCAGATTTGTACAAGGCGAATAGTGAATTCTGGGGCCCGATACTTGTACAACTTTTTAATGCAGCCCTAGAGAGGGGACTGAGTCCTTCTTGGTTTACATCAATCTTTGTACCTATTTACAAGAAGGGAAACAGACAAGACTGTGCCTGTTATAGGCCAATATCCCTCCTTGACTCATCAATAAAGATCCTCGGTAGAGTCATTTTAGCTAAATTGCAAAACTGGGCAGAGGAGTTTGGGGCAATCAGTGATTTACAATTTGGATTCCAAAAGGGTATAGGAAAAATGGAGCAGGGTCTAAATTTATTTATGATCCAGCAGAAATATATCGCGATAAAAAGGGAGCGCCTGTATTTTATATTTGTTGACCTTACATCGGCTTTCGATTGTGTGTCTCACTTTAAATTATGGGACCTGATGTCACGGCTGGGCGTGGAAAAGTCGATAATCGAATTTTTAAGGGAGTTATACTCAGGAGCCACTGCTGTTGTACGCTATGGGAAAGGGGGGGAATGTAGTGGGTCCTTTGGAATAGGGCGCGGAGTGCACCAGGGGTGCGTTCTGGCGCCCTTTTTATTCCTTATCTACATAAATGGCCTGGACAATCATCTGTTGCAAGAGTGTGGGGATATGCCTAAGATTGGAAAGAGATTTATCCCTGCACTCCTGTATGCAGATGACGCCGTCCTAATGGCTCATACCCCCATGGCCCTGCAAAAACTGATAACATCTTTTAACCAGTTTATGCTCAGCCTTGATTTAAAAATAAATTGTAGTACGACCTTTTCTATGAATTGTGGCACATGCATTAAAAAACAAATGAAATTGATGTATATAAATAACGCCCCACTAGAAAGAACATCCACCTTCCCCTATCTTGGAATCTTGTTCCACGAGACTGGCTCCTGGACAAGTGCGGTGAAGGCAAGAACGCTCTTGTTTTCTAAGACAATTATGGCACTGAAGAGCTTTATAAGAAAATTGGGGACGAAACCAATCAGGGAAATTTTAACTATTTATAGTGCAACGTGTGTATCAGTGGCAATGTATGGAGCTGGGCTCTGGGGTTATTCTAACATAAAAGCACTCCAAACAGTTGAAAACAAATTTTTACGGCACATCTTATCAACACCAGAAAGTACAGCGACTTTTATTTGTCATGCTGAGATGGGGTTGCCGTATATTTCAGACATAATTAGAATACAACCCATTCTCTTATGGCACAAAGTCTGGACTGTGAATGAATGTGTACTACATTGTGTCATACTACAGGATATTTTAAAACTTGGTAGAGTAAACGGAGCCGAATGGTTAAATTACATTAGAACATTTCTGAAGGAAATTTACCGTTCACAATACTATGATGATCCGCCTACTATGGTACACATCCCCAGAAAAACACTGAAAAAACTGTGTATGGACTGCCTTAGAGAAAAAAGACTGCTTGAAGAAATTAAGAAAAATTCTGTTACTTCACATCAGTTAATCTTAACCAGAGAGAAATTACAGCCATACCTAAGCCTGCATATGCCTAATTACGACAGATTCCTTTTAACACGTTTCAGATTTAATATTGTTTTTAGAATTTTTACCTTCCCTGAAATGAACTCGTGGTCCAATGAACTGCCTGTATGTCCCTGTGATGAAAGATCTGTATAATCTAACATGCATGTTTTATTTTTCTGTAAATTCTACACATTGCCCTGTAGAAAACTGATCGTCCCTATCCTAAAGGAGATGAATTTGTATAGATGCCGCCCAGCGTTCTTAGAATTGCAAAAAATGGACAATGTTTTTACTGTTGCCTCATTATCTGAGTTTTTTAAACAGGTTTTTAAATATCGGAAATCAATTTGCTTAAACGAATTGTAACAGTGTAAATACCATGTATTTTATTAACATCTTCCTTTGTAAACTGCTGTACTATTCAAAAATTGTAAATGAACCGTGACTCTCTGTTGCTTTTATGGTTATTCCTTTTTAACCGAATAAAGTACTTTTTGACTTTGACTTTGAGTGGTTGTATCAGTGACTGTAGTGGCTGCGTGAGTGGCTCTATGGGTGGATGAGTGTGTTTGTGAGTGGGTGTATGAGTGACTCAGTGTGTAAGTGAATGTATGGGGAAAGAGTGGCTGTCCAACTGGGTGCATGGGTAAATGAGTGGGTATATGAGTGGCTGTTTTCCACAATACATACTTGTGTGACTGGCTGTATAAATGAGTGAGCGGGCATGTGAGTGATTATAGTGGTGTGTGAATATAGTGGTTTTATGGATGAATGAGTCGCTCTGTTAGTAGCTGTATGGGTGAGTGAGTGGCAGTGTGAATGGCTGCATGGATGAGTGACCTGTTGTGCTAGTGCTGTATGGGTCTGTGAATGGGTATGTGAGGGGTTCTATGGGTGTGTAAGTGGGTGTATGAGAGGATTATGGGGTGTGAGTAGATGAGTGAGTGGTTCTAACAATGATGTCGTCAGTGATGTCATTTGAGATGTCATCAATGATGTCATCAGTGAGGTCACTGACATTATCATAAGTGATGTAATAAGTGTGATGATAAGCAGTGCTGTGTGGGGTGTAAGTTATAGTTAGATGAGGCAACCACAGCTGCTGAATTTTACTGATATTTTTTGTACTAGTGAAATCTGACCCTAACTATAACATTTCTGTAATCTTTGTAGTTTCAGTGTATTTCTATCGCCATTAACATGGGAAACACGCGTTCTTTAACACCCCTATTTCTCGGCCCCTGCTTGTCAGATCACCCTGAAACTTTCCATGAGAAGATTATTCACTATGACACATTTTTATGAAATGTTTGTGATGATTCGTCCTACGGCGCATAAGATATAAGCAAGTCAAATAATGCTTTTTCTATGGAAACTTTGTCCTAATGATAAGTGAAGCATAACCTGGATCAAAAACACTTGTATTTTTTGGGGGTCCTCTGAGTATCTCTCTGGGTTGGCTAGCGGAATAGGGGGGGCACATTAACCTGTATCTGTGAGGATGAAACAGATGCGTCAAATGGATTTTGGCTTGTCTTTTGAGTTTCTCCCTAACAGCTGCTGTTTCAACATGGGACGTGGCTAATTCTTGTTGAACTAATAACAATGCCTGAAGCACATCATTCAAGGAAGCCATCTCAATGGGTCACCCAGATCAGGAGGAGCTATAATTTATTGGGAACGTAATTATGTCAGGTTATCATGAACCAATGTTGAAAGCTCCACAGAATCTGGGCAATACACAAAGATGTACACCTCCAACTCTGATAGATGTACCACAGAGTATTAGGGCAATCAAGTGAAGGAAAGGGATTAGGATAGGAACATCTGGGAATAGGAGACCTGTAGGGAGACAGAGAGAGCAATGCTGATTAATCAATTCTAAAACTATAGCTACTCTCATATAGACTCACTAAGGTGGTATATACCTTTAACCAAACCGACTTTTCTTCTGATTAATCTCTGACTCTGGTTTGGATCACCTACAGAGATAAAACACAATATCAGTACAATTCCTTTTCATCAAGAATCATAAATATGCTGTGCACCTAGCAGCATTCATACATACCAGCTTCTTAATTTCATAATCAAAAAAGAAAAGAAACAAAAGAATATGGGGGTTCCCACCCCAGGGGAGGTATTACTGAATTGCTTTATGGTCTCCCATGAACTGCCAAAGTTCTGTTAGAGATGTGCACAAAAAAGAATAATGTTTTCCAGGAGGAATTAATCCACAGTAGGACAGTACTAAATTCACAGATAACGAACTCCAAGAAGTTTCATGAAAATTGGTATCCCTTTTCCATTGCCCTCCTTCCTCCTTGTTTTGTCAAAGCAAAAGAACCTCTTCGGTCTCTGAGAAAAAGAATGATCCAAATAAATACTTCCAACCTGGAAGGCAAAAATCACAGAAGCAGAGAAAATACTTTTCTTCTAGCCGCCCTGAAGAGACAGAATGTCCAGAATAACACGATCTTCCAAACAACCACTATCGAAGCCTGGGTGGTGCACAAAGAAGGCTCCTCTTGGTTACAGACTCCAACGTCTCAGAAAAAGACCACCGGAGTCAAGAAATCCTCAAAAGGAGCCACAGTCTGATGGTCATTAGCCACGATGGAAATAGGAAAAAAGGTTTCGGGGAAGAGGAAGCCGCTTCCACTCTGACCAACAGGATCCGAGATTCCCGTCTCGTTCCTACGAGTGAGGCAGAATACTATTGCGAACAGACTCGTTCCACCGAACGGTCTCCCGCTATTAGAATCCAAAAGTATTACACACGCCGGCCGGCGTGCGTCCATACATTTTACACACGGAGCCGTTCCTCCTTGCTGGCCTAAGCCTCCTGGGAGTTGTAGTGCTCCGTCCGAGGCTGCCGAAATAAAAATAGGAAGGCACTACCCGACCTAAATCCTGATACTGTATGGGTGAGTGTCTAGTAAGCATGGGCAGAATTTGGGAGCTCACGATATGCGAATTCCTAATCACAATTCGCAAAAAATCTGCCAAATTCCGCGAGCTCGCGAGAATTTTGGTTTTTTTGCGAGTTCGCAAGATTTTTTTACCGGTTGGGGAACGAGAACTTGCGCATGCGGTCGCAACGGTGGCGAACATGTTGTTTCCACTTAACCAGCCTGCTCGCGATGCCTTTTTTCTGTTTCGGGTCACAATGACGTTTTCGCGTTCGCAATTTCCTGTTTCAGGTCACAATGACGTGTTTGCGATCGCGGCGCCGCTCGGCCAGCTACCAAAATCCCACAGCGCACGCGAACAGAGAGGAAAACTCATCAGGGAACGCAGAATTATGGTAAGTCAATGCCGCGCGCGAGAGTTTGTTTTTTTGAAGCGCGAACAAGGAAAAAAAAAGCCAACTCGCGAATTGCGGATTTTGGGCAATTTCACGCGATTCGCAAATTTGCCAAAAATTCACAAATTCCGCGAGCGGAACTAATTTTCCGCCCATACTTAGTATCTAGGTGTGTGAGTAGTTCTATGGGTGGCTCAGTCTGTGTGTGAAGGCCTGTATGGGTGTATGAGTGGATATATCAATGTCTGTATTAGTCAGTGAGCGGGTCTATGAGTGGAAGTATGGGTGAGCGAGTGGATGTGTGCAGATCAATTAATCAATGAGTGGGTGTATAAGTACTGGAATGACTACGTGAAATGGTTTGTAAATGGTTACGTGGGAGTGGCAGTAGGTGTATTACAGATTCTATAGGGGTGTGAGTTCGTATGTCAGAGATGCTGTGGATGATGTCATCACTGATGTCATAATTGATGTCATTTGAGATGTCATCAGTGATGTCATCCGTGATGTCATCAGTGATGTCACTGACCATGTCATGAGTGATGTAATATGTGAGGTCATGAGCAGTGCATTCAGGGGGCACAAGTTATAGTTAACTCAGCTAACTTTAACGGCTGAATTTCTCGGGTTTTGTCAAATCTGACCCTAACTATAACGTCTCTGTAACCTTTGTCTTTTTTAGTGAAGATTTTTTAAATGTTATTTGCTAACTGTAATATCATTGTAACCTTTGTTTTTTGTGAATTTCTAAATTTAAAAAAAATTCTATTTGCTAACTATAACGTCCCAGTAACCTTTGTTTTTTGTGTGAAATTCTAAGGTTTTTTAACTAGCAGTCATGTTTTCTGAGTGGTGGCGAAAGGGGCCTGGGCCTCCAAGGAAATCTCAGGAATTCCGCTGCATAGAACTTACAGGAGGTACCAGGAGGGCTTCTTCGCCTCCAAGGTCCCTCGGGAGCTAAGGGGACTTTATACCCCAACTAGTAGTGCACTGGGAGGCACATTTGGAGAGTAGTGGAGAAAGGGGGCGTGGCCACCAACAACTTCTCAGCAATCTGCCTGTGTGGGACCTACTGGAGGTACCAGGAGGGGTAGTTGTCCCCCAAGGACGTCCTTGGGGGGCAATAACCTCCAGTAGGTCCCACACAGCAGGATTGCTGAGTTCTGATAGCAGGCCTTGCCCCCTGTCTTTACCACTCGGCAAACGCACCTCCTGGCACGTTCTTGGTTGGGGAATTAAGTCCCATTCTTTGCTGAGGGTCCTTAGGCGCCAACTAGCCCACTTATTACCTCCAGAAAGCCCTACACAGTGTGATTGCCGAGAGGTGGTCGCTGGCCACACTCGATTCTCCTCTACCCTGCAAACACGCCTCCTGGCGCACTAATATTTGGGGTAGGAAGTCCCCTTGCCTTTTGAGTGTCCTTAGGGGCCAACTAGCCCAACTTATACCTGCAGTATTCCCCACACAGTGGGATTGCTGAGAGGTGGTCTGAGGCCATGCCCATTTTTACACCACTCTCTGCAAACGTACCACCTGGCGACCTTGTTCAAAGTGAGCACACTAGTTTGCTATGTGAGGGCAGAAACACTGATCCCGTCATTCTATAGCAAACTGCAATGTCTTGGGGGTGAGCACCCCAGGACATTGCTGGAGCAGGCCTGGGGGGGGTGGCGGTCCACAGGTCTATTTACGGCTCCAGCAAGGTGGGCCTCGCTGCCCCCTACAATCTCAGCAGCATGGTCTTTAGGCAAAGGATTAGCACAGTCCTATTCATGCTGAGCTCTAAAATGACAAAAGCCATTTACCACTCTAGGCACAGCATTACAGCTTTAGATTGGTAAAATACCATTGGCTGCCTTTCACCTAAACCTGGGAACTAACCAGAGTTCTCCGTTTCTTTTTTGCATAATTGATGCATCACTCTATGCCTGCAAGGGTATTTTTTTGATTTATACTGCGTGCTCCCTTGTGTCTGGACAGACAAAGCTAAACCTCTCAGAAGAGCTGTAATGACAGCGAAACCCATGTCAGGAGTTGCTGTTATTAATTTCAGATGGGCTTGGATGGCATTTTACCAACCCAAAGCAAGTAATATTGTGCCTGGAGTGGTAAATGGCTTTTGTCATTTTACTGCTTGGCATGATTAGCACTGTGCTAATCCTATGCTTAAAGACTTTGTTGTAGAAATGGCAAAAGACTTTGTCCCTTTCTATCTCGGTGTGGATAGCACTGTGCTGATCCTATGCTAATAAACTTTGATAGAAAAGTAGGCATTTGAGGTGAGCAAATTATGAGTGTCGAGGGTGCTCTATACAGGAGCTGCCTTCCACCTAAACCTGGTAACTACCCAGAGTTCTTTTTTTGCATATATATATATATATATATATATATCTCAAGCTCCAGGTGCCCCTAAGGCAAACACGCACGCAGACAGTTGGCATTAACAGCATTTATTTGGTAAAAATGCGCCTCCAGGTCAGAATGCCTTCACAGTTCCTTTAAAAATGCAGCCGTTGTTGCTGACGCGTGCATGGCAAATAAAAACAGAGGAAATGGTTCAACAAGTGATGCCTCAGTGTGTTTTCTCGAGCAGCCCATGAAGAAGAGGCGATGGACCTCGAAACGCGTTGGCTCAACTAACCAGTTTGAGTGTAAGCAGGCTGCATCTTACTGCCGGATGGCCGAGTACGGTTGTGTTCCCTCTCAATGCTTGGGGCAATTGGTATAACTACATTTCTCACGGCCGTCCTGCCGTGGAGAGGGGAACCGTCTTCAGAGGGAAGAGAAGGAAATTCCAGCTGTAAGAAGCTTCGAGTTTCGAACGGATCGAAACTTAAAAAGCACCGTTCTCACATATGCTAATTAAGTCTGCAGAGCACTCGAACTCCTACTTAAGGATTATAAACATTGGAAAATGCTCTTTAAACAGAAAACGACAAACTGAACTTACTAAAAGGAAATAATTATAAGCACGCTTGGAGGAACTCAGATACCCATCATGCACTAATCCTGGCTGATGCGACATGCCGACAGAAGGCGAGCATGGCAAATAAAAACAGAGGAAATGGTTCAACAAGTAATGCCTCAGTGTGTTTTCTCGAGCAGCCCATGAAGAAGAGGCGCAGGACCTTGAAACGCGTTGGCTCAACTAACCAGTTTGAGTGTAAGCAGGCCGCATCTTACTGCCGGATGTCCGAGTACGGTTGTGTTCCCTCTCAATGCTTGGGGCAATTGGTATAACTATATATATATATATATATATATATATATATATATATATATATGCACACGAGAATACCGGCTGGAAACCGGTAAGGAGGCACTCACTCAGGTTTTTTTAGATTAGACCAACTGCTTTTATTTCAGCATACTCGTCCTAACCCAACGCGTTTCGCCTTCATATATATATATGCATAGATCATTCTATTTCTGGCATAATGCGTAAATCAATTATATACAGTATGTGTAAACATTTCCTTCTGGATACAAATCACAGTTAAATACATATTTATTTTTTCCTCTGCTTTCCTATGAGTTCAATATTGATAACATGAGGGATAAAAATGTTTGTATAAATACAACAGATGCCCCCTAAAATGTGCGAATATACATATCCTTACTGTAAATCTAAGTCAAACTTGCTGCTATATATAATTAAAAGTGACTAAGTGCATAATATGTATCCCCCCTTCATCCTAATGTGCAAGTCCCTTAAACAAGTTTCTAATATGTGCAAAACAGTGCTTTATATGTGTAAAATCGATCCTATGTGCAAAGAGTTGCTAGCAGCTAACATTTAGGACTAATGTATATTTCTAAATGCAGGCCAGAATGTAAACAAAATTACAAGACTTAGTGCTTACTATAGAGGAGATGAGGTCAGTAGGCTAATGATTGAGAGAGTCCTAAGGTTGATTCCCAAACATTAATACACAATATAAAATTGCATAAAACCATTTCAACCTAAAATCCCAATAAATTAGCTAAAAACTCCTAATATTAATGATTTATAAAATTGTTCAAAAATCATTTTACTCATTCCTGAGGTGAAAATTGGGATTCAAATGTCAAATGAATCAATATTGACATTATATCACTACTGGATAAAAAATTTGACAAGTCCCTCGATACCATATTACCACATCCATTAATATAGTGGATGGGAACCCGTAACAAGCAAATACTGAATCAGAACATAATCTCTCAATAAATAAATAAATATTTAAATAAATATTTAGTAGAAACTATCATAGTTAAGTATACATGTCCTCACTGGTATTCAGAACCCCTGGCTGCTTGGTATCTAGTTCTAAGATGTATCTCGTTTCCAAGCGCCGGAGTCTGCCTTCCCTGTTTCCACCTCTTTTGTCAACAGGCACCAAGTCCAACTCATAATACTTGAGGTGTTTAAGGCTACTTTGATGGTGTTCCTTGAAGTGCCTTGCCACAGGGTAGCTGGGGTCGTTATTCACAATAGCACGTGTATGTTGCAAAATTATTTTACGCACTGCAAGTTTGGTGCTTCCTATGTAAAGTAAATTGCAGCTACATACACATACATACCAAGCATATTCAGTTTTGCAGGACAGATATTTCTTAATAGAATGTGTCTTGAGGCTAAATGGCGTTTGATACATTTTGGTATTAATACCAAATTGACACGCCTTGCAGTTGGCACATTTGAAAAAACTTGTCCCGGACGTGAGCCATGTACTGGAATCAACGTCCTCTGGGTTATTTTTCACTAGAGCATTACCCATAATTGCAGTTTTTCTAAAGGTGATAGCAGGTTTTTTTGACATTGTTCCACCTATAATGGGCTCCCCCCCTACTATTGGCCAATTGCGACATATGATAGCCCTTATCTGTCCACTCCTGTCTTGAGTACCCCAATATCAGCCTAGTTGGTTTATTGGAAGTTATAACAATTGCACCTGTTAGGTTTGTATTGAAGCAAATTCTGTCTGGCCCTACACTTGGATTTAGATATAGCTGCATTGATGGTTTGAGTGTTATTCACTCTCTGTATGAATCTGTTTTTACATTCATGTTGTTTGATTTGAGTGTCATGATCTTCACTACAGATTCTTCTTATTCTCAGCATCTCCCCATAGGGGATGCTGTGTATAAGATGGGGCGGATGTGCGCTTGTTGCGTGCAGTATCAAATTTCCAGCTGTAGGTTTTCTGTAAAGTGTGGTTGCCAGACCATTGTGGGACATGTATACTTCTGTATCTAAGAATGTGATGGCTTGACAGCTAATGGTATATGTGAATTTCAGGTTTAGATCGTTTATGTTAATATCTGCAATAAACTTGTGTGCACTTTGTACTGACCCATTCCAGACAAAAAAGAGATCATCAATGAATCGTAACCAAACAATTATCTTGTCTGAGAAAATGTGGGCATATTGTTTCATGAGGACCAGCTCCTCCCACCATCCCATAAAGAGACAGGCAAAGCTGGATGAGAAGCTGCCCCCCATTGCCACACCTTGAATTTATTGATACACTTGAATTTTATATGAAAACAAGTTATTCTCTAAACAAAATGTCAATAAGTCTATCAACATCTGATTGTACTTGGCATATCTCATTGGTCTGTTGGCCAGAAAATGCACCACTGCTTTGACTCCATCACTATTTATTATGCAGGTGTACAGGGCTGTTACATCCAGGGCTATGAGACAATAACCCTCCTGCCATCTGATTTCTGTGATTTTTCTGATGAAGTCGCTAGTATCTTGCACATATGAGTTGAGATTTTTGACATGATCTTATAAAAATTAGTCAATGTTTACGGACATGTTCTCCAATGGACCATCACAGGCTGAAATGATTGGTCTGCCTTGTGGTTTTTCTGTTGATTTGTGCACCTTGGGAACAAAGTATAAGAGGGGGAGGGTTGGATTATCCTTTTTAAGATATTTTTACCCCTGAAGGTTCAAAAGGCCCAGACTTTTCCACACCAAAAGTTTTCCAAATAAGTTATCCTGAGCTTGTTTAAACTTCTGCATTGAACTTTTCCGGTAGCAGTCCACATCATTCAGTTGTTTTGCTGCTTCCTCCGTGTAGTCTTTTAACCGTCATAACACTACATTTCCCCCTTAGTCCGCATTTCTAACTACAACCTGCTTGTTGTCATTGATTATTTCCATCAGCTGTTGATATTTGCGTTCTTGATTGCTGATTTTATGTTTGGTTTTGTTGGTCTTCACATATAGTTGTTTGATTTCCGCCACCACATGTTCATTGAATAGATCTAGGGAATCATGGGGCATAATGGGTATACATTTAGATTTTTCCTTGAAATTTGTGGATGGTTTCGCACATGTTTCATATCTGGGAGATAGGAGATCTTGTGTTCCAAGTTCCAGACATTCTCCTTGATCTATATTGAGATCATCACTCTTTGCGCATTCATTACCCAAATTATGTAGATCTTTTAATGTGCTAAGATCTGCCACTGTTAGACTGCCTTCTCCAGTCTCGGTCATCCATTGGCTCTGGAACTCTATTGCCTGCAGTGTCCCTTGTGATCTAGCCTTCAGCTTGTAAAATTTCTGAAGTTTCAATTTCCTGACAAACTTATAGACGTCCGCACGAGTATTAGTATAATCAAAGCATTGAACTTTTCCGGTAGTAGTCCACATCATTCAGTTGTTTTGCTGCTTCCTCCGTGGAGTCTTTTAACCGTCATAACACTACATTTCCCCCTTAGTCCGCATTTCTCACTACAACCTGCTTGTTGTCATTGATTTTTTCCATCAGCTGTTGATATTTGCGTTCTTGATTGCTGATTTTATGTTTGGTTTTGTTGGTCTTCACATATAGTTGTTTGATTTCCGCCACCACATGTTCATTGAATAGATCTAGGGAATCATGGGGCATAATGGGTATAAATTTAGATTTTTCCTTGAAATTTGTGGATGGTTTCGCACATGTTTCATATCTGGGAGATAGGAGATCTTGTGTTCCAAGTTCCAGACATTCTCCTTGATCTATATTGAGATCATCACTCTTTGCGCATTCATTACCCAAATTATGTAGATCTTTTAATGTGCTAAGATCTGCCACTGTTAGACTGCCTTCTCAAGTCTCGGTCATCCATTGGCTCTGGACCTCTATTGCCTGCAGTGTCCCTTGTGATCTAGCCTTCAGCTTGTAAAATTTCTGAAGTTTCAATTTCCTGATAAACTTATAGACGTCCGCACGAGTATTAGTATAATCAAAGTTTGTTTCGGGGTAATACACAAGTCCTATTGAAAGGATCTGTTGTTCTGATGCATCAAGATGGATATCTGTTAAATTGATGATGGTGTTATTTGAATTGATTGTTCTGTCTATTTCAGTGGCACCTTGACCACCAGGTCATAGTTCTATTTCTTTCTCCATTGCCCCCGACCTCTCACTTGCATTGCCACTGTTGCCGCCTTTCTCTGGCAGCCTTCCATCGCTGCCGTCTGCTCTTTGTCCTTCATTTTTTGATGGTTTGGCAGCCTGTGGCCTGAGTGTTTCCCTGCGGCTTTTTCTCAGGTAGTCCAGTTCTTCTCCTAGGGATGGATTTATTGCTCCCAATACTGGCCTGCCCCTTGTATTTTCCGCCTCTGTTTCTCTCCTGATAGCAGGTTGCTCCTCCCTGTTCCTCATTTTGTTCTTGTAAAAATCTATTGCCCCTAGTTGGTTTTGATCTAAAAGCATCATATTTTCATGCGAACGTAAATACTTGCCCGTTGGCGTAGTCGTCTTTATCTCTTTGGAACTTTTAACTTTTCCTTTGTTTTATCTCATCTTCCTCCTTATTCAGCCTTGATAACATCTCCTCATGGTTTTTTTTCCTTTATTGCATATCCCCCTGTGATTCTAATTCTGCACTTAGAGCCTCAATCTTGCTTTGAAGCTCTACCCGGTCCACCTCCGCATATTTCACAAGAATTTGAACTAATCTGCGGGAAGAGTCGAGGTTGCATTCAGCCCACTCAGCCATCATACGTGGGTTGGGGGTGTCATAGCTAAGGGCTAACATAATTCTGAGCCCCCTCGGTATTCTACTGGCATCCAAGTATTTCTGGAGGGATTTGGCCTCCCACCATTTAGCAGTTTCTTGTCGCATTAATTTGTCTAATGTGCGATAGTTTTCTTTTAGTCGTTTTGTCCCTGTCATTGTTTCTGCTGCCCCATGCTCATTAGGCTGCTGCCTCTGGGGAGGATTGTCCATAAACATTTCCTCCGCTTCGGACTCGCGGTCTCTCAACGCTGCGGCTGACATGGTGAATGCTGATACAGTACTTGAATTGCGTGCTTTGCCAGCAGACCCTCATCGGAGTGTCCCAGGGTCTGAAGGCTAAAGCTAACACTTCCCCACCTGTGTGAAAGCAATTACGCAATACAAGTACCTTTTTCATCGGGCGTCTTCAGGGATAGTCTCTAACGCGTCTGAGCTCGTCCAAGCTGCTGCTGGCATGTGCAAGATCTGCTCCACTAAACATGATACCTTCGGCTGGTTTTATCGTTGTGCTTGCCTTCTTTGCGTATGCACAGGGGGCTCTGTGGATTCCCGACCTGGAAATGTTTGGAGTGACTTCCGGAAACAACCACAACCCCAACTCCAACGCCGGCCGCCGAAACTGGCACCGTCGGTATGCAGAAGTGTCTGAAAGAATTAGACCACCAACCACGGATCCAACTTGCAGAGAGGAGGTCCACAAGAACCGGAGCAGGTCAATCCGGTAATAATAACTGCAAGCTTGCCCAATACTTCACATTTATACGAAATAAGGCAAGAGTAGACCCATAGTCGTTGCAGTGATATTTTAATCAGAAATTATCATGTCGCCATCATGCATTTCGGCCAGAAAAGATGGCCTTGATCACATGTCAGCACCTAGGGCGGGATTACCTCTTTTTAAAGTGCAAGTACTTGATTATAGCAGCAATAGACATAGTAAACATACTGCATAGCTAGCTCATTCAATTTGTGGCATAATGCGTAAATGAATTATATACAATATGTGTAAACATTTCATTCAGGATACAATATATATATATATATCACCTGCACCTAGTCCCACATAAGGCTGCCGAACTCAGAAGGAAGGGTGCTCACGAAATCGTGAGCGTAGGACTCAAATGCTTGCTTCAAAAAAGTATGTACCACTCACAGGGTTTGAAGATCATACAGTTATTCAATGCAGACACATTTCAGCGGTTTGCTTTCATCAGTGCTTCAAAATGTAGATGCCAGACAAACACCCTACTGCGCTAAATTATATGATGACTTCTCCATTCTTATTTTAGAATAGTAGCAAGTGACAGAGGACTGCCTAGTTCTTTCTTTACAGATTGCCATGAAAACAGTTAGTATTCTGGTATTTGTCGTTTTTATCGACTTGAATGTCCAATAGTTACCAATGTTCTCAGTTACCCATTGTTTAGAGCACAGCATATCCCATATTACTTCGTCTCTTGGCGCGGTGCTTCTCAAACCCCTCATCAGGACGCTGGATATTATTATATATATAAATAAATATAAATATATATATATATATATATATGTATATATATATATACTTTTTGAGTTGTTTGTGCATGGAAAGTTTTGGGGTGATCTGTCAAGTGGGGGCCTAGAAAAGAGGGCGGTCTGAAAATGCAAAATCTCCATGCATTATCCAAAGACTTCTTAAGGCAGGGGTAAAGTAAAAACTGCTGAATGGAATTGAACCAAATTTGGCAGGAAGGGAAATCTTTGTGCACAAATGTAGCTTTTGTGATTTGATGTAAATCTATTTTGTTGTTTTTGAGAAATTAAGGTTGACAAATAACTGTATATCTAATGAGAGTCCCTCGGACCCAATTAAAAAATAAATTCTGATTGGCCAAGGGAGTGTTTTTTTCCCTTGTCCCAATTTGCTCCTGTGGAAGTTACCCTCACTCGTTAATTGACTGCCCGGCTTTGCCTTGCTTTGTTCCCTGTTTGCTCGTCAGCGCGACTGGAGTCGCTGAACAACCCCCCTGCTCTGCTGCTGGACCGGCTGTGACCTGAAGACACCTCGTGGCCGCAGAGGAGGGTGAGGCGCCGGCCCCGGGACTGCGAGGACCAGCATATACCATCCCCAGCTGGTCCTCTACCCGTGAGAGCCGCGCCCCCTCCCAGTGCCGCGCCTCCAGCCAAGCCCTTTAACTTCTCGCGGCACCCGCTTCGCGGGTGCCACTCGTTAATTGACTGCCCCGCTTTGCCTTGCTTTGTTCCCTGTTTGCTCGTCAGCGCGACTGGAGTCGCTGAACAACCCCCCTGCTCTGCTGCTGGACCAGCTGTGACCTGAAGACACCTCGTGGCCGCAGAGGAGGGTGAGGCGCCGGCCCCGGGACTGCGAGGACCAGCATACACCATCCCCAGCTGGTCCTCTTCCCGTGAGAGCCGCGCCCCCTCCCAGTGCCACGCCCCCACAACTGGTCACTCTACTTAGCCTGACCCCCGGAACGCGCCTCGCGGGACGCGCGCGTGTCGCAGGCCGGGGCGAAGACCGGGCAAAGAGCGGGCCGTTCGAGGACCGGAGGGACTGGACTGGGCCACTCCTCTTGCAAGTATCTATTGTATTTTTTTTTTTCTTTATTCTTTTATTGCATCTTATTAATTACTGCCAACCTGGGAAACACTATACTGACTTCCACCCTAACACAATGGTAGTCACAAGAGGAAAGAAGACCGTAGCACCAGGGAGTGTTGGAAATATACTGGGTCCTATGGACGATTTTATTACTAAAGCGAACTCCTTCATTGACCAAAGCATTTCCCTCATGGAAAACAGAGTCTCACTAGATCTAGAATTCGCAAAAAGATCTTCCCTGGGAAATCTAGCACATGCAAAAACTCCCGTGCCGACCATCAATAAAAAAGTCCCAGGGATTGCGACCGAGGGGAGACGTAGCCTACCAAACAACGTAGACTTATCTGTATCTGAGCTCGCAGACTCCCCCCTAGGCTCTGACCTCGAAAAAACTCCCGAGCTCCCCCCTCAATCCCCCACTCAAACATTACCTCCGGAAGATATCCAAGAAAGAGGAAGGAGAGAAGGAGCAATTAGCAAAAACAAATCCACTATATTAAACCCTGCCATACCGAAAACTCCCTCCCCACCTATTGTACCACCACCATTACAGCAACAACTGATCACTGCAATAGTACATAGTGATCAACTGGAAGACGCCACTCCCATATCACTCGTCTCACCAACTCAACCTCCTGCAGATAAGGGCCTGGAAGAAAACGACAATTCTGTTCTCCTAAATAAGCTAGCTGATCTTTTTAAACAACTCCTACTGCCGATAGAGCAAAAACTAGCAAGGATAGAATCCCAGATTTTGAAGCTTACCTCCCCTTCACAACATAACCAGGGGCATCTCCAACAAAAGAAAGGAGGCACCAACCCTTTTCTTAATTCCCTCTCGAACCCTGTGACTCTCACTGCAAAATCCACAACTCCGCAAACCATTGTACCACAGGTAACCACATCGACAACACTACCCCCTACCCCAACACTCCCCATTACACTGCCCTTAAATACCTCAATCTCCACTCCCACAGCCCCAACTATAACAAAACAAGTTAATAATGTGGCGTCCACTAATCCATCCTCACAACCAGCACCAAGAAAAACTGCACCCCCCAAGACCCCGGCACAAAATTCTACTTTTCAACCAACCCAAAGAAACCCCTGAAGAGGGCCAGGAGAAATCAGAGCTCACTCCGATCTCCCCCCCGAGGCCGCTCCCTACGTTGCAGTCATGGTCGGTGTACCCGAAGTAGCGCCCAATACGGCAGAACCTCCATGGTCCCTAAAAAATAAAGTGCACCATTGGCTACAGGCAAATCGGCCCATGCCAACTAACTGCCACGGAAGGATTTCCTCTCTACGCAGGACCCCTTGGGTGGGGAAAGGTAAAAAACAGTTTCCAGGGGACTGTATCATCATAACTTTCGAGGACCCCTGGGTAGCGGAATACATTATCTCCTGGGACCAACCCAATGTCACTGGTGGAATCAGTATAAAACCACTCTCCTTTTTCTACCCCATCCTCCAACCCATAAACAACAACTTTTTTGAGGACCCTGTTTTTCCCTGGGCCGATCGACCCCAGCGCCAACCCTTAGCATATGAGAATAGGCAATATGGCCTCTCTCGTTTCCGAGAGCAGGAGAATCTATGGCATGTAGTAAACCCACGCCACCAGGGCTCAAACTGGGGAGAATGGGGATACCAGCAAAGGGTGACCCGTAGAGAACCGCCCAGATGGGATCCTTGGCATAACATCCCACTAGCAAATCGATTTAGTCCCCTAGAAATGGTAGATTGACCACCAAGGGACACCGATCACACTATTCCCAATCCCCCACCCCCCCTCCGCTATCTAATAACCCCGAGGTGATTATACAAACTCCAATCCCAAAAGATAGCTACCACACAATACCCTTCCTATTCTGGAACGTGGCGGGTCTACGTTCCAAGATTGGCGACCCCTTAGCTGTGAATTTTCTCGAACAAGGCAAAATTATTTGCCTTCAAGAGACTTGGACAACCTCAGAGCTCCATCTGTTAGGGTATAAAACCTACTTTTCCCCAGCTAGCCGCAGTGCAATGGGCAGACCCAAAGGAGGACTTACAATCTATATAGCTAACACCATATCTCGCCTAAAAGTGACCAAATCCTTTACTGACTCCAATTGCCAGATACTATTTCTCTCCCTTGCAAACGAAGATACTATAGTGCTCGTGAATTCATACAACAACTTAACGGAACACGACTTCCTAATCTTTGTTGAAAACTTGCAGGAGAAATTGCGATCCCTACTACAGAGGGAGACTAACTCCAAAACGATCCACTTACTCTGGGGAGGGGACTTTAATCTCCATCCATGCTCAATGGCAGTCTCCAAACGCTGTGGGTTTGTGGACGAACAAGAAGCTCCATTAGCCCACTTTGCCCACAATAATTCTGGCAATACTATGAATAATATCCTGTCAGAATTTGATTTAGTGATCGCTAATTCCCTAAAGGCGAGGGAACTCCAACTCGACGCAACCTATGTGGGCAGAGGCCATCAGACAACAGTGGACTATATCCTGCTGTCCCAGGGCCTCGCTACAAAGGCTGCAGACTTTCAAGTAATGCCAAATATACTAAGCGACCACTATGCATTAAAGCTAGAACTCTACTGTATAGAGCATAAATCAAAGGTCACGAATATAGCAAAAGCCCTCAATCAAGAAAGACTGCAATTAGGAAAACAAAACGGCTATACCATAAAGTGGGAAAAGATTGACCCCCAAAAACTTACAAAAAAAATAGTCAATCAATCATACCCGAACATTATTAATTGCCTGGACCCAACACTAAACCATGCAGAGGTCCTGTCAAACTTTGGAGAAATCTTGGCAGTAGCTAAAGAGCTGCTTACGGGAAAAATCGCAAATAAGCTTTCAGGGAAAAAAGGTTGGTTTGATCACAACTGCACAAAGGCCCTAATTGATCTAAAATCTGCCCTTCGAAAAAAACCAAGAGACGTCGGTCTGATTCAGCTTCTGAGAAGACAGTACAAAAGGGATCGTACCCTTAGAGTCCAACAACTGAAAGAGAAACTATGGAAAGACCTTGACAGGAGTTCCTTATCAAAGTGCAGCAAGGATTTCTGGAGAACGGTGAGATCCCCATACCTCTCAGCGAACAACTCACCCAAGATAGAGGTAGCTATAGACGAGGGAACTTGGATCTCCCATTTCGGAAATATATTTAAAAATCAAGGAATCATAGACCTTCCAACGAACTCTTCCAACAAGGTACAATACCCTATCCCAATATCCTTCGATATTTCGGAAATCTTGGTGGCCCTGGAAAGAAGCAAGACAGGAAAAGCCCCGGGCCCCGATGGCGTCCCTGTCGACCTTTTTAAATCTAATCAAGATCTTTGGGCACCTATCCTAACAAGAGTTTGTGCAGCTGCAGCCAGTGAAGGAATTTTAGACTCCTGGACCAGATCAATTATGGTCCCCATTTTTAAGAAAGGGGACCGCCAGGATGTAACATGTTATCGACCTATTTCTCTCCTGGACTCCATCGGTAAAGTGGTGGGGAGGGTCATGCTGGAGAGACTCCAACTGTGGTGTGAGGAAAAAGAAATCATATCAGATCTCCAATTCGGCTTCAGAGCAGGCCTTGGAACAGTAGAGCAGGCACTCAATCTTAGCCTTATAATGGCAAAATACATGCATGCCAAGAAATCCACGGTATATATGGTCTATGTAGACCTCTCTGCCGCTTTCGACTGTGTCTCACACTCCAAACTATGGACAGTCCTAAGAAAAATGGAGATAGACGCCGCTCTGCTGGATCTCCTAAGAGAGCTCTATTCTGGAGCCTCGGCGAGAGTTCGCTTTGGAAAAAACGGCGAGTTGACGGCGCCCTTCGACGTGGAGCGAGGAGTTAGGCAGGGATGCGTTCTGGCCCCCTTCCTCTTCTCGCTTTATACCAACGGCCTGGAGGAAGAGATGCTGAGGGGGGCCCAGGACCTCCCAAAAATGAAACAGAGACCGATTCCAGCACTCCTCTACGCGGATGACGCTGTCATTTTGGCCCGAACTCCGCGCGAACTCCAGCTCTCACTCAATAGATACACCTCCTTCATGAACGCTCTGGATCTCAAGGTGAACGTAAAAAAAACGTTTGTAATGATCACGGGGGGGGTGAAGAAAGGCACAAAAAACATCTTCCTAGACAAGCAACCCCTTGAGACCACAACACAATATCCATATCTGGGGGTGATGATAGACGACAAGCTATCATGGAAACCAGCGGTGGACTCCAGATGTCATCTTTTTAAACGTTCTACGGCGGCCTTGCAGTCTTTCTCACGAAAACTGGGAAGGAGACGTCCAGTAGAATTGCTGAGAATTTACAAAGCCAAGTGCCTGGCCATCGCTCTTTACGGAGCAGGAGTCTGGGGCCACACAAACGTCGAATCCTTGCAGAAAATTGAAAATGAATTCATAAGATTCCTCCTAGCGACCCCGAAAGGCACATCAATCTATGCCTCTCATATGGAACTGGGACTACCGTATCTTCAGGATCTTATTAAAATTCAGCCTTTGCTCCTGTGGAGGCGTATCTGGGTTTCGGACGTGAATACATTATCTCAGTCGATAGTGGCCGATACAATGTCACTTGACCTCGCCTCTAGACTGAAGTGGCTCCAGTACATTAAAAAATTTCTAACAGACCTTGGGCTTGAAAATTACTTTCTCCAACCAGAGTCAATTGTCTCCCTTCCAAAAAAGGAACTCACGGAACTCGCTCTACGTCATCTGGAAGCATTAAGATTGTCAACTGACGCTGCTAAACCCTCAGTAATTCATGCAAATATAATCCAGCAAACCTTTGGCATTCAACCCTACCTTACCCTACAGAGTAAAACTTACGAGAGGATGTTACTGACTAGGTTCAGATTGAATCTTTTTCACAGACTGGTAGCTTTTCCCACAAACAAAGCTTGGGAAAAAAACATGCCCCTATGCCCCTGCGACGGGATTTCAACTCAATCGAATATTCACGCTGTCCTGTTCTGTAAGTTCTACCACCCCCACAGAAAACGTTGGATTCTCCCGATATGCAGGCGGTGGGGCCTCAGACAGTGCCAACCGGCCTTTTATCGACTACAATCATTGGAGTCTGAAGAAATTTGCTACCTAGTCTTAAATTTTTTAAAATCTATTATGAATCACAGAAAAAACCTTTAGCAACATGCACTAGAGAAAGAAAAACTTTTAAAACTTTTAAAGCAAATGTATTTCTTTGTTATCATCATATCTTAAATGTTATTCGAAATGTTTTTTACTGTGTACTATTGAATTTGTTGATTGTATCTTTTATGGTTTTCCCTGTGATTAACCGAATAAAGAAAGATTATTATTATTAGTGATCAATCTGATTGTCTGCCAGCGATATGGGAAAAATGTTTCTGACAGCCATTACAAGACTCAGGGACTTAGGTGCACATGCATCAAACTTGGATTTAGCGATTTCTTAATAGCGATTTTTAACGAACCGCTAATAAGAAATTGCTAAATCCAATGCATGAAACTTTTTGGTAAAAATTTGCGATTCAGTAATATTCGCAATTGCAAATAGTGATTACATAATACCGAATCGCTAATAAAGAAATCGCAATCTGCGACATCACCGTTAGCGTAATCGCAATTTCGCAAATAGTGTGTCGCAGTTGGTGCATGTTGATGACATCACAATCAGGAAGTGATGCATCCCATGCTGCTTTCAGTGCATTGAGATAGTCAGCGGAGGAGGCAGAGTGCAGGAGCACAGTTGGAGTTACTTATTTGTATCTTGCAAATACTGTTCTGTGGAAAAAAATGGAATCAGGAGCAGCAGGGAAGAAAGGAGCAACAAGAAAAAGAAAAATCAAATTTAGTGGGAAGGAGATAGAAATCCTCATTGAGTAGGTTGTGAGGAGCCATAATAAGGTGTTTGAACAACTATTGCTCCAAATCTCTGAGTCAGAGAAGAGAAAAATCTGGCTCAGGATACAATCGAAAGTGAACACAGTGGGGGTCACCCACTGCAAAACCCACTAACCTAAAAAAAGACGGTATGTCCTGCGCAGCCGTGCCTAGGAGAAGATTGTGGAGGGGGACCTGAAACACTGCCTGGTAACACACTCCTGGAGGACCTAGTCGAGTCCACACTCCAGCCTGAAGCTGTAGTTGGAGTGACGCAGTTGGACACCTCAGCAGTGGCCAGTTCCTCACAAGGTAATATGCATGAAAATGTCCATTTGAAGCAGAATATAAATTGCGAAACATCAGCTCAGTTCTGCTCCAGTGTTCATGATTATTTTCCAGTCCACATTTTACTTGCAACACCCAAATACATTATTGGAAAAACAGGCAGGGAAGGCAAGTTAGTAGGCCATTACAACTAGGGAATAAAACACGTGAACACTGTGTGTCAGATATTCATTTATTGAGACAAAAAAATGCTGAATGTGACACTACATTCATGTAAGAATTACTGAAAATTGCACTGTTTAACATCACCAAGACACACAGGAGACTCCGGCTGAGGCAGATGTCGAAACACATGTGGCCCACAGCCCACAGACCCTGCACCCACTAGATATGGATGCTGAGAAAATCAGTAATGAAAAATTTTAAAATAATGCATTGGACCTAGTGTTTCTCTAAAATCTCGAACACAGGCCCTTTACTCTGTTGAGAAATTTCAGCCTGCTGTTTATAAATGTAGTCATACACCATGTGTACTGAGAAAATATTTGTTTGTAGAGGATTGGCTTTCTCGTTATAGGCTTTCACATGTGGAAATTACAATGTGGATAGATGGCACCAGAGATGGCACGTTTTGTTCACCCTGTATACAGTTCTAAGAAAAGGAGGCAGTGTATGTCAACTTATAAAATGTAGAATCTTAAGTATGTTAATAGAAGGCGTAGGGCCACATTTATCAAGTAGTTGTGTCATACTTGCACCACACAATGGGGTCTATGGTTGACGCAACTACAAAATGCAATTTATCAAGCCACACAAGATCACCTGGCGTGGCCATGAAAGGCTTGATAAATCTGGAGTAATGCAACGCAATTACTCTCCCCCAGGGAGGTGTTCCACGGGCATTGTGTGGGTGTTGCCTAGCATACACCCATGAATTTTGACACATTCCCAGATTTTACTTTACAGGTAGACCTGGGAATGCGCCAAAATGCTACTTCTTCCCAGGGGATGCGTAACGAGGAGAAATATTTATATTTCTACTTGTTACACCCTTTTTCTATGTGTGCTGCATTCTGCAGCACACAAAAACAATTCTGCTTGCAACGCAGGCACCCTTGCACCATGGTGCAAGGGTTCCTGCATTGACTCTAGGCAGCACATTGTGCGTCAATGCTGGGAAAAGTTAGGAACGCACCATATTGTGATAAATAAGGCGCATTTCTGCCCTTTCCCTGTAGCACAGCACAGCAAGGTGACTTGTTGCGCTACCTTACTATTTGTTAAATACGGCCATTGGTGTTTTACTGAAGGCAAGTATATAGATCCTTTATGTTTTTCAGAGGTTTCAGTGGAGAGATTGCTGTTTTAAAAGTGAAACTCCTTGCTTACTCTCTGAACAGTAATGTGTTTCTCTCTAAAGGTATATACAACTAGCGTTTAACCTGCACAGAAGAGTTAGTAGTTAAAGTGTATGTTACGCAATGTAGGTGCATCCAAGTGGTTTGCCTCTGAGTTGTGCAGAGTATGCTTGGGATGATCCTAATAAATTTCTCAGGCTGGATAATGCAAACATTGCAGGTCCTAATAATAAAACTTGTGTTTAATTGTGTTGAATTCATCCTGCAAATGTTTGCAGGAACTTAAAGCATACATTTGAAGCCAATGACCACTTAATCTGTAACAAAAATAATGTTGCACTCTGTGAGGCTGTGAAATATTTCTAGAGAAAGGATTAGGAAGTTATTTGTGCACTAGATATAGATATGTTATGGTGAGTGAAAGATGCACAATCTTTTGGTCAACATACTGATGAATCATTGTTATCTTTCATTGAGCAGTGTTTTTTTCTTTTTTTTTAAAGGAGGAAAATGGAAAACAGAGATTTTTTAAAAGAAAAATACCATGTGACAAAATATATGGAGGAGAAATATCATATTTTTTTCATTTTTGAAGAAGCAGGAATGTATCACCTTTTGGAAAATCAGAAAAAACACTATTGCCTGGAGGGGCATTTGTGTTCTTCTGAAGCTTTCCCTGGGCAGGCCTATTTGTTTCAGAAGAAGAAATAATGTGCTTACTGAAAGAGAAAAACATAGCCTTGTTTAAATAGGTTGGACTGATATCAGACTGACTGGATAGCACTTAAGGTGGTAGTGTATCCCTTAGGTGCAAAAGATGTTGAACCTCCTGAGGTGTTGTCCATTTCAGAAGAGCGAGACATCTGAGCACTGGCAAGTCTCTGGATATGTACATTTTAAATGTGTCTTCAGACCAGTGGTGTTCATGCTGTACTGCTACTTTATCTCTCTTGCAAGTTCTTTTTTACACAATTTGCAAGCCACAAACTTTTGAGATACCTTTTTTCTCTTACTTTCATATTAAAACACTGGCAAACAAGAGACTCTTTTAAAAGTTGAACAGCTTGAGCTGCTGAAGCTGTTGGTACCTGCTCATCAGAGAGAGAAGAAAAGACGATAAATGAGTGAATATGGAAGTATTGTTTGATTAAGAATTGATGATAAAATGTATTGATATTGCAGGTTTGTAATGTTGTTTATTTATTTTATTGTGATAAAAAATAAGTTAAAGTTAGTAGTGTCGGATATTGGTGAAATGTATGCGGCAATGCTTAAATTCTGTAAATATAACGATCATGGATTTATGTGTAAATTTTCCGACCCAAGATACTTCAAAAAAGTTCGGTTGAAACTGCTACATGATGCTGCAGTACTGTGGTATAGTATAAGGAAAACTTTGAAGATTCCATACTACAGTTATAGGGCCCCAATCTGGGATGGACCAGGTTCACCTATGTGGGTACTTGATGCTTTGGCGATTCCTCTTAAACTTGCAGGGGTAGTCTGCTGGGGAGACATATTTTTTTAAGGAAATCTGATGGACTGGGCTCAAGTCCAGAGTTTGTGGGACCAGGGATTTTCAAAATTTAAGTACTTGCAAATCCACAGCTGGGCAAGCAAAGCAGAAAATATGATTGGATCTCATAATGCTAGGGAAGATAAACTAATGTCAAGAGGTTTACATAAGAAGGAAATATCACTCTGGTATTGGTTGATACTCGAGACGGAGAATGGTGTATTTCTACTTCCGGAAGCATTGTGGAGGGATTGCTTGCCAGACATCGCTACGGAAACTCAATGGCAAGTAACAATGACTACACTTTACAAAACAGTTAAATCTGCAAATTTAAGGCGGAATCATTTGTTTACAACCCACAGGGCTTACTGGACCCCTCGCAGATTATCCAAATTCAGAGCCGAAGGGGTAGTGGAGTGCCCGAAGTGCAGATGTGTAAATGTGGATGACCTACATATGTTTGTGGAGTGTCCGAATATTAGAGAATTCTGGGAAGCTGTAAGTAAAAGTTTGGCGGAGGTAACAGCTCAAAGGATAGAGGTAAGCCCTGAATTAATAATAACAGGAAGACTTGATTTACAGAGTAAAAATATAGATGACAAAGTCAAACTAGTGTTTTATGGGATACTCCTGGCTCGTAGAGAGTTGTGTAAACTGTGGGTATCAAATGTGTGCCCGACGCTTATGGACTGGGTGAGGGCCATGAGGAATATAGCAAGAATAGATTCTATGGGTCGGAATGAGAAAAAATGTAAATATTGGTTGCCATTTTTGACACTTTTCGGGTGAGGGAGATAATGGGTAGTAATAGGGTAATGGTAGGGGTGTTAATAATGAGTAATGTTTAAATGAAAATCCAATGATTAAGGTCTTGGCCTATCTCACCTGCATTGAGTCGAAATGGTAACAGTAGTCGTTCGAGCGCCGGACTGTAATCAGGGTCTGGTATGAAAAGAGAGTCCGTAACCTCGAAGGATGCTGTAAGAAGCCATTTTGGACAAGTAGGTACATGAGGTAAAAGCCCATGGGCGGTACCGTTTTTCCATACAATGGGTGGCGACAAGGCTAATGAGGATTAAAAAAAAACAAAAAAAAAAAGTTAGTAGTGTTTTTATTTTTTTACTTACTAGCTATTTTAGATTTCAAAATTATTGCAGCATTGGAATGTTCATTGAAACTAGCAGTTGAATCTCCTCAAACAGCACATGTTTTCCTGCAGATATGTCTATGTATACCATACTATGCACTTCCATTATGCCAGGGAGAGGTGTTAGCTGAGAAGCCAAGTTGTTGTACACCCTACTATGCTCACTTGTCAACCAAGAGTGAGGTCTCAGTATAAGTTTAGTACTAGTTTACAACGTAGTATGAGAGATCTTATGGAGGAGAAAGGTCTTGGCATAGAGGCCAATCTGTGGCCATACTGTACTACACACAGCTGTCACATGGTGTAGATTTGGAAATAGAGAAGGTAGTCCTTTTGCACGTGTTACAATTATTGCTTGTAACCCTAGGAAGATATTTCAGCAGAGAGGTCTGTTCTTGTGTCCACTCTACTACACATGCGTGTCCCCATAAGGGGCATCCTTCACCATGAAGAGAGGTATGGGCAGATAAATCTGTGTCTATCCACAGCCTACTTGCACATCTGTTACCCTGGAAGGAGCTCTCGGCTGACAGGACAGTCTTTTTCCATTACCTACTGTCTATACTTGTCACTCCTGGGAAGCTTGTCAGTGGAGAGTTGTCTTCCTCCTGAGATCCTACTACATACATTAGTTGTCATGAAGAGAGGTGCAAGTGCAGAATAAAGTGTCTATGTATATCCTACTATGTACATATGTTACCATGGGAGGAGTTATTATCAGACGAGTTGCTGTCTTTTTACATCCTACTGTGCACACCTGTTCTCCTGGTGAAAGATTTCAGTAGAGAGGTCTCTCATTTCCTATGCCCTAGTATGCCTACTACCCCAGAAACTCCTATGCACACCCATCTCTTTGAGGAGAGATCTCAGTGGACAAACTAACACCCTCTTCATATCCTACTAATTATGTCCGTCACTATCTGAGGAGGTCCCAGTTAGAGATTAGTCTCTCCCCATATTCAACTACATAAACCAGATCATCCGAAACAGAGTACTAAGATTAGAGGCAACTTCCTCCTCACATCCTACTTGCAGATCTGTCACCCTGGAGAGAGGTGAGAGCAGATAGGCGTGTCCCTCCTCACACCCTACTACTCACACCCATCATCCAAGAAAGAGGTCTCAGCAGAGGGGCCAGTTCCTACCCACACCCTGTTACGCACATCCATCATCCAAGTGAGAAGTCTCAGTAGAGAGGCCAGCTCCTCCCTACACCCTGCCACACATACCCATCACCCTGGGGAGAGGTGTCAGGAGAGAGGCCAGTTTCTTCCATAGCCTCCTATATACACATGCCACCCTGGGGAGATATGTCAGTGGAGTGGCCACTCCCTCCCCGCACCCTACTTCACATCCCAGTTGACCTGAGGAGAGGTCTCACCAGATTGGACACTCCCTCCCCTCACTCTACTGTGCACCTGTGTTGCCCTGGAGAGAGATCTGAGCTGAGAGAGGCCAGTCTCTCCCAACACCTTACTGCACATAACTGTCACCCTGGTGAGAGGTGTCAGTGGGCAGGTGAGTACCTCACCACACCCTAATACGATTGGCTATTGCCCTGCGGAGAGGTCTCTGCAGAGAGGCTAGGCTCTCCAACCCTAGTGGGCATGCTTGTCACCCTGGAGAGAGGTCTCAGTGGTGAGGCTAGTCACTCTCACACCTGTTATCCAGTAGAGAGCTCTCAGCTGTGAAGCCAGTCCCATTACACACCCTACTATGCACACCGGTCACTCTGGGGAGAGGCATCAGTGGAGAGGCCAGTCTCTCCCCACACCCTACTTTGCGAGCTGATCACTAGGTAGGGAGATCTAAGCGGAGAGGCCAGTCCCCCTCAAAACCAAATATACACTGCTGTTTTTATCAATTTATTTATTTTGAGTTTTATATAGCGTGAACAAGACCCTTTTGTGTGACAGAGATATTTAAATATAGTGTAAAGAGAAATGGGATATGACAGAAAGACATATAGCACTAAATAAAAATACAATATATACACATGGACTAATGGTGAATAGAGAAATATGAGCACACAACATAGCATAAATCCAGGCATAGAACATAATACAAGGAGACAAGAGGCAGCAGGCAAATAGGAAGGAGGGATCAATCTAGGGAAGATGGGGTGAGTTCTCAGTCTAAAAGGACTTCTTTCTTGAAGATGAATGTGGATGGATTGCATCTGATTTCAGTAGGGATAGAGTTCCAAATTTTTGGGCAATTCCGGTATTGGGTTTCCTTTTTTTAAAATTTTTGAGGTTTAACGAGTAAGGAGCTAGTGCTTTTGGAGAGTCTGTTACCACCTGGCAGGGTCAGTTCCTGTGTCAGGTAATAGGGGTGTTATGGTGTAATGGTTTGTGGGTCTTACAAGCAATTTTAAAAAAGATCCTGGTTTTGAATGGTAGCCATGTCAGAGATTGAAGGTTGTAGGTGATATGATTATGTTTTTTGATCCCTTGATGGGACTAGCTGCAGTTACCGGAATCCAATGTCGTTAACACAAGTGTATGAACCACACAGTTGTTGAGGTCTTCCATGAGGAGGAAAAGTTTTAATTTTCTAAGAATATGCAACTGATGGTTATCTCCTCAAAAGATGGTGGTGATGTGTTTTTGCATGGAGAGGTCTTTGTCCAAGGTTATCCGTAGGGATTTGGCAGAGTCAATTATGTTTGGCATGCAGTTCAAGGCAGTGAGAAGAGGGAGCCACTCTTTTAAGTTTGGGGAAGAGGGGGGCGACGAGATCAGTAAGAATTCTGTCTTAAAGGCATTGAGTTTGAGGTGGTTAAAAGTCAGCCACCTTTATGTCTTTGTCTAGGTTGTTGAGGGTGTGAATGTCATCAAGGGAGGTGATTTTCATGTAGAGTTGGGTGTCATCAGCATACTTGTGGTAGGAAATGTGGGAACATTTGAGGATTTCAGTTTGGGGCTCCAAGTAGAGGCTAAATAGTGTCAGGGAGAAACTAGAGTCTTCGGGCACACCCAGCGACAATAGAGACGGATGGGAAAGAGTGTCATTGATTAGTATGCACTGGGATCTATTGCGTAGAAAGGAGGAGAACCAATTCATTACGGTGCTGGAGAGGACTCCTGTGTTCCAGAAGGTTTAGAAGGGTTGTGTGATTTATGGTATCAAAGACCACTGCTAGGTCCAATAGGAAAAGGATGCAAGATGCATTCTGGTCGAGTGAGTCTAGGGCATCAGTGAAAATGTGGCCATGACCGTTTTAATTCTATGACCCGATCAGGAGCCAGATTAACAATGATAGTGTAGTTAGAATTCCTTAATGTTGTTGTAAAGCTGTAAGTGCACATTTTTTTCTAAGAGTTTGGCCAAAGTGGGGATGTTGGAGATGGGGCAGTAATTGTTAGGGTCGGATTGATTAGAGTTGGGATTTTTCAGGATAGGGTTGACCTACCCACTTTTTGGGAAGTTGGGTATAAAGCGATACAAAAGGGGATGATGGACGGAACGTTTGAGCAAATCAAACACTCACCCCCAGTCAACTGATCTGGGTTTAATCCATCACCATTCTTTAGCTCACTCGGCCACCCCAGTTCAGACATGGCAATATGCAAATCAGTCTGACCCTGTGCCTCATGGGAACAGTCCAGCCCGAACTGCCATGCCATGTCTTCCCTGGACCGGAAACAAGCATCCTGGGACCGGTTTCGGATTCATAATCCTCATCAGCCAGGCTATCTTGAATCCAGTGGCCAAGTGAGCAAGGGACTCACGTCTGAGCATACCCTGCCACAGTTGGGTATAAAGCCTTGGGTGAATGGGGCATTGATTGGCCTAGTGCATATTGGGAGTACAAGGTGGATGTTTGTAGGGAGGGGATTGTTGAAGTGGTTGAAGTATATCAAGGAGGTCAATAGATTTAGGATGCCATTCTCATTGATCTTTGGTGAGAGAGTGGGATTTTTCAGACATGATTGATGTTCCATTGGGGAGTGGTGCGAGGGGGGTTCATGTGCAAGAAGTTTAATAGTGATCTGGATATCATTAGAGATTTGCATGTTTTCTCAGCAAAAAAGGAGGCAAAGGTTTCGCAATTTGGTAGTAATTTTTTGTCAGTGGAAGAGGGATAGTTTTTGCCGGACAATTGTTTTTTGATGATTTGAACAGTTTTTGGGGTTGATTTGTTGCAGAGTAAAGTTGATTTCGGAAGAAGTCTTCTTTGGAGTTCCTAGTATGCCTATTTGTAGGCACAGCTTCTTTTACATAAGAGTTTGAGGTTGGCCAGGGAGGAGGAATGTCTCCATGCTCTTTCTGCTAGTCTGAGGTGTTGTCATTCTTTGTTAAGGTCACAATTGAACCAGGGGTTGAATCTTTTAGACAGGATTATCTTTAATACCGGTTAACCAAAATGGTTTGGAAACAGATTGGACACCGCATGCCATACTCGGTCTGCAGGTTAGAGGATTTGCAGTACACCACGAGAATAAGGTAAGATGAAACAAAGGTTGCTATATCTAGACTGGCGGCCTAGGGGCTAATTACGCCCTGAATCGTTACCCAAAGATACGGGGATAGCGAGTTTAAGTCATGACGAGTATCGTGAGATTTGACATGTACAGACTTTGGGTATTAATTAAGCGATTTAATGTTGGTAGCAACTGATATTTTAAGCCATCACTTCGATGATTACAGCATTGATAAACTGCTCCTTTTTTATAAAGTATACTGTCAAAAGTTGACCCTGCATAGGGACAAAATATGCCTAAGGTCAATTGGACCAAGTGTTAGGTGGTCACAATAGAAATACGTTCTTACGTTTTATGTGAAACTGTGATTTGCCGCAAACGTCACATCGCATCTTAACCTACGATAGAATAAGGCTTTGACATACACCCTGATAGCAGGTTAACAAATTGAGCCACGAGTACTTTTGGCAGATAGTATATTCCCGGGACTAACATGGCATTTTAAAGGGGTGGCTAACAGCTAATTTCAGAGATTAGAATTAGTATGTTGGGTGTGGATGACTTTACAAACAACACGCTAGGTCTTGACCATATAAATTGACTTGCAGATATTACTATTTACCTGGAAGAACACCAGAATACAATAAACAGAAGAACCAGACATTGGATAAAGCTGTGACTCCTAATAGAACCCCCTTGTGGGTCGGAATTAACACCACATTGAAAGTAGGTTTCATTTAAAATTTCATTTTCCAAGCCTAACGGATATTTGATAATATCAGGCGCCTTACACATTGCTCCTTCCTTTTCAGAAACACGTACTTGGACAGTATAGGTATTTATAACCCACCACTTTGCGAGACACTCTAGTTTTGGGGCTATAAGGTTTGTAAAGTCACTTCCTGGAATCAAAATTCACGTTACACATATCACTTTTAGATCATTTTACAATAATGGTGTTCACTTTTAAATTCGAAGGTTCACTGTGTTGCACTAGGGCTGTAAGGAGGCTTAATTGCCTTTGGTTTTTGATACAGACTCCGGTTTCTCCACCGTGTACTGTATCTTAGTTTTTTAATCTTATAAGTGTTGTAGCCACAATATGAGATTGTCATTGTTTGTATACATAACGTAGACAACCCCCTTAAGTCATGCACGCGTTATGGCCCTTTTGTTTTTGCAAATGACTACAATGATGTAGAAGGTCGTGACGTACACTTAGACCGTGGTCTTGTACCTTTATTTTTTACACAGCCTTGAGAAAGTCGCAGGAACACACCCTATAGTGACGAAACACGTGTTGGTTGTGGCAGAGAAAACGAGAATAAAACGTGACAAGACCAAAGAAAGAAAAAAATTGTGTATATTTTGTGACTGAATTACTGTACTCACTTTTTTACGTGAAGGGAAACCATTAATTACCTTATGCGTGTGCTTGGGAGTTTTCTTAGGATTATTTTTAGTTGGTTGTTGGCAAGGGTGTCCATGATATTGGGCTGGGATTTGAAGTAGTGATCAGTGAGATCTTGGACATTATTCATGGAAGTGGGCAGGAGTAGGATGTTGTTACAAATAGTTGGTATAGTGAGTGGATTAATGTTAAGGGTTCTCACGGACTCTGTGTTTGGCTTTCATTGGTTGTCCCTTAGAGGTGATTGCTTTTTTATTTAGGAAGAAGATGATGCAGTGGTTGTCAGTCCAGTCTAATAATTAGGTCTAGGGGGGCTCCTTTAATATGGGTCGGGCAGTTGCAGGCTTTTATAAGGTTGAGGTTCTGGAGGAAGATGTTAAAACTGTTCACAAGTGGGTCATTGGTATTGTTCCAGTAATTGTTGAAGTTGTCAAAGGAAATTTGGTTGTTATGTTCATCGTTGTTTAAGGAGATAATCTCCCTGATCTATAATGAATGTGTGACTTCCTCCAGGTGGGTGATAAAACGTTTGGAGAATGCACTTTGAATTGTCAGTGGCAGTGATGTCGATCTTAAGGTATTCGCAAGATGGCAGAGGTATATTGTGTGATTGTTTCATAGTTAGTGACGATCTATAAATAGAAGCTAGAGCACCCCTGAAGAATCTGGGTGGTCCAATCTAATGATGTCTTAACTGAGGGGTTTAGAGTGTCCAGAATAGGAGTAGATGATTCATTTAGCCATGTTTCCATGAACAGGAGGATGTTGAGGTCCTAATTAAGTATGAGATCAATTATGCCAGCCATGTGTTTCACAGCTGAGCGGTAGTTTAGTAATGCTCATTTCAGGGTAATATTAGAGGAATTCATGGAAGAATATGAGATGGTAAGTTGTGTAGGGTTTGTTTTATTAATAAACCCAGTGCTATTCTGGCATATCCTGATAGGCTAGGTGCTAATAGTCTTAATTTTTGTGGAAGTTAAAGTGTGGCCAACTGGAGCTGGGTTGTAGGTGCCTAGGAGGGAGAGTATATCCTCATTTGATAGCTGTCTGACTAACCTATTTGGTCAAGTGGCGAGGTTACGGTTGGATGTGGGACGCCAACAAGTGCAAGAGATCCCTATGTGTAAACAGGGAAAGGGACAGAGTGGCAGTTGGAGATTTGGATGGTATTATTCAGGAGGTGATTAGGGTATGAGGAAAACTGGCGTTCGAGCAGATATGAAGAACTAGTTTGAAAATGTCAGCTCAGATCCACTGCAGTTCAGATTTCATAATGTCGAGCATTGAGTTGCTGAAGAGGTTACTGTGGGGTTCCAGGTTGTGGGAACCACTGGAGTGTAGGGAAGTATCAAAGCAGTTAGGGGAACTGGCTTTGGTAAGGTTCACCATAGGAACCTTGATAGTGGTTGGTTGAGAGGAGTTGGTGGTGAGTTGATTCTGTTGATGGGGTGCAGTTGTAGGAGGTTCTAGTGGAGCAGGCATTGGTGATGTCAGGTTGGTGTAGATGAGGGGTGAGTTCAAGTTGCTTGGGGAGGGGGTGTGTGGGATGTCTGTGGTATCCATGGATAGGTAGGTGACCATTCGGGGGAGAGGTGGGAATGGTGCACTGGTAGAATGGTGGAAGAGATGAGGTTATTATAAGTTGGAGGAGTCAGAGGAGAGTAACGGGGAACATAGGGGTGATGGTTGAGTCTAGTTTGTTCTGGAAGTAGGGGAAAAGATCACTAAAGAGTTCCAGATGGTGTTCTGAGGACTGATTGAGTATGGTGCCTTTATTACAGATGGAAATGGTGGCATTACCTTTGTATTATTTTACGGTCGTTTGGGATTTTATTGGTGATGGTCGTGTTGAGGGAGGTAGAAAGGACATTCCTACATTTGCCCAGGGCAGACGTGTCAGTGAAGAGCCCAGTCTCCCCTCACACCCTACTATGCATACCTGTCATACTGGGGAAAAGTCTCAATGGAGAGGCCACTTTCTCCCCATACCATACTATGCATAGTTGTCACCCTGGGGTCAGGTCAGTCCCTCCTAACATGTGCGCCTCTTACTCTAGCGACTTTAAAGCATAAGTACTGTGATGAAACAAAGTGTAAATATTTTTTTTTAAAGATGAAGGCACATGTGGGACTCTTGTGGGATCATAAAAAAGTAGGAAGGGGTAGATGAAAAGACTTGCCACTCACTATGCACTAGGGAGGAGCCTGTCTCTAAAGGTAGTTGATCATTACACATTACTACACTCATTTGTCACCCTGTACAATGCCCCTATTGTTCATAAGCAATAAACACTACCTTAACATAGGAATGACAACTCTTTGCAATAGTATAAAACAAAACTTCTAACTCTACAATCTCATGAGAGTCTCGGGAGAGTCTAGCAAGAGTAATGACAAACACATGAAAAGATATTTAATTGGTTAATACTAATTGAATACATTATTGAAAGAAGTAATCACCCTCTTTTTCTCCTTTACAATCACCTCTTTGATGAAGAAATATCTACACAGCCCTTTAACAATCTTCTGTACTTAAACTTGGTGAGAAGATGTCTTCTTAGGAGAGAGAACATGGAGAACCTCACCAGAAAACGTTCTCTCACCACACACTATTACTCTCAAACTTCACTTATTACAGAGACTTCAGCAAACAGTGCCTTCTCTTCTCCATAAGCTACAAAAAAAGAGTGATTCCCTCTTAGTGATGTTTGCAGACAGGATAGATCTTTTAGTCATCCTACCACATGTATATTGAAAATAGGAAGAGATTATGTTTAAAAAACACTAGAAATTCACTGAAAAAATAAATGTTAAAGTAACATTATAGTTAAGTATGATAAAACAAATCTTTTTTTATGTAAAAAAAAACCAAGAAATTCACTGAAAAAAGCAAAGGTTAGAGTAATAAAGTTACAATTAGTTTGAATATGTCCGTAACAACATTAACATTGTGAAAACAAACACACGGAACTTCACCAGTTATAGTTAGCAGAGTTAACTAAACAGGAGCCCGCGTAATGCACTGATTATGACCTCACATATTACATCACTCATGACATGTTAGAAGACATCATTTATGATATCACTGATGACATCTCAAATTACATAATTGATTACATCACTCAGATTGTTGCCGCAATTCCACTGTTTGCTTTAAGGTTGTTGTCAATACGTATAGCCCAATATAGAGTTTTGCAGACAGGGTACTCTGCCGCAGTAGCGATGGTGTATCTTCTCCACTAAACTCTTGGTCCACCTGCCCAAATTTTAATCAGGTGGACCACCAGGTTTCCCCCGATGGAGTTAAATCTTGTTTCTAAGCACAAACCTTCTTCTGATGGTCTGATGGAGTGAGGGGCATCGAATCAGGGGAAGTACATAACACCATCTGTTCTTTTTAGGTTGGACAGTGTTTTGTGTTTTTGTTTTGTCCACACCACCAGGTAAAACCTGGGAGCTAGGGACATTAAATATGGCCCCCACACAATGGGAGTATTCTCCCATAATGTGGCTGTCATTTACTTTTTATTTTTCAAAAGCAAACTTTCACTCTGGAAGTTTGTTTTGGAAAAATAAAATACTTTGGATATGTTGACAGCTGGACATCATGTTTGATGGTGACATCCATCAAACTTTTCTAATATTGACAGGAACTGCTGTGATGACCTATCTACCAAATTCGAAATCAGGCTCTTAATTCCCAAGTCTGAGTTGCATGCTGCAGTAGGTATGGAGACTAAAAAAGTCAGAATGACCATTTAAGACTGGTATTCCCACCAATGCACTTACTATATATAATTACATGTTTCCAGGGCCGAAATGGGGAATAACACATTTGTACCAGAATTATTGTGCCATCACCACATATGATTCCCCAACTTTGGGCCCCCTTGCAAACCCATTTTTCATCTGGTTCCAGCGGATGGAAAACGTGTGTGGAAAAGCATTTCATTTTACTGAGTGTTTACCTGTACCATGGGTACATAGCTGCATTTTGTAGCAGTGCACCCCATGATTGTGCGCCTACAGACTAGTTTGCCGCAGTACACAAAAGTAACAAAGAAGGTGGGCTGCCAGAAGAACATGCACTACTTTCTTGAGTTGCGAACAATGCTGCAGAAAAATAGGGAGGAGAGCATACAAGCAACTTTTTGAGCCCAATTTAGAGTTTGGTGGAGAGGGGACTCTGCTGAAACTACGAGGCTGTACATTCTCTGCTTAACGCTTGCACCAAATTCACTGCCACTGTAAACCTTTCTCCAATGGTACGATGATGGGGGCATATTAGCAAGAACCTCGTTAAAATTATCGCCGTTTTGGCGGAAGCAAACTGCCGCTAAAACGGCGATAATGAGCTTGATAATATGCGTTATAGAATTCCAAGAGAAGCCCAGGTTAGATGTCCTGCACATCTAATCTGGGCTTGTATTGGAATTCTATCACCATATTAGCAAGCCCATTATCGCTGGTTTAGCGGCATTTTCCTGCCGCTAAAACGGCGATAATTTTAACAAGGTTCTTGCTAATATGCCCCATAGTTTCTTTTTTTTTTTTTAAACTGCTGCTTTGGGAGTGTGTGTTTAAAAAATAAACACATTTGGAAAAGTTTGTCTGCTAGACGTCATGTTTGAAGGCATTATCCATCCAACTTTTTCAACACTGAAAGGAGCCAGTATGAACGGCAGTTCATGCAGATGTATAGAGATGTCCTCTGGGTCAGTGGACATCTCTCAATTTGGAGGGAGGAGTAAAAGCTGGGCAATGGTGGTAAAGTCCTCCCTAATTCTGTCTGCCTTTATTCTGTCTTTCAACCCATAAATTAAGACCTTTGTTTTTCCGCAGGCGTCCCCAGCCATTGAGGGAACATCTTATGGTATATTTAATTTTGCATTTTTGAAAGATTGTTCTGACATGAATATTGAAGAAGGAGGTGTTTTAGAACCAATCGTAATGCAATGGATCACCTGAAATGCACAAATTAGACCTTAGGCAACTTTATTCTTCTGTTTGCCACACCATACACAACAAGAATGTCTTTGCATTTGATCCACAAGAAACTATTTCTCTACTTCATCTTCCACACTTGGCCCATCAAGCTATCTTTTTGTGAATTTCAACTGTACACAGATTTCCACTATACCCAGCAAAGCGTTAGTCCTCTGATTAATCCTTTTGGTCGCAGTGAGGGGTGAGACTTGAGGATGTCCAAACCACAGTTAGCCACCCAATGCGGATCATTAATTAGTGGCCAACTCCCAAGTTCGATATAAGGTTCAAATAAATTACTCTCAGAACCATACTGTAAATATAAAGTATTGAAATAGTTAGACCCAACCTCTTAAAGAAGTTCAGTCTAATCAGAATTATACACACTAAAATGTCTGCAGTGGCAACACAGACTAGAAGAAGCAGGACTTGATGCTCTGAAAATAGTCTATTGCTCCCCCTATTTCGCATCTAGAATCCATACTAAATAGCACAGTTTAAACAAAGAACATCAGGACACAATAGCAGACTCAGACTCATTTAGATAAATTGGTTATTGTATTAATGATCCAAAATAAAAGCTTACAAGCAACATTTTAAGTAGCCCATTAGAATGCCAATAACATGTAGTATAAAACTACATATTTAGTCAAAGTCTTTCAAAGAGGTTGGTTTAAGCATTATAGATTCCCTCTACCAATGAAGGCAGGGGGATGGTTAAAAGACTAAAAGCCTCACTCGGGAAGGGTCAAAGGATCAAGTTAAAGTCCTCTAGCGAATATACATTAACATGGGGACAAAAAACAAAAATCGGGAAAGTTCAGATTTAGTATGTCACTAAATATATCCAAAAGACTTCAGTAAGCAAGTTCATTGGAAAAGATAAATCAGAGTATTGAATTCAAGTTGCCAGCAAGGAAAGGAGTCCAAACTGATCAGAAGTTACAGCAGCAACTGAAAAAACATCCCAAGTCATTAATAAAAAAAGAGCCAAAAATTAATAGAGCTCTTTGTTCTTAGTGTCCAATTTAATCCCCCTCTTTTTCCCTTCACACCTCCTTTGGGATATCGTCTTTCTAGTATAGATGATGCAGCAGTGACATCAGTGATTGGACCACGGTGGTGTGTCCATTGTGTCCCCTTCTTCCAGTTGTCAGGCACCATTTCCTTCTCCAGCATTGTTTTCCAATCTCCCCAAGCGAAATCACAGAAAGGTATTTGCGGCTCCTTCTTGGGTACAGTACAAGAATCAAAACCCACCAATTCCACACACGAGGAATAAGGCTTTATTCATGGTCAAATTGTTACATTATGCAGGAACAGTTAAAGCAACATTTGAAGGAAGGTAATTTTCCTAGGTCTCAAAATAATGCAGCCTAAGCAAGAAGATTTCAATGCATTAGAGTCATCTTCTTTTAGTGAATCAACTCAATAATAGCTATTCAAATCATAAGAAAGTAAATCAAATGTTTCAAAATAGGAAATAATGGTTTTGTCAGCAATTATTATATAAATAAAATGAACGATCCTAAATATGGTCTACTCATATGAATTTCAAAAGCAGCAACATGTAACCTAATTCTAAAAATCTTAAAAGCAAAATCGTATTCATTAATATATGTTATGATGTTCGCTACTTATACTGAATGTTTCAACATGCAACCCTTATCAACATTGATTTGCACCAATGTCGAGTTTGTGAAAACAATCTCCAATTGAAAGCAATAGAAATGCTGAACTTCTCATTAGGCTTCATAACATCTTGGTAATAATAATATTTAATTAATCCTACTGTTTCTAGCTAATCAAGCACGCTTTTATGGTGCTGATAATCCAATAGTTCCTCTGTTTCTGTCATGTTTTTCGTCAACATGTGTGAGGTACGTTAATATTTCATTGTCAAATCTGGTATATATGTTGTGTAAAGAATAATCAATATCTACACTGTTACACTTTCACACTATGATTCATTTCTAGCCCCTCCTTAACTCTCAATCTCTGAATATAATGAGAGACAAACTGATCGTTCCACTCAGAACAAATATGCTACTCAAGTTGTCACAGCTAAAGCTCATAATAATACGTAGTTAATACTCTAATTCGTCACAATATAAAATACAAACATATTGGCTTTGCAGTTGGCGTATTCAGTAAATGTAATGTAAATTGATACTCGTATAGCGCACTACTCACCCGCAAGGGTCTCAAGGCGCTTGTACGAATACCGCTGTGGAACCCATCCTGGCTTTCCCTGTGAGGTGTCCACTCCTGGGCACCCCCAAGGTGGAGGCCAAGCATCCTTAGCGTTGTGGGGGCCGTTGTGGAGATTAAGCAAGCTATTGCCCAGAGTTGGACCCATGATTAGAATAGACACCGAGGCGAGAATGATCAGGTCCGTGGAATTTTTGAGCCCAAGACCCGCCGAGGCGGGGAATTGAACCCTGGTTCCGGGCTAGACCTCTGCATCAGTGTCTGCCACTCTAACCATTGAGCCACACTTCTCCACGTATGTAGTATGGAGACATATGATGAAAGTCGTACATGTCAGGGCATTTCTAACTAGTACTGTGGGTAAAATGGCAGTGAGCTATGGATCAAGAGGAATTCAGGATGGCTTACTTGCCATGGTTAAGTAAACTTACCTGTGCAGGCTTCAGAAAGCATTGTGTGTGTGTGTATTCATATTTAAGAATAGAAGTAGGTAACACACTTGACCTCACTGCATAAGAGCCAGCTTTTGACAGTGCTTAAGTGGTAAAATATATACATGACATACATAGGGAAGCCATATCAATATTATCCTATCAAACAGTTAGACCTTCGTACTGGGAATTGTTTGTAGTATTTGTGCCCAGGATTTGCTGACATCCTATGCCCAGGATCTGATGGTAACCTTGTTACACTACCAAGTTAAAAAAAATGTAAACGATAGACCCAGTGATACCCAGTGTAGAGTGGCCTGCTATGGATCCCACCCATACTTCTGATGCCAAATGCACTGCAACCATGAACATAGATTTCTCATATATATTAATGGGATGGCAATCTCAGAAATGTGCAGCCTAGTACCCAGCATTCTCATGCTTCTCCCAGTATCGCATAGGTGTTTGAGGACCTATTGCACTGGGCTGGTAATCACCAAAACTGACACAATGCGTAATGTAATTTATAGGACAAAAATAGGTAAAAAAATTAACGTGGAAACACTGTAGCGTTCTTGTCATTGGCTAGCCAGCCCTCAGGGAACCCTACAAATTCCATCATATTTTTAAAGTTGAGGACAAAGGAAATTCATGTTATTGTGATTTCATGGATGCAACAACAAGTTCCTAACTAGACTGTGTAAATATTAAATATAGTAAAAACACAATTTTCTCCCATTTATTTATATGGAAATTTCTGTAATCTGTGGCCAACAGCAAAGTGTCCCCTGATCCAATTTTCCCAAAATTCTACCAATAGGAACAATACCCACATGTATGGGTGAGTCACTCTCACATGCAGAAAGAAAGGCTAAAACCACAACCATGACAAAGGAATCAGTGATACTGAAAACAATTTACTTTTTTGTGATGGGGTGGTCGAGGTTATTGGGCTCCAAGTCTACTTCACTATAGGAACCCACATCATTGAGGACCTTTCTAGCGACTGGAGATTATGCTCACTATATTGTGGTGAGACTTGCACGGATTCCACAACTTATTCCTATCAAAACTGCTCTGAAAACATCAAACTAGGCCTACAAAATAAAATGTTCCTTACAACTTTGATGGAAGAAGGCTGTAGTGGTTGGACGAGGGTCACCATCAAGCATGGGAACCAACCAACGCTTGGAAATTTTTTTTCAAAGCTAGAGACCATATGCAACCCGTGGAGGTGTAGTTTGCAAGCCTCCGGTTTGCAGTTAGTACCTAGAAGGACCGACAAATATCATACTCAGGCTGTACATGAAATAATTCCAATGGAGAATGGCTGTCGTTTTGACCCATGCGTCACATAACATCTGGAGAACAGTATCACCCCAGGGCATTCCTAAAACCTTCAAACCCAGGGGCATCCAGGGTGGTTCAGGAGCACCAACATTCTGCTATTCCACCAGTTTTACAATAAAGGCATCATGTCAACTGTATGGTTGTGTTGTTGCATGGGACAGGAATGCTTAGGCTGACCAAAGCTTGAGAAACACTCTGAGTTAGCTTCAGCCATACCTTTATGTTGGGTTGTTCTCTATGGAACACTTGTCACACTAATGCTGTGCTGTGTTTTGATACATGAAATGAATGAGGATCACATTCTCTTGATCCATCAAACAAATGGATCAGTGTAGGACAGTAAAGATGACTTCAGTCATATGTTTTTTTTTCTCCTCAGTTCCCCTTTGAGGGCAAACTTTCACTTGGTAGTCCTGGGCTGAAATGTCATTGATGCTCAAGAATAAAATTCCCTGTCCATCACGGACATTAGTGTATGTTTTTCATTTTTTAAAAACACTCTCCAGGGCTTTGTTTCTGAAAAACGAAACAAAAACATGCTGAGAGGACTTCAATGAAATAGCAGCACACCCATTAGGCATTTTTACAAAAAGGTACTGTGCATTGTAAGAAGCACTTTGGGTAAAGTGGGTTATCTTTGCAGTAGTGAAGTCAGGATATGATGTGTGGGCTGACACAGATGCAGATGGGGGCCTTCAGGGCCAAGTTATTAGGCAGCCCCCTTGAATAACCATACATGCCTCTCTTCGTATCAGTTGCGAGAAGAAACAAGCAGAGTGAAGGCAATAGCTGGCAAATTATTTCAGGGGTATGTTGTTGGAGAGCAAAGGTTGGGTGGCATATCATGTGAACAAGAAGGAAAAGGTCATCGGATTAATGCGTAGTAACACGACAGCCAATATTACTCCAGTTATTGATATTTCGTGTTACATATTCTTTGAATCACTTTCTCTAGCGTAAAATGCATGAGAATTTTGGATGTTCTACATGACAGAGCTGCAAAGCGGATGGTCTGGGAATGATCATGGAAGGTGAATGGAACATCTACAGACGTTTTGATTTGTGAGTAGTTACAAACATTTTGCACGGTTTGGCACATCTAGTAAACACACTTAAATCAATTCAATTAAAAGGCAGGGCAAGTGTGTTTACAATACAAAAATGATGCAGAAATTACTGAAGTGCCAAATGTATGTCAAAAAGAGACTTCCCCACAGAATACAAACAACGATTTTCTGCAAATGCATATAACTGAATAATTTTCGTATGCAGAATATGTAAACTGAAGCGAATCCTGAGGAGCAGGTGGAGAGGAGGAGGTTTATGCATACAAATTGCATAGATTTCTATAAATAATATTGTTTTTTTCTAAGTCTGCAGAACATCGTCGTGGTATTCAAATAACAGTTTCCCAACTGTATTAAAACTGTTTGTGATCTGAGTCCCTAAGTTAAATATTTATGGAGATATAGGCACAACGCTACATCATGTCATTGAGCAAAACTAAGGGCCGGATTTAGAATTCAACAGAAGGATGCTCTGTCACAAAACTGACGGATATTCCATCTGCCCTAAAAACACTACAAGCAGTTCATTATGAGGATTTTGCTAGACCCCAATGAGGTCCATGACCATACAGAAGAACAAGGCCAAAGGTCGACTTTCTTTATAAGGTCATAGAACTCTGAGATGACTTGCAATATCCTTATCATGTAGGGCATGAGGTATTTCATTCCTATCAATACATGGTCACAACATCACCATTCCCACAAACTACTTAAATCCTTGGTAACTTGTTTTTTATATGAAAGGGATACTATTAGTGCAAAACACAAAAGTATCGATGGGTCTAAATGTGAGAGTCTATGTGTGACACATTACACCTGTTCTGTCTATATCATCCTACATTAAAGTAAATACAAAGTGAAAGTTACTAAAAGGTACCCTAATCTCGATGTAATTAACAAGGGATACCCATCAGTCACCACACGGAACCGCCCTTCATCATTTGGGATTCCTTATAGACCAATTGCTTGGAACACTACCGGTAGATATGGAAGGTTAGATGTTATGACCTCCAAACCTGGTAGTAACCAGAGTGGTCTCAGTATAGGTAGTACTATTACATAGATACATGTGTGACTGGATTGCAGTGCATGTGAAAAAATAGTGAATAATGGTGAGGATAAAGATAAAATTGGGTGAGGGAGCAAATATAAAATTTTATTCTGTGTATTGCTCGCTCCACCAATGTTAAAAGAGCAGCAAAAGTAGTTTTAACAAATAACTACCTAGATCGATAAAGTGGTCAATGACCATATAGAAGAACAAGGCCAAAGGTCGACTTTCTTTAGAAGGTCATAGAACTCTGAGATGACTTGCAATATCCTTATCATGTAGGGCATGAGGTATTTCATTCCTATCAATTCATGGTCACAACATCACCATTCCCACAAACTACTTAAGTCCTTGGTAACTTGTTTTTTATATGAAAGGGATACTATTAGTGCAGGCATGAAGAATAAAAGCAAAATCTATTGTGAAATTAAACACATCAAAAGCAGTTAGTACATTGTTGCAAAAGAGATATCAGTTTAATGTAAGTTAGATTGAAATATGCAGATGTTCTATTCTTCCAAAAACCACCTAAGCCTGCAAAAAATAAACATATAGATATACATGAGTCCTCTCTGCTCATCACTTTTGACTTTAGAAACATATATCAGAAGAAGGAAATGCCACAGTTGTCCTTGTTTAAACTGCAGCTTTAATTATGCTCCATAGCCTGCCTTTCACCCTTGCTGCTGCTGACTCTGGCAGCAGGCATTGACATCAGAACCCAGCAGTGATACCATTACAGTTGAGCAGCTACTCGTTTCTTAATTGCACTGGACTAGAGCAGTAAGAATGTTGGGATATTCAGAACCTGCACGCCAAACTCTAAAACTGGCCCTAAAACGTCATCAAATGTCTCCACCTGCAAGAAAGGGTGAGTTGACTGCATAACTCGTCAATAGAAAAAAATGAAAACATCGGTCAGTTGTTTTATTGGAACTGTTTTTATGAACAGATTCATCAATCCAAGGTTGCCGATTTATGTCCCGGATTAGATTTAATATTGTACCTTGAGGCATGCACCACTACAGCTGATGGAATTACTGCTGATGCGTAAAATGCGCTCCTTCTTGGTGGCTAGCTTGTGACATTGCACTCTTGGGCGACCAGATAAATGTGCACTCTGGATCTTCGCATTCGAGAATCTTCAAGATCGCGAGGTCTGCAGCCTCCTCCTTAGCACAGGAACGATTGTTGGATTACAGCAATAAACTCCGGCGCTTGTTTCCTGCCACTGGGGTCTGGTGGGTCAGCACAGAAAATGAGCGCCAATTAAAATGTGAGGGACTTTTCTGCGAGTTGCTGAAGACGGACTGGGAGGATACTGATGTGACGAGGTAGCGGGTAAGTCCTTGCAGTGATCTGAACAAATAGCACGTTTTTGGAGCATTTAAATATACAGGAATACAAGGTACCCATGGATTTTCATATTAATTTAGAAGCCCAAATGAACGTGATCATATACATATAACTGTAATTATGGATTTTAGAAGAAAACATACAACACTGTATTTCAATCCTTGCATTGCGCACAATGGGAAAAAGTGGTAGTGACAATCAGTCACTTGCAGGTCGAGTTGTGTGGAACTCTAGGAAGGTAGAAGTGATGCGAATCCTAGGACCCAGCAACAACAGTCAGTTTTATTTTACCTAGCCCGTAGAGCCTGGGTACAGAGGCATATGGCACATTACAATGTGATCTAATACATCGTGTGCCATTACAACTCGGTTGTTACAACGACCGCGTTATCACTATGCGATGTATTAGATCATAAGACATTGCAACGACTTGCACTAGGAGGCGCGCTGGATTTACCATTCCTACTCCTGTTTGAGCAACAGTAGGGAAGGTGTTGGAATCTATTTCCAATACCTGAGGGCCCCTTAGTGCAAGCCGTTGTAATCACTTGCAATGTCATTACATCATGTACTAACAACACAGTCGTTGTAACGACCACATTGTAATGGTAGCACAATGTAATGACAGCATTGTAAACGTTGTTTCCCCGTACAGAGTTGTCCTGGCTGTCCCTGGTGCTGAGCAGGAGCCGCTTAAACGTTGCTGTGGGGGAACAGGGCACAAAATCTCAACAAAGGAGCTTCTGTTGTTTTTGAGCTAAAATTGTATAGAGCTGCCTCTATGAAGATGCAGTGTACAGTGATGGGGTTAGTTGGCGGACTGGAAAAGAATATGCTGTAAGTGCAGTGGATGGGTATTTCGACATCCGGGGTTCCTGGTAACACTGGAGGGCAGGACTACAGTTCCCATAATGAACTAGACCATCTGGATTGGGATGATCCCTCAGAGGACCTGATGACCAGCTATTCTTCAGATTTGGAGCACTGTTTTACCAGCATTTTACAGAGGGTTACTGCCACTAGTCCAGGGGAGTCTAAGGTTGCTGCTGGCACTCACAGAATTCCTTTGTCTGCTGGATCTGAGCGGTAGCCTAGGAAAAGTCTTGGTCATGCTGTCTGTTGCTACAAGTGCAGAGTATCTATCTATGCTTTGTTCAAGTCCTGTTTTCGCAGACTTGACTATCCACTTTGTCCTCTTTGATGCAGGTTGATTCAAATCTGAGAGGAGCTATTATTCCCAGTTACTAATCCACCCCTGAGGTGAACACATATGTGGGTATAGGACACATTTTCTATCCAGAACCCACTATTCTACCACTTTTAAAAATGGCTAGCCTTCTGGGGATGTACACCTCCTGACTACCTAATTTTCCTACCTCCCTGGATAAAAATGTGCCTGGGGGCAGGGTGAAGGCTATTTTCTCATTTGTGTGACAGCCCGGTTGCATATCACATACAGTGCAGCCTTCAAAGCTCACTGCCTGGAAGTGCCACTTCACTGGCCAGCCTGTCAGGGAGGGAGGTGTGACCTCCTTCCCTTCCAAGTCATTGTTTCAGGCTCCTGGGAGAGTTCACACCTTCTGGTAGGTGGTCAGATTCCTGTCTTGGTGGCAGCAAGTGCGGGCTGTCGGCCAGCGCACAGGAAAGACTAGGGAAACATCTGAGGCAGCCACCTGAGTGCATGCTACATCGTCCTCAACATGAGATTCATGTCAGGGATGATGAGGCACGTTGTTTGATACCAAACATAACATATCTAGGCAGGACCATAAAGGAGCTGCCAACCTCTGGTTTTCCCGGGTGAAAGCCCATGTTATCCTATGTACCGTTAATTCCTAATAGTGTCATTTAATGGTAAAGGTCACTATAGGGACATATAAGCTAGCACTTATATGTCCACGCCTTTAATATACTGCACCGTGCTTCCTGGGCTTTAGGAGGACTTCCTTAGGGTGACTGGCATATACTAACAATTGTGCACTGACTTTGCCCTCACAGGATGAGGGCAAAGTCAAATTTGAACAGTTGCCACTGCTCCTGCAGCCTGCAATGGCAGGCCTGCTGTCAGTACTTTACTTGGGTCACTCTTGGTGGCAAACACAGTGCTTTAGGCCCTGGTGACCCCTTTGAATCCCATGTCCTGGGTACCAATGGTACCTGGTTCTCGGGACTTACAATGGGGTTATAATCCTTTGTAAATTGGGGTTACCAATTCACACATCAGATTTAGGGAGGGAGCACTGGCACTGGGGCCTGGGCAGCTAGCTCCAGTGCACATACAAAGTCATATCCATCAGCATTGGTGCAAAAAGTGGGGGATGACCATTCAAAAAAGGGCACTTTCCTACATGTGTGCTCTACAATTCTTCCTGTTTTTGTTCTCCTGCAAGCCAAATAATAGAATGTTTGGCTGTTTTCAGTTGTGTTGTATTGCACATGTAAACTGTGTATCTCAATCAGGGACAAAATGCATGTTTCCAAGCTTTGTGTTGAAAACCACTGAAATGTTCTGCCTACTCACAACAGGTGGAAAGTGGCAGCTGGATGGCCGGTGATGGGTAGAGAGCTGGGTGTTTGGGGAACATTGTCTACTCCCACCATGCTGCTGCAGGATGCAGATGTAGGCTGGACTGTGCTGCTGGAAACACACTCAGAAAAAAGACCTCTCCATCAAATTCAATCAAAGCCTCAAGAAGAGGTCATAAGATAATTACAGAAAATACTCCTCACGACAGAGAAAAAGGCAAATTAATAAGATTATAAAGATTTTATTACATGATACAGTTCTTCAGTGAATATAAATATCAAACAATATAAGAACTTTTCTTAAAATTCAAAACATAATTCATCATAATAGTCCCACATATCAGTCTCAAACATACCTTCCATTTCAACATACATTCCAGAATAACATACATTCCATGCAACATACATACAACATATCAGGGTACATGACAGCAACTGGCTGATCTACATATTACAGAATGGACATAAATTCTCCGGGAGATGGAACAGAGATCAGTCACAATATCCCCAAGAGGAAAAACGCCGACGCGCGTTTCGGTGTGTGGCCCCCGCCGGGGCTACACCTTTGTCAGGGCTGGGATGTACAGATCAATGTGGGACACAATAATCTGAAATGGAAACATATGAATATTTCAACAAAAACTCATACTAATACATGAATAATCAAAGAAGCATACAGCTGTCCAAGGAGCAAAAGAATCAATATAAGGATATAAACATTCAGAAATGTATGCCAGGGATATGCTGCAATATGGCACTGCATCAGGTCTATAAGAAATCCACTAGTAGAATATATCGAGAGTTTAGTAGAGTAGAAAAAATAAGTCCAGGACACCCGAGTGGTTTAAAGAGAGATATAAAAATCAAAATTAGAAAGAATCAGCAGAAGCATAAATGTGTTATCACACAGACCAAAGCCCACATAATAAAAGATTCATCATTCAAAGACTAACGTGCAACACACATTCCCGCATGCCGAATAATTAGAACCAGCTATAGATATAGCAGCCTCGGGGGCATCGTACCAATCAAGGAGGTAGAACCCCTTGGTATTCCAGGGATGTAGGATTATCCTCGCAGGGCCAGATAGCTACAAGGTCCCACCACAGATACTTCAAGAGGAGGTGTCTAAAGAGGAACAACGAATGTTAAACTTCAGGGTTTCATCCCGGGAACTATATGCTTATGTCATACCCCCAAGCTGATTATCAATAAATCCAGAAACTAATACCTACCAGGAATCCTCAATGTAGGCAGCCCTGTATGGAGTTCATTTAAAGGCCTATCCAAGAAATGGATACCAAAAGATGATGCAGCAGCAAAAACATGCCAAGGTACCAGAATTATCTGCTCTGCAATTGCTGGCCCAAAAACCCAATAATTCTGGTCTGGAGAGACTGTTTTTAAAATCTAACTGCCATGAAACTTATCTTCAACCATCGAACCACAACTGCACAACAGAACTTTGAAAATCATGGCATAAATCCAGGATCCATGTTGGCTGTTCAGTGGGAGCCCTACTCAATACCCCTCCCTCATAGGAAGAATTTAGCAGTTGATAACTGAACAGAAAATGTTGTTGTCAATGTGAGAGCATGTAACTTGAACATGTACCCACAGAGATTATGAATAATAGAAAATCACTATTGTATCATGGATAAGGAAGAAATTAATGCACTGGGAATGGCATGAAATTTAAATCCTTTTTTAGACCAAACGATGAGTGGTTTGGAAAGGAACAGATTATTTAAAATGCCCAGATGTAATAATTTTCCTAATAACCCTTTTCAACGTTCATTCTTGTGACATAAAAAATAAAACTCCATGTTAAATAATGATTTTTATTTTCACCAACTAGTTATATGCTACTAAATGGTGTCTCTTTCTTTTATTCTATGACAAATTTAAAAAAGATTAGAATTTTTTTTACTGGCCACAAGTTTACCAAAGGGTGAATTTGCCAGAGCTTCGCAGGTAACATGCACCTTAGGCTTTTGTTACCCCCTTCACTATGTAATGAAATGCATCTTACATGTTTTTAATATGAATATTGATCTTAACAGGCACTAGTTTAATTTGCTACAGTAGTAGCAAAGCAGGTTTTTTTTGCAGTTCCATTACTGTGGCATTGCCTGTCATGACATAGCTGCTTCTATAGCATGTGAGGGCGATTGCCCTACATGTGGGTATCAAAAGACTCATGGTGACTGACAAGTGATATTTGGTCTCATTTTGCAAACAAATAAATATATAAATAAATATCTGGGGGTTTATTTCCCAGAGATCCTGTGGGAAATTATCCACTCGGTGGAGACATTTTATATGAAAGTTTCGTCTCTTAAATAAAGAAGCTTCCCTACAAGAGAAAAAGGTATTAGGTATGTACGACTGAAAATGCTTCTGTCCGCTGGAGAGCTCTACAACAGTAGTAGGCCTAGGAAACATTTTGAATTATTCCAGTGTAATTCACATCGGTTTGGGAATTTTGCGTTGTATTTAATTCCAAATATTACACCTCTTCTTGTCCTTATGCACCATTTGCTGTAAACCTTTACGGTGAATGGTGCAATTTGCACTATTTCGAATATATACTGAAACAAGCCAGGAACAACAGAAACCGAGTTGTTGTTCACATTGCTCTTGTTTAAATGTATCTTCACGCAAAAAATATATGTGAGGATGCATTTTACAGCTAAAATATAGGGCAAAAAGTTGAATTTGCATTTTGCTTAACTACGTATAATTTCATGAAATTGTGGGTAATTTCTCAAACGCAAATTACGAAAATTCCACCCACCACTAAACTGTAGGTCAGCACAGAGATATCCAGTGAAGCAAAGCTTTCAAATAGGGTGGTTTACATCTTAATGGATCAGAGATGTATTTCCCTAATGACTCTTCATCTTTAGTGTGCTAAGAATGGGTCAATTCTCAGATGGACCATTATAATGACATAGGTGGATTTACCTCCAGCTCAGCAAATGTCATTGTCTGTGAATTCTATCCATGGTGAAAAAAATATCTAAAAAACCATGGTAAATATTTTAAAAATGTAGTGGAATAAATGGCTTGAGGTTATGAGTATAGGTTTATATAGGTAATTTTTCATACAGACATGGCTTATCAAGTGGGTTGTGTTTTGGTGGCAGTGTTGAAAACATTGCCATACCTGGTTGGATCATTTGGTTTGCTTTCAGATTCCTTCCCTGCTCTGTTACGGGGTTACTACTTGTCCTGGAAAATTTGGGTTCAATTATTATCCCTGAATATGCAACTTAGACGGGTGACAACATAAAGAGGCATCTAATATGTAGAATGTATTGATATTACTAGATAAACAACATACTAGTGTGGGACAATGAGGCATGAGTAGCACATATCTTAGTGTGGCTGATATTTTCAACAGTGCTTACTTGGATCTGATGTTTGGCATGAGGCAAGACATCTAGTGGATGATAAGATGTGAGATAGATGTAGTGCCTATTGTAATGGGGAGGCTGATACACTACTACCGGTGTTTCTGTTGTATGCTGCCAGTGTTTGTTGACAGACTGGAGCTGAATATGTACCCATTTAGTTGTTTGTCAGTCATCCAAAATTATTTGAGAAATGCATACTGTAGATAAGACAGAGGTTGACAAAGCAAGAGTAGCCTATGTGCTGCATATTCTTGTGTTGTGCACGCGGGGTAATATTTTGAATTTTAATTGGTTGCCTAACATGTGCAACAATGTTACTTAACATTCCAGGAATGCCTCTTAACAGCATATAACATGATGTGTTACATCAACCTGACTTATGCCATATTGACTTGTACAGCAAATCAAACTATATTTATCTTGACATCCTCCCTATTTGCTTGTCTTGATAGCATGTTAATGGTATAACATTGTGAGCAAGAGAGTTACCTTATGCTGACAGTGTAAATCTTTCACATGTGACCCTTCTCTTTGAATGTCTAGCTGAGAAATGCATTACACTGATGGAGCAGGGTTTGCACGAATAGCGACTTGCTTGTATTCAAGAACCTTGAATAACGTTAATGAACTAACCAATATGTTTGTCTTACTAATTTGTCCCTTTTTCTTCATTATTCGGTATCCGAGTGAAGCTTGCTTATGTGTTTTCTAATCCTAATACGCTTGCAAATAAAAATGGCTGCTGCTACGTGGGAATTTCTACTGCGCATGCATCTGTCATACCCACGTGACATGACGTATTCTCAGCTTTGTAGGGAATCTGTTGCTTCTGTGCACTAGAGCTAATATAACTGCTCTGTGTTCTCACATGCGAGAGGTTTGCACTGCTGCTTTAGCTAAGCTGTTCATTCTGCCTAATCCTAATGATATAGTTTATTATAAAGTAATGGGTATAGTGTAGAAATTCATGGTATACAGTATATTCATGTATTCTGTTTTTCTTTTCCATTTCATGCTGCACTTCGAAAATTGGCCTATCCTATAACGCTGTACTCCATCTTGGTTGAAACTGCGACTGCGCGAGATTCGCAAGTCTCCAGAGCAGTGACCTTTGGACTTAAGCCAAGGAGCTCACTGACTGAGAAGATGCTCCTGGGAAACTGCCCCAATGAACTCTAGAAAAATACAATGTATTTGTAAATAGAAAATCCATTGTTAGGAGAAATGAGGACGTCGTGTGAACCTGAAATTGATGGGCGTGAACATATATTTGAATAGGAGACAGCAAAAGTCTAAAATTTAGGTGGTGTGATGACCTGTCCTCTTCCTTTGTCCAATCGAAATTTGGGATCCTTACACTTGCACCATTTGGGGGTGGTACACTGACCTGGAAAATAGTATAACTAGCGTAGGTTTAGCTAGAGAAGTTGTCCGACTTGTCCAAATAGCTGACCTGTCACTGACCCAACGCAATCAATAGGTGACTTAGAGCAGAGGGCTGCGGAGCACTCTGTCAGACACACTCGCTGACCCAATCGGGGTTCTGGGAACGTGAAGTGCTTGTGAAGCACTTTGCTGTTACATGCTGTAACCCAGTCGGGGTTTTGACTGATTCCTTTCAGAGAGGGAGTAGCGCAGGCGTCGCAACTGAACTGCGGGTGCTGGTCTTAACCTTTTGGTGGTCCTGTCCTGATCCAAATCTGGTCTACCCTGTTCTGATTTCCATACTGCACCTTCTGGCCTACTGGCAACTGCATTCTTTGGGGTTCTTCTGTCCTTTTAACTGACCCGTGGCCAGGGTTGGTCTTCACACCATTCTATGTAAATATAAATCTGTGTGAGTAATTGTCATTATAAACTTGCGTCCTTTTCTTTACCCTCCCTAATTTGCAAACTTTGATTATATATGTTCCCTTATCTTACCCTTCCTTTAGCAAATTAAAATTCGCGTTTTACTGATCTATTAGCGTGTTCCATTTTCTTACCCTCCCCCTAGCTAAATGTCAGACGACTAATGATTGCTTGATAATTAGATTTATTAGTGTGTTCCTTTTTCTTACCTTCCCTATAGTCATATGCTAAATAAGGCTCGTAGTTGCATATTATTGTTCCTTTTATCCCTACCTTTTGATAATTGCTTAAACTGTATCCTCTAGTATGTTCCTTTTCTTTACCCTCCTTTAGTAAAGTGGTTAAAGTTTGTTCTCCAAATAGCATGTTCCTTGTTTTCCTTTCCTTTCAAAATCAAACTTGCTAAATGGTTGGCATAATATTTCTTTTGCATAGCTATACACTGTTTCTGATGTTGGTTGTTGATTGTCTGATTACTTTTAACCTATGGCTTATGAATGTTGATGATGAGTAGATAAAGATTTTAAACCTTTCTCGAGTCTGTGGTTATTACATGAGTGTTAAGTTATTTTATATTTGACTGCCTTCTTTACAACTAACTCCCTCGTCCATTGTGGTCATAGGTACCAGTGACAAGGATTGGTAAGTCAATGGTATAGGAATTAGCGGAACAAAATAGACTGGTAGTAGAGTGTAGGATTCCCGATTGAGTAACTGTGAAAAATTGATTTATGGGCCCAGGTGAGTATAGGTAAAACTATAGTCGGGTGACCTGCGCGCTCTATCAACACATCATTTGTGGTTGGTGGTCAGTTATATCATCAATAAGTATGTGCTGCCATGACAAACAGATTTGACACCCCTACAATGCTCTGTGCTATGGACACTACCTGTAGCCAGCCCAGCAGGCACCACTGCAACATCAACACCATTCATTCGGTTGGCAAGTGGCAAAGGTTGTAGTAACGCTAGGTTTGTAACATCAAGTAGCTTTTTCCATATGGGTTGCCCAGCTCATCTAGTTGTGTTTGTATTGAGGCGACAGATGAGTATGATGTACCCATACATACATGAAGTTAGCATTCTGGCTAAGCTCTGTAGAGCAGCAGGCACTAAGCAATGTCGTTCACCTCTCATGGCAATTTCTCTCATCTCTCTTATACTATGATTTATTCATAGTTTCTGCACAAAGTCACATCAGAACCCTTGAACAATGTGACCAAAGCCCCGCTAGCACAGGGAAAATGATTGTGGCCCATGGATGAAAACAAGAACACAGCCCTTATGCTCCTAACATATGGCACCATGGACCATGATATACTGCTGATCAAACTCATGCAATGGTTTGGACTCAGTAACTCCACCTAAGAATCAATTGGGCCAAGCATCCTGGGACCCTTTGGTTTTGCTTTGTTCGCCCAAAGTTGGCAGGGTATGCCCAGACGTGGGTCCATTGCTGACTTTGCCACTGTATTCAAGCTAGCCTGGCTGATGACGGCTGATTAGCCAGAAACTGGTCCCATGATGCTTGTTTCCGATCAAGGGAAGACATGACTTGGCAGTTCGGGCTGGACTGTTCCCATGAGGTACAGTGTCCGACTGATTTGCATATGGCCATGTCTGAACTGGGGTGGCGGAGTGAGCTAAAGAATGATTATGGATTAAACCCTGATCAGTTGACTGGGGGTGAGTGCTTTCAATGTTTAACACTCCATACATCATCCCCTTTGGTTTTGTTTTTTGTAGGGTAACATGTTATATTCTGTTGTTTATTTTATATATGTCAACAATCATTGCTACATTTCCAGTCAAAAGAAGCACTTGCCTTGAAGGATATTGTGACAAGCAAGCAGTTATCACTGTTTAAGTTAGTAAAATAGCACTCCAACAGCTCTTCAACTACATAAGTCACCAATTAATCCAAAACTGTGGCAGAGACTGTGATTTGTTTTCACATAAATTGTTCACAAGGAGAGCTAAATTAAGACATGGGGCCAGATGTAGAGTTTGACTATCGCAAACATGGTGGATTACCCTGACGACCAAATCCTCTGTCCGACCACTCCATTCTGACTCTCCCTTTTCCATTGGCAGTACTTCCATTGGCTCTGGTGTCAGTGTAAAAGCCATCAGACTGCCCACTCTTTTTAGGCTGATGGTTTGATCGCTTTATTTCTGTCCGTAACTGCCAGGAAAAACCGGGCAGTCACAGACAGAAACAAAAAAGAATTACATCCAAACGCAGAGAACAAAACTCTATGAGCATGAGGTCATTATTTATTTGTTTTTCAAAAGCACACTCTCACTTTGAGAATTTGTTTTTGAAAAACAAAATGTTTGGTGGCTAGCCGCCAAAGCCGATGGTGGTGGTGCAGTGATCCCCAAATGTTTTGTACCGTTATAGGAATCATCATGAAGTCTGTTGCTCTGAAGGTGCACAGATCAGCACCAGTCAGGAGGCAATCTTTAACTTTGGTGAGTGATAATCCATAATGGTTGTTGACGACATTATGTTCTCCGCCAGCTTGACTGATAGACTGATGCCTGCCAAGCACCAACTTTCACCCATAGTTTCTGCCCATAATTTCTGGCACACTTTTGGGCTGACTGGTGTCTTACATATCACCATTTTATCAACTTAGACAGTGGTTAATGTGTTCTTGTCACAAGAGCTTTCAAGTCATGTGCTTCTTTTGCCTCAGGATGTAACAGTGGAGAAGTGTGGCTCAATGGTTAGAGTGGCAGACCCTGATGCAGAGGTCTAGCCCAGGACCAGGGTTCAATTCCGGGTCCTGGGCTCAACTTCCTCGGACCTGATAATTCTCGCCTCGGTGCCTATTCTAATCATGGGTCCCACTCTGCAACTCTGGGCAATAGCTTGCTTAATCTCCACAACGGCCCCAACAACGCTAGGACGCCTGGCTTCACCTTGAGGGTGCCCAAACAACGCTAGGATGCCTAGCTTCACCTTGGGGGTGCCCAAGAGTGGGCACTTCACAGGGAAAGGCCAGGAAGGGTTCCTCAGCGGTATTCGTACAAGCGCCAAGATGCCTCATGGGTGATTCGTGCGCTATACAAGTACCACTACATTTACATTTACACATTTAACAGTATTTCCTGACCTATCTAAAATGCGCAACACAACAGAACATATTAACATACACAAAGCAACAGAACAACACAAAACATAACAGTGTATCACAACACAATTCTCGGAACAGAATGCGACACAACTGCAGTACAGCACAACAGAGTCACACTGCAATAATGTGTCACAAAAGTACAGCAGCTTAAAAAAGACAGAAAACTTTACCATCCCAACACAATTACACACAGAAATGTGCACAAAGATTTGTGTCACATATTAGGACCTGCAGAAACATATTATCATGGAAACGGGTATTTGGGGGAAGCACTGCTTTAAAAGTTACCATCAAGAGCATGGAATAGCGGCATTCAAAAATGTTTTGGGTTCTGACCTTATCTTAAGTAATGCTCCCAGTGCTCTCTCTTTATGTGATACATCATATGCAATCAATAGTCTTCACGGTCTCACATTCTTCATTTATTTTAGAATAATACAAAGCAGAATCTGTAGGTTTGATGTGCCTATCAAATATACTTCTTTAACCAACTGGGAGGTGGACACTTTCACCTGTGAAGTGTGTAATTTGTATTTGTAAGGGTCACATAAACATGGCTGACTTTGAATTGCATTATAATGGGATTTTAATGCACGGTTTCAATGTTCGTATGTCTCAAAGGTTTATCTGCAAATGAAGACAGACTTTGTGGTATTAAAACCCCACTGAAACTCGGCCAGATGCTGGTTGTGGCCGCAAATTTCAGAGGAAAGGCGTATCCGCTTTCCTCCGGAAAGGATCTTATTTTTTTCTGAACTGTATCAGCATGAAGACAATTACCACTCTTCAAGGTTTCCAGCTGAAAAGAAATTGAGCGTGCAAATACTCCTTAATCATAATCATCCTGGCAGCACAGGGTAATTCATAAAAGAGGCGGTAATACATTGCAATTCAATAATGTTTCAGAGTCAATCAATATTAATAATTGTTTGCATTTTTAAAGTGCAGTCTGCAGTGGAAAGTGTACCGAGCTCCGCCTCTCGATGATAGCCGTCCAAATCCTATATTGAACCAAACCGTGCTGTTCTTTCGCCTACAATGTTCCTTATGAATTAGGAGGCAGCATTGATCTGCAAAAACAGTGATCAATTATTTATATGTGCGCAGCATTAGACCACGTTAATTATGCATGATCCAAAAGGTCAGGAGCTATTTTATTTTTTAAACTATAGTTTTAAAAATTGAACAGTTTAATAAATGTATTTGGGTTATTTCTTCTTCCCTTTTCTGTGAATTAACTCTTCATGTGCACGAAAAGAAATGTTTGTTAAATGAAACTGGGGGACAGCTGTGATATGGTTTGTCCACTGCATTTTATTGTTGTCTTGGGATATGCTTGTTGACAGCTGACATTCATTCTTTGGCCTACGAAAATGTCTTATGTGACACTGTGGTGTGATTTTGTTTTAAAAAAGTGGGCATTGGGCAGCCTTGATGGGTAGTCAGCCATGTATGCGGCTGTGATGTCATTATTGAGTTTAGTTATAAAACATGCTTTCCATTGACACAATTTGTTGTGGTCACTCAGGCTCTGGGGCATCGGTGATATAGAGAAACAGCAAACCAAGGTCATCCATGCCAGCTTGTCAATGTTTTGACTAAAACCAAGGTAGCACTGTCATACCCACTTGGGCAGTATTGCAGATAGCAACCAGGGTCGCAACAACCATTCGCACTACTCTTTTGAACACCAGGGGCACTTTGGTGCTGCAGAGAAGGCCATAAGGCTTTTGGTGGATCCTTGGGTAATATGGACGCCCCTTGGGAGGAGGGCATGGGCCCAGAAATGCTCTAAGCTTTGCCTGCAAGCAGGTGCAGTCATATATTTGACCTGAATGTTTGAGGAATCAGTGTGTACTTCTCAACATGCTGCTAGTAACTTTGCATTGATGTAGCCTTACAGCTAGAGCGGTCGACCTCAAAGCTGGGAACCGGGTTTGAATCTCGCCAACAATGCTAAAACGTTCTGTGATTCTGGCCAAATCACTTAATCTCCCTGTGGGTAACAAACATGAATGTGTCCTTCTGTAACGAAACTGGTGCTTATGTAAAGTGCTCTGATACTCGATTTCTAGGGTCTAGTACTATATACAACTCTTTTTTTTTTTTTTTAAAGACAGATAAGTGGTTTGAAACATTTAGTTTGATTTGCAGTGCTCTGCTGCCCACTACAATGGGGGAAGTACTTTTTTATGCATTGTGGCACACTGTCCCTGTCAGAGGCAGACGCATTCAGACTGTCTCTGACAGGGACAGAGCTCACAATTCTACTTATTATGGCCCCTAGGGCCATGATACAGCAAGAGCCACAGGGGCGCAATGTGCTTATGTGCCTCGTTGTTGCAACCCCTCAGTTATTACACAAGGGGTCTCAGACATGTGTGGCCCATTCTGTAATACAAATCAGGCCAGAACATATTTCAGCACAAACCAAATGGGGCCTTCCCTCACCTGCCCATTGCAGATGAGTAAACACCTTTTCCTTACACCTGCTAAGCATTACAAACCAGGATGCAAGTGCAAAGAGGCCAAGCAGTACAAAGCAGGATGCAAGTGTAAAGAGGCCATTGCAATTTACTTTTTGGGAAGAGGACAAGGGTCTCTCCAAGAATCTCCCCACATCACACAGTCACACATTACACCCATCTGTGGGAGATCCAGCTCCATTCTTAACAAGCTGCCAGACCCTTACCACTGAAATCAGACGAATGGGTTCAAACCACCAGTCTGCCTTTCAACGTTGTCCTGTCCCCAATTCAGGCACAAGCTAGAGACAGTACACTTTCTGTAACATTGAGCATTGTGACTGACTGTGCTAGGAGCACTCAAATGAGATTGAACCCACAGAAAAGGATTGTGCACAATTTTACAGAATATGGCCCTTGATATTGTTTATGCTTTAAGATCTTAGTATTTTGTATCTTTCAGTTAATTTCTGAAAGTGAACAAAAGCCTCTATTTAACAATAGGTTCCTTTCTATGAAATGTGTAGGAAATTGGGTTATTGGTTGTGTGGGAGGTGGATGCCCCACTCAGGCAACAACCACAATCCTTTTCAGGGTGAACAACGAAAGTCGCTAACTTAAACTGTGCTTAAACCGCTGATAGCTTGGCACAAAACAGTCAGGCTTAACTTAGAGGCAATGTGTAAAGTATTTATGCAGCACTCAAACAGTAACGAAGTAAAAGCACAGCACAAGAAAAATTCCAAACCAATTTAGAAAAATATAGTAAACTATAACAAATCAAATGAGAGCAGAAGGACAAAATCCAATTAGAACTGGAGATATTACATTTAAATGTTTAAGTAAAAATCGTGACTTAAAGCACTAATCCCCACTCACAGTCATCTGATCACGCTAGCTATGGGGAACTCACAAGATCAGGCCGACCGCGATAGAGCAGGGGTTGGATACAGGGACCAGGTCAGTCCTACTGAAAAGTTACCTCCTAAAGTCAGAAGTGAAGTGTTATGTTGTTGAAGGAGGCCGCAAGTTGAAGGCTTATGGCACAAAGGGCAGATAGAGCATCATGGATAGCCGATGCTGTAGAGCAAAGATCTGGGTGTCTCTGGAACATCTCATTAGCAGTCATCATAGGCTGTCATTACTGTAGCATGAAGTGTAGGGTTTGTGTTGCCGATCTTTGAGGATGGTTGCTGTCAGCACAAAGAGCAGGTCTCACCAGAGATTCATGTTAGCGGTGAATTTGAATTTGAATTTTTTAACAATTTGTAGAGTGCACATTCACTAGGCAGTTTCTTGGCGCTGATGGATTCCTGAGCTGGGGAGGGCACCGGGGACTATAGGCTTAAAAGCTTGCTGGAACAAAAAAGTCTTAAGGGGTTTGCGAAACTCCGTGTAGGAGGGGCAGGATCTGATGGGGGGGGGGAGGGTGTTCCAAAAGGTGGGCGCAAGAACCGAACATTTCTGGCCGCCTGATTGTTTTTTCTTGAAACGGGGATGACTAATAAGGATTTAGTGGAGGAGCGTAGGTCTCTGGAAGGACTGTAGTTAGAGATGGCAGAGTTAATGAAAGCGGGAGCAGTGCCCGCCCGGGCTTGAAAAGTAAGGCAGCCAAGTTTGAAGAGGGCTCTTTGTTTGATGGGGAGCCAATGAAGGGCCGTGAGAAGGGGTGAGGAGTGATGATATTTGGATAGGCAATGCACCAGACGGGCTGCCTGGTTCTGCACCAGCTGAAGGCGTTGAAGTGCATAGGCGGGGGCACCATTATAGATAATGTTCCCGTAGTCGATCTTGCATAAGACCATGGCCATTACAATTAGTTTAAGTGCAGAGGGAGAGAAAAACCGGGATACTTTCCTAATAATGCGCAAGGTAAAGAAACAAGAAGAAACAACAGAACTAATGTGGGTGTGAAGTGTCAAATGATGATTGAGTGTGATGCCGAGGGTCTTAACTGAGTGAGAGGGGATAGGAGGAGGGCCAAGGGAAGGGGGCCAAAAGGAAGGCGACCAGGGATTGCCACCGCCTCCAGTCAAAATCAGCTCTGTTTTATCCAGGTTGAGTTTGAGGTGGTTTGCATTCATCCAATCCCGGATAAACAGCATGACGGACTGGAAGCTAGTGATGTCTGGTGAAGGGGAGGAAAAATTAAAAATAAGTTGGAGGTCATCAGCATAGTTGTAAACTGTGACCTCCATCTGTTGAAGTGCAAAAATGAGACGAAAAATGTAAAGGTTAAATAATAGGGGAGAGAGAGAGGAGCCCTGAGGGACACCACATTTCACCCTGCGGGGCGGGGCCGAGAATTCGGCAAGGTGGACCGCCTGAGTGCGGTCATCCAGGAAGGAGTCTATCCAGGTCAGAACCTGTTCCCCCATGCCCGCCGCCTTGACACGGGACAGAAGGTTGGAATGGTCCACCGTGTCAAAAGCGGCGGACAGATCCAGGAGGACCTGGGCCTGAGGGGTGTTGGTATCGAGTCCCTCCCTGAGTTGGTCCATGACTGAAATAACCACCTTCTCAGTAGAGTGGCGGGGGCGGAAGCCCGCCTGGCAGGGTGCAAGGTAGTTACTGTTCGCTATAAAGGATCTGAGCACCTGGGTGACGTGGGACTCTGCTAGCTTTCCCAAATAAGGGAGAAGGGATATAGGGCGGTAATTTGCCGTGGAGGAGGGGTCAGCCCCTGGTTTTTTTAGTATAGGGAGAATTATAGAGGTCTTAAAAGAGGCTGGGATGAAGCCAAAGGTGAAACAATTGTTCAAGAGAGTGAGGGCAGGGGATGGACATACAGTGAAGATCTGACGGAGAATGCGTGCCGGGCCGATGTCGACTGGGGAGCCCGACTTGACACGCTTGAGTAGGAGGGACAAGGATTCTCTGGTCAGTGGGGGAATAGAGGTGAGGGGCCGGTTATTATCAGGAGGTTGGGGGTGGGTGAAAGTGGGTGGAGGGGGGGGGATGTTGGCTTTGATGAGGGCTATTTTTTCAATAACAAACTCGTTAAGCGAGTCGCATAGGGCCTGGGAGGGGGGGATCTTAGGTAGAGTTCTGTCCGATGATGCCAGCTCGTGGACGGTGGAAAAAATCTCACGAGACTGGCTTTCTGCAGCTAGGACACGCCCGGAGAAATATTCGGTCTTAGCTGTCAGAATGGCTAGTTTATATTCACTAAGTAAGGTAATGAAATGTTGTCTTCGGGTGGGGCAGTATGCTCTTCTCCAGGCCCGTTCAGCCTGCGGTAACGCCAATTTCTTGGCTTTAAGACCAGGGCTGAACCACTTGTTGGCATTGTGAGTGCGGTTGATGGTTATCCGCTTCAGGGGGGCCACTGGGTCGCAGGCTTTGGTACGCCAACGATCTAAGATGGTAGCCTGGGAGTGTGGGGCCGAACCCGAAAGATCTGGACAGGTGACAGCTAACGAGTTACAGAGAGATGGGATATCAACTTTATGCCAGTTCCTTGCCCAGACGTTTTTGGGGAGAGAAAGTGATGTTTTGTGGCTCAAATACAAGGAAAAGGCAAGCAAGGAATGATCCGACCAAGGACAGGGCGAGATTGTGGGAGTGGAAATCGGAATGTTTAGTGTCCAGATCTGATCAAGGATATGGCCCCAGATGTCGGTGGGGCCTTGGACGTGCTGAGTGAAATTGAGGCTAAGGAGCAATTGAGTGAAATCTTTAGATGTAGAGTCCTCGGCGGGATCAGTAGGCCAAAAGTTAAAGTCTCCCAGAACGAGGACGGAGGCACTATTGACTACTAAGGTGGCCAGTAAGTTCTGGAAGGCAGGGAGAAAGCCAGAGAATGGCTGAGGTGGTCGATACGTTAATACGCAGGTGATTGGGGTCTTAAGGGAAGTGAAACGTACTACGAGGCAGTCGGCTGCTGGTAGTATGGGCGACGCCAGTGTCTGAAAATGAAAACCCTTGAGAGCAATCAGGGCTACCCCGCCACCTGCTCTGTTCTCAGGTCGATCAGCGCGGAGCATGGAATAATGAAGCGGGAGGGAAGCCAGGATGCTTGGCAGGGAGTCAGATCTATACCAAGTTTCGGTTAAAAACAGAAGGTCTGGGGAATTGGAATCTAAAAGATCGAATATTTCGATCTGGTGCTTGACGGCTGATCTCGTATTGAGAAGGAGGACAGCAGTGGAGGGGGGGGGACGGGCGTGATAGACATGGGAGAAGCAATGCCAAGCTTTTGAGCATAGGACAGTATGGCGGGATTCAGCGGCCAGTTTTCTTTGAAAGAGCACAGTTGTTCAGAAGTATATGTTAGGAATCGCACATAGTGTGGTGCCCCTTGCCCCGGTCGGTCGCGGACGGGCGCAGACGGGCTCGCCTTAGGCGCACCCGCTGCGCTCGTCCGCTGCGCAACCGGAAGATGCACATTTTTTATAGAGGAAGGGAGGAGGCGAAGGGGGGCGTGGCCTCTCGAAAAAGGGGCGTGACCTGTGTGGGCGGCGGGAATGGCGGCAATGAGTTTAGAAGATTGTCCCGCAGCAGCGCAAAAATCTGCTGCGCGGGTGTAGTTAAGAGCGTGGAGGCGCCCTGAGCAAAGTGGAGAAATAACAGCAGGTAAAATTAAACAAGTTATTTGTGACACTCAATATATTAAAAAGGTTCGTGCAGGCCTACTCCCGGCTTCCGCCTCAGGAGAAATCGCTATCAGTGTGACGCTTGTGGTCAGCGTCTTTTATAGTGGTGAAGGGGGCGTGGCCACCCAAAAAAGGGGCGTGGCCTGTGTGAGCAGCGGGAATGGCGGCAAAAAGTTTAGAAGATTGTCCCACAGCAGCGCAAAAATCCGCTGCGCGGGTGTAGTTAAGAGCGTGGAGGCGCCCTGAGCAAAGTGGAAAAATAACAGCAGGTAAAATTAAACAAGTTATTTGTGACACTCAATATATTAAAAAGGTTCGTGCAGGCCAACTCCCGGCTTCCGCCTCAGGAGAAATCGCTATCAGTGTGACGCTTGTGGTCAGCGTCTTTTTTAGTGGCGAAGGGGGGCGTGGCCTCTCGAAAAAGGGGCGTGGCCTGTGTGTGCGGCGGGAATGGCGGCAATGAGTTTAGAAGATTGTCCCGCAGCAGCGCTAAAATCCGCTGCGCGGGTGTAGTTAAGAGCGTGGAGGCGCCCTGAGCAAAGTGGAGAAATAACAGCAGGTAAAATTAAACAAGTTATTTGTGACACTCAATATATTAAAAAGGTTTGTGCAGGCCTATTCCCGGCTTCCGCCTCAGGAGAAATCGCTATCAGTGTGATGCTTGTGGTCAGCGTCTTTTATAGTGGCGAAGGGGGCGTGGCCTCTCGAAAAAGGGGCGTGGCCTGTGTGGGCGGCAGGAATGGCGGCAATGAGTTTAGAAGATTGTCCCGCAGCAGCGCTAAAATCCGCTGCGCAGGTGTAGTTAAGAGCGTGGAGGCGCCCTGAGCAAAGTGGAGAAATAACAGCAGGTAAAATTAAACAAGTTATTTGTGACACTCAATATATTAAAAAGGTTCGTGCAGGCCTACTCTCGGCTTCCGCCTCAGGAGAAATCGCTATCCGGTGGTTACAGGCAGCAGAGTGTCAGCACTAACATGCATGTTCGCAGTCATGAAGAGCTGAAACTTCAGGATTTCCAAATGTTCTTTTTGGATGTGCTTCCACTGATGCCAGTGTAGGAAACAGGACTTTCTTGGGGATTAGGACTCACTCCAGCAAAGGCCAGTAGCAGGGCTCATGCAGGTCCAGGCAGGTGTAGCTGTAGCTGGTCAGCTGGGTAGTTGCAGGATAGCATCTGCAGCTTGTTGTTCACCTGTAGCTCACACAGGAGGTTGGTCAGTTGGCTCCTGGAGATGCTCTGGGATCTAGTATCAAGGCAGGCAGCTCCAGTCTTCCTTCTTCACACAGCAGGGCAGTCATTCAAGCTACAGAGCAGTCTTCTGGCTGCAGGACAGTCCTTATTCTGAATCTTCAACAGGTGATCTGATGAATGGCTCTGGAGGCCCATTATGTATACCTTGTGCCAGCCTTTGTATGGGGGCACTCCCTGTCCTATCCCCACATCTTAGAAATATTTTCTCAATATTAGAAAATATCTTTGTTGATTTGCTCCTCGTTTTGAGGAAACATTATTTAACAATAAGAGAGAGGATCATTGTGTGTACAGAGATGTAGGTAGTGCTAAATACCGCTTCTCACCTGATGTGATCCTTGACAAGGCTGCAGACTGGGTTCAAGACCTCGCTTTATTTCCAGTCTGTTTCCTGGCAATCCCTGCATGTGTCTAAGTACTGATTGCACTCCATTTCCTGGCCACCTGAGCTTTGCAAAGTGTTGGTAAGAACAATACGAGGATCTTTTTGGTAAGTTAATCCCTTGGTTTAAAGAGGTACTTACTCACATCCATCAACACCTGAGTGCACTTATGCTGCACTATGAAACAGTCATTGGTGGAAAAGGCAACGGATGGCAAAAAAGCTTTAAGGCATTGCTCACTTTTCTTAGGCACCAGCTGCCATTGACTGCACACATTTGGCACTTCAGACAACCCACCACAGGGAACACCATTTCCAAAACAGACATCACTGGGACTCCACTAATGTGCAAGTTGTTTGTGATGCCAGGTGCCATTTCATTGATGTGCATGCTGCCTTTCCATGAAGCACACACATGAGCAGCATTTTCTGACTGTCACCTACTGCAAAAAGTTGGCTAGGTAAGTTTAACCAACTCAGACGGGGACTTCATGTTAAACTGTGGTTTGGATACATCAAAGTATTCACCCATAATTCACAATATTACATTAGACAAAAGTAAGATTAATACTGAATGTATGCATGTATGAGTGAATGGTACGTTCTGGAGACACATATTACTCAATTTACTCCACTCAAATTAATTACTTACTCCACCCAAATTACACCACTCAAATTACTTTAATATTTCACTATACTAATTCACCACTAATCCTTGGTCTGCCTGAACTTGTGACTTTCACCCTGTCTCACACAATCAGATAGCTCCAAGTGGCGTTTTGTGCTTTTTGTCATAATTTTTACTTAAATGTTTAGAATTGCATAGCTCTGGCTTTACTAATTGGATTTTTTCTCATTTTGGTGTCAAATTATTTATTAGCATTTATTCTACTTTTTCAAATTGGTGTAGGATATTTCTTATGATATGTTTTAACTTTATTACAGTTTAAAATATTGCATAAATACTTTGCACATTGTCTCTAATTTAAGTCTGACTGCTCTGTGCCAAGCTACCATAAGGTTGAGCACAGGTTAATTTGGGGTTTGTTTCTGACTTCACCCTGACAAGCATTGTGATTGCTGCTTCAGTAGGGTGTCACCCTGTGAGGAGAACGGTGACGAGGTGTACTGAAAGCGGCCGATGGGTGATGATGACCCACCACACAAGCCGGAAACACCCAGCGGTTTAGTAACCACCAAAAAGACCGAGGAGGAGCCCCTGATGTCATCAGAAGGGAAGGCCAAAAAGGCATGGACACGGAGATACAGGAAGGCGAAGAAGAAGGCGGAGGCGGTGGTGGAGTAGACGGAGATGAGGAGCAAGAGAGACCAACCGAGGACGGATGGCGAGGTCGAACGCGACAGAGGGACAAAGACCCAGGAGAGCTTCTTGTACACTGAGACCAAGACCGGCGGCCCATAGCCTCGGCCCTGGACACGGGTCGTGGCTCGAGGCGAGTACCTCTGAGGGGGTCGTTTTGGTGCGGGTGGCATGGGGAGGTAGTCTGTCTTGATTCTGCACCAGGGCAATTCCCTCACGCATCCCCTCCCTCACTTCCTGACATCTGGTGATGGTAGCACTTTCTGAGGAGGACGGAAACCCTGTGGTAACCCCAGACCTGTTTGTTCTTTCTGTTTCCCGCACCCTGGCCTGAGAGAGATGCCGTAAAGTCCCTGGTACCATGAGACCCTGAGGGCCTGAGGAAGAACCCAGAGGAGCAGTGGAAGAGACTGCCCCACAACCAATTTGTTTTGTTAAGAGACTTTGGTGTTGACACTGCTGTTGGATCTGACAATCCCTAAAAAGACCAATGTAAGACAGAATAAAAGAACGTAAACCATATCTCTAGTGCGTCCCGTGGTCCCTTCTGCCCACTGAAAACCCCATCTCCTACACATCCCCGTCAAACACTAACACAACTTACAGGCTTTCAGCTTCTTCCTGGAGAATTGTGAGATCATGGACAAGGAGACCTCCAGAATTATCCTCATCTGTAACCCAGCTGAACAATGCAGTATTAAGTGAGAAATGGCAAGCCATCGCCATGTGCTGCATTGAAGTGGGTTGTACACCTGAAGACCGAGGCAGTGCTTAAAGGCCTGGGAGGACCACGGGCACCGGACAAGATTAAAGGCACTGGGGTATCTTACCAGTGCCACATCGTCTCTGCAATACACTAGAGGGTCCTGAAAATAGCATGGCAAACCCTCTAATCTCAACTAGAGGCCAGCGAGCAGCAGGAAGACAGTTTGTCTTACAAAATTAAATAAAATACAATTTTATCTGTGATTTAAAAGTTCAGTAGTGTCATGTCATTACATTAAAAGCACAGACTGTCCAACTTGTTGCCTTTCATTCCATTTCACGGCTTATTACACATGGCATTTCTTTGGGCTCTTCACTGAGCACCTAAATATTCAACAGATCTTTTTTTACATTGGCAAAAAATATTAATTCCTTTGGCCTCAAATTGATCAGGAGACAAGACAACAATGCCTACGCAGAATGTCATCTCCTTCAATGAGCGAACCCAATCCACTGCTGACAATTTTAGACACTGTTTGGATGACTGCTAACTCCTTGAAACTTATGAGGAACATATTGAAGTCCTCATTTTTGAAGACCCTTCATTTGTTCTTCAAGTTGTGGTCTACTATATTCATAATAATGCTGTCTCTCATTGTAAATGCATTTCCAAGCATCTATGTTCTCTGCACTGGCTTGTAGTTCAAGAGAGAATCACTTTTAAGGTGCTATGCATTGGTAATAAAACTTTTTCTGGCAGAGGGCTTTCGGACATCAGGGCCCATATTGTCCCCTGCATACTAACTATTCCTCCTCTGCCTTTTTGTTGTTTATTATAAGGATAAAAAAGCTAGTCTTGGTGGAATGTCCTTCTTCTATCACCCCAATAAGCCCTGGAATGAGCTCCAACAGATCGGAACTGGTAGTGTGCAAAATTTGTGAAATCTGCGTTCTTGCAATTATGCGACTTGGGAGCAATTGCTTGAACCCAACTATCTTGCCTTCAGAAAAAATGAAAAACAGGGCTATTTCTTCATTAATTATTTCATGTTTTATGTTTCATTTGTTTATGCCCAAGATGTGGGTATTTTATGTTGATGACTAGAAGGTTACTATACATTTCTGTTCGTAATGTTTAGATTTCTATGTAATTGAAAATTTGTTAAGATTAACACACTATATACTTTTTACTACATTTATGTTGGCACAAAGGGTCTTTTTCTTTAAAAATGTTTTATAATTTTCCCAAACAATGAATGTCAATGTCAACATATACCATTGTTTTTGCAAAGACTGACTTTCATATGTAAAATGCACATAACACATATAGGGCCTGATTAGGATGTCTGTCGGTAAGCCTCCGACCACTCTTCGTATGCTTACCGACTGACATGCTTAGTTTAAAGTCTACCCTCCATATTTCAATGATGGCGGTGGGAGTCCAATTTATAGCCAACAATTGTGCTGCAGGTTATAATGTTATTTATTGGTACCAACCATGCATCAATTCATATCGTAAAATCTAATGAATGTCAAATGGGCCTAAAGGAAACCTATGCATTGTTTGAAGTGTGTCCAAGAGGCTGATTTTAGAAGTTAGTGCGTATTTGTACAACTCTGAATTTGTGGTTTCTCATATAATCATCTGATTCAGAGGCAATCTATTCTTTCTCGCACACTGGATTGCATTTTAAAGCCAAAATTAGAGAGTACTTCAATTAATAATAACAACATTCCTACTATTCTGTGTTCCCACATTTCTCTAGACAAAAACAGTACTACAGTTGTATGGCTGTGCCTTTAAACCACAATGAGAAAACCCCCAAAATACACATTGGACCCATCACATTTTTGCCTTGGGCACAGCCAACACAGAGGAAAACCTATCAAACCCACATTTCTGAAAACCAGAGGCCTAGGGGAGTCCAGAATGATATGACTTACTTGGATCTCAGTACATTCTCTCACCTAGAATGCCATGCAAATGTTATACTTTTGGCTAAAATCACCTATTATTCCAACATTTCTGTGAAGGAAAGTTGCAGAATCTATAGGGCTTAACAACCAGTATTCCACTCTTCTTATAATTAAAGCGGTACCCCACAACAGGAAAGGGCCAAAAAAAACATGTCATGTTAAATAATCAAGGTTTCACTGTAAAAGTGGACTCATCATCATCATTGTCTATATTCGATCTTCCAATGGTAGATCATAAATGATACATAAACAAAGTCATACAATAAAAACATTAGAATTATAAATTCTTCTATAAAACCCTTTAGTAACATACATATAAAGAATTAAAAAATGTCGAAACTTTATTCAGAGATCTGAATTATGAAGCTGGCAATTTTGTGCAAAAATAAAAGCATCTCCTAGTAGCAGCTTTAAATAATTTAAAGTGCGTCTGGCCAAGTGCAGCATCATAATAAAAAAAGGCAATTCATAATACTGGAAGGTATATATGTAGATTATTGTTAAAACATCATGCTTCTTATTTGTGCTAGAATGCACTTCAGAAAACTAGCAACTGAAAGACATGTATCACAATCATTATGTTGCAGTAAAAAGAATAATGCGGCTTTACACTTCGAAAATATATACCTAGGCAACAATGGTAGTAATCACCTCCTTGTTACACAGATGATAATATTTGCAGAAGAATACACAATGTATTAAAGTTTGACTGGATTACTCACCACATGGGCAATTGCTAATGCAAGTTGAGGAGTATTGACCTAGCGGAAAACATATAAGCCAACGGATGGAGCCTAACCTAAATCTGGCCAATAAGGTTCTCTCATACACATTTGTCACATATAAGAGATAAGGGGCAATTTTTGGCACAATCTGGATAATTCTCCAAAATAAGACTTGGGCTCATCACATGTTTGCTTTGAAAAACAATGTGGGCTTCTGCGATATTTGTGCCTGGGCACAGCCACCACATAGGTAAACCTATCAAAGCCAGATATTTCTGAAAACTAGAGTCCTAGGGAAGTCCGGAATGGTATGACTTGTTTGGTTCACACTACATTCTCTCACCTAGAATTCCATGCAAATGTTATACTTTTGCCTAAAATCACTTATCATCCCCATATTTCTGTGAAAGAAAGTTGCAGAATCTATAGGGCTCCACGGAATTCCTAACAGCCAGTATTTCACTCTTCTCCCAATAACAGTGGTACCCCTCCTGTGTGGCTAGACCTATTGACTACAATAAGAAACGGCCATTATGGCTAAAATAATGAATGTTCCTCCCACTTCTATGAGGGGAAGTACCAAAATCGACATCGATCCGCAACATTTGTATCCAGCCAGTATTTCTACACTGTTTCTGATAGAAACGGTTCCCAACTTTTGTAGCTGGGCCTATCACTTCCGAGGAAATACTCAGAAACACATTAGGGGGACGCCAAGTTCCTGGAGATGTGGTTAGCTGAGCTACTTGGCCTCCCCTGGGTAAACTTACAAAACGCAGTAATTTCTAAAACCTAGACACCCATGGTAGGCAAAGAGTGGTGTGATTTGTGTGGACCCCACTATGTTTTATGTTTTAAGGATGCCATGCAAAAGTTAAACTTGAACTAAAATCATACATTGCACTCACACTCTGTGAGGAATAGTTTTAGAATCTGCGAGCATCGACAACTCAGTATTTCTATGCTCCTCCTAATCACTGGTGCGGTTGGGCAAATTACCTGCATTAGCAATCATTTGAAGTCAATGTGGTATCAGTATGCTCTTTTGTAAGGTTACAGTTTGGGTCCTCTCCTTTGATGTGCATTCAGTCCACCATGCATGGTGGGGCAAAGTTTCAATGTTAAGGAAAACTATGGCAGTGCAGGGTAGTAAGTGTCTGGTCACTAGCTGGAAATGTCTGAGTTTCCAGCCACATAACTGTGGAAAAAATACTCCTTTTTGACCATTACTTTGATGTTCACCCGTCATTCTTGTAGGAACAATTGTTGGGATCCCTGTAAGACACCTGGAACTCTGGGATCCAGAAGTACCCACAGTTGCCAGGGTTTCCTGGTTGCAGACTGACCCTGAACCTAAGGAGCATAGTCATTCTGCAAGACAAGTAGGAGGCAAATGGGATGTATCTCCCTCTTTAGGCCCACGTGTCAAAACTACACTCAAAAGGAATCCCATTTACCCTTACTTGCTATGGTGATGGGGAAGCTCCAAGGCTCATGTGGGTAGAAAGACTTGGGGTTTGAGGGGTGGCGGTGCAGCTTGACGCCAATACGGGCTGATTCCCACCCCATCAATAAAAAAAACTATCTGTGGCATCCAGTGAGCTTTCTATACCCTGAAGGACAGACTGGGGGACAGAAATATTTTTGAGGTTTTATGGTTTGGAAAAAAGGCCCAATGCCTGGATGGCCCACCTATACTCCTTTTTTTTAATCCTTGTTTCTAGTGTCAATTCTGACACCATGGAAGGGTGGTTTAGGGGTAAGCTACCCCAAGGATGACCGAAAGAATAGGGGGTCCTTTAAGGGGTATGGGTAAGGCTCAACGCTAGGTTGGGACACCCCGACCGTATTGTACTTTTTGAAATAAGTTCCCAGGTGTCTATTTGGCCTTCTTCCTCCCAGGGAAGGATATATTGAGGGTGAACCCCTACTATGTCCCCTGGATGGCAAAAAGTCTAGGGCCATTTAGTTGGTGGGAGCATGGAACTTATATCTGAGTTGACCCCCCCATCATTCTTTTAAAAAGAGGCATTCAATGTTACTTGGTTGGCTTTCTGTCCCTTTGGGCAGTGCATATTGGGGTAAACTTCCTAACTTACAATCGCCCAGGGCAGAAAGACTGTTGAAGTCTTTGGGATTAAGTCAAGCCTGATGCAATGGTGGACTGCCTCCAGCCTGCACTTAAAAGAAAATATACATGTGTGTGGCTAGTAAACCTCAGATCCCCCTGGGGAGGTGAGATTGGGTATAAACTCCCCAATCTGACCCTCCCAAAATGGATAGAAAGACTTTTGAGGGCATATAGGCTTAAAGGCATGGCATGAGGCCCAGTGCTGGCTGCCCATGCTTTTTTGTTTAAAAAAAACTTCAAACAACCTTTATTGAAAGATTCAGCATTATCAGCATACAAATTTACATCAAGCCAAAGCATCATGCACCAACTGTAAAGCACAACCACAGAGGAGGGAGATTAAACAGAAAAAGGCATTATCTAGTACAATGCGAAAATCACATCAGTAAGCCAAATAGATCAGGGCTACCATAATGGGCGCACCTTAGAGTGGAGAGCAGGACCGACTCCAGAACATTAAGGAAGAAAAGGAGGATAGCTACTGGCCAACACCGGCGGCCGCAAGGCCGGCGGGGAGCTTGGAGAGGCAGTCTGGCTAGAAGGGGAATGAGTATGAAGGTATGTCACCAGGGGGCCCCATATGTCAGGAGGACGGGATGTGACAGGGATGAGATCCCAGAATTCTGATAGTAGGGACTGACATCTAGATGCGTCCTCGAGCCACTGGGCAAATTTCGGTGCTGGTCTGCGCCCCCAGAACATGGCCACTCTACGCCGCGCTAGAACAAGCAGCATTGCTGTCAGTCGGAGAGAGGCGTCTAGGCAGAATTTAACAAAGCCCAGCAGGCATAACGGTGGATCAGGTCGAACTATCGAGGAGGTGATCTCAGAGATAGCTGTGCAAACCTCATGCCAGAAATCAGACACTCTAGGGCAAAGCCAGGCCAAATGGTAGAAATCAGCATCAGGGGCAGAGCAGCGCAGGCATCTATCCTCAGGGATGAGTCCCAGTTTATGTAGCTGAGCAGGGGTGAGATGAACCCTGTGTAAGTATTTGAAGTGTATAAGGCGAAGGCGATAATTGGGAGATCGTTTTTAGTCTGGTTGCAGCAGTAAAGCCAGTCAGCTTGGGAACTTTTCTCGGCAAGGTCTTTACCCCACGCCTCATGAGTGCGGTCGGTGGAAATGGAGTCAGTCGACAGGGTGATTGCATAAAGTTTGGTAACCAGCTTCGTAGTGGAGGAGGAGGAGTAGATGAAGACAAGAGTGGGCATCATCGGAGGAGGCTGAAGAAAGGAGGAATGTAGCTCTCTGCAAATCGCCCACAGCTGATAAAAGAGGAGAGTATCCAAAGGGCCTGAGGAGATAAGGAAGAGTATAGAAAGAATTGCCAGGGTATAAATCCGCCAGCGTCACAAGGTCAAGACGGGCGGCGTGCCTGGACATACCAGAAGGTTGGAGAGGGGGGAATGCAGGGTGGCGTACAATCAGCATGGTGTTGGTGACGCAGACCCTGCCAGGCCCAGCGGAGTGTCTCAACCTTAACTACCTCAGCACGTGGACGGACAGCAGAGGCAAACAGAGCAGTGTTCAAGGGCCAAGGGGCAGCGCAGTCGGTCTCGACCGCGACATGTGTCTGAAAAGAGAGGGGTGAATCCAAAAGTGAAGAAAGCTGGCCTTTGCACATAAAGCATAAAGTTTCAAATCGGGAGCTCCCAAGCCCCCAACTGAGATAGGAGTGTGAGGATGTCGTAGGCAATCCTAGGTTGCCTGCCAGCCCAGACAAGCAATATGATCAGGGAGCAGTCTACGAAAAAAATGTAAGGTTAAGGGTAGGGAATATTCAAAAAGAGATAAAGGAACTTCGGGAGGACCACCATCTTGGCAATACGACCGGCCAGTGACAGAAGGAGTTGATTCCAGTGAGGTATTTTAGACTCTAGCCAATCCACCGTGCGCCCGAAGTTGGCAGGCCATAGTTCATCCAGGTCTCTACTCAGATAGTGTCTGGGGCCCGAGGCCCAAACGAAAGGGAAGTCAGAGGTGAAAGGCTTAGCAGCATCCTTCAGCGGGAACAGGACTGACTTGCTCCAGTTTACCTGTATGTCAGACAGACTGCCAAACTGTATTATCTCGCGCACTAGAGGACGGAGGTTTTCTTGGGGGTGGTGTACGTATAGTGTAATATTATCAGCGTACATAGAGACCAAGAGGGCGCGGGTCGAGAAGCCAATGCCCCTCTGGGTGTGGTGTTTCCAGAGCCGTGCGGCGAGTGGCTCCATCGCTATGGCGAAGAGCATGGGGGAGAGTGGGCACCCCTGCCGGGTACCCCGTCTGACCGAGGTGGGGTCCGAAATACAGCCGTTGACACGGAGACGGACAGAGGGGCTGGCATAGAGGAGTGAGATCTTACAAATAAAAGTGTCACTGAAGCCGAGACAAGGTAGAAGAGCGAATAGAAAGGGCCACTCAAGGGTATCGAAAGCCTTAGTGGCATCGAGCAGGGCAGCGACCGCTGGAAGGCCGGGATTAATCTAATGGAGGACAGAGAAAATAGTTCAAAGGTTATGAGAAGTGGCACGGCCAGGAATGAAGCTGGACTGATCCGGAAGAGTGATTGTGGGCATAAGGAGGAGAAGGCGGAGGACAGCATCTTCGCAAAGATCTTGTTGTCTATGTTATTCAGGGACATGGGACGACACGAATCTTGGCATTCCGACAGCTTGTCCGGATTAAGTAAAAGAGTAATCATTGCCTCACAAAGCGATAACAGGAAGAGGCCATTATCAAAGGAGTCATTGTACATAGCGGCCAAATGCGGCTCCAGCAGAGATGCAAAAGTTTTGCAGAATGAGGAGAGGAGACCGTCCAAACCAGGGGCCTTATAACTAGATAAGCTATTTATGGCAGCAAGTATTCCTTCCCTAGAGAAGGGCTAATCCAAGAATTTTCAGTGGTAATCCTTGAGCCAAACCAAAGCGATGGTGTTGAAATATTGATTAAAATCCTCCTGCGACGGAGTGGAGCCCACAATATATAACCGTGAGTAACAGTCCGTAAATCTAGTCCTGATTTCCTCCAAGGAGGTGGTTCTGTTGGGGCCGCCATCGCTGAGGTCTGTGATGTAAGACGCGGCACGAGGGGGACGGAGGAGGTTGGCCAAGGTTTTACCAGGTCGATCACCTTCACCGAAACGATGAGCCTGGGCCTCCCTGCCAAGGAATGAGAGTTCCCGTTCGGCCTCCTGAGCAAGTTCAGTATGTTTTTCGCGCAGACGGGCGAGATTTTCAGGACATGGGTGGGCTGTCTGAGCAATGTCCAGGGCCTTAAACTCAGCCTCGAGCCTGCTTGGAGTAGAGCAAATGGAACGGAGGACCAGAGATTGTTTGGAGATGCACTCGCCTCCTATCACAGTCTTGAAACCTTCCCACAATCTGGATGTGGAATCTACAGAGCCGACATTTAAGTCAAAATAATTAGAAATCACTGTATGGATCTCACTGCAAAAAACCGAGTCGCGGAGAGCATTCGGAGGGAACCGCCAAGTGAATGCACACTGAGGGGAGTTGGGAAGGTGGAGACAAAGTTGGACTGGTGTATGGTCAGAGAGGGTAAGAGCCATGTTAGTGGCAGAGATGAGCCAAGCAAGGAAATTGGGGTTAGGTGATCCAAAGATCAATACCCGACCAACAACCTCGGGCGCCCGTGACAAAAGGGTCCTCCTTAACCTCGGGCCACATGTGACGCCATGCATCAAACAATGAATAATCTGTGAGGATTGACCTAAGGAGAGCAGTGTAAAGGGGTTGGGATATATAAAGGCCGGAGCTGTCCAAGTCAGCTGAGAGTGTAACATTAAAATCTCCCCCCCAGAGAAGCGCCGCAGGTCCTTTGGACGATATAAGATGCCATACATGAGTGACGAAGTCTGGGTTATCCGAATTAGGGCCATACACAGCCGCAATTGTCATGGGTTGGGTCAGCAGGGAGCCGTGTAGGATGACGTAACCTCCACAAGGGTCAGTGATAACCTGCGTAGTGCTCCATGGGAGCCCCTTCTGAATCAGAATGGACATCCCACTGGAATAAGAGGAATAAAAAGATGAGTGGCATTCCCCCCAGTGGCGTGAATGCAGTCGGTAGGAGGACATTTGTAGCAGGTGGGTTTCCTGTAAAACGCATATGTCACCTTTGTGTCTGATTAAGTGAGAGTGTGTGAACCTAGCTTTGCGATGGTCATTAAGACCACGGATATTCCAGTCCAGCATATGGTGTCAGTCATAAAAGGCTATAACTGATATGGAAAACAGGGGCAGGGGTACCTAAATGTGTAACAGACTGAGCAATCCCAGAAAAATGCAATAAAACCGCACAGTGTCTGCATATGTAGGGAAAATGATGTATGAGGAGCTGCAACAAAAAGGGGCAATGGATAAAATAATCGGGGTTGATCCAAAGGGTGCCAGCTTATAACAGAGTGAGGTGCCTTGTACAAACATAGAGCCGTAATCAAGCATAATAGTGTAGTGTTGTGTGCTAAAGAGAAACACTGAATTAAAAAAAAATAGCTTAAACTACCAACGGAGCCGCCCTCCCCCCACCTACCAAACAAGGTGCAACACAGTAGCCCACAGTTAAAAAAACAGTTCACTAGCGGGCCCCCAAAACCCCCACCCCAACTCCAGAAACAAGGAAGCGTTACCAAATGTCCCTCCACCCCTGCACCCACTCCAACCCCCCAATCAGGCTGAGATACCTCCCATCCCCACCCCAGAAACCCACAACTTGGGAAAGGGGAAACCCTGTTACATAAGGGAATTATCCAGTGAGGGCATGGCAGGGCTCAGCAAACTCCCCCGCAGTTAAGCAGGGTGGCCAAGCTGCAGAAGCTACAGACAACATTAGAAGTATTAAACTGTTAAGCCACAACCAGTTAATCATTGTCACTGAGGCGGTCACGTGCTGCAGTTTGGGAGCTAGAAGTTGAGGTGCGATAAGTTTTGTCAAGTTTCTTGACATAAACAAGAGCTTCTCTGGGGTCCGAAAATACATGTGTCTTTTAAGCATGGGCGGATTTTGCGGATTGGCAATCCGCGAACTTGCGTATTTACGGATTCGCAATCCGCGAAGATCCGCGAACTCTAGCGGATTTGCGGATTTTTCCGTTTTTTGTGTTGGCGCGTGTTCGCGCCGATTTTGGGACAAGTTCGCAATTGCGAACTTACTTTTCGGCTTGCAACGGCCGCGACTATGTTGTTTCTACGTCTGGTTTATCATCACAGGTTCACAGCACCCTCTGTTTCACCACTGCCACCCTCTGGGACACCCATGCCACCCTCTAGTACATCCTCACAGGCACCTATTAGGTTTATTTATTACTGTAGATTATGGTGGTTGAAAAAAGCTAGCACACCTGCCCTTCTTCAACTGCCATCAATTAATTTGTGTTTCATTAATGTGTCAGTAATTTTGAAAGTTCCAGTCTGGCTGGCACCTGCTTCCTTCCTTATCTGTAATTTGCTTTTTGTTGCAGTGAAATTTTTTTTTTACAGGACCTTTATGGTGCTATTCTATGAGCCTGCTGTTTGGGTCATAGCAGGGTCATAGAATTGTTGCAAACTCTGGAGGGGCCCATCAGGAAGCACTACCTTGAATGTTACTAATGTTAAGTTTGAACTTTTGCACCTGCTCATTGCTTTCATTTTAGCTAAAATCGTTTTTTTTGCAATTTCGCGCGTTATTTGGGGCGCGAATCCGTGCGAGATCGATTTCGGAAGCCGCGAATACGTGCGAATACAAAATTGTTTTTGTTGCGACGTGTATGTTCGTGTGATCTTGCGCGTGTTCGCGAGGCGCTTCTAGCTATTCGTTTGCCAAGTTACCCTATCGGTCGTACACGGGCGCGGCCATCTTGTTGGCGTGACGTAATTCCGTTTCCGCCCGCTATGTGTAATCTCGCAAAGTGTGCTGCTCGCGAGTACAATTTCGCGCGTACTCGCAAGGAAAATCTTGCGCGAACTTACCCACGCGGTCGTGAACGGGCGCGGCCATCTTGTTTCTCATTCATTGCTATGGTTCTGGGCATGCTTTCTGTATCCTCTCTCAATCTCTGCCATCCTTTGCTTGTTTGAAGTTTTTTTGATCTAATTTTACTTATTATCTAACCCTCTATTTTTCTAGCTCTATATTTTTGTGTTTTCTGCAGCTTTTATTTACTTTTAAACTACTTTTTTAAACTCTTTTCTTTTCTTCTTCACTATTCTATTTCTTCTTTATCATTTAAGTTTATTTCTGCCCAGACCATGGTAAAGGGAGCCGGGAAGCACCCTGAGAAGGGGAAGGGTCCCGCACCCCGTGCCCGGCTCCCGTGCGGGCGTTTAAGGGGGGAGCAAGTGGTCCCGAGGGAGATCTTCAGCGCGGAGGAAGTGGCGGCACTGATCTTCCATGTCCAGCGCCGCCTCCCCAAGACGATCCTGGGAGGCGGCAAGATCGCGACCGGCTATGGCATCCGGGAGCGCCGCCAGCGGTGGGAGAAGGTGTGCCGGGCCATGTACAAGATCTCTGGGGTCCGGCGCACATATAACCAGGCCACCCACCGCTGGACCGATGTCATGGACCGGGAGCGGGACTTGCTGGACGCGCTCGGCGTAGAGGTCCCCGGGCTTGGTGAGTAGTAGTAGTAGTACATTTACTACTCTGTTTTATCCTGCTCTGTTATTTGCAAATCTTTGTTCTTTACCAAGAGCAATAATGCTGCCGATTACATTGAGGTAAATTATATTTCAAAATCTTCTATGCATTTCATTTTCAGGTGCACTGCTCTCCTTCTCAGTAGCCTTGCTTGCTACTATGCTTCTTTGTTTTGTATGTTGTGTTCAGAAGCATTTCATTGGCCTGAGAAATTATGTATGAGTGTACTGTAAAGAAAAGAACTGCGTAATGCTAGACAGTAAGGGTCATATTTTCAATTACCGGCGCATCCCTGCAAAGTAGCAGGGATGCGGCAGTAATTGTGTGCCATGCCACCACCACCCATTGGCCCAAAATGTCACAGAAGCCTTACGCATCTGTGCCGTAAAGGCAGCGCATTGCTGGAGTTGCGTGCCAACGATGGCGCAGCTCCAGCAATGCTCTGGGGTACCCTATCTCCCCAATGCTGCATCAAGCCGTACGTCGGCTTCAAGCGCGCAGGGTTTGAGTCATGCATCATTGTCCTAAAAATGACTGATTGACATCTTGTAGATTTCCCTCAGCCACTTTTAGGATTCGTTCCTGCGCAGGTACGCCCTCCCTTGCGCCGGAACGCCCCCTGATGGCGCAGGGCTTTACAACGTGATGCATCGCCCATATGCCCATATGTGTTTTTTTTTTTAATATATACGCCGCACCAACACCATGGCGAGTCTTTTGTTCTGCCGCTGCGTCAGAAAAGGCACGCAACAATGGAGGAAAATCAGCCGCAACTTCCGCAAGGGACTTATAAATCAGCCCCAACAGACTGAAGTCCAGTGTCCTTCCTTTAGACAGTCACATGGCTATCAGAAGAAATAGTGGCGGTGGTGGCGGGTGGATTGATAGTTTGAGTATTCACTGATCTGCAAGCAGGATGGACTTTGTCTGTCACGTGTTGCGCACTACTGCCTGCAGTGCCAGGCCTAGGCAAACCTCTTTAGTAGTCTGTTTATTGAGTTACATAGGAACTTTCTAAGTCAACGTTCCGCAAATCAGGCAATACGAATAACGTAGTATACCACATGAGATAGATCCCGTGGAATAGTTGTCTATCTATTTGCTATTTTTCCAAAATATGTTGTTATTGTTCTTTTGAAATGTTTGATTTGGTTGAAAAATCTCATCCATGTTTTATGGTTTTTCTTTCTTTCATGTTGTACATCAGCTCCCCCCAAGGGCAAGAGGACACAGGAGGAGGGTGCTGAGGATGCAGGCCAGGATCGGGCAGGCGAGGGCTCCTTTGCTGGCCCCAGTAAGTTTACATTTTACTAAACAGTACCTATTTTTTCCTAGCGTTCCTCATTCGATTTTTTCTAAATCGTCTTTGATCTTCTTGTAGACTGGATATAAATTCTTATCCTGCCTCGAATATGACTCCCTGTGGTATTACTAGACTATTCTTATTAGTCTGTCTGTGTAGCTAACTAAGATTGGACATTTGGCAATTCCATTGGACTCCCATTATATTCAGCAATACCTCTATGCACTGTCTCCTTACTGACTAGATAGTGTGGCAGAGTCATTCAGCTCCCGAAGTCACCGATTATAGATCCCCAATGATCTCTAGATTATCGTACGCAGGACAAGAGAGTAGTACGGAGTCACAGCACAGTCAAGAAGTGTCAGAGGCACTCATGCTTGCAAAAATTCCAAAACCTTTAGCTCATCCACTCTAGTCTAGAGGAACAAAAACCACAGAGTCTATTTAAGTGTAAAAGCTTTATTAAAAGTAAACACATTTATTAAAATCTACTTTGTCATAAAACTATTTAACTGTAAACGGAAAAGTGGTTAGTGCTGACGATTAATTGGACACATTTCTTGTGGTCGAGCCGAACTCTCACCTACTTTGAACTTGATCCTGGTCGTGTTCTTAGGACTCAGGAGTCAAGCTTCTGTCTGTTAGGAGAAAAAGTGGTGCGTGTTAAAAATCAAAAGCAAGCATTCATCAGTTGTGCATAAAAGTGCAGCAAGACAACAGCCTTCCCTGGAAAATGGGACATTTTTACTATGGAGTAGACAGTCACAAATTATTACATTGTATTCTGTTTTTTTAACATTTCTCCTAGACCAAATATTATATAGTAGTGAGTGGTGTATTCTAACTTTCTTAAATGTACTTTGTAGGTGTAACATCTGGTGACGGGGCCAGCGCGGAGGTGGCTGTGTTGGACTTGGACTCGGAGGCCTCTGGGGAGGATGCGGCGTTAGAAGAGCTGGTGGCCGTTCCTGTGGGGGATCAAACGGTGGTGGCGGAAACAGGTAAGCTATATATTCCTTACTTATTGAGATTGAAGACTGCATAGTGTGCTTTCTGCACGGGTGTATTACAATTACAAATCAACCAGGTAGTAGCCTCCTCGAAATGTACTTCGACTTAGCTGTGAAGTTTTTGGTGAGAAGAATCCCAATAAGTTCTTAGACGAACGTGATGGATGGGATGAACGAAAAGCGAAAGAAGGGTGTAAGTAAGTGGGACGCGAACTTGTATGATGGCTGGCAAAGAAGAACGATATGTGTTTGCTTGGACCCAGAGGTGGCTGGGAAGGAAAGAATATGGTATGGTGCATGGCTGGGTCAATGATGAAGCAAGGATGGGTGGAAGGACAGCAGCCTGGGTGGGTGAAACAGAAACTGTATGTGTGCGTATACTTTGAATGAATGGATGCCTGGAGCATGGTATTCTCTGACTCTTACATAGCAAATGTGTATCTAGAGAGAGTAGATGGTCGCCAGGTGAAGTAAGTGTTACCTTGAAGAGCATGTACCACTGCACCCGCACGTCCGTCCCAGTGCAGGGAAGGCAAGGAAAAGAAATTGTAAATGTGTCCAATACTACCATGAATAGTAGCAGTACTTTGTATTGCGTTTGCATTCACAGCATATATCTGGTTATTACGGTGGACACTCCGTACCTCTCTTAATAACTTTAGTTTACTTGTAGTACGTCATTCATGTGTGGGTGTATCACTGTGTTCACTCAATATTAAGCAAAGCACCTAAAGTCATCTCATCTGTCATTAAATACGTCCCATGTGAAGTGATAGATAATCAAATTAGTTAGCTTCTTCAGTTTCCTTTTCTAGTACTCATTTGCACTGTAGGGTGAAAGGTAAATTAATTAAGCAGTAGCCCTTGTAACAGAGTATTCTCAGTGCCACCCGTAATAGAAAAGTAATAGCTTCACCACCTGCATGTACTGGACCGGTACAGTAACGCAAGTCTGTCTCCATCATCATGGTGTGCAACTTTTTTTCTCGGGTGCAACTTCACTGTGCTGTGTCCATGTCATTCTGCCGGCTTGCATAAGATAACGTACCCATTTCCCTAAACAAGAGAGAAGAAGAAGAATAAGACTGGTGTACTGTCATAGTCGACTGTAATGGAAGTCCATAGTGGTCGTAGAATTAGTTCATTAAACTACCACTACTGTTAGAGCAAGGATGCAGAAGTGGGAGGTTACATAGATACTGTCCTCAATAGTTATGTACTGTGCTTTCAATTTGCTACTTGTACTCTGTGACCCAACTTTCGGCTCAATCACTTTGTGTTATTAATAAGGAGCATTGGTTACAGACTATGTCTTTCTTTCTTCATATAGTTGCTCCTTCCAAATCAACAACAAGGAGGGAGCAGGCTAGATTGGCCCGGCAACGGAGGCTGGAGGCCACAGTCGCCGAATATCGGCGGCTGGTGGCCCTGGAGGAGGAGGAGGACACGCAGTCGAGCGGGGCAACATCTTCGACTGTGACCACTGCATCCTCCTCCGTGACTAAACCAGCGGGACCGAGCCGGGCTAAGAAAGCCGACCGCCACCGCCAAGCACCCGAAATACCAGCTGCCCCCCACAGGAGCTGCAAGGAACGCCAACGCCGCCTACGAGTCCGCATGTCCAACCTGGAGCAGGAGGTCCTGAGGTATAAGACCTTGGTTAAGGGCCTCCGCTCCGAGCTTGCCACCCTCCGCAAGGAGTATGATGCCCATGCCGCATCATGCACCAGCACCAGCACCCTCCAGTAGTGGAGTGTCCCTTGCCCTTTTTTTATAGACTTTTGGGGGGTGGGATTTGGGAGTTGGGATCGTTTTGGGACGTTTCAGAGACAATCGTTGGGGTTAGGGTGGGTGAGGGAGATTATTTTGTTAGGGATAAATAAATATATTTTTCAACTTTATCTGACCATACCTGTTTTTTACTGCTTTTCAGTCTGGTGGGTGGGGGGCGGGGGTGTAACAGTAACTTTGTTTTCCTGAACAGTCGTAGGACTTTAGTAGTACAACCGTCAATCTCTTGTCTACTCCGAAATAATACTCCATTATACTACCTCCCACCAAACGCTTATCTTACCTGTAATTCGTGTTAGAAATTAGGGCTAGGCCCAGGGCTGGCTCCAGGTGAAATGGGGATTAACGTTGTCATTCCTGGGCGGGTGACATTTCCTCATTGCGGTGTTACTAGTGGTGTGACACAGTGGCAGTTGCATGCCTATGGAAAAAAAGAAAACGAAACCTTGTTTGTACTCCTTACTGTAGCATTACAACGGTTACGGTACGATCGAGAAAATAGCAGGTGACAGTACACTAGAACAGTGCCATAATGTAGCCTAACAAATGGTAAAGTATTGCAAGTATAACTAGTACTTGCGTTGAATTTATTTGACATTGGCTACTACTACTAGAAGATATAGTACTGAAGCTGAGTAAGTCTAGAAGATATCCTCGTATTCCTTCACCAGCCTGTTGCTGCTATCACCTTATCCTCCCCAGCAAGTGTGTGGAATTATTGATGTCATTTTAGTCAGACATCAAGCAAAACAACACAGCCCGGGGGAAGAGGGTTAGGGTTTGTAAAATGGATGGGAATGGGGGTTTCTTTTTGGGTAGGTTTTGTTGAGAGAAGAAAAAAAAAGCAGAGCATGGACAAACAATAATTGAAGATACAGAGTTTACAGACAATCTTTGGTTACAAACTAAAGGTAAGCACATGCAGTCACACTCATAGAATAAAAGACAACAATGGATACTGTATCTGTATTGCGTATGTTGTTGGAGTTGTCCTGTTGAAATTGGTAAGTAAGTTGCATGCAGCAAACAATTCCTCTTATTGGCGGCACTCCTCCATTCCAGCTGACGCTTCGTCCATCAATGTGGTGGTGACCACTGACAGAAGAGACACCCTGTCCACTGCCTGCCTGGCGGATGTTGACTGAAACCCGGCCTGTAATTATTGAACGGAAAACAGGAAGTGCTATTACAATACCACTGATAAATAAATAAAAGGTATGTACGCTGTGTGGTTCAAAAAGTGACACTTTGATTTCCCTAATAGACAGTACAATATTTTTGAAATTGCGTGCTCTGTCTGAGTCACCTTTTTAAGGATCAATAAGTATGGCCAAAATATTATAGCGGATCTTTCCCCTCAAGGTGGGTGTACTACTGTGTTTTAGAACAAAATTTGACCTTCCCAGCAATGCTCCCACCAAGACCCTTACTAAAGCCAGTCGCAAAAATGTAGAAGAACCCAATCATATCTCCAAAAACGATGCCTAGCAGAAAAATGGTTACAAAACGTACTTTGAAAGTAACAGTAGACCCAAATACAGACCGTGCATTGTATTCAAACCACTTGCAAGCAAGCAAAAGTATCCATAGCCAGCATCGCTCCAACAGTGCTCTACAACAACAGAACCGCGTTGCAATCGAACCCCCCTAAACACATGCAATCCTGCTGCTAGGGCTAACCCTAACGAACCCTAACTTACAAAAAGTGCCAAAACTGGTGTTTCCTTATGGATTTTGTCCAACTAACTTCTAGCCGGTATTAGACCTTCCCAGGAATGCCCCAGGCAAGACCCGCCAACCCACCCGCAAAAAAACACCCGACACAACACCACCAAACAGCGAAAAAGCTAAATCTCATACTTACAATGTCTCTCGGCCTTCGGTCCAAACGCGGTGCTGTGCAGCTAGGTCGTCATCATCATCAATCATCATAACTCCTGTTTTCCACCACGGATTTCCTGAAAAGCAAATGCAATCAAGATTAGACTGTCGCAGCAGTGCTTCGACAGAGACCCCGGCCGCAACCCACCCACGAACAGCAGGAAGCCCCCCAAAACGCTACATTGAGCAAGATGTCTGAAGAAATGGCAAAAAAAAGGCTGTTCCTTATGGATTTTGTCCAAAACACTTGTATCCGGTATTAGACCTTCCCAGGAATGCCCCAGGCAAGACCCGCCGGCGCCAACCCACCCGCAAAAAAACACCCGACACAACACCACCAAACAGCGAAAAAGCTAAATCTCATACTTACAATGTCTCTCGGCCTTCGGTCCAAACGCGGCGCTGTGCAGCTAGGTCGTCATCATCATCAATCATCATAACTCCTGTTTTCCACCACGGATTTCCTGAAAAGCAAATGCAATCAAGATTAGACTGTCGCAGCAGTGCTTCGACAGAGACCCCGGCCGCAACCCACCCACGAACAGCAGGAAGCCCCCCAAAACGCTACATTGAGCAAGATGTCTGAAGAAATGGCAAAAAAAAGGCTGTTCCTTATGGATTTTGTCCAAAACACTTGTATCCGGTATTAGACCTTCCCAGGAATGCCCCAGGCAAGACCCGCCGGCGCCAACCCACCCGCAAAAAAACACCCGACACAACACCACCAAACAGCGAAAAAGCTAAATCTCATACTTACAATGTCTCTCGGCCTTCGGTCCAAACGCGGCGCTGTGCAGCTAGGTCGTCATCATCATCAATCATCATAACTCCTGTTTTCCACCACGGATTTCCTGAAAAGCAAATGCAATCAAGATTAGACTGTCGCAGCAGTGCTTCGACAGAGACCCCGGCCGCAACCCACCCACGAACAGCAGGAAGCCCCCCAAAACGCTACATTGAGCAAGATGTCTGAAGAAATGGCAAAAAAAAGGCTGTTCCTTATGGATTTTGTCCAAAACACTTGTATCCGGTATTAGACCTTCCCAGGAATGCCCCAGGCAAGACCCGCCGGCGCCAACCCACCCGCAAAAAAACACCCGACAACACCCCCAAACAGCGAAAAAGCTAAATCTCATACTTACAAGTTACAATATCTCTCGGCCTTCGTTCCAAATGCCGCGCTGTTCAGCTAGGTCATCATCATCAATCATCATAACTCCTGTTTTCCACCACAGATTTCCTGAAAAGCAAATGCAATCAAGATTAGACTGTCGCAGCAGTGCTTCGACAGACACCAAAAATTACACACAAACCCCCGGAACCCCGCCAAAGAGCACCTCAAAGGCAAGCAAGTCAGCAAAAACGGCAAGAAATTTCCACCTCATATTTGGTCCAAAACACTTTTGTCCATTATTAGAGCTTCACAGCAATGGGCCCAAAACCGTCAACTCACCCGCAAAGAAGTACAACACCCCCACAAGTGCTGAGTCTTTCTTCATTGTGCGTAATCCAGCACTCTGCTTGGAGGTAAATCGCAGTCTGGAGGAGGAGGATAGAGGAGCATGTTCTTCAGAACTTGTGAACCTGAGGAATGTAGACTGCGGCACCTTCAAATCAATAAGCAAACAAGTGAAGACAGTTCTGATGATGGTCTTGTTTTTGGGATTAGGTGATTAAAGTTTGAATTAAATTAACTGTGCAAAACAAAGAAAGAGAGACACAAAGCACACAGGAATAAAAGTGAATAAGGACGAAAAAGAAAGTTCTTGATTGATTGTCTCATTTTCAGGGCTCGGTGTCAGGGAATAAGAACAAGATTTCGTCATCATACTCTGCGAATTCAGGCTGGATGAGGTCAGTGGCACCGAACAGAGAAAAAATCCCCTCATCTACGTTGCTGTCCTCCTCGTCTTCATGTGGCGTGCTTTCTCGCACTTTGTAATCTGGTGGTATGAGGTGCTGATTCATCTTGATCATTGTCAGCCGCTCCACATTTTTGGGCGATAGGCGGCTCCGTTTGGGAGTTACAATGCCACCAGCAGCACTGAAAACACGTTCAGAAGACACACTTGCGAGTGGGCAAGACAAATAGTTTATAGCCAGGTTGTAGAGCTGTGGCCACAATTGTTTTTTGCCATGCCAATACTGCAATGGCTCCTCATTAAGAAAGACCACTGTTGAGTCATTCAGATAGTCCTGCACCATCGACTCAAGGTCATCAACTGTTCCTCCACTTTGCTTACTTTTTGCTGTGCCTGTGACATTTTTTCGAGAACCATACCCCATCAAACTTAGCCAATCCTCCTCCCCAGCCACTGTTAGTGTTGTCATTGTGTGTGGTGCAGATGATCCAGTTGCCGGTGTCTTTAACGGCTGAGAGGTCACTTGTGCCCCAGCCACAGGTGCAGAAGTGGATTCTTGTGACTGCGGATGGCCTGCTGATGCTGATGTACTGGCTTCTCCTTCAATAACCTGCCGTTCTTTTTCAAACCTCTTGGCTGACCAGGCTAACCAATGTTTGTACTTTTGAACATCTGCATCAGCGAAAGGAAAGAATGCGTTGTCTGCCAGCGCCTTTTTGTAGCGTGGATCCAGAATAGTAGCACAAATGTAATGCTGATCTGAGTTGATGTTTTTAAGACGTTCATCACCACGTAGGCGATGTAATAATTTCTCAGACAAAATGAAATGTTTTTTTTTTTTTCATCTTTTTCAAACTCAGAAGAAACCGCCATCAGTTGGTGCTCCAGTATGCACAACAATGGGATAGCTTTTCCCAAATTACAGTCCTCCTGGCTGACTGCACGCGTGAAGAACTCAAAAGGACGAAGCATGTCTGTCAGGCTTTTAACTATGGCCCATTGCGCCTTACTCATCCGCAGGTCCTCCTTCTGAGATGTAGCCTCTGTCAAGAAATAGTGATCGAGTACCGTATACTGCTCATGCAGACGCTCAAGCATGTAGAAGGTTGAGTTCCAACGTGTTGCCACCTCCTGGATGAGTGCTTTCACTGGCATTCCACGTTGAAGTAGCAGTCTCCGCAGATGCTTCCGGGCCTTAAAAGAATGGCTGAAATGGTTGCACATTTTGCGGCAGGTGGCCATTACCTCGAACGCTGGACTCTCTTTATCACTCAAGAATTTTTGAACTACCAGGTTGATACAGTGCGCCAAACACGGCACTCTAACATAGCCACCCTCCGACATGGCCTTAACTACATTGGCGCCATTATCCGTGGAAACATAACCAATCTTGCGTTTTAGGGGGGATAGCATTGTCAAGACCTTTTTGTTAAACTCTTGCAAAAGGTTTTCTGCTGTGTGACTTTTCTCCAAGCCAAACATGGCTAGTGTTGCATGTTTCCGAGCAGCTTTGAAAACTTGGTCCGGGTCAACACCTGCGTTTAGCTTTGCTATAACACCTGAAAAAGAGACCCAGTGTGCAGTGATGCACATGTAGTCATCGCCTGGGCCACTGGTCCACATGTCTGTTGTCAGATGTATTGTGTGAACAGCACTCTTCTGCAAAGCTGCCCCAATCGCCTGCAGCACATCTTCATGTAGTGCTGGAACCGCAACTCTGGCAAAATAGAACCGGCTCGGAACCTTCCATTTAGGGCAGAGCGTTGCAACTAATTCAAGAAAACCTACCGCTTCTACAAAAGAAAAAGGTAGAAGGTCCACAGCTAGCATTTTAGCCAGCTTAGTGTTATACAGACGCGTCAGTGGGTGGTTGCGTTCATATGGCACCTCTGAAGTAAGCATTGTTCTAATGTTGCCCTGGACCAAGCATTTACGGGCTGATAATGACTTCGTTGACCCAATTTTGCTCGCTGGTGAACTTTTGTGCGTTGGTGTCTCACTCGCTCCAACACTCTTAGTGTGCCTCACATTGGGTGTGCTGCTGAGAGGGGTACTGGGTGTAAGGGAAGTGTTTGACACGTCTTCTTCCTGCTCGTCAACATCAGATGAAACATCAACGTTTCCTTGATTTTGGCCTTTCTTGATCGCAGCTAGGTGCGCAAACCATTGGACAGCGTGCTTTCTCTCAAGATGACCACTCTGGCCGCCGGTACCATAGTTGCTACCTGGCTTACCACGACTAACTGCAAGCTTACAAAGGGTACAAATGGCAAACTTTGGATTTTTGGGACAAACAGTAAAGAAGTCCCAAACTGGGGACTTGAAGTGTCTGTGGGACCTGGAGGAGGCGGCGATACTGGTGGTGGTGGTCATGAAGCTAATGCCAGATGAAGTGGAGGATCTGGATTGGCCAACTTTTGTACGTTTTCCACTTTCACCGCCACTAATTAAGGTCGAGGTTGACGCAGGTCTCTTCTTGCCAGAAAGAAATATGGAAGCGGGACGAGTTGGTGTACTACTTAACTCCAATGATTGTGGTGTTTCCACTGCCTCCTCATCGACAACATCATCATCATCATCATCACGCGCAGCAGCTCTTCGGGCTAGGGTCAAAATGTCTGTTTGCTGCATGCCCGCTGGGGCTGCAGTGACCTTTATGATGACTGGGTCGTCGTTGGCAGAGTCTTCATCAGCAGCAGTATCCGCCACTTCTTGTTGAGCCTCATCACACTCCATAAGTCTGAGACTTTGGACGAGCTTCCTTTTACGCTTAAGTACCTTTGTTGGATCATGGTGTGCCTCACTCTCAGACGGCTGTGGTGCTGGTTCCCAAGTTTGATCCGTATCATCAGAAGGAGGTGTGCTTGAAGAAGATGTAGACACCACCCTTGATCTCTTCCTTGCTAGGGGTGTGGAAGACAATGAAGGATCATCAGGAGGAGTGGCTTCCTCAAATGATACCTCGCCTTGATTGTCGATTTCCTGATGTGCCCCTACTTCGGGAGGAACAACTATTGTGGGCACTTGTGACCCTCCATGCACCTCTGCTTGCGCATCTCCTTGCGCTGCCTCTCCTTCCACATGTACTTGGGCTTGTACTTGCACATGTGATTGTTGTTGCGGCTGTGGTTGTTCAACACTCGTCAGATGAGCTACAACAACCTGTGTTGATTGAGGGACATTGCTGCTGCTTTCTTGCGATGAGCCAACATCACTGGTCGATGGTGATTGAAGAACTATACTGGCTGCCTCTGCAGCACTCAAGGGCTTGGACTTAAGTTGGCGTGGTGGTGGTGGTGGCACTGAGCCCAATGGAGCGGGGGTGCTGCTGCCAGCTTGGTCCCCAGCAGATCCCGCTGCTGCTGCAGGCATACTTTTTTTTTTACTCCCAAAAAAAGGGGCGGGCGGCACACCAGTGTCCTTGGTAACTTGCTTCTTCTGCTCCTTACTGGCACCTTTCTTGCTAGAGGAGCTACGGGTTACTTTTTTTGGGGCCATCTTCTTCAGAGCAGGTCAGCGGGCAGCAGTTGCACGAGTTGCAGAGGGTTCTGTGTCCAGACGTGACGTCGCGTGACGTTATGCTGCACACACACACCGCTGCAGGACTTCTTCCTGGCACTGGTGGTTCTCTTGAGTCTTCTTGTGCACCTAAAAGCAATGGAAGACAGAGGAACATCAGTTCAGTTATACACCCCAAAAAATCGACAAAACACAGAAAAATGAGCACAATCCCATGCCATCCATGATGTTTACATTGAAGACACCCCACAGAAAGACTACGGACATGCAAGTATGCAACACTCACTACCCCTGGGCATAATGGATGAAAAGTAGGCAAAATAAGTGCAGGCACACTGCCTCTCCTCAAAATGGCCCCTTACACCCCAGGCACATGTTGCCTGTACCAGCCAGCACTCAAGATGGCCACCACCACCACCCACATGACCAGTCCACATCAACAGTACACCCCCAAAAAACAGAAAAACAGCCAGAAATCACCACAATCCAACGCCATCCATGATGTTTACATTAAAGAGAGTGAGACCACACCACAGGCACACTCAGTCCATGCACCACCACCCCTGGGCAAAAGGCCACACCAGCAGCCCCCCAAAAACGACAAAAAACAATAAAATAAGCACAATCCCAGCCCATCCATGGCCTCTATTATGTTTAAATTCAAGAAGACACCCCACAGAAAGACTAGGCCCATGCAACACTCACCACCCCTGGGCAAAGGGCCCCACCAGCAGGCCCAAAAAAACGACAAAAAACAATAAAATCAGCACAATCCCAGCCCATCCATGGCCTCAATGGTGTTTAAATTCAAGAAGACACCCCTCAGAAACACTAGGCCCATGCAACACTCACTACCCCTGGGCATAATGGATGAAAAGTAGGCAAAATAAGTGCAGGCCTCAGACACTGCCTCTCCTCAAAATGGCCCCTTACACCCCAGGCACATGTTGCCTGTACCAGCCAGCACTCAAGATGGCCACCACCACCACCCACATGACCAGTCCACATCAACAGTACACCCCCAAAAAACAGAAAAACAGCCAGAAATCACCACAATCCAATGCCATCCATGATGTTTACATTAAAGAGAGTGAGACCACACCACAGGCACACTCAGTCCATGCACCACCCACCACCCCTGGGCAAAAGGCCACACCAGCAGCCCCCCAAAAACGACAAAAAACAATAAAATAAGCACAATCCCAGCCCATCCATGGCCTCTATTATGTTTAAATTCAAGAAGACACCCCACAGAAAGACTAGGCCCATGCAACACTCACCACCCCTGGGCAAAGGGCCCCACCAGCAGGCCCAAAAAAACGACAAAAAACAATAAAATCAGCACAATCACAGCCCATCCATGGCCTCAATGGTGTTTAAATTCAAGAAGACACCCCTCAGAAACACTAGGCCCATGCAACACTCACTACCCCTGGGCATAATGGATGAAAAGTAGGCAAAATAAGTGCAGGCCTCAGACACTGCCTCTCCTCAAAATGGCCCCTTACACCCCAGGCACATGTTGCCTGTACCAGCCAGCACTCAAGATGGCCACCACCACCACCCACATGACCAGTCCACATCAACAGTACACCCCCAAAAAACAGAAAAACAGCCAGAAATCACCACAATCCAATGCCATCCATGATGTTTACATTAAAGAGAGTGAGACCACACCACAGGCACACTCAGTCCATGCACCACCACCCCTGGGCAAAAGGCCACACCAGCAGCCCCCCAAAAACGACAAAAAACAATAAAATCAGCACAATCCCAGCCAATCCATGGCCTCAATGGTGTTTAAATTCAAGAAGACACCCCTCAGAAACACTAGGCCCATGCAACACTCACTACCCCTGGGCATAATGGATGAAAAGTAGGCAAAATAAGTGCAGGCCTCAGACACTGCCTCTCCTCAAAATGGCCCCTTACACCCCAAGCACATATTGCCTGTAGCAGCCAGCACTCAAGATGGCCACCACCACCACCCACATGACCAGTCCACATCAACAGTACACCCCCAAAAAACAGAAAAACAGCCAGAAATCACCACAATCCAACGCCATCCATGATGTTTACATTAAAGAGAGTGAGACCACACCACAGGCACACTCAGTCCATGCACCACCCACCACCCCTGGGCAAAAGGCCACACCACACCAGCAGCCCCCCAAAAACGACAAAAAACAATAAAATAAGCACAATCCCAGCCCATCCATGGCCTCTATTATGTTTAAATTCAAGAAGACACCCCACAGAAAGACTAGGCCCATGCAACACTCAGTCACCATCCCTGGGCAAAGGGCCCCACCAGCAGGCCCAAAAAAACGACAAAAAACAATAAAATCAGCACAATCCCAGCCCATCCATGGCCTCAATGGTGTTTAAATTCAAGAAGACACCCCTCAGAAACACTAGGCCCATGCAACACTCACTACCCCTGGGCATAATGGATGAAAAGTAGGCAAAATAAGTGCAGGCCTCAGACACTGCCTCTCCTCAAAATGGCCCCTTACACCCCAGGCACATGTTGCCTGTACCAGCCAGCACTCAAGATGGCCACCACCACCACCCACATGACCAGTCCACATCAACAGTACACCCCCAAAAAACAGAAAAACAGCCAGAAATCACCACAATCCAATGCCATCCATGATGTTTACATTAAAGAGAGTGAGACCACACCACAGGCACACTCAGTCCATGCACCACCCACCACCCCTGGGCAAAAGGCCACACCAGCAGCCCCCCAAAAACGACAAAAAACAATAAAATAAGCACAATCCCAGCCCATCCATGGCCTCAATTATGTTTAAATTTAAGAAGACACCCCACAGAAAGACTAGGCCCATGCAACACTCACCACCCCTGGGCAAAGGGCCCCACCAGCAGTCCCAAAAAAAAGACAAAAATCAGCACAATCCCAGCCCATCCATGGCCTCAATGGTGTTTAAATTCAACAAAACAGTTGTATCATGCACCCCTAACCAACCCTGGTCCTACTGGATACTGTGGCTACCCACAATATAATTTATTTAATGTTCTGAAAAAGTTCCAAAATTTTACTTGCAGCAACTGTAATGCCCCAAACAAACTTACTTGTGAAAGTTGATTTCTAATCCAAAAGTGATCCAAAGACAGTCAAAAAGGCCTCAAATCCAAATATCCAGCAGCACCCACAAAAAGTAATCCTTCCAGCTCCAGATCCAAATGAAAGTGACCAGGAGATGGACAAAGCACTGGGAGGAGCCTGCTGGACAGGAACAGGAAGTTGGAGACTGTGGGGCACTTCCTTCCTCCCCCCCCCCCAAAATGGACTCCTTGCAAAAAAAAAAAGCCATGCAAATGTCAACCTGAGGAGTGATTCTGATAAAAATCATAATTTTCAGAAGGTTTATCCTGTTTGCTGGTGATTTTCTTGTGCGAAATGGCAAAATCTCTATTTCGCAAGTGCGAGATTGTTCCTTTCCGCCGCAACTACGTGTTCGCAATTGCGAACTCTCGCGAGGTGTGCTGTGCAAGGTGGCAAGCCGCGAGTACGTATTCGCGGGCGACAAACTCCCGCGGGAACACGCAGCAAGATCTAAAATGGCGCGTCACTCGCAAAGAAAAACAACTCGGCAAACGCTAAAATGACGGAAAGTGAACGCCGTGCACCACGCCGCGCGCCGCAACCAAGCAAAAAATCCGCCGCGAGCGGATTCACGGATTTTCGACAAATTCGCGAGCGTTCGCGGATTGCGGATTTGCCGAAAATCCGAAAAATCCGCGAGCGGAGCGGATTTTACGCCCATGCTTAGTGTCTTTGCACCCTGTCGGACCCTCAAGTTTGCTGGGTACGCCAAAAAGTATGTGATTTTGTGCTTTTGAAGGATTATTTTGGCTGGGAGGAATTCACGTTGGGGCGCCTGTACTGCTGTGGTGTAGTCAGGGTAAAAGGAAAGCGAATTGCTCTGGTGACATATTTTGCTCTGTCTCTGGCCGACCGCAGAATGGCATCGCGGTCTCTGAAATGTAAAATCTTTGCAATGATGGGATGAGCAGGTAATCCGGGGCCGGGGCATGGGTTGAGGGCCCGATGGGCCCGCTGGACGATGAAGACGGGGGAGAGAATGGCACCCAAGAGTTCCCTTATGAGCTGCTCAATGAAGTCTTCCATATGGGAGATATTGGTGGACCCGGGCACTCCTTTGATGCGGAGGTTGCTACGCTGAGTATGGCCCTCCAAATCCTTGTTTTTGCTCTGAGTAATGACCAGGATTTTGTCCATTTGTAGTAAAGTCTGCGATCCTGTGTTGCGGCGTCCTCAGCATCAGAGTCCAGACGAGCGGACAAGTGGTCCAGTTGAGCCGCGATTACGGTAACCGTGGATTTGACGCCGAGCATGACCGCTTTCAGATCATCGCCATGAGCTAGAGGAGCCTCCATGTTGGCCGCGGTATCACCGCAATCCGACCCTGCACCGTCTTGGCGCGTAGATCTGCGCTGGTCGAAGGTGATTTTTGGTTGCTTTGGGTCCGTCCTCCCCATGGCAGGTACAGTCGGTAGGAAGGCAAGCCTGGGAGTGGGAAAAAAGAGGGGTGCCAGATGGGTTTGATGGTCTTAGCACAAAATGGGAATGCCGCCGTCAGGCAATCTCAGATGGTGGAGTTTGGCAGGGACCCTTTCTCTAGGGGGGGCAGCTGTCAGACCAGGCGACTCAGGGAGGAGGCTTAATGGCAGTAGGGTGCAGTATACCACGTGGAGCTGAATTGGCAGCCAGACAGTGTAGCACCATGGGGGACGAGTAGGAGTCCAGAGGGCCCACTGAGCAGCACTAGGGTATGTCAGCTGTCAAGTAGAGGGCCGAGGGCATGGAGTCAATGGCAGCCCAGTTTAAGTAGTAAGAGTGCTTATGAGCTACGAAGAGCACAACACAGTCCACGCCACAGCAGCCACCAGGCAAGGATAGAAGTTGTTGGTGTAGCAGCAGCTTCAAAAGGGACAGCTCCAGGGATAAGATCGAGTAAACAGAAGGCACAAGCAAGCCCCAAAGTTCCAAGGCTTGACACTTCCCTCCCGAAGGGGCCGAACGTCAGCAGATGCAGAAATTGAAGGTGAGGGGCAGGCTCAAAGCGATGTGTGGCAGTTGTAGGAGCCTGGTTATTGTAAGTAGACTAGGGCAACTTCAATCAAATAAACAGCTCAACAGTGGCGCAACAATACACAAAAATAATCAAATAGAGCATAGTGACACTAATTTATATAAAAAAATACAAAAATGATTTTATTAATACATGGTAGTCATTAAAAAAGAGAGGTAGTATGCTAATTGTACATCTCTAGGTGAAAAACATGACATGAGCAACATTGTATCCTTCATTCATTTCTACAGTCTATTAGCCATGATTATTCATAAAATTCAATTAATAAATCTATAGTACAAGTAATTGTGAACTATGTCCATAGAACAAACAATTTATCGGGTGGTTTCCAAGTGTTGACTCAACGTGCGTTTCGGCAGCCCACGCTGCCTTCCTCAGGAGTTCTACCTCCAAAAAAGAATATTCTAAGGATATAAGGAGCCCAATTATATAGTTCAGTCTATGTTGATGATGTAGGGATGCTTCCTGAAGCAACAAATGTCATGAATCCTATATATTGATCATGGTGGGTCAAAAATTAGATAAAGATGCCCCAGAAAAACGGATCCAAAACTGGCACTGGGTGATATAAACTTAATACTCGAAAACTTGAGGCTAGAACTTGAAAAGCCAGGATCATCACTGTTTTGTAATCATAAGATGGTCTAAAGGAGTGCTTGATATTAGCTCAGCAGGGAAAAGGATGAGCTGCTGATCCTATATGCGTATATGGTGCTTGCTGTATATCGATTGACAACACCAGAATATGGGCAGCTCAAAGTCAAATGACGATGCGTCCTCACTCAAACGGATGCGGCCCACTGCCGAGCGGGCGGTGTACCAGGCCTCCAGGCAGCAGACGTGGGACGAGAACATATGGGCCTCTGGAGGAGGCAGAGAAAGGTGCTGCAGGCCCTGACTCAGCCCGGAGCCTTGCGGCCAATGCCATCACACAGCTCCAAATCCGGCCCGAACAGCAGTGAGAGACATTGTGCCAGGCGCAGAGGGGAGTTACAACAGGAAGGCCCCGGGATGCTAGTGGCTGCGCTCGTGAGTCGGCGCCCAGGGTTGCGCGCCTATTGCCCGACGGGCCATCAGATGAGGCCGCAGGGGTGGACGGGCTGCGGAGTTCGCAGCTCAGCACAGCAAAGATGCTGCCCGGGGTGCACGCCTGGCAGGGGCAGATGCAGCGGGGAGGCAAGGGGGGCACAACGCTCGTGTTGCAGGGCCCGGGAAGCCATAGCTGGTATCATCAGTGCCCGTAATGGTGGAGCAGGGCGCTAGAGTGTCACTGGCTCCGGGCCGAGCAGTACAGCGCGTGGGCCCCATACCCCGCCGCAGGTAGCACCAGCAACTGAAACACTCACCGGGAGCAGATCAAGGATCTTCCGGTGAACCCCCTCAGGCACCGCGGGGTTCCAGGTCACCAAGCAGGTCGCCGGCCGGGGAGGCCCAAGTCTGGCACCTCGAGCAGACAGCAGCCCACAGCCCCCAAAGGACAGGAGAAGCACCGGGCAACACCCCATACACCAGCAAAGCAGATGACGCCGGTTGAAGGTAATTTAGGTGCTGTAGTCTGCAGGATTCTTAAGGATTATTCGCTTGGACGGAAGAGCCCACTTAGAGTGCAGCCATCTTGCAGCCGGCCAGCCATGCCCCCCCGGCTGTTCATGCTTAATTCTTTCAATCAAAAGCCATTTCTCTGTAGTGTAGGTGATTTCTGTCTCTGAGTAGGGGATACGCTCCCTAATGTGCTCTCCTTGGGGTAGAAAGACAGTTGAAGCTGAGAGGTTGGGGTCAGGCTACTATGAGAGAGGGCTTCCCTCTCCCTAGCAATTTCGCTGCTGGCTAATGGGTTTTCTGCCCTCCCAGTATGCCCCCCTTGGTATGGCAGAAGAGTGTTGTTTATTGGCATTAAGCTTAAGGCAACTTCTATTCATCTAGTCAGCAAGTTCTACCGGGCAGGATCATGTGATGTTCAATGCTTATTCATGAGTATGAGACCATGGCTACTTTCAAGTAAATCTTGAAATATGTGACTGCTGGTTATCAGGATCTCTATTAGGACCTTTGAGAGGTGGTAGGGGAGGTGAGACACATCATAGAGACCACCATAGAGCGCTCAGTTGTCTACTAATCATAAGGACAGCACCCATTTCAACTCATGCTTTCTCATAGCCCTTGAATAACTGTAGTGTTATGTCCCTCAGTATGTCTTTGTTGTCCTCAAACCTCAGTGTGCCTAGTTCCTTAGAGGATGTCTATTCCTGGCCCACAATCTCAGTTACCTGTGGCTGGGAGGAGCTGAAGATGGCGTAGTCTCCGAAGAGGAGAATGCAAGACATTTTATCTATCAACATAGGAAAGCATTTCAAAAACTCCACTGGGGTTAAGGGAGTTGACTATAAAATTATTTTGGACGCTGGACTTTAAAGTTGCATTTAAACATTAATTTAGAACTTTTGAGCTTTCCTTGTGACTTAGATTTTGTTTTAAAAATTAACATTTGTGGGCACATTTTCCATACTTCCCAACTCCCCTTCAAACTCCACTATGTTTGTTCTTTCCTTCTTTACTAAGGACAGTTGGCCTTTCACCTGCTCATAATATTTTATTTAATTATTTCATGCTCCAAATATAGAGTATTTTTTCTAAATGAAATCTGCTTATGGCTTCTGTTTTTGAGTTGTGTTTGGGAATGCTAGTACATGTATATGACTGAGTTGTAATAGTTATTTCTGAATGTTGCGGAGTTTCAAATACAAATCATTACATCATTAAAATATATATATATATCTATTGATGGTTAGGCTGACAAGATATGACACACATGTGAAAGGTAAGTGCGAGTGATATCTATTGATAGAAATGAGTATTAACTATTTATAACAGTCGTGGGTAGGGGGATCGATTAAGTAATTGATAAAAATGTCATGGTGGTGGAAGTGGTGCTTGTTGTCTTTGCATCCGGGTGGGGGAGGACTTCCCTGTGCTCACCTAGTAAGCACTGGACCCACTTGATGTTGACGCTGTTGTAGTGGAATGAATGCAGGTGGGTTCATATTTGAGGGTTTCTGGGAGGAGTCTGTCATGTAGGTTGCTGTTCTGGCCTAATTGACTGAGGTGTATGTTTGACCCTGCATATTGATATAGGCAACTGTGTGATATGATCTGTATCATCTGCTCAGTGAAGACATACCGTGTTGCATCCTCCTCAATCAACATTGGGGGATGTTCAGGGTACAACTTCATCATGTCTTGAGAAGTGTTTTAGTCTTCCTGATGGAATTTAATTTTGTGATGGTCTCCCAATTTGACAAATATCCCTCATTCATGGGATTATTGCTGGAAAAACGTTTCCTTCGAGAGGACAGTATTTGCTCAATGCACATTCCCCCCCACAATGCATGGTCTTCTCACAATGCCAGCAGGCAGTTCATTACAAGATGGTTGACACCTTGGAGGTTATGGAAGATGGATTGTTGAATGAAAGTCCTCTATGCCTGGTTGTTTTTCTCCCACAGAAGACTGAATGAAGGCGAACGTTGCACCTGCTTTGGAAGGTTGGGTAGTGGAGTCAACTGGAGACAGGCAAACTGATGGATTGATTGAGCTGATAATTACAAAAATTGTATGATTATCCAGAACTTTGTAGCTTTAGCCCAGAGATATATATCCATAGAAATTCACTAGAACAGGTTCCTCCAACCAGCAGCTTGTGAGCGACTGTCAGCTCTCCATTTACCTATAAGTAGATCTCTTGTGAGCAGGCAAGTCTACTAAACTAGAAGTTTTGATTGGTTAAATTAATATATGTATGTAAAAAATGAAAACCATGTATTTAAATGACACTACATGCAGTTTCAGTACACATTGACTCATGTTTGGAGATAAATAGTTAAATGTCCAAGATGTATTTAAAGCTGATATGTGACAGAACAATCATGCAGCCCTGGCGATACTTATTTCTAATATTATTACATTGGTTAAAGTGCACTGCAGTTTGACTGTTATATATTATCCACACGGAGGTATTCCACATATAATGTTACTGCTGCTAACCCTGCCTGATGAACTGAGGTGATCACCGCTCGTAATCTTGCATACGGTGGCTCTAAATATATTCCTGTCCTAATGCCATCACTATTTCAAAACTAATTATATTAGTAGTTCAGAATTATATTAATTGGACTTAAGGAGCTCATGTTACTGCAAACGTTGGCGATTCCTGCACTAGAAGAAAGACTGCTGACTGACCTTGAGGTATTTGTGGAGAGGTTTTTATTGTGGAACCAACACTCTCTTCCCCGTTATTTCCTGTTCATCTGTGGAAGTCATAGACATTGGCAGCTTTGAGGAGGGAAGGTTTTTATATTTTTCTTGAGATTACATGCTGTCCTCTGCTTGTAGATGGTGAGGCATCAAAGTAAGGTTCTTGTTCATCAGGAGCTAAAATAGAAGCGGAAGGAAGCAAGATGGCGTCTGACTGACGGCAGCAAGCGATTGCTCCCTTTGCCGTCAAGATCTAATATGCGATTCGATGTGCTGACAGGAGTCTAAAGACACCAATCGGATTGAAAATATACCCCCCAATGATTGACTGGAGCGAGGTCGACCGCCTTGAGGCCACTGAGGAGCTGCTTTCAGCGATCTTGACCGTGGCGCCGGCGGTATTAGCGGAGCTACGGGGCCACACTCACAGGCGCAGAGGAAGAACTCACGAAGTCGGCGGAGACAGTGAAGATAGCGGAGCTCTGAACACTGCAAGAAGAACTTCCGCGAGAACTGCGTGGTTCCTGGCGGTGTCGCGTTTCAAGGCAGCTGGGGACACAGCGAGTGCGAGGATGCCTCCAAAAGCAGTGCGCGGTGGGCGAGGGAAAGCCCCGGACCCCATTGAGCATGGTACAATGCCCCTGAAAAGCACCGGAACAGTACTGGCCAAGGATTCCGGTAAGACCACTGGGAAAGAGGCTGGGAGAGATGCAGGGAACCATGCTGGTTTGACTCCAGGTGAGAGCCTTGAGAGCCTTGAAAAACAAAAGAAAAATGAGGCTGGCAGCTGTAGTAGCAACACACGGGGGAGAGGGCCAAAACCCGGGGACGCTAATTTTGGGGGGCTCAAGAGTATTACTGGGTTTTTCTCCCCCGCAACCCAGTCAGATATTACTAAAAGGGGCTCACCGGTCCAAGCAAAAAAGGCTCTCTCTGTTAAAGGGAAGAGCGGACAGAAGATTGCACAGGAGGATTTAGAGGTGGTCCAACCTGCTCCTACTGGGGATATACACGGAGCCTCCAGCCCCGGAATACAGTGTGGAGAGGCCAATGAAGGCAAGAAGGATAACTCGGATCAAGATGGAGGGGGTGAAAGTGTAAATATTAGCCAATCCCATGAATCTCAAGTATCTCAAGAACTTTTCATGGGAGAAAAGGAAGATTTGGGCAAAAACACTGGGGTATCAGGTGACCCAGAATACAGAGAGCAACTGGCCACGAGCGCTCTAGTAAGGGATCATTGTTAGCAGCGGCCCTAGTGGCCCCGAGGGCACACTGGGTCTTGGGGATAAATTCTATTCAGTTACAGATGGATCTGAGCTCAGCCCCTCAGAAGCTGAAGATAGCGGCAACGCCTTGGTCTCTAGCCCAATGTCGAGCTCCAATGCTGGCACAGGAACCCCACGAAGGACACGGTTGTAAGAAGGAAGAAACTTTCAAGGAAACAGAGGGATTCTCACTCCCTGGAGAAAACAACTGGTGAACATCGATGGGGTAGCAGGGGCTACACAGATCCAACATTAAAATGGGACTACTCAGCCACTAGGAGTGTTTATTCAGAACACACAGGGCAGGTGGTAGCAGGGGCGGATGATAATGCTCCCTCCCTACGGACTATACTTGATTCAATCAAACAGTTTCAGGAAGAGACACGAATGGCGGCAAAAAGAATAGGTTGGCAACCAAGAATTTACAAGGGGCAGTAAGGAAAGTAGCCAAGCTATGTACAGATACTAACACCAGATTGGCCCAGTTGGAAGACCGTACAAGCCTCCTTAAAGACTGTCAGGCAAAAGATTCAGCTTAGATTAAAACTTATGATAAACAATTCACCGAGGTTCAATGGAAAATGGAAGACCTTGAGAACTGCCAGAGACCGAATAACCTTAGAGTCCTCGGGGTTGCAGAAGGAGTGGAAGGTGAAGACATTAGGGCCTATGTCCTAAAACTAATGAAGGGGGCTTTTCCAGAGCTCCAGCGCTGGGACTGGTAGGCAGAAATCTAACGGGTCCACCGTTTCCCTTTGACCCTGAAGAAAAACCCGCAGAGAACTCAGGAGGGAGTATCCAGACCCAGAGCGATCCTAGTGTATTTCGGCAATTTTCTACTTCTAGAGGAGGTTTACTCTAAAGCTCGCCCGAATGCTAAATGGTCCTTTGAGAACCAGTAATTTTTTAACCCCCCTGACTATTGCCATACCACAGTTGAAAGACGGTGGCGTCTGAGAGAGTTGATTGAGCCTTGTCGAGAGATGGGCCTGCAGGACTATCTGATGAACCCTGCGAGACTGAAAATTATTTACAAAAACAATCCCTGGGTTTTTACCTTTGAAATTCAAGCTAAGGCTTTATGGACACGTTGAAGCCAGGAAATGCAAATGTAACACCTTAGTGTTGTGGGGAGGCGGTTAGCAGTCTGTATTTTCTTTCTATCAGTAGGTACTTGTTTGAAAACGTGTGATACTGTACTTAATCAGATTTCTACACCCCCTTTTTTCCTATTCTTATATGTATATATGCGGTAGAATTGTTTTGGGTTTAAAAAAATGACTCCATTATAGAGACCTTAAGTCTGCTTGCTTCATTTTGTTGGGTGGAGGGTGGGGGAAGGAGAGAGGGGGGAGGGAATGCAGAGGGGGTGGGGTGTTGGTGATAAAGGGGAGAAAAAATCTTCTTCTTTTAGCAAAAAAGTGGCACTAGGATACACATGAAAAAAGTAAGGGAAACTGAAGAAATGATATGCGAATAGTAACCATTAATGTATGTGGGCTTAATGATGCGAGTAAGCGTAGGAATGTGAAAGAATATCTAAAATCTCTGCGGGCGGATGTTGTATGCCTACAGGAAACCCATGTTGATGTATCACGTAAATTTCTTTTGGAACATCTGGGTTTTCAACTACTAGCATGCACCACACAAGGAACTAGGACATGGGGGTGGAGATACTCACCCTGGCTAAGGCCGTAATAGTTAAAAAATGCCTCACGGACGCCTATGGTCGATGGACCATGGCAGAGTGTCAAATGCCAGGAATGAATTTCACTCTTTGTATGATATATACCCCAACGGTTGATGACCCTGAGATGCTTAATCAAATTAACATGCAAATGGCCAACTGGCCTCTTCAAATTATAATATGCGGGGATTTCAATATTAATGGACTAAATGGTTTGTGGAAGGAGGATCCTGGCAAGTTCTTAGGATGAAAAAAGAAAAGCCATAGGGCTCTAGTCCAAATAATGAATGATAACAGGCGTATAGATCTCTGGGAACAACAAAATGCTGGCGTGGGTGGCAGCACTTATTATTCTGCACCGCATAAAACTTTAGCAAGACTAGACTACTTTTTGATCTCTTCTACGTTGCTTTCCATCTCCAAAATAAGCAGACTGCCGCGTGTAATTTCGGATCATAATCCCCTAGTGCTAGAAGTCTTAACCCTGAACAATCAGTCTCAACCAACTAGCTGGTCATTTGAGCGAGCTTTATTACAAGATATAAGATATGTGGCACACAATGAGGGCTGGCTGAAGGATTTTCTTGAAATTAATAGAGGGAGCACCCAGTTGGGGATAGTTTGGGATGCCTTGAAGGCCGGTATCAGAGGTGAAACCATGAGCTACTCTATAAAACGAAATAAGGCAGAAAAGGCAGAGATGGAGATGAAGCTAAGGCTAATCACAGCATTAGACAAAGAACTGATCAGGGCGATTGGTACTAATCATAGTATAGAGGAGATAGCTCAAGAATTGGCATTAGCCAAGGCTGCGACAGGGCAAACAATTGCTTCTAAAGCGGCCGGGAAATTTTTGGCATGGAAACAAGACCAATATGAATATAGTGAACAAATGGGGCGTTCCTTAGCAGTTAAAACTTGACAGGCAACAACTAGAGAGGATATATCAGAGATGATCTCAGGCACTGGGGTAGCTGCTACCACCCCTAAAGGGATATGTATGGTGTTTCAGGAATTTTACCAAAAACTATATGATATGGGTAGGGACATGGATAGAAAGGAAATAGATGATTATCTTGAGTCGGCTTTAATTGAGAGATTCTCTGAGGAGGATGCTGCAGCAATGGAGGCTTGCTTTTCTCTGGAAGAAATTAAGGGGGCAATTAATGATTTGCCAGCCGGAAAGGCGGTAGGGCTGACCTTATCCCCCTAGAATTTTACAAGAATTTTTTTTAGTTTTAAAAGAAGACATTTGTAAACTATTAATTCAAACCCAGAGTGGAGAAACACCCCACAATCCTGGTGAGAAGCCACAATGGTGGTATTTTTGAAGAAGGGTCTGCCCTCAACAGACCCAGGCTCGTATAGACCAATCAGTCTCATGAACAGTGATACTAAAATATATTCAAACATTTTAGCTAATCGCCTAAGTTCAATAATAGGGAAGGTAATTTCTCCTAGACAGCATGGGTTCATCCCAGGGTGGGGTACGGCAGACCACATTAGAAGAGTTTGTACCCTATTTGATGGCACGGCAGCTTCACAAGACCCTAAGGCCCCCATACAGCTTGACTTGGAGAAAGCGTTTGATAGGGTCTCGTGGGGCTTCCTTTGGTCTGTGTTAGAAAAAGTATATGTTGGGGCAAGATGTATAAAGGCACTACAGGCACTATATAGAAACCCTAAGATTAGACTCCGAGCTATGGGCGAGCAGAACAATGTAATTAACGTTTGGCGAGGAACCCGCAAGGGTGTCCTTGTTCTCAGCTTCTTTTTTGCTTTTTATATTGATTCCTTTATTAGGAGAATAGAGCTAAATAGAAACACCCTACCGATAACGCTGAATGGGTGTGAAACTAAGATCCTAGGCTACGCAGACGATTTGGCAATTACGTCATCAGAACATGCGTCTGCTTTGGTGGAAATAGAGCAAGAAGCAGCTATCTATAGGGCAATGTCGACCTATAAACTGAACCTAGGCAAGGAACAAATTGTGGTCAATATCAATGTAACCCTGATAGACCAAAGAGTAACAGATTCGGCCTCATATCTTGGAGTAATAATAACATCAGATTTAACGAAAATAGTGGAAAAAAATGTGGGTCCTGTAATTCAAAAATCTAAAAAAGATCTCGATAGAATGAATAATCTACATTTGACTATGGTAGGGCGCTGTAACATAATAAAATTGATATTTCTCCCAAAGGTCCTGTATTTATTCAGGACTATTCTATAGAAATTTGGCAATAACTGATTCAAAGAGATGGAAGGAGTTGCTAACTGATTCATCTGGGCGCAAGGAAGAATAAGAAGGGCTTTCAAATTTATGTCCCTTCCTAGAGACAGAGGGGGCTGGGCAGTACCTGATTTTAGGACATACTATTGGGCATCGGTTCTCCAGTATATGAGGGGGCTACTAGGAGGTACAAAATTAGATAAATGGAGGGTATGTGAAGTTATAACAAATATTTATGAACTTTTATTAAATGGTGAGGCTCATAACTGGCTTCTACAGTTCAGTGAGGAAAGCTATTATAAGAAAGCTAAGTTCAAGACGCTTGGGGCAGCAATAGTGGTCTGGACTTCAGTCCCGAAAAAGCTGGGACTTGGAAGAATGAATCACTACACCCCCTTATTTAAGAACCCCTCATTATCGGAGGTATTTCATGATAATGTAATGAGACGATGGGATGAGCTTGGTGTAAGGACTATTGGGGATTTTACGGACACTACTGGTATAATTTCTTTTGAGAAAGCACAACATTTATTAAATTTAGAACATAGATATTTTTATAAGTTCCTGCAGATCAGGTCTGCTTTGTTAAAAAAGCAAAGGAGTAAATAAGGCATTTGAAAGAGAAGCGGTCATGGAACGATTGCAAAGTCAGAAGGGATGCTCAATCATACAGATATATGGAGAATTGAGCCAGTATAAGCAGGACGATCTGCAGAAAGTCTCAGAAAAGTGGCGGATGAAATTGGGTATAGATGGGAACGAGCTTGACATTTCGCTTAAATTGGGAAGCACAGTATTGAAGGTGGCGAATCTCCAGGCCCAGCATTACAAAACTATTTATGAATTGTATTATACACCAGAGAGAATAGCTCGATGGGGTGGTACAAGTGGCTTAAGCTGTCCGCGCTGCCAAAGTATGGAAGCCAACATGATTCACATGTTTGCCTCATGCCCTAACCTAGCCCCTCTTAAAAAGGCAATAGAACTTTTTATGGGACGAACACTAGGGATCCAGATAAAATTTACCAATGAATTAATGGTTTTGGGAGTGATTAGGGAGGGAGTAACTGTAGCTCACCAGGAATTTTTATTTTTGGCAATGGCTATTATCAGGATTTGTATAGCATCTTTATGGAAAGACCCACATCCTCCGACATTCCAACAATGGCTGTCACGACTTTTAGCTATATATAGCCTAGAGAAGGGATTATATGAGAAAAAAGGATGGAAAGCAAGGCAGCTAGGAAAGCGTCTTTGGGCTCCTGTAATAGAATGGAAACGCAGGCTGGAGAGTTATTAGCTGTGAATAGGTATAAGCAGTGTCCTCCCCAGGTTAAAGCTAGAGGGGTCCCTCTCGAAAGAGGGCAAGGATGGGAATAGGGCTGCATTAACAATGGATCATTGGGAAGGGATAATTATAATGATGTTTATGTTGTTTTTCGAATATCATAATGAGTGCAGTAATAAGGATTTATTTCAATTGTATAAGATTTGTATTAGCACAAGATGACAATTCATGCTGAACTGAGATTGTCTTTCTGTTTTATGGTTGTGTATCAATAAAGTGATAAATTGATGATGATGAATAAAACATTTTTTTTAAAAAGGAGCTAAAATAGAAGCAGCGTATAGTTAGTATATTTGGAATTACAAAGTGTGTGTATGACTTGAACAGAGATGTTCTATAATAGTTGAAAACAACAGATGACTGTTTAGCATTGAGAAATGATACATTGAAAAACGCAATGCTAGTTGTAGGTTAACACAGATCTAATGAAATAACATGCAATAAAACCTTGTCTGATCTACTTGTGAAGAGAGAAACCTCACTGTCAGCTGCTGCACTTGTGTCATGGAAGAAGGTACATGATATGTCTCCCTAGATTCAGCAGCTGGTAAAGAAAGTAAAGCAAAATAAGTTTGGTGACAGTGGGAGTGAAGATAAATGTGAAAGCTAATGCAGATGTTATTATAGCACTTAAAATGCATATGTAGATGACTGTTTAAAACTACTACAGGCATCTGCACATGTATTTGTATGAAATTGTAATGGATTCAAATAAGTTAAAAATGTCTTCAGATGGTAGTACATAATTGATTCCAAAGGCTTACCTAGCCCACGGGTTGGAAGGGAGCTGAATTGCTGCTCGCAGTATGACCCCTGGATGTTTTTTATTATTGATGGAGGCATAGCTTGGATACCAGGGACTGGCTTATCATTTGAGATAAAAAGATAGACATACACAGAGCCAGTGGTAAATTTGTAAAAAAAAAATACCTGCTGGGGATCTCGTCAGGAGGCAGCTTGCACCAGCCCATTTCTCCTGTTAGCGCCGCCTAAAACAGAACCAACTACTAACCATGAAGGTAGGGAGGGGATGTGGCATAATGGCCAGAGCTGCTGACCTTTAGGACCTGGGAAACCAGGTTTGAGTCTCGGCATAGGCTCAACATCCCATGATTTTGGGCAAATCACATAATCTCCTTATTAATGAATGGGTCCTTAACTGGTGCTCATGAACAGTGCCGGTGTTGATGATTAAGTGACTGTGCTGAGCACCGGAAGCCACTGGCTCAAATTAACACCTTCACTACTAGGCCTTGCACACCACCCTGTGCTAAGCCTTTTTGTTGCCTATTTGGGATAATTCACCCTTTGGCACCTGTAACTTTTTGTCCACATAAGGTATTCATCCCTTTTCTTTCAACATCCTGAGAACTACAGGGTTTGTGGATTCCCCTGAAGGGGACCGAGAAATTAGCCAAAATACAGCTTCATTTTGTTTTTGGGGAAAAATGTGAAACAAGTGCGGCGGAGAAAGCAGTGTTTTCCACTTCAAATGTTAGGCGGTACAGAGCTGTGTTGCAGAGAGGTGTAAAAAGAGGCATGGCCTCAGAACACCTCTCTGCAACGCAGCTCCCTGGTGCATAATGGTGGTACCTGGTGGGCTAGTTGGCCACCAGGGGAGCTCAGGATTCAAGGGGCTTAATACCCCATCTTAAAACATGCCACGGGGCGCGTTTGCACAGTGGTGAAGGTAGTGGGTGGGGCCTAAGGTGATATGTGCGCAAACACCCCCTGTGGCGTGTTTCTAAGTTGGGAAATTATTTCTTCTTCAATGCAGAGGTCCCCTAGGAGTCAACTAGCCCACCAGGTACCTCTAGTAAGTGCCATGGAGCTCCCTGGCGCATTCTGGAGGTACCTGGTGGGCTAGTTGGCCCCCAGGGGACCGCAGCATTAAAGATGAAATTATTCCCCAACTTAAAACGTGCCACAGGGCGTGTTTGCACACATGGCACCACAGGCCCCACCCCCTTCCTTCACCATTGTACAAATATTCCTCTAAAATCAGTAGAACTACGAATTCCGATTTACTCACCTGTTATCTCAACTCAGTGCTGCATCTTTTAGCCCAGCACTGACCCTGAAAAGTAATTCTAAGCCTACTTACCAGTAACTTGTCTTTCCTTCCATAGGAATCCACTGTGTGGTTTTCACCAGAAAAGTTTCTAAGTGTCGATTTTTTAAACGTACAAAAATTCCTATAAAATCTGCAGAACTACGAATTCCGATTTACTCACCTGTTATCAGGAGTGACCTCAGTGCTGCTTCTTTGAGCCCAGTAGTGATCCTGAAATAAAATTCCAACCGTTCTTACCACTAACTTGTATTTCCTTCTATAGGAATCCATTGTGTAGTTTTCACCAGAAAAGTTTCTGTCTGTTTTCACAAACTAAAAATATTCCTTACAAAATTGCCTGTATAACTTAAACGCATTCTTTCGACTGTTTACAGGCGATGCACCCTTGCTGGATCCAGGATCCCTCACTGGGTAAGAAAAAGTAACGTTAACACGACTTACCTGATAAGTGAATTTCCTCCCATAGGATAACATTGGTGGTTCTATATGAAAAATATTATGTGGCAACTTTTAAAATACAATAATATTCCTTAAAAATCACTACTGTAACCAAAACGTTTCTACTCAACTGTTTATAGGAGATACCCCAGGACTGAATCTAGTATCTAGTCTTGTGGTTAGAAAAGTATTCCAGAAAGTAACTAATTGCATTTAACTAGAAATTCACTCGCTGAATGTTGCATTGTGTCTGAAATTGTGTTGCGCATTACACTAACTGTAACTACTGTACTTAAAAGTCTATTGCCTATTTGCAAAGTACTTAAACTAAAGTAATTCATTCTGAGAAAGTATATTTTGTAATGTAATGTATAATGTAATTATAATGTAATTAAAAAAAATAAAATATCTAAAAATAAATAGTTTAAAAAAATGCAGTAAATCAGTATCCAAAAAATAAATATAAGACTTAATACATTTGAAAATTGTCATTTACAAAACCTTTGAAATTCACTGAAAAAACCATAGGTTTCAAACATGTTTTAGTTAGGAATTAGCATTTAAAAAGCCTTTGAAATTCACTGGAAAATCCATAGGTTTCAGACATGTTATAGTTAGGAATTAGCATTTAAAAAACCTTTGAAATTCACTGAAAAAAACATAGGTTTCAGACACGTTATAGTTAGGAATTAGCATTTAGCTGTGAGTAAAACAATATCACCAATTTTACATTTAAGAACTACAATTAGTTCTTAATCTCAACGGTCCTGACGAAAGCCTCTACAGGCCACAAGAGGCTGAAACATGTTGACCTTACTGACCACAATCACCAGTGCGTTAGACCAGTAACTAAGTCTACAAACGCACAACGTTGCTCTTTTAATTTCGAACTTCACATGCCTCAAAAATAAAATACAAGAGGTTCGAATTTCAGGAATTTCAACTTCCCTTTTCTGAACACCTGCACAACCCTTTTTTATCTCTGACCACTACTGTCAAACCAGCGGGTCTTCCTCCATGTGGAGGACAACATAACTTACTAAGAAAAGACCCAATGATCATGCTGTTATGTTACACATAGGCGGAGAACCAACATATCCCGCCCAACGCCTTTGTCCGTATATGAGGGTTCTTTTATAACGAAGAACAGCCACGCAATTTGTGACCCTGGTGACACAGGACAAGTGGTCCATCCCCCTTGATTTGTATACTAGCCATTGGAAGCCGAGTGGATCACAAGCTTCTCTTTCACTCCCCCTGTTTACTGAAGATATATCTTTACAAGGCTATCATGTCGATCTAAACCAGGACTTCTCATGCTTGGGTGTATTCTTTGATGCAAGAGGTAATTGGGGACCGTGTGCTGCCAAAGTGCACCGGAAATATGTAAGCTCGGTAGGATATATTTTTTTTATCGTGTTAACATTGGGAAATAAACATTGGCTCCACGATCGGAGGTATGAAGAAGTAAGTGGCTCCTAATCCTCACATATGGGTCAGGAATGTGGGGATTCTCTAATATTAAGTCTCTCCAGGGAGAACAAATAGGGTGCTTAGGCAATGCCTGGGCCTTCCACCTGCATTTTCAACATTTTAATATTTTTTTAGGTGGATTACCTGAATGACATCATCAAGATAGCCACCTTGCTTTTGTGGTATTCGATTTGGGAGAACCCACATGCCATGTGCAATAGGGAGATCGTCACTGATTTTCTTTCGTGTGCGAGAGGTCTGAAAACACCTTGGCTTAATTATATTGAAGCTAAACTGACAAATTTGGGTAGCCTCTCTTTTGTAAGCCGACTGCCATGACTTAATCTGACATGGTATGGGTGAAAAACACTTTTAAGTCAAAGAAGAGCTACCTAAGGGAGGAACATGAATTTACTAAATCTACTGTAAGGGAGTCTGTTGTTCTCCATAGTACATGAGCCTTGGAACCGTACCATGAATAGATGAATTGTACCTGGGTCAGAATGGTATTTGCCCAATTCAGGTTAGGTTCTGTGAGATGGCATCTTAGTTTCCCTCTTGGTCAATATGACTCATGTAAAATACTGATGTATCCTCCCCACAGAGTTTGATGCACTTTACTTATTTTTGTCAATTTTACCCTGATTTTACCAAAGGTTTTTAATTTCAATTATCAGCGAGTAGGGAATCAGAAACTTTGCTGTGGCCCTCGTTTATTTGCATCAGCTTGGAACTCCATCTACTGTGTGAATATTTGCTCCTTTTTAAAATGCACCATCTATAAAAGGAAATCAATGTTGTTTTAACTGGATGGTTTTTTTCTTTGTTGGTCTGCATTCGAATATCATATGGGCTTACAGAGTCTGATGTCTATTTATGAAATCATGTTGTGTAGGTTATGTGGATTTTATTTATTTATTTAATATAATATTACTGGCAAATGCACATCAGGCATTGTGAAATGTCCTGTTATTTGTCACTTGCACTTTATTTGCTATCACTTTATCTGAAAATAGGAAAGACCCGAAAAGGATTGTTTCAGTCTTGGTACTCACGCTGATGGCCTCAAGAGGCCTTTTACTTTTTTGCTTGGTCTTTAAATAGTGATATGTACTTGCTGATGTTTTCATCTCTGTTCAAAAGTCCGGTGCAATTTTGATGCACGTTTATGACAATTTATTTAACCAAAATAAAGTTAAACTTGACTTGACTAGTGGAGTGCTTTCCTCATCTGGCTTTACTAATCTTTTTGTATTAATACTATTGGAATATTGATAAACACATTTAACTCCGTGTAGATGGTGCAGTAAGTAATTGCAAGCCAATAAAATGAGGTCAGGAGTGAAAAGTTGGTATCTACAGCCATTTGAAATTGATTCCTCCTAGTGCTCTTGGATAGGGGTAAGAAACTATAACTACGTTACTAATATTTACCTACAATAATATTGCATTCACTACATTGACCGACTACTACATTTTAAGGTGAATTTACATTTACTGTTATTAATTCCACTCTTATCTTGGGAGGTAACTATAACCAAATAATAAAATTAATTACCGCACAATATAGTGTAAAGTGGATGTTGTGAAGATGATAATATGTCCTGAAGATGGGTGACCCCACCCATCTTCGATTGCTTGGATTGGAATTATTATGAGGCTTGTATGGCCTGTGTCATCCTGCTGTTTGTGAGGTTTGAGGCTTGTCAACTTAATCAATTTCTAAGATCTAGCTAGACATCATACTGAACCAGCAGACGCCATCTTGGAATTTGAATTCCATTTTAATTTGAGTTCCTTTCTAGTGTGTATGTTTCTACTTATTTTGGTCATATGCATTTTAAAACGTGAAGCCTTTTTCTACTTGCCGGATAGTAATGGCAGGCAAATGTATTTATTTGAAACTATAATCACATACAGTACACTTAACATGCAGTAATCATGCTATTTCTCAGAAAGACTGTAATTTATGTTTAAAAATCACATCATCACATTTTTCCCTGAAGAGCTGTAGCTTTTGCAGATATCTAGAATGAAATTAAATGAATGAGCTTTTATCAAATATGTCATTTTAGCTTTCAAGAATCACATATGATGTGACTTCTATTAGTCCCCAGAGTTTAAGAATACCTTCCATTAGGACGCAGCTAGTCGCTGCGGGATTTATAAGTAACGAGCCCTCCCATTTGTACAGAAATCGTACAGATAGCAATAGTTGTTGAATGCCTATAGCCAAAATCTTTGATATTTCAAAATCTTAAGTTATAATTTATACCCAGGCTTTCCGTGGCCTTTGTGTTTATATATGTAGGTATTGTCAATTATTTTAGAAACACTTTTGCTCTGATATTAGGAGCACATAAAAACAAGCACAACATAAGGCGGGACCGTCTTCATCAATTATTTCATATGTTATAGCTAGCTCTTTGTTATCGAGAAGAATATCACTCAGATGTTTAGCATTTTATGCAACTCAGTTTTGACCTCTATCAGCGAGTCCTGAGGCTCCTGCCTTAGCAGTTATGTGCTTTTGCTACAAAGACATGCCCACCATCCAACTGCAGCTGTGATGGGCTTTGTTAGCATAGGAACATACCTGCTTTCATAACTGCCTCAGAATCTTTCATTGTTTTAGATATAAATCATTATTTCCTCACATGCATCATTTTTAAAAGATGTATGAATTTAATTTAAAACAATGTAATCCGTAATAATGTTTTGCAAAAATAGTTTAAAGTTATATTAAATGGTACATCATGGTACATCATTGCTTACAAAAATGCTTTCATATCATCTTTGCCTTAAAACAAAGAAGCTAGTTTTTGAGAATCTTCGGGTGGCCTCCGCAGGGTTGTCCTGGTAAGGGTGTTGTGATGATGTACATGTAGAATTTAGTGAGCATATTCAGAGTACTTTAATCAATGTGAAATAGTGTGCAATTGGTGTTTGGCCCTGAGTTCACATTCTAATTAGGGCACACGTTTTGCTAGGTACCTCGGTTTTGCTCACACAAATGCATTTGTGTGAGGAAAACAGGACGAAAATGTGAAAGAGGTCTGATTTCAACATTCAATAATACCCTAAACTTGAAGTTAAATCCTATTCTGACCAGTTCAACTTACAACAGGGCATTAAAACTGCCTGTGTGTTAATAGTATTGCTAAGGAAGGAGTGGATCCAGTCCAGGATTTTGTTGGGTATGCTAGTGTCGTGAAGTCTCATGATCAGGTTGCGGTGGGAAATGGTACTAAAGGCAGCCGAGAGGTCCAGTAGGATGAGTGCTGCATTTTCGCCCTAGTCGAGGAGGGAGTGGATGTCATCGATGGCGGTGAGGATTGCGGTCTCCATGCTGTGGTTACTTCGGAAGCTGGATTGAGAGATGTCCTGGCTGTGGTTCCCTTCTATGAGCTCGGCGAGTTGGGCATTGATGGCCTACTGAATAACCTTGGCTGGGAAGAGGAGGAGGGAGATGGGTCTGAAGTTTTTGAAGTCTATCGGGTCAGAGGAAGGCTTCTTCAGCAGGGGGTTGAGCTTGGTGTGTTTCCAGCCATCTGGGAAGGTTGCCGTTTTGATGCAGCCATAGCTGATGGTGCAAAGAAGCTCTGGGACAATGGAGGTGGCTGCTCTGTAGAAGGTATCTCACTGGCATGGGTCCGATGGGGGTCCGGAGTACTTGATCTTCATGGTCTTGAGAGTGTCATCTGTGGTAAGCAGAGTCCAGTTAAAAAGGGTCTGTTGGGGTGCTGCGAGGTTGACTGCAGTGGTGACGGGCACTTTGGAAGAGTCTTGGGAGTCACAGCTGTCGTAGATTTGCCTGATATCGTGGTGGAAGATGGTGCCAAGTTTATTGCGGAGGTCTTGGGAGAGTGGAACGTCTGTGGTCTCGCTGTTGGGCCTGGTGAACTGCTTGACGATGGTGAAGAGCTCTTTGCTGTTGTGTGCTTTAGCATTGAAGGCCTTTTTCTTTGTGGTTTTGAAGAGTAGATAGTGTGCGTTGATGGCGTTTTAGAGGGTTGTTTGGGTTTCCGGGGTTATGTTGTTCCTCCATATCTTCTTAAGTCATCTGTAGGTATGTCTGGACTAATGGAAGGTGGGAGCGAACCAGCTGGCTTTCTTGGAGTGTTTCTTGCCTGGCATCTCCTTAAGGGGTGCCAGAGTTTTGGTGCAGTTGGAGATCCACAGGTGGAGGCTGTGTGCTGATGTGTTGAAGTCGTCGGTGTGGTGGTGCTGAGTATGGTGATGAGATGTTTTACGATGGCCTTGTTCCAGCTACGATGGAGTGGGTGGTGAGAGCAGTGGTGATGAAGGCGAAGTACACGCTGTGGTGGTCGGTCCAGAGGAGTTCGGTGGTGTGGGTGTAGGTGATGTTCCCACTAGCGGAGAAGACGAGGTTGAGCATATGTCTGGCTGTGTGGGTTGGGGCAGTGACTAGCTGCTTGAGTCCGATGTTGGTGAGGTTCTCCAGAAGGGATGCGGTGTTATGGTATCTGGGGTTGTCCAGTGGGAAGTTGAAGTCGCCAAGTAGGATGGAATTAAGCCCATAGTAAGAAGGCCACCAGTAAAACTCCTACAACCCTGGAAGATACCAAGCCATTCATATTGCTGAACATTTCCCCATTATTTATTTATTTTTATTTATTTATTAGTATTTTGTAAAGCGCATGGTTACACTAGCAAGTGTGTCCCCGCGCTGTAAATGCTAATAGTTGTTACCAGTCGTTCACGCTTCTTTCGGGTTTTAGTCTTTGGGGAAGAGGATTGTTTTCAGGTCTTTTCTGGATTGTGGCTCCGATGGTTCTGTACGCAGTTTTACTGGCAGCTGGTTCCATGTCTTGGCAGTCTTGACTCTGAAAGATTTTCCGCCCATTTTGGCTGTTTGGACCTTCGGGACTTGTACTTGCCCTGTGCCGCATGATCTCAGCTGGCGAGTGGGTTCGTACCATTTCAGAAGGCCATGTAGATATCTTGGACCTCTGCCATGTAGGATGCGATGTCCTACACATAGGGCTTTAAAAGTCACCCGTTCCCTGATCGGGAGCCAGTGGAGGGTTTTCAGAGCTTTTTTTGATGATGCTCTTCTGGGTAGTTGTAGGATCAAGCGGTCTGCTGCGTTTTGTATTCGTTGAAGTCTTGAGAGGCTTTTTCGTTGGCCCCTAAATACAGTACGTTTCCATGGTCTAGCCTGGATGTTATAAGGCTATGGACTAGGGTCTGGCGTACTGGTATGGGCATAAGGTCCAGCGTTTTCCTAAGGACCCGTAATATCCCGAAACAGGTGCCTGCCACTTGTTTGGTTTGGTGGTCGAGCGCTAGCTTTTTGTCTAGCCAGACCCCTAAGTTCTTTACTAAATTGCTTGGTGTGGGCAGTTCATCCAGTTCTTCCGGCCACCATGCTGAGGTCCATACTGATGGGGATTTACCTATGATCAGTACCTCCGTCTTGTTACCATTTAGGCGGAGGCAGTTGTCTGCCATCCATATTGCCACCTTCTGCATACAGGACGCAAAGATGGTAGCGCTTTGCTTCTCTGGTTGCGTTAGGCGTGCAATCAATTGCGTATCGTCAGCATACGATACTATCTCAACCCCGTATGTGTCTTTGATTCCTCCTACGGGGGCCACATAAAGATTGAAAAGAGTGGGGGTGAGACTGGAGCCTTGTGGCACTCCCTGATTAAGTTTTATTTCTTTGGACTTAAACTGGCCCTGGGCGACCTGGAAGGTTCAATCAGTTAGGAATGATTGCAACCATTCCCAAGCTTTTCCTCTGACTCCTCCCTTTTTAAGACACTGTAGCAATGTGTGGTGAGCTACAGTGTCGAAAGCGGCACTGAGATCGAGGAGAATCAGTGCCGCCGTCTGGCCCTTATCTGCATATCTTCGTAGGGCTTCTGTTGAAGACAGCAGGGCCGACTCGGTCGAGTGAAGAGCTCGAAATCCCGATTTTGAGGGGTGGAGAAGACCATTGGTTTCAGCAAATGCTGAGAGCTGTTTGTTCACAGCTTTCTCAGCAATTTTTGCAAAGTAGGGGAGTAGGGAGATAGGTCGGAGGTTGTCCAGTTTTTCTATACTGATATTAGGTTTTTTCCTCAAGGGAAGGACAGTCGCTTTTTACCATGAGATGGGGACTTGTCCTGTACTAAAAGAGGGAGCCAGGAGATGACTAATGTAAGGCTCCAGGGTGGTTATGCTGCCATGGAGTCTTCTAGGGGTTGCAGGATCGCTCGGTGATCCTGATTTAATACTGTTTGCTATGCAGCATATAGTTTCCTTAGAAGGTACTCGGAATGCTGAGAGGCAGTTATTCTCCTGTATCTGTGTGGAGTTGTCCTCCTGTCCCCTGCCTACTCTGGCCTTGTCTGGGAAGCCTGCGTAGATTTTGTCCACTTTGCTTGCAAAGAACTCGGCTATTAGGTTGCACGTTTTAGCTGATCCCATCATGGGGGTTGCTAGTAGGGTGAGATCAGAGAGTTCCCTATATACTAGGAACATTTCCTTCATGGAATTGTCGGCGTCTTTGATTCTCGTACAGAAGTAGGATTTCTTAGTTTTTCGAATGAGTGAGTGGTATGTCTTAAGATTATTCTTATAATCAGCTCTTTCTGTCTCGAGGTAATGTTTCCGCCATTTCCGCTCGAAGCTTTTATATTTTGCTTTTTGGTCTCGGAGTTCGGTGTTGAACCAGGGAGCGAATTTAGAGCTTCTTACCGGAGCCTTATGAGTCCATGGTGCTGTGCAATCTAGCGCCTTTAGGATTCGTTGATTCAATTGTAAGCAGGCGGATTCTGTATCTTTGCCTTCGGGGGGGCCTCCTAATGTTATGATTTTATTAAAGGCCTCTGTGGAGAATTTTGCCCATTTCCTTCGTTTATTAGTGGGGATGGGTTCCTTATGTGATCCATTGTCCGGTACCGTCACCCGGAAAGTGACTATGAAGTGGTCAGACCATATTACCGGAGTGGGTGGATCTATGGTTAGGGTATCCCAGTTGGCAAAGATAGGATCTAGGAGATGGCCCTGACAGTGAGTGGGTTTTTCTGATTTAAGCAGCATCTGGATGCCGGCTAGCTCCTGTTTAATTTCCTGGGCTTCATTGTTCTTGGGGTCGTCAAAATGATAGTTTAGATCCCCTAGGAGGAGGAGTCTTTCATGTTTTAGAGCAGAGAGCGTAAGGGTTTCCATCAGTTGGGTGGAGAAAGTGGCTCCAGGACCCGGGGGGCAGTATATCAGGTAGCCTCTAATGCAGTACCCCTGGTGCACTGAGATGGAGAAGAAGCCCATTTCGCTGCTAGCAAGATCCCTTCCCTCTAAAGTGCAAACCAGATCTTGTTTGTGAATTATAGCGATTCCTCCGCCTTTTCCCTTTGGCCTGTCTATTCTTTTGATGTCATAGCACGGTGGGAGGGCAGCCAATATATCTGGTGCTGATGTGGTGTTCAGCCATGTTTCCGTGAGGAGAAGGGCATCTACCCGACCATCCATTAGGTAGTCGTGTACCTCCATCTTGTGTTTACCTACGGAGCGACAATTTAGGAGGGCAAGATTCTGTCATGCCTCGGGTCTCCCCTACGCTGTCCCTTTAAGACACAGGATATTTAAGGAACCAGGAAACAGGGAACGACGCTTCACGTTCTAGCGTCAAGCTTCCCTTGTTTCCGGTTCCGTCCTATTCCCTGTTGCCTGACCTAGCAGTTCCTGTTTCGCTTTTCCTGTTCCGTTGCTGGTAGAGCGTATGCGTCCCCTGCATCCTCCTATCTCGGGAGACGCTTACGCAGTTGTGGTCGGCAGTGTTCCACTGCCTCAGGCGTACCTCGTAAACGCCTATCCTCCTCTCCCCCTTTCCGTGTGCCTCGCCCGGCGGCCGGGCTTAGCTCCGCCATCCGGCCGGGCACAGCATTATCCGGTGTTGTGAGAGAGCCTGTTCACAGCGCCGGAGTGTACTTCCTTGACTTCCACTGGTCGTGTCTTCCACCCGGCGGCCGGGCTTTGCTCCGCCGTCCGGTGGGACTCACTTCAGAGGGTTCCTCTTTACCTGTCCGCAGGCTGCATTCTCCACCCGGCGGCCGGGCTTTGCTCCGCCATCCGGTGGATAGTTTTCCCTATTGATTTTCTATTACTTGTGTACTGCACCCGGCGGCCGGGCTTCGCTCCGCTGTCCGGTGTCAGTGCATTCCCCAGTTATTATTTTCTTAGTTAGTTAGTTAGATTGCTCCTTCACTATTTTCCTGTCCCTATCCTGTTTCCACCTCGCCCATCTTATCCCCTGTTTCCAGAACACCCGCTATTAAAGCTGAGATTTACTGGAACCCTCTTTCCTTGGTATTTGGTGGCACTCTTGCGTGGATCAGGGTGGGTGCATATTCCACACTACAAAGAATCGCGGTAAGAGCGCACATGCGCTACCAATCTTTTTTCAGTACTATAGATACATGTGTATGGATTATATATGTTCCGCTTTGGTTCTCCTAGATGGTGATACACTGTGTAAGACACCTCCAGAAGTGTTGGGCGGAAAGTTCATTATATGCCACACAGTAGTGAAAGTGTCTTCGAAGGCAGGTCCATTATAGTTGAAGTAAGAAGGGAGTTATATAGGCCGTTATTGTACCTTACACCATCTCACCTGCAGGTGCTCAACAACCTATTGTGTCATCCCTATTATAGCTCCAGACGCTGTGCCATTGTCTTCACCTTCACATGTTAACTCCGCTACATAATAAGAACCTGGGGTATGTGATATGGTTGTATTTGTGCATTGGTATATTCTAGCTATTGGATTAGAGCTAGAGTTGTTGACTTCCTCTTGTCATTACAGCCTACCTGTTTGTTCCGGTTCCTTTCATTGAAGCACCATCGCATTCACTACTGGAGAGTACCATCAATCATCATTGTCTTCCCCCATCTTTCCTTGTTTTGTTTCCCTGTTTTCCCCTGGCGTGTCTCTCGTACTCTAGTGCTTGATAGAGTCGGAAGACCGTAGGGGAAGGCTGCGGATTACTCTTCGGATTCCTGACGCTCCTGTGGAACCAGCCTGCAATCCTTACAGAACGTGAAGCCCAAGTGGTACGTTCTGCCCGAGCGTCATGGATCTCGAAGCAGTGACCCTGACAGACCTAGCTGGAATGTTAGGTAATCTACAGGTAGAAACGCAAACTCTAATGGCTAGGATGGATACCTTCCAGAGACAGCAGCCCTCGGGGGCTTCAGGTGGGGGTACATCAGTGGTACAAGTGACTACTCCCCCTATCATTCCGCTGGCACCCCCTGAGAGATTTGCAGGGGACGCAGCACGATGCGCTGCTTTCCTAAGCCAGTGTCAGTTACACTTTTCTTGTAAAGCAGCATGTTTTCCCTCAGATCAGGCTAAGGTAGCTTTTGTGATCTCGTATCTTAGTGGGTCAGCGGCCGACTGGGCAATCCCGTTGGTAGACCGGGATGATCCTTTATTGCACAGCTACTCGGCTTTCAGGCGAGAGTTTCGCAAATTGTTCGATAGGCATACGTATACTCATTCAGCTGATACTGAGTTGCTAGACCTTAAACAGGGTACCCAAGATTTGGTAGCTTATATAACCAAATTTCGCAGCTTGGTGGTTGAATCTGACTGGCCTGAATCCAAACAGAGTACTATGTTTTATAGGGGTTTACGTGAAGAATTGAAAGACGCTCTCTCTCAAATAGTCGACCTTCCCACCTCCTGTCCTGCATTAATCGATTTAGTTGTTAAGATAGATCACCGCTGCCAAGAACGAAGGAAAGAGAGAGGGAAACACGATTACCGTTACACAGGCACGAAGGAGAAGAAGACCACTCCTGAGAAATCTAGTGATGACAGTGAACCTATGCAGATAGGTGTTGTTAGAGGTCCTTTGACTACAGAAGAGAGACAGAGGAGAAGAGCACTTAGACTATGTCTTTATTGTGGTAAAGCAGGTCATTTTTTGCGGGAGTGCCCTGTGAAACCCAAGTCCACACAAACTAAAGTACAGGGAAACTAGCAAGCCTGGGTTCTTGTGAGACAAGGAACCCAGGTAGATCTGGTCTTACAGTCTCTTCTTCTGATATTAACACCACTCCCACGAACCATTTATATATTTCAGTACATATGACTCAGGGGGCGCTGGGTTTACATGTATTAGTCATGATTGATTCTGGGGCGTCTGGAAATTATATGGACCAAGAGTGGGCAAGAGAAAACCTGATAGTCTGTACTACAAAAGAAACTCCCAGTACTGTTACAACTATCAACGGCAGTTCTCTTATTTCTGGCCCCGTAACTCAATGTACCAGTCCTCTTCACATGACTATAGATTCCGACCATCAGGAGGAAGTGATGTTTGATTTAATTAGATCACCACAATTTCCAGTATTACTGGGTATCCCATGGTTGAGGTCTCAGAATCCGGTTATCAATTGGGAAACATCTACGGTTACATTTCCTTCTGTCGTGCCATCAACCATAGTGGGGGCAGCTGTAGAAGGCTTAAGTATGAACCGCGACAGCCAAGAGTCTAGTACGTCCTTACCACCCTGCTACCAAGATCTACAGGCAGTCTTTGATGCCAAGGAAGCTGAGGTTCTTCCCCCACACAGAGTGTATGACTGCCGTATAGAGTTGGAGGCAGGAGCTAGAATCCCTTGCAGTAGAGTCTATGCCCTTACCGAAAAGGAGAATGTTTATTTAAGGGACTATCTGGATTCCATGCTTCAGAAAGGGTTTATTAGACAATCTCGGTCCCCGGCTTCTTCTTCTTTATTTTTCATACCAAAACGAGAAGGGGGTTTGCGATGCTGCATTGATTATCGAAAGTTGAACGATGTTACCATCAAGAATCGTTACCCCCTGCCTCTCATCGCCTCCCTCCTTGACAGAATACGCAATACCCAGTTTTTCACCAAGCTAGACTTGCGTGGGGCCTACCATCTTGTGCGTGTCAAGGAGGGTGACGAATGGAAAACTGCCTTTTGCACCAAGTATGGACTTTTTGAATATCTTGTGATGCCCTTCGGGCTATGTAATGCCCCTGCGGCGTTTCAATTCTTTATCAACGAGGTATTAAAAGACATGCTTGAGATCTATGTGATTGCTTACATAGATGATTTATTGATTTTTTCCAATACCCTGACTGAACACAAACAACATGTCCGTAATGTATTGGAACGACTGTTTGACAACCGTTTGTATTGCAAGCTGGAAAAGTGTACCTTTCACACCAAGGAAGTGCCATTTTTGGGTTATGTCGTATCCCCTAGGGGTCTTAGTATGGATACTTCCAAGGTAGAGGCTGTGTTGGCTTGGCCGGCTCCTCGTTCGGTGAAGGAAATTCAAAGCTTTCTAGGCCTAGCAAACTTTTATCGACGGTTTATCCGTGATTTCTCCACCTTGATATCGCCGGTCACTTCGCTATTGCGTAAAGGCGTCCCCTTTGTGTGGTCTGGTGAAGCAGATCGTTCCTTTCGACTTCTGAAGAAGGCGTTCACTAGTGCTCCTGTCCTGCGTTATCCGGACCCTGCATTGCCCTTTGTGGTGGAAGTGGATGCCTCCCAAGTGGCCGTGGGTGGTGTGCTGTCCCAAGCGGATGCGGTGACTGGAGAGTGCCATCCGGTCGCTTTCTTCTCGCATAAGTTCATTCCTGCTGAGTACAATTATGCTGTAGGAGATAAGGAGCTATTAGCCATTAAGAAGGCGTTTGAGGAGTGGAGGCAGTATCTATTGGGGGCTAGATATCCTGCTGTTGTGTATACAGATCACAGAAACCTCCAGTACCTCAAATCAGCTAAGGCCCTATCCATGAGACAGTTACGCTGGTCCCAATATTTTAGCGAATTTGACTTCACCGTTCAATACAGACCAGGGAGAAAAAACGGTAAGGCGGATGCCTTGTCCCGGTTGGGTTTTGATAACCCTTCAGACCCCATCGAGCAAGTCAACATCATCCCCAGAGCTAACATCATAGGACTTGTACAGAACGAGGATGAATTCCTAACCCTGGTCAGAACTAGTCAAGTTGCAGCAGACATGATGCAGGTGGTAGGGCCACAAGAAATGTCGCTGCGAAGAGGACTGGTACGGGTACAAGGGGGAGTGGTGTTACCGTCAAGGGAGCTACAAGAACAGGTCCTAAGGTGGTATCATTCTCATCCAGTAGCAGGTCATCCCGGCGTCAAGAGAACGATAGAGGCTGTGCGTGACCGTTTCTGGTGGCCTACTATGTTGAAAGACATCGAACACTACGTGAAGACATGTTGTGTGTGTGCTCAAACCAAGGTGTCACGTCTCAATCCAGTGGGCCTTCTTATGCCTCTACCTTCACCTGCAGGTCCATGGCATACTGTGTCACTTGATTTTATAGTTGAACTACCGCTCACAAAACTGAAGAACAATACACTGTTAGTGGTAGTAGACTTATTCACTAAAATGGCTCATTTTGTGCCCTTAAAGGGCTTGCCCACCGCTGTAGAGTTGGCATCCATATTCATGCAGCACATAGTCCGACTACATGGTTTCCCTTCTGCTCTAGTGTCCGATAGAGGGGCGCAATTTGTGTCTCGATTCTGGAGAAGTTTATGTTCCCTTCTCCATATTGATGTCCGTCTGTCTTCCAGTCACCATCCACAGTCTGACGGGCAAACAGAAAGGGTTAACCAGTGTTTCGAGCAGTACATCCGGAATCAGACATTACAGACCTTGGATGAATGGGATGAGTTAGTCTGGTTAGCTGAAATCTCTTACAATCAAAGCTCACACTCCTCCACCAAGACCTCTCCTTTCTATTGTTCTTATGGCTATCACCCCAGATTATTGCCCTCCGGTGTCCCTACCGATTGTCCAACCCCAGCTGCCTCAGACAGAGTTGAACACCTACACGAAGTACAGAAGAGAGCTCTAGAGAATCTAGAAATGGCAAAGGTGCGATACACCGAAGGGGCAAACCTACACAGGAGATTGGAACCCATTTATACACCAGGAGAGGAGGTCTGGCTCTCCACTAAGTACATCACTTTGGGGGGTCCACGCAAGTTTAGCCCCAAATACATAGGACCTTACAAGGTGGAGAGGGTGATCAATCCTGTCGCCATCAAGATCATCCTGCCTCCCTCCTTTTAGATCCATCCGGTCTTCCATGTGTCGCTACTCAAACCGGTTGAACCGGGGACTAAGGTTCCGGTGAGACCTGCTCCTGTTCTTTTGCAGGATTCAGAGGAGTATGAGGTTGGGGCCATCATGGATTCCCGGAGAGTTAGAGGCACATTGCAATATCTGGTTCATTGGAAAGGGTATGGTGTTGAGGAACGCACGTGGGAGCCTGCGGACAATATTCATGCTCCCCGATTATTGAGAGAATTCCATCAAAGACACCCTGATAAGCCCAAACCAGGTGGGGAGCATCGTGGGGGGAGTGTACTGTCATGCCTCGGGTCTCCCCTACGCTGTCCCTTTAAGACACAGGATATTTAAGGAACCAGGAAACAGGGAACGACGCTTCACGTTCTAGCGTCAAGCTTCCCTTGTTTCCGGTTCCGTCCTATTCCCTGTTGCCTGACCTAGCAGTTCCTGTTTCGCTTTTCCTGTTCCGTTGCTGGTAGAGCGTATGCGTCCCCTGCATCCTCCTATCTCGGGAGACGCTTACGCAGTTGTGGTCGGCAGTGTTCCACTGCCTCAGGCGTACCTCGTAAACGCCTATCCTCCTCTCCCCCTTTCCGTGTGCCTCGCCCGGCGGCCGGGCTTAGCTCCGCCATCCGGCCGGGCACAGCATTATCCGGTGTTGTGAGAGAGCCTGTTCACAGCGCCGGAGTGTACTTCCTTGACTTCCACTGGTCGTGTCTTCCACCCGGCGGCCGGGCTTTGCTCCGCCGTCCGGTGGGACTCACTTCAGAGGGTTCCTCTTTAACTGTCCGCAGGCTGCATTCTCCACCCGGCGGCCGGGCTTTGCTCCGCCATCCGGTGGATAGTTTTCCCTATTGATTTTCTATTACTTGTGTACTGCACCCGGCGGCCGGGCTTCGCTCCGCTGTCCGGTGTCAGTGCATTCCCCAGTTATTATTTTCTTAGTTAGTTAGTTAGATTGCTCCTTCACTATTTTCCTGTCCCTATCCTGTTTCCACCTCGCCCATCTTATCCCCTGTTTCCAGAACACCCGCTATTAAAGCTGAGATTTACTGGAACCCTCTTTCCTTGGTATTTGGTGGCACTCTTGCGTGGATCAGGGTGGGTGCATATTCCACACTACAAAGAATCGCGGTAAGAGCGCACATGCGCTACCAATCTTTTTTCAGTACTATAGATACATGTGTATGGATTATATATGTTCCGCTTTGGTTCTCCTAGATGGTGATACACTGTGTAAGACACCTCCAGAAGTGTTGGGCGGAAAGTTCATTATATGCCACACAGTAGTGAAAGTGTCTTCGAAGGCTGGTCCATTATAGTTGAAGTAAGAAGGGAGTTATATAGGCCGTTATTGTACCTTACACCATCTCACCTGCAGGTGCTCAACAACCTATTGTGTCATCCCTATTATAGCTCCAGACGCTGTGCCATTGTCTTCACCTTCACATGTTAACTCCGCTACATAATAAGAACCTGGGGTATGTGATATGGTTGTATTTGTGCATTGGTATATTCTAGCTATTGGATTAGAGCTAGAGTTGTTGACTTCCTCTTGTCATTACAGCCTACCTGTTTGTTCCGGTTCCTTTCATTGAAGCACCATCGCATTCACTACTGGAGAGTACCATCAATCATCATTGTCTTCCCCCATCTTTCCTTGTTTTGTTTCCCTGTTTTCCCCTGGCGTGTCTCTCGTACTCTAGTGCTTGATAGAGTCGGAAGACCGTAGGGGAAGGCTGCGGATTACTCTTCGGATTCCTGACGCTCCTGTGGAACCAGCCTGCAATCCTTACAGATTCAGTATCTTCCCTTTGTGTCTTGACCCCAGTTGTCTATTAACCGTGAAGGAACAGTGTGCACACTTTTTCTCTTCATTGTTCATATTTAAGTTATGCAGACAGGGATTTTCTAAAGGGGGACATAGTTTCCGAAGTTCTAAGGAGCTATAGCCTTTCCGGAGGCAGAAACCCACAGGGGCTCCTGCCCCTAGTCCCGGTCGGTCACGGACGGGCACAGACGGGCTTGCCTTTGGAGCGCCTTTGGCGCGCTCCTGGCGCGCCCGCTGCGCCCGTCCGCTGCGCCTCCTGTGAGGGCCAGACATTTAATGGCAGAGTGGATGTGAGTGGGCGTGGCCAGGCAGCAGCAGCGCTCCCCTCACACCTCCCCCAAGATGGCAGCTGTTTGCTTGGTTTTTCTGCCCCTTAGCAGCGCCTTAATCGGCTGCGGGGGGTCCAGCAGGGGTCTGAGGTAGGTGTTTATCAAGCGCATGCACAGTTCGTAAATTACAGATATTATGAGCTTAAAAGTCTTAAAATCGACGATCAGTCACAATACAAATTTAAAAGCTATACAGGTTTAAAATCGGCTGTTAGCCAGAATACACAGTTTATGCAGGCTAAAAATCATAAAATCGACAGTTAGCTTAGAGCATCAATTCACTACGTGCCTCTTTCCTCCTGGCTTCCGCCTCAAGAGTGGAGAGTTAGCATTTTACCCAGCGCATACACGAGTGATGTTTTATGGGATTCGTCCCAGGGTGGGCGTGACCAGGCAGCAGCAGCGCTCCCCTCACACCTCCCCCAAGATGGCGGCTATTTGCTTGGTTTTTCTGCCCCGTAGCAGCGCCTTAATCGGCTGCTGGGAGTCCAGCAGGGGTCTGAGGTAGGTGTTTATCAAGTGCATGCACAGTGCGTAAATTACAGATATTATGAGCTTAAAAGTCTTAAAATCGACGATCAGTCACAATACAAATTTAAAAGCTATACAGGTTAGCCAGAATACACAGTTTATGCAGGCTAAAAATCATAAAATCGACAGTTAGCTTAGAGCATCAATTCACTACGTGCCTCTTTCCTCCCGGCTTCCGCCTCAAGAGTGGAGAGTTAGCATTTTCACATTACACATACCAATTAACCCTAGTTATATTTGCTACTGCAAATAATTTATCAAGACTCAGCCAAAGTGAAACATGAATGATGGACTGAACATTCAAAATCTGCCCCAGACCATTCACACAGATTATACAACATACATGGGGAATAGTAAAACACTAATATACCCTCATATATTCATTGCTACCTACAAAAACCACTTACTACAGAACTAATAAACCACTATCATAATAAATAAAAAGTCTACTCCCCGCATAAGATTACAAAAGGTACAAATAATAGTTAAGCTATAACATCAAGCAAGGCTGTTATTACCATTTTAATCAAAGACATCTCCAGCAATATGCACTAAGGGCCTCTTTACGATGGCGTTCAGACCACCATTGCAGTGGGAATGAGAAACCTGATAATAATTTGATGGTCCCACCCACCATATTTCGATAACACCACAATGTATGTGACTCAGAAACTGCCTTTTTTGGGCTATGGCCACCCGGAAAAGGGCCGCAGCACAAGCCACAATAGAAAAAGGCATTCTTCAAACATCCATGCACTGTGCGCCAGGCACCATGTGTTGCCTGGCACACGGTGCATGGATATTTGAGGCGGCACCACATGAGTTCCCCTGGACACTTAGCAGTGGCCCGTTGGAGCCTTGCTTGGGGCCCCCAAAGTCCCTTTCCAGCTGCCTTTCCATGGCAGTGGGGCCACCATGAAAAGGATGTCGGAAAGGGACATCCTAATCCTTACAATGGTGCCTGCACAGGCACCTCCCTCATGGCAGGGCTAGGAGTCCAACGTCCACCCCGATGGGCTACTTGAGCCTGTCCAAGGCAGCCGTCTTTCCCCCCAAACATAATTGATCCAACTCTGGTATTGTAATCCGGTAGTTTGACCGATTCCCTGGATGTCGAGTGGACTGCCTTCTACAGCCTATCAGGGGCAGTTCGCCTAACATCAAAATGAGGGCCGATGTGTAGCATATGCAACAAATAGCCAGTTTGCCTTTCAAATGAAGAAATGAATTACACTAGCATATGTCCCTGTAACAGAGGTAGCTAAACACTACAATATGCTTATAGAAAATCGATTTTACCAACAAAACAAACAAAAAATAGGTTATCTAGTGAACTACTTTGAAGACACGTGGTCTGGCAGACTGCATCACTCTGGACACGGATGCCAACCCAAATTACTAATACCATGGTGCAATGCCTACTACAGCGCCATGGATCAAGAGGTCAGAAACCAGCTACACAGTAGAACAATGGCACAAACCACCAATCTACAAATTCATAGAAATCTTCCAAAAAGAACAAAGCTACCAACAACTAAGGATTGCTCAATCAGTAAAACAAATCAAAGCTAAAATAATTAAACAAACCAGTATAATGTGCTAAATGCTGCAATATAAAGTGCCATTTTTTTATTACCAACAAAGATGTAGACTACTTAGATGTAATTGTAAAATCCCTGTTATAAAACACCTTCCTACCTTCATTCTAATCAGCAAACCCTCATAAAATAAAATACCACCATAACTGAACCATTTTAAAATAAATATTAAACAATTATATTTTATAAATCAATCAAAAAATAATATAGAAAAGAAGACTGATAAATACAAATAATAAGTTTCAATACTTAATTAAGAATCTGCACATCGAGGAGCCTAGCTCGAGAGCGTAATGGCCGCCTTTTAGCTCGGCTCCGTCGGCCCTCCGGCCAACTTCGAATATCCTGCAATATATCCTGTACTGCGACGATACTTCACTACAGATTTTGGAACTTAACGGCCCACTCTTACTCACCGTCTGGTCCGGAGGCTCCTGCGTGCTGTGGGTCCGCAGCTGTGCCCTCGGTGGGATTGGGGCCTCCGGGCGCTCGAGACCGGGACCACGCCTGTGGGACCCGACCGGCGGTGCTGAGATTGCCGGCCCTGGCCGCGAGAGTGAGCCACTGGTGGGAGCCGTTGTGTGTCTGCCCCGGCGATCCTGAACCGGCCCCGATTTGTGGATCGTGCGGCTGGAGGGGGACGAGATGTGTCGGGGGCTGACTGTGTGAAAGGGTCCCTTCGCCTTTGTTCTGTCCGGCAGCCCTGGACCCCGCGCCTGGCTCTCGCTTGTGGGGCCCGCCACTGTTCGGAGGGGGCCCCCCCCCCATTGAGCGCCAGCCCGTTCTGTGCCGGTGGGGCCATCGTTGGGAGCCTCCGGGGGTCTGTAAAGTCCTACATTTGGGAACTGTTTGGGGGCCCGCGGTGGAGTGCGGGGCGGCGAAACTCACAAAATGGCTACCAACAACGCGGGGGGTGATCCGCTCTGTACCGACGAACCTTGCTGGCCGGATTGCGCGGAGGCCTGGGCGTGTGCTCGAGCGCCCACGCTCGGAGATGTCCTGGACGCCTTGATGTCCTTGTACGCTGTCTTGGCCCCCGGTGCTTCTACCGACCCTATGCGGCCCGCCGCCAGTTTGGGTCATCGCTTTTTCATGCACCCATATCGTCCTGATGCCTCCATTGCTTTGCCCCCTTTGGCTGCGCCAGGAGTTGCTGTCGCTGTTCTTCGGCCGCTTGATGGGCCGGTGGCTTTTGAACCTCCGCTTTCTCACCGCCCGGACTTCGAGGACTTGCACACGACGCGGAGATCTGCTCCTTCCCGGACAATTGGGAACTATGGTGGGCCGCTGTTTGCTCCCGCTTCGATGGATTCGAGCTTTTGTCCTGGTGGGGTACCTTTGCATTGTCGAACTGCGAAACTGGACTCCGGCTTGCTTTTGCTTGCCCTGTCGTTGCTGCTACAATTGACTTGCTTCATTGACTTTTTGTATTCCATTAGTATGGTGGCTCTCCCTACTCTACATCACTGCCCTAACCCTGGTCAACATTACGATTATTCTGTGCTGGGTGGCCCGCTCCATGTTATCCTTTATTGGGTTGGTTTCGTGATTAGGAAGGGCTGGGGGTAAGTTGCAAGACACTGATAGACTGCTGGTTTACCTGTCCGTTGCACTGATGCTTGTACTCTCGACATTGTGAAACGTTAAAATTTCCCCCCCCTCCCCCCCCCTGTGGGTTTTTGCTGTCTGTGAAGGTGTAGCATTGATTTGATAATTATTCATTTGCTGGTCGGGGGGGGTCGTAGCCGAGTGTGTTTGTTCATATCCTCTGGATCCTCCCTCACATCTTATTTTTGTTTCATATTCTCTTTCCTCCTTCTTTTTGTCTCCTTATTCTACTTTCTTCTTTACTATATTTCGGGTTTCGGATTAGGGCGACAGGCACGCTGTTTGGAGGGTTGGCCGTAGCCTTCTGCAGGGGTGCGGAGTGGGACGGGTGGGCGGGGTCTTTCAGATGTTTCTTTTTTGGTTCTATGGCCCTCTTCTATCCCTTTATAGCGGTGCCGCTTCTGTCCTCACTTCTCTGGCATGAGTGGGTTGGGGTCTGTCGCTATGCCACTTTTGTCTGTTTCGATGCTCTGTCGCGACTGCCATACCCTTCTTCTCGCCAGCTCTCTACTTTCTTCTGTATTATTAGCCACGGGATGCCTGGCCCGGGGTGGCGCCCATCTTGCACGATTGTGTTTCTCCTTTTATATTTCTTTTATTTCCTTTTCTTTTTTCATTTTTTCGTATATTTTAGATCAGACGGGGGGTCGGGTGGTGTTCCTCTTGGGTAGGATTTAGCACTCCGTGCTTAAGTTGTTTGCACTGTTTATTGGATTTTGTGTGTACGGCGTTGATATTAATACACGGCCATTGAATGCTTGCATATCCTGTTTTCACTTCCCGATTATATTTCTTAGAGGGCTTGTATCCTCCTACATGGCTTGTTCCACGTAAAACTCGCTTTATTGTATGACACTGGATCCTTTCTTCCTGCTGTAAGACTGTGCCCTCTCACGTCCTGCTATATAGTGGTTAAGTTTGCAAATAAATCCTGCAGTGATATGTTGACTGGGTGGGCACTGACTGGCGCGGAATGAAGTATAGTATTTATGTATCCTGCCTATAATGTTCAACGCACGAATCCTAACTATTGCTGCTTTTTTAGTTGATACTATGTCGTATGGCTCGCCCTTTCGGTTGTCTGGTCTGAATGTATGACACCTCTTTAAATTTATAAAATGAAACCTCCGTTATTCTCCTTATGTCTGCTGCTAATACACCGTAGCGCTCTTATTTTTAGCTTTTCCACATAGTAAGACGATTTGGAATGTTGTTGATTGTCATAGCGGCCGGCCCGTAGTGGTTGTAGGCAGACGCTGTGTAATATGCATAGGATGAATAAAGGTTTCAAAAAAAAATAAAAAATCTGCACATCAACAACCACAAATCACAATATTACAAAAATCACACACAAAGAAAACAAAACAATTATATTGCAAATATACAAAATACACATGCATAATAAAATACAACATTTCCAACCTAATAATGATTAAGCAAATCATACTTAAAGTTCTGTAGTTGTAGATCTTCATCCAAATCCATGTTAAAAAAACAATTAACAAATAATTAAAAAATGGATCCCAAAGAACCCAAAATAAAGCAAAAATGAAAAATTCAAAACTAAATCTAGCAAAGTAATCCAAAGACATTAGGAACCATAAAAACCTGAAAAATCAAAAACAAAAATAACCCTTTTGGGAAACCCGAAAGAGTAAAGAAAATTAAAAAAATAATATTGATTTAAAATAAACAAACATATTTACCTTTGAAATAAAAAACACTTTAAAAACAGGTTTAAACAATGACTTCTGATCCGTAAACCTGGAAAAAAATGGACATACCCAGCCTCAACAACACAATTTCTAAATAAAATATAACCATTACAACAGAAATATAAAAACATAAAAAATGATATTATAGTATGTAATGTAATACATGACTACTACCAAACTATAACTAGGCCTTACGCACACACTTCAAAACAATGTAGCAAAGACTGCTACAAATGAAAAATAAAAAGCAAAACTGCAACTATAACTCACACTAGTTAAAAATAACCTAATTTCTTGCTCCCGTAAACACTTAAAGAAAAACTTAAAAAGGAAAAGGTCCTACCATATTCCATATATCGGATTTAAAATGACAGCAGTGGCCTACAAAAAACACTTACTGGAATAAAATGGCTGCTAAATGAAAACAAAAACAAGACTATCCTCCATAGAAAACAATGACATTATAAACAAAATGTATAGAAAATGAATAAAGAATATGTAAGCATGTTATAACAGTGTCTAAAAATATTTAAAATTGTCTTCAAAAATCTAAATAATAATGTGAACTGTAACATAAATAGTATTATAAAAATATTATTATAATATAGTTCTATTTATTTTATATGACAAAATTAAATGAAATCTGTGAAAATAAAAACTTGTATATTTTATAAATGTATATGCAAAAAATTGGTATGTACCATTTGTGTATAAATATGGTAAATGTATTAAAGAAATGCATTATATGTGTATTTGGAAAAACATGTATTAAACATTCTACCACAATATTAATGAAAACTTTTTATTTTACCTAAAAAAATAAATGTATGTGTAAATAAATGTGAACATTTACATTAAATAAATAATAAAAACAATAAATTAGATTATAACAAAACATAACATGGCTTTTAAATGAAAAATGGTAAATACACAATATTAGTGTTTTTGTGAAATGTTGAACACTGAAAGCTTTCCATCTTGTACTCACACTATAATGTAAGGCATTAGATAAAGGTATTGAACACTAAAGGGTTCACATTTACTATTTACTATTCACACTCCAATCTAAACCAATTGGGGGAAGGTGTTTCACACAAATGTAGTCACATTTACTATTTAAACCTCAATCTAAAGCAATATTTGGGAAGATACCAAGACCTAAACCAATTTTAGGAAGGTTTTGGACATGAAAGGGGTCACATTTACTACTCCTCCACTAACCGATTTTGAGGAAGGTTTTGGGCACTTAAGGGTTCATATTTACTACTTCAACTCCAATCTAAACTAATTTGGGGAAGGTCTTGGAGTCTAAAGATCTCAGATTACATATTTTACTCTTCAATATACCAAATATTTAACATATATTGCTTATTCATATTACAAAATAATTTACATCAAAACAAATACAGACAAATTGATACAATTCAATAACATTTTTACAAATATAAACTACTAATATATTATCTAATTGTAATAAAATAAAAAAATATGTAACATTCAAAATAAAACAAATAAACACCCCACATATTAATAATTACGACAAATAGAACAAGAAACGAAGGGCATCATTAGGATGGCCCGCCATCCTGATGTAGAAAGGGACTGCCCACCAGAAATGCAGCACTCCCGTGGGGGTGATTAGGATGCGCCCGCCACACTGGCGGGCGCATCTTGGATTCTTGACATTGCGGCGGGTGGTGCTTTCAGCAGAGCCCACCGCAATGCCAAAAAAGCATGTCGTGCATTTTCATGCACAACGTGGCAGGCACCGCGCGGTACCTGCCATGTTGTGCATGAAACGAAGTGCAACACCCACCCCACAACTTCCTGGGGGCCGGCTACAGTCCCCCAATAGGGACACCGCATGCCTTTCCGTTGAGGCGGCGCTGCCACGGAAAGGCAAATCCCCGCATGCATCATGATAAGGATGGCGGTGTCTACCATATTGAGACCTTTTCCACCCGATTGACTCATCGACCGGGCAAAAAACTGGCGGACGGTCTTTGCATCCACCGGGGTCCCCCTGCCATAGTAATATGGCGGGGAGAAATGGCATGCGAGCGGGAAAGAATGTCAGGCGGATCGCCACCGCCATGCTAGCGTGGCAATCCGCCCGACATTCTAATGGGCCCCTTAATATTTAATATTTGATAAGCTATAACCAACATAACAATAAAAATGAACATTTTAAAAATTATTGTTAGAAAATGATTTTTTTATTTAAGTAAGAGAAGAAAAGTATACCATAAAACAAATAAAAAAACTCAAATATGAATTAATTTGTAATATTGTCTTACACACTTAATTTTTTTTTATAGAAACAGTTTATCACTTATGATTGAAAAATATAACACATTTTTTTTTCAAAACATACTTGCTATTCATGTTGGCCGTCCGACCACCACCACCAGTCCATTGTATTACAAATGTGGTGGTGATACTGCCACAACACCATCCCCTCTGCCGGGACAAAGGATTACGCTGTAGCAGTGGTCTATAGCGGTTTGAATATGCTGGCAATGCCAAAGTCAATAGCGCTGAGCATATTATGACCTGCATATCCACCACCCTTTTCATGGCAAGGGCAATGCCAGAAAAGGGTGGTGGACATGCAGGTACCTGACCAAATCTATGCCTGGGGGTGCTTGTGGGGGGCACATGTTGTGCCCCCCTGGAATTGCAGACTCGTTGATGCATGGTGTGGCATGCACAACATGGCGCATGCCACACCATGCAGGAATGGCGGCAGGATGCAGCAGAGGCTCGCCTATGAGCCTAACAAACCCACCAACATGAGACTGCTGCTGCATCGCCCGCCCCTCCTTCGATTGAAGTCATAATTCAGCAGGTGGGCCCATCACAGGCTTGGTAGTCTTCCTGGGACAAGCGTAGTGGCGGCCTCATTGGAAGATTGCCAAATTCGGAAAATTTCCCAGTGTTTAGTAATTGAAAAAACATTTGTGTTATTCCTACCGTAATCAAAGCAGACCGCTCTTTACTTTCTGATGGGTATGCAGCCTTACTTGTACCGGGTACCTATTCTTTAATTTCCTGTGTGTACGTTTGGATGTGAATGTAAGTGGGATGATTGTGATATGCGTGACTTTTGTGGCGATAGAAATTGTATTTTATTGTGTCTTACCCTTTAATTTTGCGTCTGCAATTTCTCTATTTTTGTACTAAAGGTTCATGTTTGGTATTTTCAAAACTGATTTAAATAAAGAGCTATTAAATAGCCATTCCCATTTTTGAATTTCTTTTCTTCTTTGATGGTCATTCAGTATGTCAAATCTTATCAGTATTGGCACATTCCTTTGTTTATTGGTTTGATAGGCTCAGCCTTACTGATTAGAGCCAACCCTTGTTTGTTTATACTAGTAATAGCGGGAAGAGTCCTGTGAGGTTTCATTCAAAACCCACTTATGAGTGGGTGATAGAGGTAGTGTTGCTTCTGTCATCTTGGTGTGGGTTGTCATCAATTTCCAATCTTACACTTTCTTTTATCCTTTATTATTTCTTTATTCTTCACTATTCAATCACATATTTTTTCGAGTTTAATTGCGTAAGGTATGGCAGAGAAGGACGCCTTTGCCTATATTGAAGACCATATTAAGGACCTTTTGAGCGTTCCACCAGTATTCACGTCGGTTTCCCTTAGTGTATCCGCAACTTCACAGAATGAATCAGATAAGATCCTTCGGTTAAAAAAAAAACAAATCAGGACAGACCTTCACGGCCATTTTTTGCTGCAACATCTACGCGAAGGCACCATCCCTGGAGGCTTACAGATAAAGAACATCCCGATTATTTTTACCGAAGATCCCCTGTTCAAAAAAGGCTTCAGCTGCATTGAAACAAAATGCAGTAGGGACCTTATGGTCCTTACCATTGAAACAGCAGCAAGGATATCTAAAAAAGTGCTAGATGAAATTGTTCAGTTAGAATTGGAAATAAAAAATAATCCCACAATCACTGATGCCAAGGCATTATTAGACAAAGTGGAGATTATACCATCACACAGAAGACAAATCAGTTTGAAAAGGATAAAAAAAAAAATTCGCTGGAAAACGTATATCCTTTCCTTCAGACGGATTTTTACACCAAAACAGACTCTAGACGGTACCTACAGGATAATCGAGGTAGATCCCGTAATCAGTTCATTACTTTTTCAGATACCTCGTCCTCCTCTGGTGGCGAGAGTGACAACAGTGACACCAGATCAAACAGGAATCGTAAATGGAACCAAAATCAACAACCACAAGGGCAATCATCGAACTCTTTTTTAGGGAGAGGCCAAACAAGGCCGAGAGCAAAAGTAAGATATGCCCAAACATGGGAAATGACGACTCGCCGTCAACATTACAAGAACTAACAGCCTCACCCATTTTCAATCTGTCTAAAAGGATCCTAACCAATGCAGAGGAAAGTGTCCTCGCAAAGGGATTGTCCTTTGTTCCATCAAAACAGACTGATTTTGTTAAAATGAAAACGGAATTTATAGAGTTCTGTCGAAAGTTACGACTCGCTGTGTTCTTTTCGGAAAATCCGTCTTCCAAATAACTTGAAGTCACAGGCTTACGTAAAAAATCTACGTTTTGTCCTCCGAATTATAAGATACCAAAAGAGGTTATTACTTTCGAAAAAACTGTTCTTTCAGCCATCACTGAGATGGAGAAACAAAAGAAATACATCAAATTCAATATCACGAAAGAACAGACTAATGCCTTGAAAACCCTGCGCAATGATCCTACAGTAACTATTAAACAAACGGATAAAGGCGGATCGATTGTGGTGTGGGATACCATCGACTACACTAATGAAGTCATGCGACAGCTTAACGATCAAACCTGTTACCGTAAGATCAGTAAGGACACAACAACGGAGATTCAAAACCAACTATTCTCTTTAATAAAGGAAGGATTTGAACAAGGCTTCTTGGGACCAAAGGAATTTGAGTATTTACAAAATAATAAATACCCTAAGGTCCCATTGTTCTACATCTTACCCAAGGTCCATAAAGACCAGACCAAGCCTCGAGGAAGGCCCATCGTGGCAGGATGTGACTCCCTCCTGGAGCCGATTGCAAAATATGTAGACTGCTTCCTAAAACAATTCATGGATAGAGTCATTTCATTCCTCCAGGACACGACAGACTTTATCAATAAGCTGGATATGATTGAATTCGATCAAGGGACACATATATTGGTCACACTTGATGTGACTTCCCTTTACACCCAAATACCCCAGGATGAAGCAGTGGCAGTGCTTTCACACTTCCTTGATTTACGACCTAGACCTGTACAAGTGCCCACCCAATTTTTGGTGGATTTAGCCTCTTTCGCTTTAAAGAAAAACTACTTCTGCTTTGGGAAAGACTTTTACCTCCAAGTGAAAGGAGTAGCAATGGGGTGCCCATTCGCCCCGGAACTGGCGGTATTGTTTATGTCGTTGTATGAGGATACGTATGTCCACAATAACAACCCGTTTGGAAAGTACATCAGAACGTGGCTACGTTTTATTGACGATGTGTTCATGGTGTGGAAAGGGGGAGAAGACAATTAAAACTGTTCCACACATGGTTAAATGCTAGAAAATTGGACATACAGTTCAGCATAGCCCATTCAAAAGAAAAAATATCGTTTCTGGACGTAGAAGTGTTTCCCTCTGCCGGCAAATTAGTGACATCATTATTTGTCAAGCCAACAGATCGCAATAAAGCTCTCTTGTTCTCAAGCAATCATCCGAGGAGCCTAAAAGAAAATCTCCCCTATGGGCAATTTCTGCGCGTACGTAGAAATTGTACATCCAATGTTGATTACAAGCTCCATGCCAACAATCTGGTGTCGAAACTGTACGATCGTAGATACCCAACACAACTGGTGCGAAATTTATGAAACGGGCTAGATGGACCCTACGGGAAACCTTACTTGAGCGACGTAATAAACCTCAGCTAAATCGCCAAGTTTGTGTAATGACTTATTGTCCAAATGCAAACAAATTGAAAAAGATCATTGGACAAAATTGGCACCTGGTATAAAACCTGGATGAGAGTATGAACCAGCTACCACTTTTCGCATTCAAAAAGGAAAACAGCATTGCTAATTATGTGGTGAGAGCTGCAAATATGCAAGAAAAACAACCCATATTACGACAAATGATGGGCTTAAACACCATTGTTGGTCACCACAAATGTGGCACATGCCTGTGTTGTGATACAACCATGGAAGGGTGTTTATTCCAACACAATGGCATTTCGTGGAAACACGAAACGTTCAGTAACTGTAAGTCCAAGTTTGTGGTATATGGGATCAAATGCCCATGTGGACTTTTATACATAGGCAAAACCAACCAAGAGGCGCACCAGAGAATCTCCCAACACAAGTCAAAGATCAAGAATAAAGTGGAAACTGCACCGTTGGTTAATCATTGGACAAGACTCAACCACCAAATCAGCGATTTAAGATGGACTATCATCTCCAAGGTCGAAAAAGACTTACGTGGTGGGGATTGGGATTCCAAGTTATCCAAAAGAGAGGCACTCCTCATTGTGAAATTTGATACGGCTACCACAGGTTTAAATGAATTATCCGAAATATACAAACTATAAGTCATTCTATCTGTGCAATCTTCACTCTTCATTTATCACCATCTAGTACACTATGAGACCATTCCAGAAGTGGTGCTGTTTAGGCCTTTGTATTTTTAATTTATTAATCTGTGACTTGTTCTAATAGACAAATGTCAATAGGCTCCTACAAAATATGAGGATCTATTCTGTTTATCATATTTAATTATGTATGGCCTTCCCGTGCAACGCTTCGAGCCTCAACCTTGCGGACTGTCTGACGAATATACCAGGACCACGCATGCGTGAGGGATTAGTGCTCTTAGACTCCTCCTGACCCAGTCTCTGGGTCCTTAAACGGCATTCCGTGTGCCTGCCCAAAGAACCGCGACTACGCACGCGTGGGGGATTAGCGCTCATAGACCGCTACCCGTTCGACTCGGCAGATTGTACCAGCCTCGGTAAGCTCCGCAATTTCGGCCCGATTAGGCAGCAATAACTCTCCTCATTAGTCTATTCCTCATCTTATACCACCCTGTATTTTATTTACAGAGTGGGCACAACAAGCTTTCAGCCGCAAGCGCCACAATTAATCACAGCGTTTTTCCAGCGTCCGTTTGCTGAACACGCCTTCCAGTAATGGGTAAGAGCGTCCCTGATCCCATATGTGCTCCCCCGTTTTGCTTCACCTCACGAGTTGGCTTTATACACAAACTTCCATTATTCTTGTTTACCCAGATTTCCGGTATCAGATTTGTTCTGGACCTCCCCGCAGCTGGCGACCCGGCATTGATTTTAAGGTACATCAATGCTTTTGAGCCTGTCCCTGTTGTTGTGTATCGATTACATACTCCACTTTCACTGACATTAGGCATTTGTCTCTTCTTTCTTTTATTTTATTTTTTCACTTTTTCAGGAGTCTCCAGCCTTTCACCTACTAATGAGGGTAAGCGATGTGTCTTGGTGGTGTAGCAGTGCTTATTAGTGTCCTGTATTTATGACAAAGAATTTCCACTTAGTGTCTGTCTTTTTCTACGTTTCAGACTGCCCCCTGGCCCTGAGGAGAATCCCTCCTTGAATTACAGGGATTCGAAACGCGTAGGCCTTTTTCCTTTCGGTCTGCTCCCTTGTGTGTTCTTGTACTAACTTGCTTCGCACTTGAATATGTTGTATATTATCTTCACTCAAAGTTTGTTGTTTGAATAACCCTGATTGTGATAAAAAATTCCCAGTGTTTAGTAATTGAAAAAAAAATTGTGTCATTCCTACCGTAATCAAAGCAGACCGCTCTTTACTTTCTGATGGGTATTCAGCCTTACTTGTACTGGGTACCTATTCTTTAATTTCCTGTGTGTACGTTTGGATGTAAATGTAAGTGGGATGATTGTGATATGCGTGACTTTTGTGGTGATAGAAATTGTATTTTATTGTGTCTTACTCTTTAATTTTGCGTCTGCAATTTCTCTATTTTTGCACTAAAGGTTCATGTTTGGTATTTTCAAAATTGATTTAAATAAAGAGCTATTAAATAGCCATTCCCATTTTTGAATTTCTTTTCTTCTTTGGTGGTCATTCAGTATGTCAAACAATCTTATCAGTATTGGCACATTCCTTTGTTTATTGGAAACTCCGAATAAGGCCCAAAGTATTTGAAAACAATATTAACTTTTATTTTACATATACGGAAATAACCTTTCCAAATAACATATACAGATTTTATGAATTATTTCAAAACATGTATAAAAATGCTTTATCGCCAATGACATAACCAAATATTACAATATTCTTAAAATGATTTGAATACACAAAGAAATTAAAACGATTTAATATTACAAATTAATTACCAATCCTTAGACCATATAAACCCAATAAAAAATGTTAACACATTTTTTATAATTCTTTAATAATAAAGACAAACTATATAAATAATACAATTTAAATCATTAATTTATATTAAAAAGCATTCAAATGAAAAATGTATATATAACACTAAATAATTCAAATGCCTTCAATATTGCAAAACATAACAATATAAATGATACATAATGAAAATTTATAAAAATATACTTAAAGAAAGTTTAATGCAATTGAAAATATGAAATATTCATATACAAGTTAAATAATGATTGCATAAAAGTTCTATTTAATTTTACAATGTTCACATAAAAATAAAATGGTCATAAAGATATATAAAAAATCTCCCCATCCTTTTGCCATCTAAACCCAACATCTCACTCCTAAAAATACTGAAAACATAAATTTAACAAATAATAATAAAAACAGTAATTTCAAAAAGATAAAGATATATATTAACTTTTACAATTAATAAATAAAAATACATTGACAAATCAATTTGCATACAACAGCTTATCAACATAACACAAAACCCAGAACAAATTAACCTTATAAATATTATATTCAACAATGTTTTTGCTAATCATATTTTTTGCAACGATATCACAAGCACCCAGAAAGATATTCCTACCTCTACGATTTATGTCCAGGATATTTCAGACATTACAATATTTCTGCAAGATCTTTATCACAATATTTTCTATATTTCTTCCAAACATCAAACTCTCTAAAGAGAATGCCTTTGTTCTCACTGCGGAGGGGTTATAAGGAGCATATATTGCTTAATTTTCTCCTTCGAACATAACATGGTGGCCAGTAGAAAAGCTCTTCATTAGAGCTGAATTAACCCAAGCAATTATTGAACATGGCCTGGCAAATCCAATAGGTCTTGTCTTACTCAGGAAAGAGCCAATTCATTGCTGATATTATGTGTGTGTGACTGCATGGATAGATGAGTAAGATAATGTTTCAGTGGCTTGAGAAATATATTGATGAGCGAATGCATGAGTCAGTGATTGAGTGCATGGAAGTAGTTTTTTGTACTTTGTATTCTCTCTAGAGACTGCTGGTACATTATATATGCTTACTTGGGTATTTGTATAGCAATCAGTACCTGGGTTGCCATTGTTTCACCCATGTAGTTATTTGAAGACGTTCTTTTTTTGGTGGCTTTGGTGTTGCTAACAGTAGGTGTAGGGATGAGGCAAGACACAGGAGCAAGACCCCTCAGGTGGAAGCACAAAGTCTTCGGTTGAGACTCAAAGAAGAAGTGTTTTAGTAAAGCCTAGCTAGCTTTCACTTCCAGAGAGTGGTAGAGTTATGTAGGCTATGTTTGTGTGATGTAACACCACTGCAGTGTCACACTGTCCATCTACCTCTTACAACAACCAGTTTGTGGGGTGCTACAATCTCAACCCCCTTACAATGCTCATGTACTGCTTTGCTGCAGATAGCTTAGCACCAACTTAGGACAGAATTCAAGCATAACTACTCCATTGTTACCTGACATTGTCAATGAACTGTGCTGGGACTGTGGTACTGAGTTGAGCAACAAACCATTCACTCATTGGTTCCACGCTGGTCCTAGGATGCACCTGCAGTCCACAAGTTTGAGTACAGCTACTGCTATTTCATCAGTTCTACAAGCAGTACCCACATCCTGAGCACCTTTCGGGTATAGTCTGATCTCACCTTAGACCCTGCCTGGTGCACAGATTACCTTCTTTTTAGTCTACACTTCTGCCTTGTGTCTTTGTCAGAGCCCTCTTCATCTGTGTGCCGCTCACTATCAACCTAGCAAACTCACTTACTTCCAGAAATGTGGTATTTTGCAACAAAGGGGTAGATTTTGATGTTGAGTGGAATTGCTTCACCCAACACCAACTCTGACCTGGTACGGACCAGGTCGGTCACAACCACTTCATCAGGATGCGACTGAACTCTGTTTGGTCACATTCCTGCATTTCCCTATGGGAGCATGCAGTATGCCCGAAAACCCGCTGTAACACATGCTCCCATAGGGAAATGTGAGCTGCAGTTCATCCCTGTACCCAATACCAGGCATATTAAGGTGCCTGCCACGGGGTGCAGGGAACAACAGGGGGAAAAATAGGTGCCCCCTCGGCCCCCAACGGACATGGAAACCATGCTAGATACCATGCATCATAATCTCAAGGGTGGAAAAGCCCCTCCTTGGGATTACTGGCAGGCTTCTGACTGGCGGACGGGCTCCTGGAGCCTGTCGGAAGTCAGCCGGAATGACCGGCCTGTTTACTTTCGAACCACCTAGTTCATAATTGGGCGGTCAGAAAGTAAACAAAGCGGCCCATTACAATGCGGCCCTGATGGCTGTGACCATCGGTCGGAGCTTTTATGGGCCACATCAGAATCAGCCCACGTGTCTTTAAGGGATGCTTCTAATAACAGACCCTCAGCTCCCCTGATTTTTGCTGCTCTAATGGCATTATTATCCTGCATCTGTACAAATGGCCAATCTTTACTTCTAGCTTGAGGCATTGATCATTACCCTTATAATTATTCACTGAAAGTCTAGGCAAAAGAGAGAGAAAGACTACAGAGGCTATTTTATCCAAAGCGATCCCCAAAAATAATTTTTTGTTAACTGATTACAAGTTAGAATATTTTCAGACATGTCGGCATTAGCAGCTCACCGGTTTAGGGACTTCCTAGGTCTTATTAGTCAGTTTAAAAATGATGGCCCACACCCATCTATCGTCCAACAATCTAAGCTTTCAATTTTACTTAAGAGACAATTTTATCTTTGTGTTACCCTGTAGGAAGCCTATGAGTAAGCATGAGCGCAAAATCCGCTACGCTCGCGGATTTTGCGAATTTTCGGTAAATCCGCGATCCGCGAACTCTCGCGAATTTACCGAAAATCCGCAATCCGCGAGCGGCGGATTCCGGGGGCAAAAGTTCAAGCCTGCCTGGCCTGTTGTAACTAATTTACGATGGCGCCGGCAAGCTGCCAGCGCCATCCTAAGATAGTTACTAAATTAGCTTCAACAGGAAGCTCTAATAGATAAGATAAAGCAGGTCATCGAGCGCCTGCTTTATTTTATCTATTAGAGCTTCCTGTTGAAGCTAATTTAGTAACTATCTTAGGATGGCGCTGGCAGCTTGCCGGCGCCATCGTAAATTAGTTACTAAAGGCACAAAACGGTGGCGTCTTCTTGAATAAATATGAAGGGCAGGGTTCATTCTGCCATACTTGAAGCTTAAATTCAGTGACTCATTCATTGGCCCAAAAACAATCGTGAGCGTTGTCAAGGCTAGGCAGATGTGCCTTCTTCCCTAATATACCATCGCAAATCAGCTGTGATGCTGGACAGAGGCCTTTGCATCCTTGACTTTCACGAGCGCAATCCTCGTGCTGTTCCTGTGGCCAGGAGCTTCTGTATCTTTATCTGCTTTTTTCAAGATAAGGAGTCGCCATCTTGGCATTCTGTGAATTTGAGGGCAAGGACGGGGGCAGGGATGGCTTTCGTGTATGTAAGTGGTACTGTCATAGCACAGACTTACAAACTTACCCGGCAGGCAGTCGAGTGCTGTACAGAGGCAAAGATACCGTTAGTGAATGATTGGAGGGGTAGCCAGGTCCTAAGACCGGAAGTGGACTGTTACTGTATGTGAAGGCATTTGGAATGGTTTGTAAACGGAATCCCTGCCTCCTAAATATCAATGGTCAGATATTCTACAAATCCTTCTGAATGCCATTATTGGTACGTTCATTGATGCACACAATTATATTCTCTGGTCACATTTTAGATGCTGCACAAATATTGCATCTGAGATGCAACAAGGGATTAGGATATGGGGTGCATATACTTTAACTTCAGGGAGGCAGACATCCCTCGCTGCTTTGTAATGAAGGGTACAATATTGCCCAGAGGAAACTTCCTTTCTAGCTATAGCCTTTAACATGAAGGTGCATTACTTTGACCACCCATTATAGTTATTGATTAATGTTGTCCGCAGGATGTCTCTCACAAAAGACAGTCATTGTTAGTGCTCATCTATGAGAATGAGAGAAAATTACACTTCCCTTCCCAGAAAGTCGCTCCAGTACCTGTATCTTTATCTGCTGCTCTGATCGGTCTCTGACCTTTAATGCACACAAGAGGCATGTGCACTCGCATGGAAGCCCCGTCCGTTTGGCCCCGCCGACAACTCTCTGGCACTTTAGGCAGCTGTAGTGTAGTAAAAGCACTATACATCTACCCAACGAGGTAGCACTTACTGATTACCTAGTAGAAAGTACTCCAGTTGAGTAGAGGTATGGCACAAAACGGTGGCGTCTTCTTGAATAAATATGAAGGGCAGGGTTCAATCTGGCACGATGATCCTGGCATCGAAGCCCCGCCCCAAATCCGCCGATCCGCAAAATCCGCGGATTTTGCGGATCCACGATCCGTGAATACGCAAATCCGCGAATCGTGGATCCGCAAAATCCGCCCATGCTTACCTATGAGGTTTTACATAAAGTGATGAAGGAAGGCAATTTTTAGACATGGGGGAATTAGCCAAATCTGAAAGGCATCAGAGAGTATGAATTGAGACACTGAAGTGTATTGTTGACAATGCTATGCACTAGTCACTGTTTTTGCTGTAGTCACTTTATATGTTGCCAAGCTCTAGTCACTTTTTTAGAGTAGCACTTTGTACATGGATAAAAACAAAGAAGAAAAAAAGAAGAAAAACAATTTGGTCTAGATGATTGCTTTGTAATGTCTTAATTGATTGTTTAAATGTGTAAATGTTTCTTCTGTTGTAGTTTTATGTGAGACGTGTTTTGTTTTAGCTGTTCTGACCCTCTGTTGATGTATTTCTAGTGAAATGGTTGATGATAAGCAATGGGGAAATGTGTAAGCTTTCAATGGTATCATTATATATTGTGTTGAAAACCTTTTTGTATTATTAGCCAGGAGTGGCATTGTCACATAGAACTTAGTACAAAGCAATATGTGGAAGGATATTCTTCAGTGAATTCGATAAAAAAAACTTGGGGGAGGGAGGTGTGAGATTGCGACCAGGTGCCATGTCATGACATTATATTTGCATGAGTGGGCTGAGGGAGCGGTACCTGGGCCTTATTCTTCTTCAGATGGAGTTGGGATGGGGATGGAGGGGAGATCATATAAGGGGGAGCACTAGGGGGTCTGGGGAGAGATGGGTTGGAGGACACTAGCATTAAAGAACAGGTACATAGGAAAGTGTTGCATGTTTAGCTCAACCCTGGTAGCTTGGTTATGTCAGAACAGGGCTGGGTTGCGAGGGAAAAGGGTTAAGATTGACAAAATGATAATTCAGTTTAAGAAATGTGAAAGTTAAAGGTGACATCCTGTAATGTCAATGGAATTGCAAACCTGCTGTTAAGATGGATGATATTATTCAGCCCGGAAGTGATATTCCTTCAAAGAGACTCACTTAAAAAAGAATAACCCAAAAACCTATATTCAGAAGCATTGCTCCCAAGCGTTATTTGCATCTTCGGGAATGGCGATGAACGGGGTCACAATATATTTAAGTAATAGAGTTGAGTGGGATATAAAAGTTGTGATGAGAAATCCCAAAGGTAGATGGCTTTGGGTAAACCTTTAGCTCAGGGAGTTCCAGTGAGTTTGGTAAACTATTACTGTACAATTACTGATGAAATGTATTCACTAAAACAGTTACATACAATTGCTATGGGTGCAGTTGGGTCCTTCATTCAAGAGGAGACTTCAATTATATACAGAACATATCTCTTGATACATTACATTGAGCAAATTAACAACTTAAACCAAAAAAAAACATTACTACTGTAGAATTCACCTTTAAAATTCATTGATCCTTGGCGGGAGGATCACCATGGGGTAACTCAAAACAGCCGTTATTCCCAGGGCTTTAAAACAGCATCACGTTTGTTTTTTTCCTGGTGTCTCGAGCACTAAAGAGGGGTGGTTCTGATATTTGTTCAAATGCTTTTTTAGATCACTCTGCAGACTCGATCTCTATTGAGTTAGAGGTAAGTATTAAAGAGAGGTTAAGAATGAAAATGGGTACCCTCTGAAGTTAATTTGTAGGTCTGGGAGGAAGGGGGAAAGAAACACTAAATAATAAAATAAAATTCCACCACAACCTATATACTTTCTCTGTAGGCTTGCAAAAGCTCTATGGGCTACCCTTTGATGAACAGACAGATCAAATAGGCGACTGTATGAACTTTAACATTTTATTACATTATTCAATTCATTCTTATTTTTTTAAAATATAAAGTTTTCGGGGTATTTATCTGATTGTACAAAAGTTAAAGGCTTATTAATGAAATCACAAAACATTAATAAGTGCAAATGTACAATTGTTCAGTTTGGACATAGATGTCACATGTGTTTGAATACACCATAAAAAAAATGCATGTATATTGGAACATATGATATTTCCCCTGAATCACACAACCATCCTGACCTCTCGCACACCACACTAGCAAACACACATCTGAAACATACACTGCCCAGCCAAAAACGGCACACACTGTTGGAAATCACAGAGAGAACACTTCATAGGAGATCCGCAATTGTGTTGCCGGCTCGGGTTGCACAGCAACCAGGTCAACGCATGTTTCAGTGGAGATTATAAATTGTATCCACTGTCATCAGGAACATGCTTTTTGACCCTGTAAAAGTAAGTGGCAGGGGATCATAACTGATTCTTCTTTAGGATGCCTAAAATCTATCCCAAAGGGGAGGAGGTAGTCACTGCATCTCACTTATAGGGCTAAGTTGTGGTATGGTAAGCGTCACCAATGGCGGATGAATCCGCAAATGGGCAGGACTCCAACTTTGAGATAACTTCAAATTTAATGGACTATGCGGAAATGGCAGATCACATGGTATCTGCTAAGCTTAGTGTGCAGGTAGCTGCACACTTTGTATGAAGCGCACTATGTAATGACCTCTAGGGGTTCAATAATTCTAATGATATACTTCATAAATGAAACAACAGTAAATGATTTTCACCAAATTAATATGTATTTATATTCATTTTTCGTTCATATTCAAGCATATAAACAATAACAGATCTTCATAGTTTTAAGGTTACAGATTTGCAACATTACACATTTTAAAAATAGCGAGTAATAAAATGGTACAACACATATGTTTTATAGTGGTGCCCCCAATGCATTTCAGGTAAAACAAAAACCCTTCTTCAGGGGCACACTTCATGGAGGAAATGAAAGAAAACAGCCACCTGCCGAAATAAAGGCAAAGATTCAATCAGTTGCACATTAAGAGATGCTTTACTATACAAAGAAATTACAAGGTCTAGGTCCCATTCCATGCCAACATCGGATTGTATCAGTAAGAAATTAAGTGAAAAGTCAAACCAAGCTACACAATTCCACAAAGTGCTGCTCTAGGCCAAAAAGGAAAATCGGAGTTACAGTGTGAGATTTATTGGGAAATGTAGATCCGAAAAACATGAGAGCATATTGTATGACGTGTGTTGATGTCTATACTTGTTCTGCAACGTGTCTTTGTCAGATCACAGACCCTTGGATGGCTTCTCACTTAAGTATTGGGCATCAATGCAGCAATCACTGAATGCATCTGCGTCCGCATTCAACATCACATTCATGGTTCACAAAACCCATTTAGAATTAAAGAGAGGCCCAAATGGCAGCTTGAGAGTTCTCTGCTTTCTAATCAGCATTGTGATTGGCTTAGGGGAGGGAGCCTGTGTATGCTTCCAGTTCCTGCTTCTGTTCTGAGGCATCAGCAAGGAAGCGAAGGAGAGACGTTCCAGCTGAAGAGGTAAGTGGGTTTTATTTCCCTGCCACCCGCACCAGTCAGCTCCTGTCTTGAAAAGTTTCGGAGTGATTTGTGAAGCGGGGGCCAAGAGAAAACAGGGGTCTCAAAACACGTTTTCTCCATGTTAATTTCTATAGGAAAATTTAGCCGCAGCTATAGCCCAAACTGCTGAATGGAATCACACCAAATTTGGCAAAAAGGTAGCTCTTCATCCTGAAAGCTCTCTTTTTGTTAAATGATGTAAATCTGTTCAGTAGTTCCTGAGAAATTCATAGATTTACAAATATAGATATCTGGTGGCCACAAATGATCCGCAAACAGTCCCGATCAAGACTGTGACTCTGATTGGCTGCCAACACTTCAAACCAGGAAGTGTTTGCAGCCATCTTGTGACTCGGTTGAACTGAGTAACAAGAAAAAAGGTGAAATGTGAAAAGGGGGCTGGGTAAAACACCTTGACCCCCTAGGCCTGCTCAGGGGGTCCCACAGGGACAACTAGGGCCAAACAAATCGTTTTTATTAACATTTTGGTGGGATTCTCATAGGGTCCGTGAATACGGCAGTACATTTCTTTTTTTTTTTTATGAAGCACTGCGCTTCGTTATTTTTTAGCTCTAGGATGGGTCAGAGCCCGGGAGCAATGCGTTAATATGAAACGGGAGCCCACGATGGCCTCTGCTGCCCCGGGGAACGCCACCTCCCTGGGGCAATGTTAAAGATATGTGGGGCACACAGCCACCCGCAGCCCCAGGGACTGCCACCTTCCCTGGGCTTTTTATGTAAAAAAAGTACATAGGGGCTCCTGCCCACCCCCACACTGCGCCGGTACTGCAACCTCCCCGGTTGCATTAATTATTAATGAGCAGGGGGCCTCACAGGCCTGCCCCCAGGTCCAGGGGACCACCACCTCATCAGGGCTTTTCTTGAAATAAAAGGTGTAGGAGGGCTCCTGCCCCCCATAATGCCCCGGGGACCACCTCCTCCGCGGGGCACACATGACGTAATAAGGGGGGGGGGGTTGTTGCAGCCACCCAGGGACCACCAACTACCCAGGGCTTACAATAGGTTGGAGGGGGGGCGCACCGTCCTCCTTGTGGGGCCCTTCATGGCCCTGGGAACAACCACCCCCCAGGGCTGGTTTCAGCAATGTCCCAGGGTGCCCACACCTTGGACATTGCAGTTTGCTATGGCAGGGCGGGAGCACTGCTCCCACCCAGCTGCAGCAAACTTCTACTTCACTTCATTGCTGCAGTATATTTGGCTAGGACCAACACTCTGAGTAGACTCTGAATAGTGAAGTTGCAGTAGAAAAGTGAGGTTTAAGACATGTTGGCAGAGGGATTAGTGATTGGGCTACTTCGTATGCTTCTGTGGAAAGGTACACTTGAAGTTTGTAGTATAAATTTAGGTGTCTGCTTAAAATGGGAAGTGCAGTCTGTCAAGTTGGAAAGACTCCATGGTCTTGGGACTGGAGGTATGTTTATTCTTGTACATCTATTTTCACACGTGTTATGCATCTGAAGATGCTCCACCTATAAAATACAAGCATACATCTATTTATATGTTTCTTTCATGTATGATGTCACTAGCAAAAGGCCCAGACACAGGCATACATGCTTTCAGGAATATGGTGAGCATCACAACTGTGATATGCAGAGGGTTGCTGCTTTATATTTGGCTAGGCTCAACACTCTGAGTAGTCACTAAATAGTGAAGCTGCAAAAGAAAAGTGAGGTGTAAGACATGCTGGCAGAGGGATTACTGATTAGGCTACTTTTAATGAGTCTATGGAAAGTTACTCTTGAAGTACGTTGTATAAATTTAGGAATCTTCTTGAAATAGGAAATGCAGTCTGTCAAGTTGAAAGGTCTGCTTGGTATTGTGACTGAGGTATGTCTCTACTTGTACATGTATTTTCACACGTTATGGATCTGAAGATGCCAGACCTATAAAACACAGGTATACTATTTGTATATTTCTTTTATGCATGCATGCATTCTTTCATGAATATGGTGATACTTACAACAGTGACATGCGAAGGGTTGCTGTTTTATATTTGTCTAGGCCCAAAACTCGTAGTAGTCGCCGAATAGTGAAGCTACAAGAGAAAAGTGAGGTTTAAGACATGTTGACAGAGGTATTAGTGATTAGGTTACTTCATATGAGTCTGTGGAAAGGTAAATTAGAAGTACGCTGTATAAATTTAGGACTCTGCTTGAAATGGGAAGTTCAGTCTGTCAAGTTGAAAGGACTGCTTGGTCTTGTGACTGTGGTATGTCTTTACTTGTACAAGTATTTTCAATTGTGTTATGCATCTGAAGATGCTAAACCTATAAACACAGGTATTCATATATTTGTATGTTTCTTTTATGTATGATGCCACTAGCAAAAGGCACAGACATATGCCTGCATGATTTCAGAAATATGGTGAGACTTATAACAGTGACGTGTGAAGAGTTGCTGTATTATATTTGGTTACGCGCAACACTCTTAGTAGTCACTGAATAGTGAAGCTGCAAGAGAAAAGTGGTGTTTAAGACATGTTGGCAGAGGTATTAGTGATTTGGCTACTTCGTATGAGTCTGTGGAAAGGAACACTTGAAGTACGCCGTATAAATTTAGGCGTCTGCTTGAAATGGCAAATGCAGTCTGCCAAGTTGAAAGGGCTGCTTGGTCTTGTGACTGACGTATGCCTCTACGTATACATGTATTTTCACTTGTGTTATGCATCTCAAGATGCTAGACCTATAAAACACAGGTATACAACTATTTGTATGTTTCTTTTATGTATAAATAAGCAAAAGTCAGAGATTACCTCTTTGTGCACTTCTCTTGCATGTTTCTGCACCTCTATTGTTTCTTTGTGCACCTGCGTTGCCTCTTTCTGTATATATCTACAAGCCAAACAACAGATACAACATGGTTTGCTGCACGGAAAAAAAAGAATGCCAATGTTCATCATTTAAACCTATTAAAATGTACATCAGGGGTCAAGCTGGAACAGGAAAACGTTTCTTCATTAAAGTTTTGACCAGTTATCTACACAAAACTACAGAATTACATTTATCATGTGTTGTAACAGCTCCAAGTGGATTAGCGGCACAAAACATTAAAGGGATTACTTTAAATCGATTACTTATGCTACCAGTTGAACATGGTAATACACTGGAGAAGCTTGTTATGAAGTCTCAAGAGTACTGAAGAGAATGGAACTTTTAATCATTGATGAGGTGAGCATGGTCTCAAACTTAATGCTTGCTTTTGTACATTTAAGAATGCAACAGATTTTAAAAACAGATGACATTGTTTTGTTTGGAGGAAAACATTTAATTGTATCTGGAGATCTACTACAACTTACTCCTGTAAAATGAAAACCTGTTTTTAAAACACTTGTCCATGAAGGCACTAGGAAATCTTTGGGAAGTGTTGTAAACGTGAACATTTGGTTACAATTTGAATTTAAAGAACTTGTTTAGAATATGCGACAAGCAAGTGATGAAGATTACGGAAATATTCATCAAGACATAAGAATTGGTGTTTTGACAAAATATGGTAAACAAGCTTTAGCAAGTCGGCTACTAAGGAACTTGTATACAACTGGAAACAGCAGCTTAAGTAATGTACAACATGCTTGGAGAAAAGCAGTCTATTGCTTGCCTAATGCCTACACTGCAGGAGTGCTCTATATTTAATCAACAACTTCTCAAACTGGAAAAACAACAAATAGTGGAAATTGAAGCTGTTGATAAAATTGAATACAAGGGAGTGACTATTCTTCTTACAGAGGAACTACATGCTAAATTGGATTCTTTGGAAAAGGTTGTATCTAAAACTGCAGGCTTAGAAAAGACTTTACATGTTTGTATAAACTGTCATGTAATTTTACAGCGTAATTTGAATGTAGAAGAAAGTTTAGTAAATGGAGCAATGGGAGAAGTTGTTGATTTTGTAAATTTCGAATAGAGATGGAATAGAATTTCTGATTATAAAATGTATTCAGATTGAAGAGGTAAGACAGATTGGACGTTGTGTTGTATGTTTTTTGCTTCTCTGTCTTTAGCATAAATTCAAGGTTTAAGTATAGAGATTGCTTTTGTAAATATTGGAAGTACAGTGTTCAAAGAGGGAATGGCATATGTTGCAATGTTTTGAGTAAAAACATTGTCTGGTTTGTATTTGATAGATTTTGATTGCAAAACGGTTAGTGCTGATGCAAATTGTGCAAAAGAGTACAATCGTTTAAGAAGATGATATACTCCTGATTTAGGTGTTTATCCCTTATATGAGATATAGTGTGTCAAAAATTGAAATATGTCAAAGATGCAATTGAGGTTCAAAAAAAGAAAACAAATTAAGAGAAACTTGAAGGTGTAACAAAAAAGAAAATGGAAACTGCTGATTGCATTGAAGGATGCCAGTTGGAAAATAGTTCAGGTATCAGCTGTAATGCTAATGTGATTCTGAACAAGATCTTCATCATAAAATCATGGAAAATCTTGAACAAAGATTCTGGGGCATATTATCAAGATGTGCGTTAAAAAATAAAAAATGCACATCGCACATATTCCTATCGCCGGCTATCGCCGGATTTTATCGCCGTGATAGTGCGTTATTATCAATGCGCAACACGTAGGCGATATTAAATCCGGCGATAATCGGCAATAGGGAACATTAGCGCGTGAAAACAAGCGTTGTTGTTACGCGCTAATGTGTGCCTTGATAATATGGGGGGTGGATTCAGCTTAATGATCCACACCCCCATGTTAACAATGCCTAACACCTGATCAAAGCAGGTGTTGGGAGACCTGCGATAAACAAGTTTATCGCAGGTCTCCTTCTCCCAACGCCTGCATTGATAATAGGGTATTAACACCTCCAACCACATTCTACATGTGGTTGGACGTGGGAACACCCACCCTGCATCCCATTAGCGTTATCAATTGCCCCCAGCGCGAGGGCGATAGATGAAGTCAAGTATACGTCTCTAACTCCGGTTAGAGACCTATTTAGAACAGTGCGATAATAAAAAAAATGCGTTAGCGACTTTAAAAAGTCGCGAACGCTTTTATCGCGGGCTTGATAATATGCCCCTCTGTTCTTTACTACATCATGTATTTCAACAGTTCGTAACTGACAGAAGTAAAATCCATACTGATTCTGGCATTCGGCATTTTTTGAATATATGTACTGGTTCTTTGACATTTACTCTGAATATACAACAAGATGCACAAGAATTTCTAATCCTTATGCTTGGACTATTAGAACATGAAGGAATACAGATTGAAAATGTATTTGGACTAAGTTACAGATGGGATCATAAACGTGAAGAGTGTTCATTTACTTGTACCACTGAAATACAAACAGAACGATTCATATACTTGACAATACCAGACTGCAAATCAGTTGTTTTTAACAAATTGATAAAAACAGCCAATCAGGACATGGGATGTTCGCATTTGTAAATCAGGGATGTTGTCTACATTATATATAGAAAGATTTGGAAAAAATCCGATTTTAATGCTACAATGTTGTAAAGCAAATGGAGGAAAATTGGAAACCAAAATATTTTTTTTTTAAAGCAAGTCAAATATCCATTTCAGGAAGAACTTTGATAGCAGTGGGTATTATTTTCCATGATAGACCTACTGCAACATCTGGATACTATACTGTATATTTAAAGTGTATTAAAGGATGGACACATTGCAATGATGTCCACTTGGAATTCAAACATAGATTGCCTTATGAATTACCAAATTCATATCTTTAAATTTTTTAAGACAAAGTTTTGAGTACATCATTTTGCCTATTGGAAAGATGTGAACAGAAAGTAGACAGGAGTGCAAACTATTAGTATTTATAATTAGTGTTTGGAAGTTTATTTGCGTTAATTCATATTGCATTTGGAAAATTGTGTTTTAAAGGAAATAGTTTATATATTTGTTGTCTATAAGTAAATAATAGAGTTAATGTAGATAAAGGAAGTAATTAACAAAGTGTAAAACACATAGCTACGCATATTGAAAATGATGCTCTACGTTGATTTTTTTTATACAACCAATTTGATAGTTTTTCCCCCGATGTTCAGTGATGATACTACATTGAAATCACTGTGTATTGTGAAGTTAAGTGGAATCTGAGAACAGCAAAAAAGGGAAACTGAAAATGTTATATATTTCTAAATTTATGTTGTGTTCTTAATATTATAATTCTAAATTTATGTTGTGTTCTTAATATTATAATTTCTGTAATATATCATCATTAAATAACAGTTTTTCTTATTCTTTATCAGAGCTAATATTGAAATTTGAAAAGAGTTTTAAATGTTGTTTAGGAAAATGTTTCAAGCTTAATAATAGTTATTTGTTTCTAACATAAATAATGTTGATCCTTTACACTATTTGAAAACTATGATCATGTTGCTCATGCAATCAGCCAGGTAGTCATCCTTTTACGTAGACATTATATATGCACTCATCCTTTCTCTCAAACACAATCTTGCAATAATAGGATAACCCATGCATTACCCTTGTATTCTTCCTTTCACTCAGCTACTTCCCATACACTCATCCAATCACCCAGGCACTATCCCTGCACTCAGACAATCACCCAGGCACTGCCCCTGTACTCATGCAATCACTCAGGCACTATTTTTCCACTCAATCATTCACTCAGGCACTACCCATGCACTCATCCATTCTCTCTTGCACTAACCATGCACTCATCCGATGACCCAGGCATTACTCTTGCAGTCATTCTTTTACTCATGCACTACCCATGCACTGATCTAAGCACCCAGACATTACTCTTGCACCCATGAAGTCACTCAGGCACTACCCATGCACGTATTCAATCACCCAGGTACCTATGCAATCACCCTGGAACTGCCCATGCACTCATGCAATCACTCAGGCCCCACTCTTCTACTCAACTATTCACTCAGGCACTACCCATGCACTCATCCATTTACTCAGACACTACTCATGCACTTATGCAATTACCCAAGCATTACCCTTGCACTCATACTTTCACTCAGGCCCTTCCAATGCACTATCTATACAGACTCCAATCACTCAGGCATTACCCATGCAGTTATGCAATCACCCAGGCTCTACTCTTGCGCTCAACCATTCACTCAGGCACTACCCATGCACTCATCCATTCATTTAGGCACTACCCATGCACGCATCCAATGACCAAGGCATTACCCTTGCACTCAACCTTTCACTCAGGCACTACCTATGCACTCATCCATTCCCTGAGGTACGGCCATGCACTCATTTAATGATCCATGGATTACTCTTGTAGTCATCCATTTACTCAGGCATTACCCATGCACTGATCTGAGAACCCATACAGTACCTTTGCACTCCAATCACCTAGGCAGTGCCCCTGGACATATGCATTCACCCAGGCACTACATATGCACTCAACCATTCACTCAGTCACTACCCATACACTTATCCATTCCCACAATCACTATCCATGCACTCATACAATTACCCAAGCAGTAGCCTTACACTCATACTTTCATTTAGGCACTTCCCATGCACTCATTCAATCACCCATGCACTACCCTTACACTCATGCAATTACCTAGACACTACCCATGTACTCATGCAACCATTCAGACACTACTCTTGCACAAAAGCATTCAATCAAGCACTACCCATGCACTCATCCATTCTCTGAGGCACTACCATGCACTCGTGCAATTACCTGGGCATTACTCTTGCAGTCATCCTTTTACTCAGGCACTACCCATGCACTGATCTAAGCAGGCAGACCTTACCATTGCACTCATGCAATTACCCAGCCACCACTCATACTCTCAGGCAATCACTCAGGCACTACTCTTGCACTCAACCATTTACTCAGGCACTACCCATGTACTCATCCACTAATCCATCCACTATCCATACATTAATCCACACACATTTATCAAAGCAATCAGTTTCACTACATACAATTTTCTATTTTTAACCAATATAGGTGGTTCCATAAGAACCTTTTTGCTACTATTTTGAGATTTTTTGTATTTTCTTTTTTTTGTTGTTTTTGGGAGTTCTTGACTTTTTAAAAAAACAAAAAACTTGAAGAGTCTAACATGACTGGTTCAAAAAATCAAAGAAAGACAAGAATTTGAAACTCCCAAAAATGTTTAACAAGTTAATTATGGCATCAATGGATTGCTCTCCAACACAGGATTGTTTGACATTTCCTGTAGTGTATGCCAGCATCTGCAAGCTCAGGGTAGATCTGCAGCTGAGGTGTGGTGAGAACTGCTGCACCCAATTTAGATGGCTGATTAGGATCAGCCTGGGATGCTTGCTCCCTCTTTCCATGCACCATCGCTTCTGTGGCCAGTCAAGGAAGATGCATTGTTTCTAGGTGCTTTTTCATCGATGACGTCCCACAAGAATATTTTTTTGCCTGATCCTCATGAAAGCAATTTTTGGCACAGAGAGCATGTACCATTTTGTGCATTAACTTTCTTCTCCCCCTCTGGCACTGTGAGAAAAGCCCACACCATACTCTCTTTTCTTTTCTTCACAGGCTCCTCACCTTCCTCTGGATCGTCCAGCAGTTCTTCTTCTGGATGACTGGATGCCTTTCCAATGAAAGCAAGTCAAAACACCCAAAAAAATGAGAAGTTGGAAGAGCCTACAAAAAAGATGTCCTGACAGGCAGACACACCCAAATAAATCAAGTGTTGGGTCCTCCCTCTAACAGAATGAAAAGCTTTTAAACCAATCAAAAGCTTTCTTTCGATGTCACATGGATTTCCGTACAGGACTCGCACCCATCGCATATACGTTGCACACCTGTAAAATCTGCTACACTTAATTATAAAGTATAAATTGTTGTTTATAAAATGTTTGTTAAAGTATGTTAGTGAAAGTCTTTAAGCAAAACCTATATTTACTTTTTTCAATTACGCCAAACTCGCGATCCCCAAAATACGTGCCGGCAGGGTATGTGGCTCCTACATGAACGTGTCGCGTAGATGAAAATGTGCTCTAATGTGTGACAGATATTTTACAACTACACTAATACTATTTTTTATATTCAGTAATAAACCTCTTTCTTTCGCATATATATTATTTTGGACTAAATACGTATTTTACACATACATTCATATAATGGATTTGCGGACCACAAGCGTAGATTTGCGACAGATGCACGATGCCATTGTGTCCCAAAAAATCATAACTTCAGTAATACTTATTTTTTACACTCAGTAATAAGCCTTTTCCTCTAAAATACATATTATTTTGTTGTAATATGTATTTTACACTTACTTTCATATAACGAATTTGAGCACAAAGCTCGTATGTTAGCAAACGGTGCATGCCCTTTTTTTTTAAAACAAAAAAAGGGCGTATTTATTATAATCATACAACAATACATATTATATACTATTAAAAGTAATCATGCGAAACGTAACTGTGTTAAAAAAAAATACAATTACTCCAAATCATTAAAGACTATTTTTGTTTTTCTATCCATAATTCTGTCATATAATAACATATTCTACAAAATTATGACTAATGGAGCAATATTTCAAGTTACAAAAAATTGTGATTGTTCAAATAAACAGCATTACAAATATTTATTAGTCTATGATATATATTTTCAAACAAGTGATTATCATGTTTAAAGAAGAATTCAAAAATCTATGCAAAACATTAGAAAGAAAACTTCAAAAAAACACTTAGAAACATTTTTCTATTACAAAACTCTTTAAAAAAACTTTGACATTTCTAAAAAAAACACATAGGTGACATTATACTTAAGGATTAGCATTTAAAACCCTTAGAAATTCACAAAAAACTGAGGTTTCAGGGGCTTTATAGTTAGGAATTAGCATTTGAAAAAAAATGTGGATATTCACTGAAAAAAGCACAGGTTTTAGGGACGTTATAGTGTGCTGACATTTCACTCATACAAAACCAGACAAATTCAGCTGCTATAGTTAGCTGAGCTTACTATAACTTGCGCCCCCGCAATGCACTGCTAATGACGTCATATATTACATAACTCATGACATGGTCAGTGACATCACTGATGACATCTCAAATGACATCACTGATGATATCACTGATGACATCATCCAATTAATATCTGATTCACCTCTTCACAAGACCAAGAGCTAAACCATCAAATTATAATAGAGGAGGGTATCCCTCCTCAAGCTCCGGCTAAAACCGTAGAGGAAAATTTCAAATAATTAACCTTGTCTCATGGAACATAGCAGGCCTCCAAAAAAAATTAGTCAGCCCAGAATGGAATGAATTTATTGAGAGTTTTGAGATTTGCTTGTTCCAAGAAACGTGGAGCAAGATCCCATTACATAAGAATGGCTATGCGACCTACTTCATCCCGGCAACCTCGGTAGGAAGAGGGCGCCCATCTGGCGGCCTTAACATATGGATTAGTGTGGTGTTAAATTGGGCTGTATCGGTCCATAAGTTGCCAACAGAGGACATATTACATATTTCTCTTAAAGGTCCCCACGCTGTATCAACTATGGAATTGTTTTGCGTATATGCCAGGGGCACCCCGGGGGGTCAAACATCCCCAACGTTAGCAGTTCTTGATGGAGCACTAGCAGGTGTTCCTCCCTTGTCTAATGTTATTGTAGGTGGTGACATGAACTGCACATATGAACCCCTAGCTGAAGAAGATCTGTTGGGTATTAGTGCAGAGGACATAAGGCAGTCGATTCCTCCCCTAAATTTGGCAACTATCAAGAGGTGGTCACCACGTGCCATTCAACTAAATGCCCTCACATTACAACATAACTTGCGCGCTTTAAATGGGAGGACCCGTTCTGATGCAAATGGGGCAATGACTTTCAATAGACTCAGTTGTCCGTCACGTATTGATTATATTCTGTTGGATACTAGATCCTTGGGGAGATTGGTGGATATGGAGGTCAAACAAATGCAGGATAGTGATCACAATCCACTCTGTATGAAAATCAAAGGGTTGAGGGAGGTCCCAACAGTAAGTGGTCCACTAATGATTGTTAAAGAAGTAATCCCTTCGCACTGCAATCGCAAGCTCAAATGGAATAGAGTTATGTGTCATGAGGATAATCTGAATAGCATCAAGGAGTTTGTACAAATAGAAATTAAAGACCTTTTGGCCTCTACGTCTACACAGGCGAATGCCCTAAGTTTTGATTTACTTGACTCCTATAAAAATCTTATAGAGAAGATCGGTGCCTTCTTCACCATTGGGGAGTCTAGAGGGTCTTCAAAAAACAAAGTAGGCAAGAATGGAATTCCTTGGTACACGGCAGATTGCAGGGCAAAGAGAAAGGTCATATTGTCTTCAATCAGAAGTAAAGATGCAATAGCAGTGAGGGAATATCAAAATAGCATCAAACTGGCTAAAAAGGAGTGGGAGGAGGAACACTGGCAGCAACTCAAACAAGCGGCCTGCCTGAAAGATTCAACCAGGTTCTGGAACTTGATAAATAAATTGGAGAGAAGGGGTACAGAGCTTATATTGAATCATATTACCAAGGACCAGTGGTATACCCACTTTGCTAAATTGTACTGTGATGTAGCAATAACTGGCCAAGTTGCGGCGTCATCAACCGCACTTCTAATGGAGAATCATAGCCATGTTGACCCTTTTTCCACAAAAGAAGTACATGATGCCATTATGAATATATCTCCAATGACTTGAGGGAGTGACTTCCACTTCGTATAAATATCAAAGGGTCAAGTTTTATTGATTCCCACAGTTTTTCTTTTATTCAAATATCAAACACACATTGACAACAGCTTCTTCAATCAATTTCAATGTTTCTAGTAAATCCACAAATGCATCCAGTACTCAAAACAAATTAAACAGCCGACGCGTTTCGTCCGATGGCGGACATCATCAGGGCTCTCATAAATGATATTCACAGACAAAATTCTATCTCCAGTATAAGTCAAACAAATTTATGACAATGCTTGATAATCTATATATATGTTACAATCAGTGGTTAGACCGCAACTTCCCTACCCACAAGTGCTTACCTCCGTTGTTTTCTCTATAGACATCACTCTACTATCAACAATTCCAATTACGGGTTCACGACAATATAAAATGAAGAATTCCACTCTTGCGATTATATTCTAATCTCTCCTGATCTCTATGTATTCGGTGCATCCATTTCTGTTGTTATAACAATCTTTAAGTATGTAATGGCGGGAAGTTTCAGTCGGCGGCACCGGGCATTTCGTCAGGCACGCTGACCTTGTACCTTCAGTAGTGGTTCGACTGCCGTGAGCTCGGCAGTTCGACCCCCGTATTACGAAATTGGTGGATTGTTATTGGACAGACCGCAGCTGAACTGCCGACACTGCCAGCACACCACAGACCGCCGGGGTAGCTGCCAGGGAACAGCAGCTACCATAGGGCGGTACAGAGGACTTTCATCGCCTTCCAAATAACGAGTTGGCTTTCCGACAAGCCAACCGCGTGGTGGACCGCCAGCTTCAAGTAATCAGAAATTAAGGATTTAAGTGCGTCCTCACCCCTTTCCTGTTATTTCAATCATAGTTCAAAGTGATTCCCTTTCTTCAGGGCCCCCTTCACAGCAGCGTCTTCACCCTGAGGATTACCACCCTGTTTGTGGCAATATATAGGTGGGTCTTTTTTCTTCCATATACTCATTGCCTGGACTACCCACGTCTGGGCCGGACTCCTGTAATGTGTAGGTGGTATTTTTCCACATGTATCAACCATATGTGTGCATTCGACACATAGGCAGTAGTAATGTTCACACAGGTATTGATACATATGCAAAATTAAGCACCACTGAGGAAGATCTCCGCAGCCTTTTCACCGGCACCATAGTAAACTTGTAATACGTAAAACTTGTAATTTGGCCCTTAATACTTGTACGTACTTATCTTTAAATCTTTAACAACAAATATGCATTTAACATTCATGCCTCTATAACGAAATTCATTGTAATGGCGTGTGTGGGACAGCCATATTTGTTGTAAAGAGTTGCGTGGTAATGGCATGCGTGGTAGTGTCATCTGTGTGGTAAAGCCTGTGTGGTAAGGACACGCAGGGTTCCAGCTTTCTAGGAAAGGCTGTTTCCCATAGGGATTCATCCACATTTTCTGAAATTTGCTTGTTATTGGCGGTAAAATTAGAACTTTACCTAATTCGGGCAAAAATGGGTCAATTATGTTATTATGAGCGTGCAGTTGCCCTTGATGGTACACATATATGGTACATGAGTAACTACATGTATATCTGTGGTTTCCTAGAAAACATTTTTTTCAGCCAACCGTGCAAGTGACAGTCGCACTGAAAAAACCCAAAAATAATATATTTTGAGCCTGATTATACAAAATGTGTCCACTTAGACAAATTGTTGAAAACACCTTGACAATCAGACTCATTGCAGGTATTTGAAGTGATAATTCTGTAAATATAGATACCTTAGGTTACCAGGCACAGTACCGCCTCCCAATAGTAATATACTCCCCTCACAATGGGGCATAACACAGTGTTGCAGTTTAACCAACAAACCCTTTTGGCAGTTTCAACTGTCGAAATTTCTGCAGAGGAAACCCAAACATTAAAATATTTACGATTGTACGGAGAAGTTTCCTTACAAATACAGACTCTGTATATTTTCCTAGCTTAGGTAAATTTAATTAGAGTAAAAAAGACCTTAATCTATGTTGAAAATTATCTTGTGATGAGTAAAACCTCGTTCAGAAAAACGTAAACAGGTACACTTTCTAAATTTCACAAATCACTAAAATAAGAAACCTCTTAAAATTGTTAGCGTGAATAAATACTACAATCCCCTATTTTTAACCAGCCTTTTTGCATTTTTAGTTCCGGTATGATATCAGTGTATTTCGTTTTCAGAATTGTAGTAAAATATTGTAGCAATAATTTTGATGACCAAAACTTCGACTTGGTAAGTATATATAGATAAGTATTGGTTAACTATACTTAATTCCACACATACGTACCTTCAATTTAAACATATCTGCACGGTACTTACATGTGGACTTGAGTAATAAATCCATACTTATCAATATACTTTTAGCACCATGTTTTTGAGTGTCGATCTTTTTACTTGTAGAGGGATATTTCTGTAGTAGATACTGTGACGTCAAAGCTTTAATACAAGCCTCGTACAGTATTTGTTTTTTGTTTTTGCATGCACGCTACACTCGTTCGTCTACATGTGCCAAAGTGATTGGACAATATCATCAAGGAGAATGTGTCCTAGATATTTGGTGGTAGCCAATGTTTCACAGGCTCTCTAATTCGGTTTGACTGGTTCTCGGTATCCTCCATTTTACAAGAAGGAAAACATTGGAAGCGAAGATGACTGAGCCTGAATCCAGGTTGCAATTGCCACTTTAGTGTCCTCATTTCGCAGTAACAAGCTGTTTAACTGCAGGCAACTGCGTCTGTTCTGCCATTGAATTTATTCGTGTAGATTCTCCACATTTTATTAATCTTTATTTATTTTCTTCATCTTCTTTTTCCTTTTAAGTGACATTTTTTTAAGCATAGTTGGTGGTGGTGTAGAGGACAAGAACATGCGGTCTCTGAAAGCCATGCAGACTGGACGAGATAGGAGTGTGGCCATTTTACATTACATTGTATTCTCTGCATTCAATCCATACTGTTTTGGACTTTCTTTCATTGAGGCGTTCAATAACACACGACATAGCTGTGTGCCAGTTTTTATGAGATTTCACTTTCTAATTTTAACTTTCTACAAGTCAGTGTATGTGTTCAGACCGGCCAGCACTCCTGCTCATTGTTTCTTAGCCATGCTGTCAGGGGAATGCTGAGTTAAATGTATACACTGTAGAAATACAATTACATTAAAGCATGCTCAGCGCTAAATCTCCCATTGAAACCTTTGGATTTCTTATCAAACAACTGTGGAAAATCCAGAACCCTTGAAAAAGTATAGTCAAAATAAGAACTGGCTGCCAAATTCTAGTCTCTTTTGTCAGGCAAATGTGAACTGATCAAACAACAGCGTGCAGTTACAAACTTGCCCTGAAGGCCAAATTACATACTTCTAGAAACATTATTACATGGGAATGGGGATTGCACATAAAGCACAGTATGTTTGCTCGCTAGAGAGAGGCTTTGGAGAAAAGGAGTGTCTTGAAGAAAACTTCCTGTGGACCAGTCACAAACATGTAATAATCCAACAATCAATTGAAATCTTTTAATCTGATTAATATGAGCTGGAAGAAGAAAAGGTAGATCTTAATTATGATCATATAATGAGACAAATCAAGCAAGGGAGTTTAACCTAAGAATTATTTTGAGAATTGTCTCCAACAGGCTGGGAGCAAAGGATGCAGTCCAAAAGACTTAACCTATCCACATCACAGTATAAATTATATTCCATAATAACATAACATAACATGACCTGTATTAGTAAAGGGCACGTTCACCAGTAGGCCTCATGGCACTGAATAAATAGATGTTTATTTTATTTAGATTACGTATTCACCCAAAAGAAACCCTATTAATCCTAGACGTTCAATTATTTTGAGGGTACTGTAATTTTTTTTATTGTCATGCATTTACAAATATATCATTTTTTGGGGGGTTATTTTTCAACCTGAAATTCTGTCTTGAAATACTTCTATTTTCAAGGTCACTGGAAGAAGAAAAGCATCCTGTGCAACACCTATGTCTATGTTTGTTTGCATAGTACGTCTGTCTGCAATATTTCCTATTCATCCAACCCCTTCAGGAAATCCTAGGCTCAGAAGTAACCTCACTTACACACTCTTTATTGTCAGCCACGTAAGCTGAATGCCACATGATTGATAATTGACTACTTAGGTTTAAAAATGGGTGTCTACAAAAAGTAGGATCCAAAAACGAGGACTATCTTCTCAAAAATGGGTGGGAAGACGGTTAAAAAAGTAAGGTTACCTTGTAGGCATTGCAAATCCAAATACAGACCTACAAATGTTTAAGCCAAGCTGCAGGAGGGGAAGCTTCACAAAAAGAAATAGCCACTATTACTTGAAGTGGTGCCACGAGCCAAAGAGGAGCAAAGTTTCTCCTACTCAACCTTGACATAAATCAGAAACCGCAAACAGGCCAGGTACTGGAACTGCAATCTAATCAATTAAAATATGTGAAGCAATTAACTCTAACATGGCAAAATAAAAAATGATAAAGAGAAATTCAGGGTAAGTAAATAAAATAACCGCATGCACTAGCCAGGGCTACCAGAATAACAACACATCCGTACAAAAGAATAACTATACTATTGATATAAATATGACTTCAAAAACAAATGAAACACAACAGTAGATTAAAAATATAATGTACGGTGAATCACAACAAATCACTTGAAGGTGGTCGAGAGACTATTGCAAACAGAAATCTAACATCAACCCACAAGATAACACTGCTCAAATACACTTCTGGTGATCTCTCCCCCTGGCACCTATTGGCACAGTCGCCTTAGCGAAAATGGATGTTTTACAACACCTTCTTTACTATTTCACGCACCTGCAGGGCATACCGTCCCATTCCTACTTCAAGGACCTGAACGTACTCTGTACACTCATATGGGGATCCAGGTGTCGAAGCATTGTTTTGGCTAAATTGCAGCTACTGACGTACCACAAGGCTTAGGGCCCCTTCCTTCGAGGCATACTTCCTAGCTGCACAGCTTCAGTTTCAGAAGCTATCTCGCTGGACAGCTGAGTGCTCTCTAGATGAAACTTGCATAGACCCTATGGACATTCCAATTGCCGCGCTCCGACCTCTGTTCCTTCCAGGGGCCTAACCTGCCCCCCGCTTGCCCCTCCATGTGTCATTGGCGAGAATATATATGGCCAAAATACACTGCGTTTATTGGGTGACACCTCTCTCTACACTCCGAATTTAACTTTGGTCTGCCTACCCCGAAGTAGGGAACATTATACCTTCGAGACAATGCGGTCTGGACAGACCATTCGCTCCTTACCGTGGGTGGCCTCTTTATTAAGGGACAACTTGTTCCCTTTGAACTACTGGCGGAAGAGAGCACCTTCCACTGAGGCAGTTTCTCCTTCACAGACAACTCACAAAAAAATGCCATACCCTCTGGGATCATTCGGAGGTGGAACAAGCGACACTCCCAGTGCTTCAGATCATATTAGCCATGGTAGCGACAACCCACCTGATCACATGGCTGTACAAAGCCACCCAAGAGATGACAGCCACCCCCTCGTCACTCTACAACAAAAAAGGAAAGGTACATTTGAAAGAGTACTTCATGATAAAGAGTGGGAGCATGCACTTGAGTCACCGAAGTAGGCCTCCCGCCACTCGTGCTCCTACACTATACAATTCTTTTTGCACAGGGCTTATTTGACCCCACTTCAACTACATCACCATACACCAGAAATGCAATTTACGTACCACTGATGTTAGACTCTAGACGCAGCACTAATGCACATGCTATAGACATTCCTGATACTCCAGAGGTACTGGCATGCCATCCACGAAACATGGTGAGAATTCATGGGGTTGCCAAATTTAAACACGTGGGAGGCATGCTCTTAGGGGATATTCAGATGCAGAAAACAGCATAAAGTCTAGATACGGTTCATTGCCCTGGCCCTGCTCCTTGCTCCACATGCAATCACAATGCACTGGTGCTTACCTGCAGCCCCCCAATGGAGTCTTGGAGATGGGCGATGTGCTAATAGGGCGCTGCGGAGTCGGACGCCCTCCGATACGAAGGGGTCTGCCGAACGCGCCGGCAGCTCATATCTACACAATGGGCAGCCCTGCTACTACACTTTTGACAGGAAATGGGCAATGACAACCTGCCCTCATGAATGTGAGTCTCCCTTTTCCTCACATGCATGTCTTCTACCTGTCCCTAAGTCTCCTAGACATACTTCTATTGGCCCTCTGTCTCTAACTGTCTCACATACAGAGACCCGTCCTCGTGCTCCCGTGCCCGACACCAACCACTTCATCGATAGTACCAAATTTTTACACATCCGCCCCACTTCTCAATTTGACATCCCATAGTTCACTCCTAGTTCTAAATGGGCGCTTACCTAAGGCAGACTGCTAACGTCAAACATTCAGTCACAGATTGACACACATACCTGGAAAAGCTCATTCCTGTACCCTTGCATACTGTACTTATTGTTCTACATATATTCACCTCTGCTTTACAATAATAAATGGCTTGCCACGTATGGCTACTTTATATACTGCAAAAACCAAATGAAAAGTATTTACAAAATAAAAAAAATATATATAAAAGTGCAAAATACACAGAAAACTGATAAGATACTGAAAATAATTGCATATTACAAAAATATGCAGGCACATAATGGCAAACTCAAGAGTGGAAGTCACTCAGAATACCTGCACCATTCCCAACTTTGTTTAACTGCAACTAATCAATCCAACAGTCAATCACATGTAATCAGCATGATAGGTAAGCAAGCCAAAGGCAAGGTGACTCTTCCACAATGATGGTATCAGTGATTGTCACACAACCTCTGTTCGTGAGAAACAAATACCAGAGAAGGAGGACAAGGATATAAAACTGAGAATTCATGTCCATCCTATTTTTGAGTAAGATGTTTTGGCGAGACAGCACGTCCCTCCATGAGTGATCCTGGTTGCTGTTAGACCTGTCAACCTTAGGGTGGGCTACTCCCAAACATTTTACCTTTAACACCCCTGTGTGCTGGAATTCAGTTTTATTGGCTTTAGGGCTCTGTGCTGTTAACCAGTGCTAAGGTGCTTGTTCTCACTCCTTAAATCATGGTAAAATTGGCCCACACCTGATTAGAAAATATTATTTATGTAGATGTCCCTAGTAAAATAGTACAACTTGTAAACAAGGCCTGTAAATTAAATATGACTATTGGGCCTGCAGCAATTATTCTGCAACTCACTTAGATAGTCTTTTAAAACATGTCTCGTGCCTGCCATTGTAGCCTATATGCAGTTTTTAAATTTGCAATCCGGGGGGGGAGGGGGCTTGGAGCGGATCAAGGCGGCCGATCTCTGACTTGGCTCACGTACATTACCAGCCATTCTGCCCCATCAAGATGGCACCGGGGCTTTGCTGTCTAATATCCAGTAGTGGAGTAGGGTCGGTACGCTGTTGCAGGCAATCCAGGATAGTTACTGTACCACAGGACCATACGATTCCCATAGCAGGCTGAGGCTTCATGGAGTGTGACCACCCTGGACTCTCTTTAGGCCCTGGTCAGCCCTCTGCTTCCAGACTATCATGTCCGGGACTTGTGCCAGTTACAATGCAGCCCCAGGAGTTATCAGCGAGTGCTGCGGAGAAGCCTGCAATGGACGCATCCACTTGCCAAATGGGCTACGATTGTGTGACGGCACTACCTGAGGCATCATCTGCTTGCCATCTGCAGCTACATGGCGGGAGACGTGAGGCCTCGAGGGGCACGCCCAGAGGAACTGTGCTCAGCATAGGGCCGAAAATGACCCCAAATTGAATGCCCTCTCATTACACCATCATCCTTCAACCTGTCAAACCCCCCCTTGGCAAAGGATTGAGCCAGAGGCCTTTTAGAGGGTCATCTCTTGCGGTGCCCCCCACCTACCTATATCTCCACTTGGATCAAAGTTTTGGAGTACCCCTTGTCGTCTGACCACTATTGCCTTATCTACATTGGCACCTTACTATCAGTCATTTCTCCTTTCTGGGGGCTACCTCACTGCAGAAGAGGTCCCCAAACACTCATTTGTTTCACCCACCAGAGCATCATAAGGCATGACTATTATCCAGGCCAGTTCAGTGACTATGGTTAGAGAACTGTGGACCATAGTCATATTTAGACTGGTTGACACTTTCTCACCCTCAAGAGTGGCTGGCAACCACCAGTGAGGGAGATCCCCCACCTTCTTCCACTGGCCAGCAGAGTTCCACTCTGGACCTGTTGGTGCATCAACCACAGAATTTGCTCCGTCCTTCTGGCTCCCCTTCCAATCTGTGTACTGCACTAGGTGCCTGAGACTTTGGATCCTCTCACCCTACCTTGCATATGCTTTCTCTCGCCTGTCAACAGGCCCGCAGCCTGCCCGGTCACTGGTCTCCTCTGGTATATCACTCCCAACAGAACCTGAGGCAGTACTCCCAGGACTGATACCATATGGTCAGATATGGAGTCACTCCTCTATTGGGGCCACCCTCAAGTCAATGCACACCAAAATGTCTGATCTCACTTAAGAGGTAAAAGTCCACCTGGCAGGACGTGTTGGCCATCCATGCACGTCTCGATAGAGTGAACCACTGCCTGGGTGCCATTGAGGCCCGATATTACCTTGTACTAGACTGGGGGTGCAACGTTAAGTTTCTGCACCAATGAGTAATGGTTCTGGAAGACAGAGCACAGAGAGACAACTTCTGGATGTATGGGGTCCCGGAAGACATGGAAAGATCAGACATGATCTCTTACTTATTGTCCATGCTCCCTGACTGCCTCCACCGTTGCTTCTAGGGACACTCAAATTTCAGTGGGCGTATCAAGTCCAATACCGCTGTGCTTACAAGACCAATACTTCCAGCCAGATCATGGCATGCACGCCGCACGACTAATCCACCTGATCAATTCTGTAGGTAGCCAGGAGGGCTGGCGGAGGTGCGCCTTCTCATAGAAGGCAATAGGATTTTGTTCTCAGCGGTCTACTCATCAGCAACCAACACTTGGTTCCTGGCACTTCACCGTAGAATGAAGTGTCAAGGTCTCAAATACAGCCTGGTGAATTCGGCCAGGAGAAAGGTGACAGTTGACAGGCAGACAAACAGAATTTTTTGACCGAGGCGACCTGGAGGTTTTCCTGGATTTTCTAGATTAGTCCCCAATGGACACAGCCTCATCAGCTTTCAAGGTCTCTGCTCAATGAGATGACTCATTTCTCCCCTTATAAACCACTGGGTTACCTCAGCCTCAGCACCTTCATGTTGATGGAACCCCCAGAAGGGAATCGGACCGAGCTAGGTTCCACCATATGGTGGAGACGCCCTACAAGGACAGTGACAGAGACAGATCTCAGTCTCTGCTGACACAACCAGCTGGAGCAGCCAAAGGGACTCTAGAGGGTTGAATGTATAATTTTTTCTGCATTTCAGGCAAAACTGTCTGTTTTGGGTGTTCACCTGTTTAAGGTCCTTTGTCACTCAAGACCTTGAATGGGGAGGCCTTGTACTCCCCATCCCCCTACCTATGAGGTTTTCAGTCCAGCTAAACTGGCAGTTTTCACCAGCTGCCCTCCTACCTCCTTTGCACTTGCCTTGATTCCTATGCTTTCCTCACATCTCATGAAATGTGCTGTGCCCCTTGTTGCATACCTTGGGACAGGGGATATGGGCGGACACTTCCCATGCAATCCGCCAGTCAGCTGCATGCCAGACTGCCCCCTGACTTCCATGAGCCAGTAACTGCTTTCTTATTTTTTCTCCTTCTCCTATCCACCGCAAGGTTTTCTCCACATTTACATGCCCATTGGATGGGATATGCTCTGGTCTGGCTCCTCTCTGTACAGGTCCAAGCTTCAGATCTAATGTTGCGAGTTAGTTTTCTTTGCCTTGCTCATATTACCTGCCTACTAGTTCCTTCCATTTCTTTCCCTCCTCCCTCTCACTGAATCAGTCTCACATATACATCCCTATTGCCTCTGTGGTACACACCTTTGGTAGGTTCTTTACACCTCTGCTACTGTCAATTCCCCTCTTGTGCTGACTCCAGAGATGTCCTTACCCTTGACAATAGTGTCCTTAAATGTTAAAATCTTGGCCACTATATTAATTGAAACAAAATCCTACGCTACCTTCACACTAAACATTCAGACAGACATAAAATGCTGCAGGAGACACACATGTCCTCCCAGGAATCATCCAAGCTATGACGGGACGAGGGGTGCAGGGTCATTGCAGTAGCAAGTCCACTAGCGATGCTGGGGGGCCCTCAACTGTGACAGGCTGTTATAAGAAGTGAGTAATAGCAATATTGATAGGGAGGAAGCGTCCTTCTCATCTTCTTAAGACATTGACTGATATTGGCAGCAAATGGGTGTTTTCTAAAATATGAATACTGGAGTGCAATGTGATTGTGGGGTTTATTTATGCCCCTGTTGCCAGTAAAACTTACTTGTTGGCTCATCCCTCAAGGCTGTTGCTAGCTTTGGGGAGATTGCCTGTTTGGTTGAGAAGTGACTGGAAACTGGACCCAGACCTGACCTTAGATGGAAGAGGAAGAGTGGACATCCATCACAGATGCAACAGGGCCTTACTATGTGACCTTCTCGATGACCATGCCCTTCTTGATGTCTTATGCCTGTGCCATCTGTGACTATTTCTTTCTCCACGGGAATCCACTCCCTCAGGTGGTGCACTGTGACATGCTGGAAGAGGCAGCACTGATCATTGTCCTGTCCATCTCAGCCAAGGGGGGGCCCCACCCACTCCCAGTCAAGTGGTGGATGCGAGTGTTTGCATACAGGTGCCTAGAGGGCAAAGAGCAGCTCAGTCACCACTTCAGAATATAACTCATAGGAAATGAGGGCTTTGTAGGCACACACAGGATCTTCTGGGTGGTGTGCAAGGCAACGCTATTGGGACGGATGATAATGGCCTCTGTGCTGGTGAAGTACAAGCCCCAGACAGACCTTAAGGCCCTAGAAACCAAGGTGAGCACCCTTAGGGCGCTTATATTGCTGCCCCTTTGCAGGGCCTATGGGCCGAACTGGACCTGGAGAAGATTCAGCTGAATTCCTTCTTTACAGCAGCAACTGGGAAAGCATTGGTCAAATTCCCCTGGCACTGCTACGAACATGAGGTGAAAGCCGGCAGACATCTGGGGCACCCAACTGCCTAACGGTGATAAGGGATGCTGCCTGCTCATTTCTGGTACACCCCTAGACCTACTACATGGCCTTATACTATTTGGATATACTAGTTGGACCTGGGAGTTAACCCTGATCAGATTGGAAGGTTGTTCAACATTCTGCACATGCCCACCCTGAATGATGAAGGAAGAGTGGTTCTTGAGGGAGTGTTCATGGATGAAGAGGTGTTGATAGCATAACAGGGCTCCCCACCTGTAAATCCCCTGCAGTGGGTGTATTCCCTGGTATGTTCTACAAAAGAATAGGCAGGTGAGGGATAATCTCATGGCCCATCTTATCAGAGCCTCCAATAAGGCGATGAAAACTAACTCAATGGGTACCATGTCCAACAAACCTGTAATCACCCATTTCTGAACTTCACATGAGCATCTTGCCACCCTAGACCTCTTGGACCCATGGCCAGGGAGGTAGGGATTTCTAGAACCATCTGTGGGAGGAAAACTCCAGAAGTTCCTTTCACTTCAAAGTTGGCACCAGATATAAATGTAGGACACTCCTGGGCCTGTGGAGAACAGTTAGAAGGCCTGCCTTATACTTCAGAAGATTGTCCTTCTGCTTGAGGCCTACGTTGTACTTCAGAGGACTGCCCTGCTGGTTGAAGACTGCCTTGTACCCTAGGGGATCGGCCTGCTGCTTGAGGACTGCCTTTCTGCTGGACCCAGGACTACCAGAACTACCAGAGGTTAGTTGGTTGGCCAACTCTTCTGAGCTACGGGGGCAAAAAAGTAACTACAAAAATAAACACTGCATCTGAACCCTACCTGAAGTGAGTCCTACCCTCCAAGTGGCACCCAACTATTTTTGGACCATTGGAAGTCATGCCAAAGGTGCCCAAACTTTCAAAACATGGGGCTTGAACATTTTCATCCAATAAGTGTTCTGAGAACGCACAGGAGACTGGGGCCTAACTGTTTGCCTATTCGGCCAGGGTGTATTGCCGATCTGCCTACTTTGTGGAAGCTCTTGCTACATTCTTGTAGCCAGCAGTAAATCCTATTCAGCGCTCTTGACAGAAGGGAAATCCGGCTTCATAGAGCCCTCATCAGCTACATCCTGCAGCTTTGTCCTGCTGGAGATTTTTGACTTCCAATTAAAAAAACTAAGCCCGAACTTAGAAATCTTGACTGCGACTTTGACCAGTGGTCTCCGATGATGACACATCTTCCTAGGACACTGCTGCTTGCCTTGCCCCGCTGAACTTTACCTTCTGAGACTGGGCCCAATCCACCTCATGTATCCAAATGGTGCTCCATCGTGATCGGCTATAACTTTCAACTTCGCCCCAGTTTAATGTGAATAGAAGTCTGTGATTGGTGCTTTAATCTTTAGGAGCCATTTGTCACTAAAAACGTTAAACATTCAGAACTTTAGATCTAAGGATTGGATTTTTAGTTTTGGTATCAACTTATTAACATTTTCTTTTTTTTCTAAATTGGTGTGAGCATTTTTTTGTGTTTTTACTTTATTATTACATAAGTGCTGCAGAATACTTTACACGTTGGTTCTAAGTTAAGCTTTTTTTTTAAGACCAACGTTATTGTAATTCTCTAGTTGTTTGCAGAACATTGGAACAAGTATAAATTACTTTTTCTTTTTTGTTGTTCTTTATCCAAGCCCCGCCATCTTCAGCCTGAAACAGGCTTAGAGGCAAAATACATCATGTAACATGTCAAAATACAGTTTTTCGCAGATTCAAGCCATATGCTGTGACAATATAAATTATAATCACCGAAGGTGGTTACAGTATGTACTTTGGAATTACATCTTAAAATGCTGTTATGCTTTTTTGTAAACCTTTATTGCTGGGATAGCTATTAATTCCTCACTAAAATATAGCAAGCTTTGGTAAGATAGAAGAAGGTTGTGGCGTGGGTGGTATTGAATCGTTCTGACACAATATCATAGAGAACTCCAGATATATTGTGACAATAATATTAAAGTTAACCTATTATTATGGCTTAGCTAATGATAACAAATGTACTTACTATTATAATATTTGGCAGTCAATGTTATGGTTACAATATATCAGCAAATAGATTTTTCAATCATGATTTTGTGACATACAGCCATGCATGTTTGCAGCAGTGATGGTGTTTACGCTGTAGTGGTGGTGCACAGAGCTCGCCAGGCAGACACAAGTAAAGAATGTGTGTCCATGAGCAGTTGCAGCTGAGTACGGATGAGCCACAGAGCTCAGGATTGCATTGCTGATCTGTAGGAAATAATGTGCCCCCACCTGTGCAAACTTCATAATAACTCTTGCTGTGGGCCGTCGGGAAGATTAAGGAAGCTATTGCCCAGAGTCACATGGTGCTGGGCTGACCTGCCGCTGGTGCCGGGGATCAAACCGTGAGCCCCAGATTCCAGCGCCCTGGCCGCGGCGCCACACCACTTCCCTAAGCTACATTGTGGCTCAAAGAATGGGCGATTGGAATTTTCTAGCTTACCATTCGTCATGCCACCGTTCTGCCACCATGTCACAAGCTGTCGCTTATGCGGACATGGAAAAAAAACCTAATTCATGTTTTATATATCTGTTCCAAATTACTGCAGCGAAGAAGAACCCTTCTTTGTGCCAACTTCATCCTGCTAGGAGTGCGCACCTGCAGGCAGGCAGTAATTGCCAGACTGAATCCACTAAATCCCATACTTAACATCACAACTGTCGAATTTCTTCGTATCATGAAATAGCGCTGGCACTAACTAGTGCGAGTGTCTCCTAGGGCACTGACTGCTTTGTGCTGAATTTATCAGCTAAGATATAATCAATAAAGTTTTTCACCAAATCATTTTTCTTTCTGAAGTTTCTTGAGTATTTTATTCATACTTGTAAAGTTTTTCATTTGTAAATATGGTTTCTTTCATCTGAAATTATATATATTCAGTATACGTATTTTACATCCAATTTGTTTTTCGAATAGACAAAAAACTGCATTCCAATGCATTTCGGCCTGGGGCCTTCATCAGGGAAATCTGTGAAACAAGAATTGTATCCATCACGAAGTGTTTCAATATGCAACATGGAGTTAACAAAACAGTTGACTAACATGGTGAAAATACATACTTCTTAAGTTACAAACCCTCCATAATTGTATTACTAACTTTCATTGTCATTGAACATAAACACAATGTTACCCTTCGCTTTACGCGTTTACTGTGTGTTTGGTGTGTGTAAGGAAAATAACATAAATGGCTTTTAAACTAAGCGCTTTAGCCCGTGATATAACGTAAGTATTTCATAAGTTGCTTTTATGTGGTAGCTTGATGCGGCAACAATGAAATGCGGGTAAATATACTAGAACGCGATAGCGTCTTACCTAAACGGGTAGATATACTAGAACGCGGTGGCGTCTTACCTAAAGTTATGTGAACTGTTTTTAAACCAACATAACATCACGCGCTTTTGATTAAGCACGCGTGGAGATTTAGTAAGCAGCCTACGCATAACAGTGAAAGCGCGATGTTGCATTAGATACGGCTAAGGTTCTTACCGGAATACGCTGTAACAAAGTATCAAGTCTGGATTAGGAGCCGCCGTTCTCTCAACTGCAAAGTCGGCGTGTGACGTATATGGGATGGTTTAAGCCTTAAAATAACGCGCGCTACTATTAAAGGGCCAGTGTACAAAAAGGAAGTAAACCGTGTGGGTACATTAATCTCAAAAAGCGGTCATTGCATGAAACTCACAAATACATGCACAGCACTGTACTGACACTCTTATATCAAAAACCAACTTAATTATAAATAACAGCTAAATTCTGTCCGTTCATTAATTCCATGTGGGCGTAGAGTCTGTAAATAGTATATCCAGTGGTTTTCACGTTTTAGCAAAGCTTTTTTATTGTCCGTCTCCTCATTTTTTTCCACTATTTCTAAGATGCAAGCCTTCATTTGGTTGATTTGGTGTTTATGTTCAATAAAGTGGGTGGCCAGCGCTGATTTTAACACTTTGGTTCTTATGTTACTTTTGTGCTCTGTTAATCAGATTTTGAGTTTACGTTCTGTTTGTCCGACAGAAGCATGGCCGCAGGGGCATTTTATCATGTATATGATGTTTTTTTGTGTCACATGTACCGTTAACCTGTAACCTGATTTTATTGCCTCTCATAGGGTGGGTGATCGTGTTGCCTTCCATAATGTTATGGCAATTGCTGCAATTTCTACAAGGTGATGTTCCTTTGTATATAGTATGCAGTTTTTCCACTGATGGTTTCTTGATGATTTCTCCTATGTTTTTGGCTCTGGTGAACGCAAATATGGGTTCTTCGCTGAATACATTGTTGAAATCAGGTTCAGTCTGTAAAATGCGCCAGTGTCTTTTAATAATTTTCTTGAACTGTGGGCTAGCTGTGGAATATTTACTAACACAAGTGGTTCTGTTAGCCTTTTTGCTTGTTTGTGCTGTCAATAAAGTTTTTCTGTCTTTGGTGCTAGTTCTTTCCAGCGCTCCCTGTAATACTTCATCTGGATAGCCTCTTTTTTTGAATTTGTTTAACATGATTTGTGTGTGCGTCTTCGAATCTTCCGGGTCTGAGACAATTCTTTTTACTCGAAGGAGTTGAGAGTATGGAAGGTGTTGTTTGAGGGGCATGGGGTGGAAGCTCTGGTAAGCTAATAGATTGTTCCGATCAGTCGTTTTGGTGTACAGGGTCGTTTCAATTTTATCGCCTATTTTCTTGACGGTTACATCCAAATAGTTGATTTCACTGTCATGTATGGTGTAGGTGAATTGTATCCTTTGATCAACAAGGTTCAATTGTTGGATATTGGAAATTAAGCGTTCTTTGGTGTCATTCCACAAGATGAAAATGTCATCAATATATCGCAGATATAGGCGTAGTCCTTGTTGCCATTGTTCTTTCTGTAAAATATGATTGTTTTCATATTGGTGCATAAAGATATTAGCGTACGAAGGAGCTGCCGGATTTCCCATGGCAGTTCCTGACTTCTGTAGGTACCATTTGTCTTCCCACTTGAAAAAACTATGCATTAAGGTGAAATTGAGTAGTTCCAACAAAAATACTTTCATATTTTCTTCATATTCCATGTGAAGTAGTGCTTCTTCTACAGCTTCTATCCCCAACAAGTGAGGAATTGAAGTGTACAACGCTTGGACATCGATAGTACACATAGTTATGACCTCATTCGGTACCAATTTTATGTTGTCAAGCTTGATTAAGAAGTCCGTGGTGTCTTTAACATAAGAACTCATGGTAATGACATATGGTTGAAGATATTTGTCAATCAGTTTTCCCACTGGTTCTTGGATGCTTCCACAGGTGGATACTATTGGGCGACATGGAGGTTTGACAGGATCTTTGTGGATTTTAGGTGTTAAATAAAATTTCGGTGTTTTCGGATAATCTGTAGTGAGATATTTTTTCATTTTGTCATCCACACATCCTTTTGAGATGCCCTCTGAGATTATGGTTTGAAGAACCGCTTGTATTTCCTTCGTAGGATTAGTGTTGAGTTCCATGTACTTATACTCGTCCTGTAGATGCTCCACAGCTTGCGATTGATAGTAGTCCATGTTCATTATGACCAGAGCGCCACCCTTGTCCGCTCTCTGACAGATAATTCTGGGATTATCCGCTATGTTTTTAAGAATGGCATATTCTTTTTGAGTCAAGTTTTTGGTTTTGCTTTTTCTTCGGTAATTGATTTTGTTTAAATCCTGTTTAACCAGTTGCTCAAATAGATCCAAGGTCTTATGGCTTATAGGTGCCATGTATGTACTTGTGGTTGTTAAGCCTTTTAACGAGTCTTCTTTATTGGCCTGTTGTTCTCCTACAATGTTAGAGAAAAAGTGTCGAAGTCTAAGTTTTCTCATAAGCTTGAACAAGCTAATATTGACTTCCAGATGGTTTGTATGTGCCGTAGGTACGAATGACGTGCCTTTTTGAAGAATTTTCATTTGGAGTTTTGTAAGATTGACATCTGAAATGTTGATTACCAAACTGTCTATCGATTCTTTTTTCTGTCTTTCCTGGTAGTTGCATTCCGGGTTTGGGGGAGGTCTTTCTCCTTCACTTGTTCTGGGTTTTCTTCTTGACCTCCTGGGTCGTCTCTTTCGTGGGGGCTTACTCCTAAAAAAGGCTGACCGGATGTGGAAGCACTCGCTGTAGGTGTTGGCGCAGTAGGTCTTTTTCTAGATGTATCTGATGTACCATCAGTGTCTGAGGAGGAAGTATCCGTCTGTTGTGTATAGGGGCGGTTTTGTCTTCTTCTTGCGTATACCTCTGCCCAATTATATACTTCATCTAATTTATAGTCAATGGTATCACGTCGGTATTTTCGTAATTTTCTTTCATTAACTTCTTCGGAATGTTTTGCCAATTGTGTCTTGATATCCTCTAGTGTTTTGTTAAGTTCCTCAGATGTCATCATTTTGTTTAAATCTTCTTTCACTATAGTTATATCTTTCTCCAATTCTTCAAGTATTTGGGACAATTCTTCAATGATCAACAGAATAAGATCTAAAGAGCACTTGTTAAGGATTGCATACCATTTATCAGTGAATTTTTTTGAGTTCTTACACAAAGATGGTTTTAGTAGTATTCTCAGTCCCCTTGGGATTCTAGACGCTTTATGATATCTGATCATTGTGCTGGCATGTAGATGTTGGTTAATAATTTTACGTGATAAATACAGAAGTTGTTTCACTTGTTGATCTTTTGATTTCGTTGTGGTATATTCAATATGTTCATCTTGAATAAGTGAATATATTTTGGAAGATTCTTCATTGGTAGATGCAAATGTGTCGGCTTCAGTTTCCGTGAGCTTGGTGATCTCATCATACTGCATTTTTCTTATTATTTGGATTGCGTGCTACAGTCAGGGAGCAGGGATGCAGTTTTTTGTCTATTCGAAAAACAAATTGGATGTAAAATACGTATACTGAATATATATAATTTCAGATGAAAGAAACCATATTTACAAATGAAAAACTTTACAAGTATGAATAAAATACTCAAGAAACTTCAGAAAGAAAAATGATTTGGTGAAAAACTTTATTGATTATATCTTAGCTGATAAATTCAGCACAAAGCAGTCAGTGCCCTAGGAGACACTCGCACTAGTTAGTGCCAGCGCTATTTCATGACATTTTAATACTCCCGAGCGGGGAGTATCCATAGGAGCACGACTCACGCCTTAACATAAAGGAGAACTTAATGCAGTGCACGGCCACTTTCTCTAATTGTTTGATATAATCCTACTCCCTGACTGTAGCACGCAATCCAAATAATAAGAAAAATGCAGTATGATGGGATCACCAAGCTCACGGAAACTAAAGCCGACACATTTGCATATACCAATGAAGAATCTTCCAAAATATATTCACTTATTCAAGATGAACATATTGAATATACCACAACGAAATCAAAAGATCAACAAGTGAAACAACTTCTGTATTTATCACGTAAAATTATTAACCAACGTCTACATGCCAGCACAATGATCAGATATCATAAAGCGTCTAGAATCCCAAGGGGACTGAGAATACTACTAAAACCATCTTTGTGTAAGAACTCAAAAAAATTCACTGATAAATGGTATGCAATCCTTAACAAGTGCTCTTTAGATCTTATTCTGTTGATCATTGAAGAATTGTCCCAAATACTTGAAGAATTGGAGAAAGATATAACTATAGTGAAAGAAGATTTAAACAAAATGATGACATCTGAGGAACTTAACAAAACACTAGAGGATATCAAGACACAATTGGCAAAACATTCCGAAGAAGTTAATGAAAGAAAATTACGAAAATACCGACGTGATACCATTGACTATAAATTAGATGAAGTATATAATTGGGCAGAGGTATACGCAAGAAGAAGACAAAACCGCCCCTATACACAACAGACGGATACTTCCTCCTCTGACACTGATGGTACATCAGATACATCTAGAAAAAGACCTACTGCGCCAACACCTACAGCGAGTGCTTCCACATCCGGTCAGCCTTTTTTAGGAGTAAGCCCCCACGAAAGAGACGACCCAGGAGGTCAAGAAGAAAACCCAGAACAAGTGAAGGAGAAAGACCTCCCCCAAACCCGGAATGCAACTACCAGGAAAGACAGAAAAAAGAATCGATAGACAGTTTGGTAATCAACATTTCAGATGTCAATCTTACAAAACTCCAAATGAAAATTCTTCAAAAAGGCACGTCATTCGTACCTACGGCACATACAAATCATCTGGAAGTCAATATTAGCTTGTTCAAGCTTATGAGAAAACTTAGACTTCGACACTTTTTCTCTAACATTGTAGGAGAACAACAGGCCAATAAAGAAGACTCGTTAAAAGGCTTAACAACCACAAGTACATACATGGCACCTATAAGCCATAAGACCTTGGATCTATTTGAGCAACTGGTTAAACAGGATTTAAACAAAATCAATTACCGAAGAAAAAGCAAAACCAAAAACTTGACTCAAAAAGAATATGCCATTCTTAAAAACATAGCGGATAATCCCAGAATTATCTGTCAGAGAGCGGACAAGGGTGGCGCTCTGGTCATAATGAACATGGACTACTATCAATCGCAAGCTGTGGAGCATCTACAGGACGAGAATACGTACAAGGAACTCAACCATAATCCTACGAAGGAAATACAAGCGGTTCTTCAAACCATAATCTCAGAGGGCATCTCAAAAGGATGTGTGGATGACAAAATGAAAAAATATCTCACTACAGATTATCCGAAAACACCGAAATTTTATTTAACACCTAAAATCCACAAAGATCCTGTCAAACCTCCATGTCGCCCAAGAGTATCCACCTGTGGAAGCATCCAAGAACCAGTGGGAAAACTGATTGACAAATATCTTCAACCATATGTCATTACCATGAGTTCTTATGTTAAAGACACCACGGACTTCTTAATCAAGCTTGACAACATAAAATTGGTACCGAATGAGGTCATAACTATGTGTACTATCGATGTCCAAGCGTTGTACACTTCAATTCCTCACTTGTTGGGGATAGAAGCTGTAGAAGAAGCACTTCTTCCCATGGAATATGAAGAAAATATGAAAGTATTTTTGTTGGAACTACTCAATTTCACCTTAATGCATAGTTTTTTCAAGTGGGAAGACAAATGGTACCTACAGAAGTCAGGAACTGCCATGGGAAATCCGGCAGCTCCTTCGTACGCTAATATCTTTATGCACCAATATGAAAACAATCATATTTTACAGAAAGAACAATGGCAACAAGGACTACGCCTATATCTGCGATATATTGATGACATTTTCATCTTGTGGAATGACACCAAAGAACACTTAATTTCCAATATCCAACAATTGAACCTTGTTGATCAAAGGCTACAATTCACCTACACCATACATGACAGTGAAATCAACTATTTGGATGTAACCGTCAAGAAAATAGGCGATAAAATTGAAACGACCCTGTACACCAAAACGACTGATCGGAACAATCTATTAGCTTACCAGAGCTTCCACCCCATGCCCCTCAAACAACACCTTCCATACTCTCAACTCCTTCGAGTAAAAAGAATTGTCTCAGACCCGGAAGATTCGAAGACGCACACACAAATCATGTTAAACAAATTCAAAAAAAGAGGCTATCCAGATGAAGTATTACAGGGAGCGCTGGAAAGAACTAGCACCAAAGACAGAAAAACTTTATTGACAGCACAAACAAGCAAAAAGGCTAACAGAACCACTTGTGTTAGTAAATATTCCACAGCTAGCCTACAGTTCAAGAAAATTATTAAAAGACACTGGCGCATTTTACAGACTGAACATGATTTCAACAATGTATTCAGCGAAGAACCCATATTTGCGTTCACCAGAGCCAAAAACATAGGAGAAATCATCAAGAAACCATCAGTGGAAAAACTGCATACTATATACAAAGGAACATCACCTTGTAGAAATTGCAGCAATTGCCATAACATTATGGAAGGCAACACGATCACCCACCTTATGAGAGGCAATAAAATCAGGTTACAGGTTAACGGTACATGTGACACAAAAAACATCATATACATGATAAAATGCCCCTGCGGCCATGCTTATGTCGGACAAACAGAACGTAAACTCAAAATCCGATTAACAGAGCACAAAAGTAACATAAGAACCAAAGTGTTAAAATCAGCGCTGGCCACCCACTTTATTGAACATAACCACCAAATCAACCAAATGAAGGCTTGCATCTTAGAAATAGTGGAAAAAAATGAGGCGACGGACAATAAAAAAGCTTTGCTAAAATGTGAAAACCACTGGATATACTATTTACAGACTCTACGCCCACATGGAATTAATGAACGGACAGAATTTAGCTGTTATTTATAATTAAGTTGGTTTTTGATATAAGAGTGTCAGTACAGTGCTGTGCATGTATTTGTGAGTTTCATGCAATGACCGCTTTTTGAGATTAATGTACCCACACGGTTTACTTCCTTTTTGTACACTGGCCCTTTAATAGTAGCGCGCGTTATTTTAAGGCTTAACCCATCCCATATACGTCACACGCCGACTTTGCAGTTGAGAGAACGGCGGCTCCTAATCCAGACTTGATACTTTGTTACAGCGTATTCCGGTAAGAACCTTAGCCGTATCTAATGCAACATCGCGCTTTCACTGTTATGCGTAGGCTGCTTACTAAATCTCCACGCGTGCTTAATCAAAAGCGCGTGATGTTATGTTGGTTTAAAAACAGTTCACATAACTTTAGGTAAGACGCCACCGCGTTCTAGTATATTTACCCGCATTTCATTGTTGCCGCATCAAGCTACCACATAAAAGCAACTTATGAAATACTTACGTTATATCACGGGCTAAAGCGCTTAGTTTAAAAGCCATTTATTTTATTTTCCTTACACACACCAAACACACAGTAAACGCGTAAAGCGAAGGGTAACATTGTGTTTATGTTCAATGACAATGAAAGTTAGTAATACAATTATGGAGGGTTTGTAACTTAAGAAGTATGTATTTTCACCATGTTAGTCAACTGTTTTGTTAACTCCATGTTGCATATTGAAACACTTCGTGATGGATACAATTCTTGTTTCACAGATTTCCCTGATGAAGGCCCCAGGCCGAAATGCATTGGAATGCAGTTTTTTGTCTATTCGAAAAACAAATTGGATGTAAAATACGTATACTGAATATATATAATTTCAGGTGAAAGAAACCATATTTACAAATGAAAAACTTTACAAGTATGAATAAAATACTCAAGAAACTTCAGAAAGAAAAATGATTTGGTGAAAAACTTTATTGATTATATCTTAGCTGATAAATTCAGCACAAAGCAGTCAGTGCCCTAGGAGACACTCGCACTAGTTAGTGCCAGCGCTATTTCATGACATTTTAATACTCCTGAGCGGGGAGTATCCATAGGAGCACGACTCACGCCTTAACATAAAGGAGAACTTAATGCAGTGCACGGCCACTTTCTCTAATTGTTTGAATTTCTTCGTATGGCAGTGACCAAATTGGATTCAGCCAATGGCGCCAGCGTTGCAGCACCGCATCCCTAAACGCTGCACTCATTGGTCTTTGTGCTCACCATCCTTGGTCCTGGTTCCTTTGATCTGCACCAAATCACACTGTCCGGATTGCACTAGGCCAGGGGTATTCAAACTGTGGGGCGCGACCCCCAGGGGAGCCGTGGAGTGATAGGAAGGGGGTCGCGCATTCCCTTCACACTTCTGCCCAGGCCCATAGCTTCAGCCCCCTCCTCCCCCGTCGTGTGTCTCAGCCAGGGCTGCTGGAGTGCAGCTGGAGCTTCTGGGGGCTCGGCAGGGCAGTGTCTGGAGTCTTATCTCCGGCACACCCCGAGTTTTTCACAGGTCATTAAAGATCATTAGCATATTTACATACCTTTAAGTAAACTGGTTACAGAGGCAGGCGTTGGGGTTTTTCAAGTTCCAGTACCCCCTGGGCCCCCACTCTGCCTATTCCATGTTTTTGCATTTTACATTTACTGGGGTAGTGTGAGAATGCATTTCATGAAAAGTAATATAAGGAGGTTTGCCAAAAGAAAATGACAGCCCTGTGTTGTTTAAAGAGCCTGCAAATACATCCTCTTGACACTAAATAGACTTCTAAGTAAAAAAATATGTATTCATTTGTTATGTGACTTTTCTGTCTTTGTTCGCTTTAATTATCAATCATAGAAGCAGCCCTAGAACATAATTAAAAGTGCTTTCTATTTATATTTGCTGCTCTAAATATGCACCGATAAGTGCTGAAAATACAGTTTTAGGTGACTGCTTATTTTTGAACCATCTGGGACATCAAAATAATGAGCTGGCAACCCTAATCATAGGACTGGGTGCGGGACAGCAGTGATAGGGGAAGAGAGGGAGTACTGGGGTGGGTGCTGAGCAGTGATTAATTTGTAATAAAACATGTGTCAGGGCACTCACCAGTAGGCCACTGCAACTTTAACCACCCACTGATTGCCTTGCTTGCCCGCCCAATGACCATACCTATGCAACTACGAACCATAACACTTGTACAAGTGTGACTATTCAGACTATTTCAAGCCTCCAAAGCTATAGGAATGGCATGGGTGTCAGGAGTTTATCATTTTTAATGTACATTGAATATTGAATTAATAAACTGCTGTTCTGCTAATCTCTAAATTACACAGATTAGACAGAGCCACCATGAGGCAGACTCTCATAGTGCCAGTGTGCACAATTAGGTGCCAGTGCCAAGCACTGGAAACCACGGCTCAAATTAGGCACTGGTGCTGAGGTAACAGGGGAGAGGGACGTTGCTTCAAGAAGGTGTAGAAGAACAAAGGTGTGGAAGGTGAATGGGGGGACTGAACAGATGTAAGATACAAATAGACAAAAATTTGAATGGAGAGACTTGAGGTGAATGAGAAGTGCTGAGGGGCACGGGAGGTTACGGGGCCAGAGAGGCCATGCTATAAATGCGAGCAACTGTTAGAGATGAGGGCAGTGAAAAGACAGAATAGCAGAAGGTGGTTAAAGGTGAAGTGAGAGGTTGAATGGGGAGAGTTCGGAAATTGTAAAAAGGGGTGATAGAAGTGGACTGCAAATTGAGAGAGGGATCTGGGATGAGGAGAGGAGAGGGGGTGAGAGGAAAGCGGCCTAGGTAAACTGCTTAATTTTGCACAAGACCGCCAGGGTTGTAAGGTACACCTGCTGGTCCCGGCCAGGGCCAGGTGAGCTTCTAATGTGGCAGCACGTTTTCCTGTGGAGTGGAAGGCCCATCACAAAGGTTAAATAGACATCTTTCTGACGTTAATTTCTGAATTTTGGTTATAAACTGGTACTGATAGGGTGAAATGGTTTCTTAGTGTTACTGTGTGTAAAAATAATGTAGCAATGCTAACCCAAAATACGCGGCATCACATAACATTATTTACATTTTCTTCCCACACAATTTGGTCAAGTCTGTCGTGTAATTTGGTCCTCACCTGCCTCATAATTCCAGTAGCCCTGCCTACAGGTTTAGAATTTTTTTTTTCCGGAGGGGGTCCTTATGCCTGAAAATGTTGATTGGGGGGTTCTTTGCATCCTAAAGTTTGAAGACCTCTGCACTAGGCTAACCTTTGAACAAGGGAACTCTTGCTCGCCATCCCAGTCGATTTTTTATATCCAGGTCCTTGCTCTGCTAAATTTGCACACAGCTCCTATCCCCTTTGCGTAAAATTGGCTTATTTTTAGCCACTGCACGCTAGCACTGCTTGCACAGAGCTGCTCCAAAATACACAGTCAGGCCACCCTACCAGTGGGAGAACATTTGATTCCACTGTTCTGTACTCAGGCCGGTGCCTCGTAAATTTGCTCAGTCTCTGAAACTCTTTGGATTAGTCAGCAGCACTAGTGCTGCGGGGACACACTCTCAAATTCTGCATTTACACCCCTGTGCCTACCATCATCACCTATATGCTACAAATTAACTGGCCTGACTGCACAAGGCCAGCCACTGAACTTGAGAACTCTCTCTCCCGATTCCAGTCGCTGCGAAATTTGCATACAGCTTATAACCCTTTTGCACAAAGGTGGCTTCCATTTATGCACCTTATGCTGACACTTCTTGTGTAGATTCGCTTCAAAAAGCACTGTCTGGACTGCACCAGCCTCTGAGCAAGAGAACTTTTGTGCATTGCAATGCTTTTTTCTGTTTGTAAAGGTTTTTATTAACCATACAATAACATTGAATTGGCTTGAGGTGAATATATTAAGGACAGGGTAGCCCACAGTCATCTTACTAATGTCTTCCACAAATGATTAAAATCTCCATCTGGGTTTTATGTTTGTGGTCATTACCAAACTCGCAAACAAAGTTGTAATGTAAAAAAAAGTACGAGCTTCCAATAACCAAAGAGAGACAAGCAAACAAGCACCAATTTTATAACATGCAAAACAGATTTCCTTGTTTATGTCATTGCCTGCCCGTGTACCAAATGGAGCATTGGGTTGGCGATCCTTCCAGTAAAAAGAAGGATACTGTAGCACAAAAGGGCAATATCAAATAAAAATATGACAGACAGTAAGGCATGTTATTTCTGGGAAGCATGCAGTATTGTGGAATTGACAACATTCTTAAAAAACACCTGGTGTGGTGGATAGAACCTTTATTTTGGGCAAATGAGAACCCAGACTTAATTAGAATTAAAGCTGGGTGTATTATCCCCAGGGAATGAATGTGGACCATGAGTTACACATACACTTGAGAATGTACAACCAATTCAGGAAACGTTATCGGTTTGATAGCAATGAGTGTTATATTTTATCCTTAATGGTTTTAAAACGGATATGAGGACAGTAGAATTAACATTTTAGTAGTTGCATACGTCTACATAATTTTAAAATTGATTTAGTTTTTAGTGTTTTAGGCAAACTCTCCTATATCGGTGAAAAGTTCAATCTAGCAGATCTACCCATTAGTACATTAGCCTGTGTAATGAGAATGGGCATAGCACCTAGTTGAAGTATCTGCTGTCACGTGAACAATTTAGAATCCCCTCAAGAAGAAGGTGGAATTTCAGAAATCATATATCAAAAGTCAACTATTATGTGAATTGTAATTGACATATCTTGATGGAACTTTATTTTAAATGGGCAACTAAGTGTATTTTACAATTATATACAGTGAAACATTAGAGGCGGCTAAAGCCGTAAAAGGTGGAATACCTTTTTTAAATATTCTTTAAAATGCAGGTCTAATCAAAATAAACAAACTCAAGTATTTAAAAATCATACTCGTTGAAGTGAATCAAATATACCGGGAATCGTTCAAAGGGGCACAATATCACATGGTCAGCGACTGGCTGCCGCCCCCCCCCCAATCCGGCACCCAACACCCAGAAACATGAACATGAGGCTTCTTTATCTTTGGAAGGCGGGGGCTAGTCCCCCCGGCCGTATTTATTAAGATATGAAATTAAAATTGCATGGTCAACAATGTATACAAAAATCAGCAGGACATTAGATACAATATCAGCAACAAGTTTGAGAGGCTAACCTTAACAAAAAATTCTAATACATGTTGTTTCCTAACCGAATCTAACATCCTCATCTTGATTTCTGTACATTTCTGGCCATATGGCAAGGTCGCTAACCGGTGTCAGGTCCTACAAGCTGCGCCTCACCTAGAGCTGTGCGCATGCGCAGTCGTGCTCCGGTAATCGCCCGGTCTACGCCGTGAACTCCATTTACCCACTAAAGGAGGGCCCTTACTCTGCGCCATCCGGTGACGTCATGAGTATGCGCGCGCGGGGTGGCTACCAGCCTAAGGAAAGCGTGACTACTCCTGACCCGCGCTCCTTTGAAGCATCAATTACCTTGCCCCTGGAGTTCTAGGAGTGGCCAATGGCCCCTCCCCCTGGGCGGGAACCTCCATAGGATGATGCCCGCCCCCTCAGACCTTAAAATATGTGCTCACCGGTCATGACCTTACCGCATGCCCCATACCTAATAAATACGACGACCTATGGAAAAAATTCTAAAGGACAGCTACACTGGCTAATTAATAACACGCATCAACGTAAGGCTACAAAGGGAAAAAAGGCCTAGACACAATTGGCATCAAAGCACTTTACACACAGTTCGCTACAAAGGGAAAAATTCCTAAACAAAATTACATCAAAATATACAGTCCAGATAAAGTTCGATTACGCATGTAAGACATGTTAACAGTACGCTAGCAAAATGACCCTCAAACCAGACTTAGTGAAGCAACAACATTTTTTGGTTCCAGGGATGGTGGGTGGGAAAACAAAGAAGCCCCGAGCGCGGGGCACACCGTGCTGTGGGGGAGCGTCCAGGGACAAGGGGGTCTCCCGGGCGCTCCCCGCCTCTTTATTCCCAAGGGGCCAGGCGGAGTAGTGACGCCCCTCCGCCCCGCCCCTCCAGTAACCCGCCCCCCCTAACCCGGACATCCTCCACTGGTATCCGGGTCAGGGAGGACGCCGGCCAATCGGTGGTGGGTCGCGCCCAAGGGCCCGCCCCCACCACCGAGAGGCACACAGAGGGGAAGGGGGGAAGCGGTCGCCGTGCCGCCATGCGTGCGGGGGGGCCGAGGGCCCCCCTTTTCACATGGTCAGCGACTGGCTGCCGCCCCCCCCCCCAATCCGGCACCCAACACCCAGAAACATGAACATGAGGCTTCTTTATCTTTGGAAGGCGGGGGCTAGTCCCCCGGCCGTATTTATTAAGATATGAAATTAAAAAAGGTTTTAATTGCATGGTCAACAATGTATACAAAAATCAGCAGGACATTAGATACAATATCATCAACAAGTTTGAGAGGCTAACCTTAACAAAAAATTCTAATACATGTTGTTTCCTAACCGAATCTAACATCCTCATCTTGATTTCTGTACATTTCTGGCCATATGGCAAGGTCGCTAACCGGTGTCAGGTCCTACAAGCTGCGCCTCACCTAGAGCTGTGCGCATGCGCAGTCGTGCTCCGGTAATCGCCCGGTCTACGCCGTGAACTCCATTTACCCACTAAAGGAGGGCCCTTACTCTGCGCCATCCGGTGACGTCATGAGTATGCGCGCGCGGGGTGGCTACCAGCCTAAGGAAAGCGTGACTACTCCTGACCCGCGCTCCTTTGAAGCATCAATTACCTTGCCCCTGGAGTTCTAGGAGTGGCCAATGGCCCCTCCCCCTGGGTGGGAACCTCCATAGGATGATGCCCGCCCCCTCAGACCTTAAAATATGTGCTCACCGGTCATGACCTTACCGCCACAGGCCAGCATTGTTAACCGACGATCTGGCCTCCCCCTGCCTTGACCTACCCTAGAAAGTTCTCATTTTATCAAAACCCTCCAACCAGGCCCTGACATTATCAGACCACAGGACCTTTCCTTCCTCCGTCAAATGAACTCCCCTCACCAGGTAGAATTATGCACCCCAAATACACCCATGTTGGATCGTCTGCAACCGGGGGGGCTTGAAATAATTTGTCCAACTGTGTGTTGACCCTCTTTACCGAGTGATTCAACGCCCTGACCGAGTCCGCCCCTCGCCCCTGCCACCGCGGAATAAGTTGAGACCCTACTACTGTGCCACCCGGGCAAGTCCTGGAGACCCACCCGCAGTGGAGATGAACTCATCAATGAGTATTCGCCTCCCAAGTTTGGCCAAGTCATTCCCCCCTAGGTGAAGTATCACCACTGACGGGGGGTCGGGCTGCTGAGCTAAGAGTCCCTGAAAGAAGTTCCTGAACTGACCAAGGCACAGACCCCCAAACCAGATCTTCCCTGTCCCGCGTCCAGCCTGTTGCTTGTGCTGGGACGTTGTAGCTCCTCCACTTCTGGTGATGAGTTCCTCCCCTGCGTCACAGGTTTGAGAAACTGCAAGAACCAGGAAAAGACCAAGAAAACCTGGGTGACAATTCCCACTTCCACCTTAGGGAATGGGTAGCACTTACACCTGCCAGCACTACTTGGGCCCTTGGTGTCCTCTTTCTCGACGTATGCTTCCCTTTTGACGTCCACCCGCTGCTGATGTTGCGGTGTGGAGCACCCCTCAGATATCCGCCATGGACCCAGCCGTGACTGACGTAAGCATCCCTTGGGCTGTCCACCTGTTGCAGCTGTTGTGATGTGGAGCACTCCAGGTATCCACCATGGACCCGGTCATACATAAATGGAAAAGATAAACACAAACCATTAGTGTTTCTGGCGATAACTGCTGTACACGTGCTAGTCTTACATTACCATCACTTGCTAAGTTTTAGATAAGATTAGCGCCGGATGACTACTCATTAACACTTCGACAGTAAATGTTAAGCATAGCCTCAGTTTGTGTCCCATGTATTGTGATTGAATTAGTGTTACGGAGAGTGCCCTGTAGAATGACCTTTATTAGGAATAATATCCCGTGTGCAGTACAGTGACCCAGTGGCAGTGCCACAATATCCCGTGTGCAGTACAGTGACCCAGTGGCAGTGCCACGGCACATTTATGGCTACTAAAAATTCTGCTGTAGACCAGGACATCACCTCCTATTCCTGGTTTTCCACCCACGTCTTTAGGCCATAGGGTCTAGGTTTGAAAAGGCCAGTCTGTTTTCTAGTGCAGCATCTAGGTCGTTAAGCATAGGATCAGCACCGCCCTAACCATGCTAGGCTGTAAAATGGCTTCCTATTTTCACATTCATTGTTACTACAAGAAAGTTGTGCTGCAGGCGAGGACATCGCCTCTTAATCCTGGTTTTCTACCCACGTCTTTATCCATAGGATCTATGTGTGAAAACAAGACAGTCTACTTAACAGTGCAGCATCAAAGTCTTTAGCTAAAAGGATTAGCACAGCCCTAACTATGCCAGGCCGTAAGCTGGCCCAAGGGCCTTTTTCGCTCGCCACTTTGGCTTCTGGTAAATATCATCCTAGCCAACCGGACATGATCACACGCATCCCCAGAACTATGTGATGCCGCAACTAGGCTCTTGGGCACCTTTTAGGTGTGACATCAGGGTGTGTAGGATTATCAGGACCCCAAGTAGTCTTTCTACAGGCTCTAGGCCCTGTCTCTATGCCATTCGTGGTTCCCCTACCACTTTATTAATATATGGCTTTGGTACACCCCTAGAGCTCAACGTATATGGTGCTAAATTACTGTGTGCTATATAGGTTTACAGACTGTAATTATTCGCCTCTAATCTCATCATAGGCTCAACGTATATTGTGCCAATTTACTTGTGTGTTAAATAAGTTTACTGACTGTAATTTCTTGCCTTTAGCCTCGTAAAGGAACTAAAGGGATGTGTTTAGAACAAATACATATATTTGTTATACACCTGTTCTCTTTTCATTTACTCATTCATGAGATTATAGACTGGTAAAACAAGCTGCTCTACATTCCCTCAAGACTTAGCCTGAAGGCTGCACGCAATACAGCTACCACTAGGATAGCTTACTAATAATGTTGACTTTAACCTATCATCAATGAAGGGTCGTTTGGACTGGTGCAATGTCCCCCCTAGAATAGTGAACAGCACCTCAGATGTTGATTACCTTCACAATGAATTAAGTCCCTTGTTTGGCTTTCTGCTTTGGCTTGCAAAGGAATGTGGGACCTGGGAAACTGGCTTTCTCAGTCTCGTCAAGCCCTACCCTTAGATGTGCGTTAATCCCCAGGAGGACCCCAAGAGAAGGGGGTATACCCTATTCGTGAATGGTTCCACGATTGTTCTAACTATCACCTCAGCAGACACCAATGATAGTAATTCTAGAGTGTCAAAATTTGACTTATGTCAATGGCTGTTCCTTGCGTAAGATAAATAAGCAGCAACCATGGCTTGGATAAAATATTGCAAGTGCCTGGAGGACATCAATAAAGGAATGAACACAAAAAATACTACTCTTTGTGCTCTGCAGCTCAGAAACTAGTTGGTGTGTCCAACATGGACGCAGAGTGTTTGCGTTCTGCTTCTGATACGTGCCCTGTGCACTGCACTACAGTGGATGCCCTTGGAAACGCTAAAAATGTGGGGCCTTGGTGGGATGCCTACCAAAGATTGTTTGTATAGTCGGCCCTCAACACTGCTGTTAATACTAGGAACAATTGTATAGTGAAAGCAGCCGTATAACCCTTTTCTGTTATCCAGACAGTCATCATGGGGGGTGCATTACCTAATAGAAACTCTCAGCAGACCCCGGCCCAAGGCAAGACCCAATAGTTTTGTCGAACGATTGTACAACGCTTTCTAGCAAAGTACGCGTTTTACACTTCGGCCAGTTTATTCGCAATAAAACACCTTCAATTTTGATGTAAAATGAAGACTCCTTAACATATTAATATCCTTGACTTGGGCACGGGGTGATTAAGTGATTTGCCCTGCATCACAGGAGGTTAGACTTGTGCATTTACTACTATTCTTATCTTATTAAAATAGTCGAAAGGACCGATGCAAAGGCCACACTAGGGTGTGAACTTGCTGCCTCGCTTCTTCACTGGGTACCCGCCAGGACCGTGTGGGAAACCATGCCACTAATACATTTTGATATGTCCAGGAGTGGTCCACAATGTCACACTTCTCAGAGACTGATCATTAGTTATAATCGGAGTCACTTTCTCCATGATCTTGTTTGTAAAACCAACTCATGGCCGCTGCCTTTCCAAAATGGAAATGATGTACTTCTACCATTCCTTGGCATAATCCCTCATCCCACAGATCTTCTTCCCCTTCCTCGCCAAACTCTGCATGACTTCACCGCAAAGCATATTTTACCACAATCCACGAGCGCTGACATGGGTCCCAATTATTTAAAGCTTACTGTTTCTGGTATAAATGAAGTGGCCAACGTGGAAACAGACAACTCCACCACTAGTGTATTTAAGTTCACAGAGTGACCATTTGGTGTACATGGGTGGCTTTGATCTTTGCGGAAACAGTCAAAATTCGATTCTAAGTATACTTTTCAGTGTGTCTTGGCAGAGCAGGTCTTTGCACCACCACTCTGCTTTCAGACTCGCATGTTTATAAGCGCCCTTCGCATAGCACTTGAATAAACTGCAGGGGGCATATAAAGTATGTTTCCAACCTAGCTCCAGCTGCTTAGTTTTCTAATTCCACCACCTGGATTCACATGTGACTGGCTGGACAGCACGGCTCCAGGATTTCAGAAATGATAAGTGTTACGAGGGTTCAATCTCATCTTTGAGCTGCCCATGTGGGCCCTTCTCGCAAGGCCCCTCACTGAACAGGGCCATGCATCCAGTTCAAAGTTGATGATGGCAGGAATGGAAGAAATTACAGTCGATTGAGGACTGGTCAGTGGAGGAGAACAAACGATAGTGACATACGTGCAAGGAGGTAAAGAAATATGATGACCACAAGAAGTCTGACTACTCTAAAGAGAGGGCAGTAAGCCAACTAGACAAAACTCAAAGAGGTTGAGGTCCTGCTGGGTTCACTACGACATGTCAACTGTGGAAGTATGGCGTAATTAAATGTACTGTCATTTTGAGAACTCAGTGCTAGTAGTATGACATTTAAACAGAGTTGAGTAGTCTGTAGAAGGGAAGGCAACATCAGACAAACCACTTTCATTATAACGATACTGTATCCAGCCTATCACCTGCACATCACATAATGCACAAAACATATACGTTTTATTAACTAGAGCAGGAAAGCAAAGACACGTGAAGCGACAGTACCAAAAAATGAAATATACCAGTAAATAAGAAAAACAACATTGATGCGATCAATCGCTCTAAACCATGTCCAGGGAACCCGTTCCATAACATGGCCTCACTCACCGTATCTGAAAGATTCTCGGACATTCTCTACACACTGCGGCTGTTTGAACGATTACACAGCTGTATGAGCAGTAGGCGAGGATTCGGCGATATGGAACAACAGCATCAGCTAAACCCACACGGGCAACTTTTAACGCCAAAACATTCAGAACTGCGGTTCACTTGAACACGTACTGCGCATACACGAGGCACAGACACTAATCACCAGAACTCGCTGCATGACGCAACAAACAGGAGGTCAGATTTATGGATGGGAAATGTCAACCCACCAAGTAAGGATTTTCACTGACGTAGGGGAAATACTACAGTGACCAAAGAAAAAAGTGACAACCTAACCTGTACTCACACAAAAGACAAGTTGCAAGTAGAGGGCCATGCACATAGATAAATAGAAGGCTGCCATATTTACATGTAGTCTGCAGGAAACTACCAAACGTGTGCAAGCATGAACGTATCCAAAATTAACACCTTGCATAACTCCCAGAATGAGCAAGCATGAACGTATCCAAAATTAACACCTTGCAGAACTCCCAGAATGAGGTTACCTTCTGCTCTCCCCCTCTACTCCGCAAGGGAAACACTGCCATTACAACGCAGACATACATGCTATTTGCACGCACGCGCGCTCAACGACGGCAAGGGATTTCCATAGCCCATGCTACTGGAATTAAACCATTCGTGTAGATCGCCTGACGAGCCCCCCCCCCATAACACCCCTGCTCTCCCCCTACTTAACTTGTGTCAAGGCACACTTCTCCACGAGCCATCGTCCCGCCCGAAACCTCTCTCGGAAAAACTGGCCCCCCCGGTCATCCTGCCCACGTGGAGCACCGCCGTTCGCCATTCTCCGCCGATTCCGGGTCCACGACCGACCAGGGACATCCTCCCTTTCCCGCTGGACCGATCCCGACTTGCATGGAACCTGGAAGGGGAAATAAATGGAAAACAAAGAAGCCCCGAGCGCGGGGCACACCGTGCTGTGGGGGAGCGTCCAGGGACAAGGGGGTCTCCCGGGCGCTCCCCGCCTCTTTATTCCCAAGGGGCCAGGCGGAGTAGCGACGCCCCTCCGCCCCGCCCCTCCAGTAACCCACCCCCCCTAACCCGGACATCCTCCACTGGTATCCGGGTCAGGGAGGCCGCCGGCCAATCGGTGGTGGGTCGCGCCCAAGGGCCCGCCCCCACCACCGAGAGGCACACAGAGGGGAAGGGGGGGAAGCGGTAGCCGCGCCGCCATGCGTGCGGGGGGGCCGAGGGCCCCCCCTTTTCAGTTGTGCCCCTGTGAATTCACCAAATGAATTGTGCCTGATAGGATGACAGCCTTGGGCACCATAGTCGTTGTATCACCATGTATCATGTAATAGGAACTACAACAAATAAAAAGGGAATAGGTAGGCTATATACTAGAATACTATCGACATAGAAAGTATATAACCTAAAGACGTCTGCACCACTAAAGCACTGATGTTTTGTTACTGTTGTATTACAATTTCTAGTTTCTTAAATCTGTGAACATGGATATTCATTTTGAATCTTATTTTCTATTTTTTTTGCGAGGTGTGCTAGAACAAAATACTACTTAATGTATATGATTTTGCACTGCTATGTTTAATTACCTGCATCTCAATCTACTTGTGCAAATAGTTCAAGTCTGTTGGCAACGAGCTTATAAACAATATGGCCTAGTGCTTTTGTTATGTACTTTTATGGTTTTCCATGTTGAAGAACCATGGTGCTTCTTTTTTGTTGTTCTTTACACATTGCATTCGGTTGGTTATTTATACAGTGTGAGCAAGACCCGAATGGTTCAGAACGCATCATTTTTCGACCATTAATACATTTTGATGAGCATAGAGTAGTTCCGGTGTGGTTTCCTTTGTTCCGGTCTTCAGCTCCGATGGAAGGCTTGTATGGAATAGTATCTTATAGGTTTTATCATTATGTGGAACGGTCTAGTATGCTCTCCTGGTGAGAAGTGATTTCTGGCCACATGTGGAAGCAGAGACAGATGAAGCAAGAGTTAAGAATGAGCTAAACAAAGTGAAGGAAAGGAAAGGAGTGACTGAAAAAAATAGAAGGCGGCGACAGGATGGAAAGAACAATAGGAAAGTAGAAGAGAGAATGAGCTGAAAAAAAGGAGAACACAAAAAATGAGAGTTCAAAATCGGCAAGGTCGTAGGGTCTTCTGGGAGGTGTACTGGCTTTGGAAGGTGAATGAGGCTGACTAGGTATGCTTATTTTAATCCTGGAGTTTTTCTGAATGTGGCTGACTCACCTGAAATATATCCCTTTTCCAGCTTTACCTACAAGGGAAGGGCTGTTTTTATTAGTTTTAACCGTTTAATAGAAGCATCTCCGACATTCTAATAGTTCCTAGGGAAGAATCTTTAGCTATCATCGCCTGAACGAAAGGTGCAGTCCGGCTCCAGTAATACGTTACATACCTAGTTTTCAAAATAAAGAATTTAACGAAGTAATACAGTGATGCCAGCCCATTACATTGGCTATTCATGTGTCCTAATTGACAGAAACGAGGGCCTGGACTCCAGGTGGTCAGAACAGGCTAAAAGAGGCTACAAAGAGAGAAAGGGGAGACGGCATGGGGAGGCTCGGCCCCGGGAGTAAGGGGGTGCAGGGATGCAGATGGAAAGGGACGGATGGAAGAAAAGAAAAGAAAAAGAGGGAGGGAGGGGAGGAGGAGAGGAAGAGAAGAACAGGAAAGAGGGAAGAGAGGGAAAGGTACCCACCAATGGCCTTGCAACTTTCAGAAGAAAGGGGAGGGAGTGACAAAGAAGGAGCGGCCCAGTGTGGATAGCAGCCCACAGAGTGGCCAATGCGGTGCAGTCCTGTTAGCTGGTCAGGGCGTTCAACTGCTATGAATGACCTTCCCCACCCAGTTGTGTCAGAGTTTCTCCACCCCCACAGACATGAGGTGGGTTTCCTGAAGCAGGGCCATGTCAATGCATTTAGAATTAAGATACGCAAGCACCTTTTTATTTTTGATGAAGTGTGTGAGGCCATTCACATTCCAGGAGATTGCACGCAGAGTATTTGGTTGGTGCATTGAAGCGCTGGCCATCAGGAAGCGGTATTGTGAAAACAGGGAGAGGGCACACAGATATGTAGTACAAAAAGGCAACCACCGGTGAAAATGTCAAAGGAGAAAGGGAAGTGAAGGGAAGGATAGAGGGAAAGGGGGCGGGAAAAGGAGAAAGAGTCCTGAAGGCCTTACAAGAAAGACTGCAGCTCCTCTGGGTCGTGGAAGTCCTTGGATTTGCCGCCCTTCATGATCCACATCCAAGAAGGCTCAAAGAAGCCAAACTTAATGTCACATTTGCACAGTTGAGGCCTGAGAGCATGGAAAACCTTCCTTTTGTCATTGGTCTCTTCGGAAAAATCCGCAGAGGCATGGATCTTGTAGCCCTCATAGTCACATGGCCCATGGAAGCGAGCAGCAGTCAAGAGTTGCAGTACCTGCTCAAGGTGGAGGAAGCAGGCAATGAGGGGTAGCACCCTGTCTGGCATTGCTGTAGTACATGCAAGTTATCATTCTAGTCTTTCTCAGTAATGCCTACACTCTCTATTCTATATTCTATGTTCCACACTGCCTTCTCTTTGTAAGTTCCACTCTCTGGCAGTTGACCGGTTGTTGCTGCTGTGGGTGGTCTGCTCTTATGCTTTCTCCTAACCAGAATAAAGGAATCTTCTGGAATCACCCACCGTGTCTGGTACTTCTTTACTACAGTATTTTGGCGACACTTCTTCGAACCCTGCACCTTTCCGCCACCTTCCGACTTCAAACAGCTAAGAGCAGACCGATTCGAGTTGAATCCCTGTCTACGCTTCGAGATTCTGCCTAAGAGGATTGACAGCTTCACTTTCAACTACAATACGGAACCGGCAAGTTTTTACCTTCTTTTGCCTCTGTTCCGTTTGTTTTCTTCCTCTGCTGTCTCCAGTCTGGCGATCTCCTACTCCTTCAGCGTCTCGACAGTACTGATGACGCATTGGAATTCTCCGGGGGAGTCAGCGATCCTGCTTGTGACGCTAGCTTGTGACGCTAGTATGTGCTCCTCTTCCTCTGCGTGATTGCTTCAACACGCCGTCTCCCTCAGACGACCAACGCGTTGAACGTCCACGTCATCACGCTGGGAGCCATTTTGGATCTCTATGGTTACGCATTCAACTCCAGCAACGACGATGCGCTCGTCTTGTGCGCATTTATAACAAGTAAAGTTTTTACTTACTCCTGTTTGTAGCGTTTCGCCCTGGAACACATTGCCTTAATTAACTATTTACTCATTTATTTCTCCTGACAATTTCAATTTTCTGTGTACTATTTTCCGCAATCGATTGCAATAACTGCATTCCGTGTTTCTCATCACAATCCAAACATGGCTGAACAGTTACCCTTTCAGTCAGGCTCTGTTGTTTTACCGCCTAGTTTTCTTTCTTCGCCTGGCCAACCCAGCATATCATGGGAAGACTGGCTTCCCATGTTTGAGAACTATCTTGATGCACTGGATGCTCAAGAATTTTCTGCAAAACGCAAGAAAGCACTTCTTTTGGGTTGTCTTGGTAAGGAAGGACAACGAGTTTTCAGGTTCTTGCCGCAAGTTCTTTTACCTGGCGCACAGGCCCCGTTGGATGAGTATAAGGAGGCTGTGTCTCGCCTTGAGGTCAGGTATGCCAAGGAGGAAAACCTGGTAATGAACAGGTATAAATTTTACACCAAAAGTCAAAAAACTGGTGAGAGTATAGATGACTTTGTTTCTAGATTGCGCGAAATGTCAGTGAAATGCAAGTTTGGCAATATGACTGATGAGCTGATCAGGGATCAGCTTATCGTACAATGCAATAACAAAAAAATACAGGAACGTCTTTGGGCAGCGAAGAATCCCAATCTGCAAACAGCAATTGACTTGGCGAAGGTTGTTGAACAGTCCCAAGGGTGTATGAAAGAGTTAGAAAAAAGGGCAACTTCAAGTGACGTCGGTGAGGTGTCTTGTCATTCGTATATGTCCTCAAGTCAAGAGGATGATGACCGAGACGAGGTTGCACTTCTTAAACAGAGAAAGTTCTTCAACAAAAAGTCTGTTAATGTTAAGCCTAATAACACTGTTAAACCTTTTTCTTCTAGACAATGTCTTAGATGTGGTAGTCTTGCACATGCTTCTGATTCTAAGTTTTGCTTTGCAGCCAAACAGGAATGCATGAAATGTGGTAAATTGGGGCATTATGCTCGTGTTTGCAGAGGCAAAGCACGTCCTTCTGTTTCATATGTTAGTGATATTACAGTAGTTGAAAATGACACTGACAAAATTTTGGTGGTTGGTAATAACAGTGATCTTCAACATGAAGACCACAAACGTAGGAATAGGCCTAAGGCTCTTTTCATTATTAATGAAAAGGAAGTTTACTTGATGGTGGACACTGGTTCGCGATACACAATTATTCCCAATTCACTTTTTGTTGATTTGTGGGGTATGAGTCCTCTTTTTCCTACGGATATTTCTCCTGGTGGATATCAAGGGGAACCTCTGAGCATTCTTGGATATTTTGAGGCTGACATTGTGTTCTCAACCAGACAAATTTTTGGTAAGGTATATGTCTCAGAGTCTGGCCCCGCTATACTTGGGTGGATACACCAATATGACCTTTGCATTGTCGTGAATCCCCGAGCTGATCCACAGGTCATGGTTGTGGAAGACTCTGATCTATTTTCTTTACTCTCTAAATTTAAAAATGTCTTTGGTGAGAGTTTGGGTCGCCTCAAGGGCTATTCACATAAAATTATAATCAAACCCAACTCTGTCCCCGTACAACACAAGGTAAGACGCATTCCTATCATCATTAGGGATGAAGTCAAGGGTCTCCTTGATGACATGTTGAATTCTGGGGTTATTGAGCCTGTTGAAGCCTCCCCTTGGGTTTCGCCCATTGTAGTCACCAAGAAGTCTGACGGCAAGCTCCGTTTCTGTGTCGACCTCAGGTCTCTCAACCATTGTGTTGTTGCCGACACCTTCCCACTACCTAATATATCTGAATTAGTTACCACTCTTAATGGCGCGAAGTTCTTCTCAAAATTGGACCTCAGGAGTGCATACCATCAAATTGACCTTCACAAAGACTCCAAGTCCCTGACAGCCTTCATCACTCCCTGGGGTACCTTCCAATTTACTCGTCTGCCATTTGGTCTCAAGTCAGCAGCCAGCGTTTTTCAGCGCATGGTCTCAGGTATCTTCGAAGGTGTGCCCAAGGTAGTCTACTTTCAAGACGACATCCTGATTTATGGTCTAACTGAATCCCAACACAATTTCACTCTGAATGTTGTTCTTGAGAAGTTATCTGATGCTGGTCTGACTTTACGGAAGGACAAATGTTTGTTTGGTGTGTGTGAAGTAGACTATCTGGGCTACACCATCACTTCCTCTGGTATTAAACCCAAAAGAAACCTATGTGAAGCTATTCGCTCTGCACCCTCACCCTCTGATAAAGACCAGCTTCGTTCCTTCATGGGATTGATAGAGTATTACTCTAAGTTCGTACAAAATTTTTCTGACAAGACTGTGTCTATTAGATCTTTGCTTAAACGGGGTGTAAGTTTCATTTGGGGGTCTGAGCAAGAGAAATGTTTTGTAAACATCAAAAATGAAATTTGCAATGCTAAAATGTTATTCCCCTTTGATGTACACAACAGATCTATCGTCACTGTTGATGCTAGTGCACATGGTCTGGGGGCTATGTTGTCTCAATTGTGTGGGGGATCAGAAGTCACCATCGCCTTTGCCTCCAGGACTCTCACGGATACGGAAAAGAACTATTCCGTTATCGAAAGGGAGGCGTTGGCGGCCTCTTGGGCGGTTGAATATTTTCGTACTTATTTGTGGGGCATGAAGTTCACTCTGCGATCCGACCATAAGCCCCTGATCAAAGTTCTTTCACCTGGTGGGGCAGGTAAGGGTTCTGCCCGCCTTATGAAGCTAGCGGCCAGACTACAAGAGTTTCAGTATTCAGTAGAATACATCCCAGGTTGGAGGAATGTCCAAGCCGATTGTCTCTCGAGACTATCTATGGATTGGCGTTCTCCTCACAATTCAGTTGTTTCACTTGACTCAGATGATATAGCTGTGGCCTCGGTGGAGGATGCTGTTTTTGTAGGCGAGAGTATTTTCTCTCCCAGTGACTGGTCTAGAGAAATGTCTGCTGATGCCACTCTTCAGGAGGTCATCAAACTTATAAGGTTAGGGCCTAGACGAGAGAGTGCTGTCCCTGTCGCTGTTCGACCTTACATTAAGGTCCTAGATGATCTTTCTATTGTTGGGGACATTATTTTTAAAGGTGAGAAATTTGTACCCCCCTTTGGCATAAGAACTAAGTTACTGGCCTTGGCACATGAGGGGCACATGGGCCAGACCCTTACCCAAAGGCGTTTAAAAGATCACTGTCAACTGCCAGAGAGTGGAACTTACAAAGAGAAGGCAGTGTGGAACATAGAATATAGAATAGAGAGTGTAGGCATTACTGAGAAAGACTAGAATGATAACTTGCATTGCCATCCAATGAGGCTCAATCCTGCGGGCCTGTGTATCTCCAGGGGTAGGAGAAGGCAAACCCCTTGAGGGTAGGGAAAAGCTCCCTGAGAAAGTAGCGGGCAACAGACCCTACCATCTGTTCTGGAAAGTCAAAGATGCAGTCATTATCCCTGCAGCTGCAATCTTCTAGGCCAATGATCTTGTTACAGAGTACCAAAGTTACAAGTCCCTCTCTGAAGCACGGTTGAGCCTCTTCTCCACCGCTGACAGACACTGCTCCATGCCGTCATTGAAACAGTTCATATACACTCAAATAGACTTTGATTCCATCTAAGGTCGTACATCTTGGCTTCCATGCCCTCCCAGACGGCAACCCACTACGGTGATTTCCTACAGTATGCGGGCCATCGTGGGGTCTGAGTGGCTCGGATGAGGCAGAGGGGGCAGACACAGGCCTGGTCTGCAAAATGTTAACATGTGGAGTCTTCCTAAGAAGTCTCCCCACCATTGATGGGTCGGATAGCAGAAAACTATTGAGACAGAGCTTGTTCTAAGATGCTCTCTTCCCGGAGGCAGAGAAGAAGTGGTCCCTTTCCCTGCTCTAGAATCGGATTATTACAGGTGTTTTTCCAGAAGCATTGCAGGTCACGCCATCCACTCCGAACACGATCTCATAGGTAACTTTCCACGGGATTGAGGTGTTCCTGAAATGCAACATGTTGACCTTAATTCCCAGGCTTTCCCTTGAGGGAAAATACAACTTTTCTTATCGGCTTACGCTTACGATGTATCTTCTTCTCTCCTTGCCTGACTAATAAACAAAGACATTATTCTAGTTAACAAGGGCGCTTGCTCCACCCGCAACACAAAATGTGAGAAAGAACAAAATCCATCTTCAACTAGTTCCTGACCACCAAGATTCACCTCTCAGGTCCTGGGGCCATGGAGTGGTTCTTGAGCTGTTAAAGTCAAGATTTTAGGTTCTTCGTGAATGGGCCCGTTCGCTCCAGAACTGTGCCACTCGCATGGAGAATCTGCACAAGCTGCTGCACGTTTGTCTCTTTGTCCTGCAAGCATCGATTCCTGTGTCGATCACCAAAGCACGGTCACAGCTGGTCGTCGTGATGCCGACCTACTTCTCGCACCCCACCAACCATCACCAGTAGCGCTCTCCTTACTCCCAGTGCACTTGTTACCCAAAAACTGGACCCTTGGCACAAAACTTGAGAAGGTAAAACTTCATCAGTACTAATCTGGGACTGTATCTGACACATGCGCCTCGGTGGTCAGCCTGACTTTTTGACTTTGATCTGGACGAGGGCAACCAGATAGCTGCGATTTGCACTTTCTATTACTAGGTGCTATTCTACAGTTTAATCTTTAAACATTCATAACTCTGTTAGAAATTAGGTATCTGGTTGGCAGAGGTATGCACACTGTCCAAGCAGGAACCACAAGCCTTATTTTTCAACAACATCTTTCTATTTTGCATTTTGTCAATACACAATACATTGAATCACATTTCTGTTAAGGCATTTCAGTATACAGAACTTGAGATTGAGTTACACTTTCATTCTGAGGATAGTTACATAGACAATGACATGGACATGAAATAATATGCAATATCAATAACTTTACCCCCTGCTCCTCCCTCCCACCAACTGGGCCATGTCACCTATTGAGAAATCTATAATTGGCAGCTGTGTATGTGAGAATTGATGAATGACTATGTGTGTTCGGTAGAAGGTGCAGTATATGTCACTGCTAACGCTGCAAAAAAGCGTGTTGGTGTGGGCAGGCTATGTCGCTATAGGAGTTCGGTTAAAGATATATAGTGTACAAAATCACAGAACGGTGGGGGGGGGGGAGGGTGGTAGACCCAGCTGGAAAAGTCACTTCAGTTGTCTATGTGAGTAGAACAGATTTACCCCTCATCACAGGCCTCGATATCCTGAGCCTTGAATCCTTCTAGTAACATGTCCCATTCCAACGATATGGTCTTTTTACAAAGGCCCCTATATTCCTTCCAGCGTAAAGCCTTGCTTTCAGCCAGAACCCATTGCACTACTTCCTCACACCATCTATCCACCTGGTAGGCTTAAGGGGACTTCTAGCGTCTTTTTTATCAGACTTTTAGCTAATAGTAATGCTCAGCCAGTAAAGCACTTGACCACTTTAGAGCACTTGGGCTGCAGATTTACCTCTAAGATACAGTGTACTGATTCAGGCCAATCAATTCTGATTGTACTGCCGATAGATCTTCCCAGTAGCTGGATAAGGGGGGACATGTCCGTAACATGTGCAACAGGTTGGTATCCAGAACATGACTAAGAGGGCGTGTCTACGAAGCAGTGGAGATCATTTTGTTAATTTTATGTGGAGTGAAATATGTTCTGTGTAATAAGGAGAACTAGATACATTTTAATCTCCCATTATGTGAGATTTTCTTGGGATATTCCAGTAAACAAGTCCACTCTTTATCCATTTTCTCCTGGGCAAGTACTGATTCCCATTTAGCTTTTAAGGCAGTAAGTGGTGTCATGAGATGGGCCTGGAGGCCCCTATGGAGCCATCATATTAGGTGTCTACCATGTCCCATGGTAGTAGCGCCGGGATTAGCTCATGCATTGTGGGTTCTCTCTCATCTTAAGCCCAGTGCTTACTAAGATAGCTCAGGATACTGGTGTGTTAAAAATAACAATTCTGGCAACCCATGAGTATGCACAAAATCAATATGGGACATCAGTGTGCCATTCACAAAAAGTGAACCCATCTTCATTACACCCGCCTGATCCCAAGGGCCCAGCCTACATGCTGTCAGTGTGCCTGAAGCTGTAGGTAAGCCTCATAATGGGATTTTCGGCGCATAGGGCACCCATGAAGTAGTGAATTACATAGCCATCCTCCAGTAGGCCAGGGCCGTGTGCAGCAAACGTGAGCTTGTGTGGCAATGCAGCATCCGATAGACCAGCTAATTTGGTCTGCTGCTTAACCTAGGACTTCAATCAAGTGGCAAGCCAGTAAGCCCATTGAGTCACTCTGGTTCTGGGTTCAAGAGATGTTGGTCCTGTCCTTCTCACCCAGGTCGGGGGAAGCATTCAGCAGGTCAGCACAGCAAGAAAACAGTACTTCCATAACTTCTATAGCAGCATACAAGCGGAGTGGCAGTCCTTCAGCACCACAGCAGTCCTTCTTCCTGGCAGAGTATCTACAGGTCCAGAAGTGTACTGAAGTGGTAGGGTGAGAAGTCCAGTTCTTATACTCAGTGGTGTCTTTGAGGTGGGGGGGTCTTCAAAGAAGGGGTTTGAAGCACACAGAGGTCCTCTCTTATTGCCCTGTCTCCAGACTAACTACTGGACGGTATGGAGTCCTTTGTGTGTGGACAGGACACTCCCTATTCATTTGAAAATATGAGGCTGTGCCCAGTTCCTTCTTCCCATCTCTCAGGATGGCCCGTAAAGTCACACCTAGGCTCCCTTTGTGTGTGACTGTCTAGAGGGAATATACAAAGCCCAGCTGTCACCCAATCCTGACTAAATAGAGACATGCAGCAGGCACCAAATGGGTAAAGTAGGAACATGGCAACTATACAAAACTGGCAGTTGTAGAATTGCAATTTAAAATACAACTTCAGCATACATTGTTAATTTAAATTGTGATTCCAGAGAAATCAGAGTTCTTATCTCTTTCCAATTAGATATTAAACATGTACAATGCAATAAAACAATCCTAATATCATCCTATGGGAGGGGTAGGTCTTGCAGTAGTGAAAATCTAATTTAGGAGTTTTTCACAACCAGGACATGTAAAACCTAAAAGTGCATGTCCTACTTTTTAAATACACTGCACCCTGCCCTTGGGCTGTCTAAGGCCTACCTTAGGAGTGACATTCATTTAACAAGCATTTACAATGCAATGGTCTCGCAATTGATAAAGTTAGAGCTATTGGCATTGCTCATGACATTATTTTTATTTATGGTTTTGTTTTTAAAACATATAAATAAATGGCATTGTCATTTACAATGCCAATAGCTCAATGTAATGTTAAAAGGGCCAATATCAAGAACATCATTGAACAAGTAAAAACATTCTTATATGAGCAACTGATGCACAAGTGCATAGTGGTTGGAGTCTTTAACACCCGAGACATGGGCCAGTGTTAGGCAACCCAGGGCGACCATCAACAAACCTTATTACAAGCTTGCCTCAAAGAATCTGACCTGGGATAATCCAATTTAGAAAGGACCAAAGGGTGCAAATCAATTCACAATTTCAAAGACATATCAACTCTACACTATATCTTTTTAAGTAAAGACCTGCTAAAAAGACGAATAACCTGTAAGGTCCAGCAAACAAGTGAGTGACCACCTCCCCATTTCCATAGATATCAACATAGGAGCAATGACGCACAAGAATTACAAATTACAAATTAGCAGGCTGCTCTCTTGATTTAAACGTGGGCCAGTTAACAAAAAGAATCAAATGGAGTCCAGCCAGCATGGATAAGTGCTCTTGTCAGAAAATGCCCCCGGAATCCCGCCACGGCCGCACCGGAAGTCAGGCAAGGTCGCCTGTGATGGGGGCGGGGCCGCGTCCGGACCGGAAGAGGAGGCAGGCGGAGTCAATGCGTTTCGCGGCCCAGGGCTCCTGTGAGTGGTGGAGAGCCCCGGGGCCGCCAGCAGGAGGTTGTGCGCCGCGTGTTGAGAGCAGAGTCCCCAGAGATTGGCCAGGTAAGTTCCAAAGGGCCGGGGGGGCTTGGTGCACTCGTGTGTGTGTGTGTGCATGCTCGTGTGTGTATGTATGTGTGCGACGGTGACGGGGGCGCCTCGGTGCACTTGTGTGTGTGCGCGCGTGTGTGTATGTGTGTGGGGGTGGTGTCTCTGTATGTATGTGCGTGCGTGTGCCCTTGTGTGTGTGTCTGTGTGTATGCGCATGCGTGTGTAGTGTTTTGAGCTTCCCAGGGAGACAGCGTCTGGCCACAGCGCGCGTTCGCGTGCGCGTGGCAGTTTCAAATCGCCTCCAAGGCGATGCGTGTGGCCAGGATTGTCTCCTGGGAAGCAGACATGGCCACAATAGGTTCTCGGCGAGAACGCGCTTCCGCGCGCTTAGCCGAGACCTAAAAAAGGAAGGTTTGGGCCTGGCAAGAGGTTTAACTTACCAAGTCTACATTGCTGTTTTAAACTGCATGCACAGGCCCAGCAGTGGCAGGCCTGAAACAAGGTTAAGGTGCCATGTAAGTGGGTGGCCCAATCAGTGCTGCAGGCCCACTATTAGCATTTAATTTACAGGCCCTGTGCACATGCAGTACACTTTACGAGGGACTTATAAGTAAATTAAATATGCAAATTATTTATGAGTTACTGTTACCATGTTTAGAGGAAAGAGTGCATACACTTTAGCGCTAGTCATCAGTGGTAGGGTCAGAAGTCCAATTCATATACCCAGTGGCGCCTTTAAAGTGAGGTAGACTTCAAACAAGGACTTTGAAGTGCACAGAGGTCCTTTCTTACTGCCCTGGCTCCAAACTCACTACAGGGGGTTATGCTTGCCTTTGTGTGTGGACAGGACACAGCCTATTCATGTGTGAGTATGAGGTTGTGCCCAGTTCCTCCCTCCCATCTCCCAGGATGGCCCGAAAAGTCACACCTAAGCTCCCTTTGTGTGTGGCACACCTAAGCTCCCTTTGTGTGTGGCTGTCTAGAGGAATATACAAAGCCCAACTGTCGCCCAACTCAGACTAAACAGTTGGCAGGCACCAGGCACCGAAATGGCTAAAGTTATAAAATGCCAACTATCTAAAAGTGACATTTTCAGAATTGCAATTTAAAATACGACTTCACCATAATTTGTAATATTATATTGTGATTCCAAAGGCACCAGTCTTGGAGGTCGCATCTCTTCCCAATTGGACATTATACTTATAAAATTTAATAAAGTAATCCCAATGTTGTCCTATGGAGAGATAGGCCTTGCAGTGGTGAAAACATATGTAAACATTTTTCACTACCAGAAAATGTAAAACTTAAAAGGGTATGTCCTACTTTTTAAATACATGGCACCCTGTCCTTGGGCCGTCCAGGGTCTACCTTAGGGGTGACTTATGTGTATTAAAAAGGAAGGTTTAGGACTGGTAGGAGGCTTGACTTGCCAGGTCGGCATTTCAGTTCAAAACTGCACACCCTTGCCCTTCAGTGGCCGGCCTGAGTCATGGTTAAGGGGCTACTTAAGTGGGTGACAAAATCAGTGTTGCAGGCACACCAGTAGCATTTAATTTACTGTCCCTTGGCACATGTAGTGTACTTTCCTAGGAACTTATCAGTAAATTAAATATGTCAATTGGGTTTGAGATAACGTAACCATGTTTAGAGGAGAGAGCACATGCACTTTAGAACTGGTCAGCAGTAGTAAAGCACTCAGAGTCCTAAAGCAAACAAAAACAAGGTCAGAAAAAGAGGAGGAGAAAGGCAAAAGGTTAGGAGTTCCCCTTCAGAAAGAGACATTTTCCAACACCCTGGATCTACTGATTGGATTTTTTTCTTTTTGGTCTTGTTTTATTTTAAAAATGAATATCTATTTTTCTAACCTGGTGTGGGGTTCTTTTTGTGTAGTGTTTCACTGTTTTACTGTTTGAAGTTTGCACAAATACTTTACATATTGCCATCAAGTTAATCCTGACTGCTCTGTGACAAGCCACCTGAGGTGTATCATGTGTTAATTTGGGGTCTGCTGGTGCTTTAACCTTACTAGGATTGTGGTTACTGCTTGACCAGGGCTCACACTCAAGTCAACCAGAAATACAATTTCTAATAGTTACCATCTCCTTTGAGGTGTCAGTAACATATCAATGATTTCCTACTACAATTGTAGTCACAAACCAATGATACTAACCAGGAGAAATAGCAAATTAGAAGGGACGTCCTAAGCGACTCGCTTTCAATTTATGATGCAGTATGTAGGCACAGACCTATTTGGCGATTCAGTAACGAGTTACCGAATTGCAATTTTGGTTTTAAACATACCCAAAAGTTATTTTGTGTACCCAACAGCTATGCGACTGCAAAACAGCTTTTTAGCTTAAGTTAAAGTGATGGGGAACAAAGGACATGAGACCATACAAGGGTTACCAACTCTTATCTCTCCTGTTGGAGCCAGACCAACCACATTGGATGTAGAAAAATAGGATAGAAGGCATACAGGATCTACTGTGGCTAACACAGAGAATGGGCCTGAACCATGCAAATCTGTAGGCATGGAGTTTCCCTGTAAAAATGAAACAAGAGCATCCTATGAAGATTATACGTCATAACATCATATATAAAATATCATCTGACTTAAGTACCATATTTTAAATGCTGTTTACATAAATATTGTCCCATTGCAAGAAGGCTTCCTATAACTAATTTTAATGGGGCAATATTTTTAGTAAACATTATTTAGGATTTCATATTTATCTCAGATGATAATCTCACAATGATATTCTTATACCATACCCAAGTTGAGTGCCCCTACATGCATCTATCTTCTGAAACATGAAGATGAGCAAAATTATATGAGGATGTGAACAACAGGTGACTGTGGTTGTCTGCAAGACATTCTCTCAACCTGGCAGATACATAGCCTTCAAGGATAGACAGTGAGTCCCTATCCACATAAATGTTTGTTGAGCCATCCTGAACATGGAATGAAACAGAAACCGCCCTGTAGGTTGATGTCAGTTTGGGGTGCCTAATTGTCCGGCTAGACTAAAAACAGCAATGCTGTATCTGAGAAGCAAAGAAATGCAGATCCAAAGAATGGCTCTTTTGGGACATAAAAGTCACTTGCATGGTGATAGGCATGTACTCCGCATCTGAGTGCCACAGGTGCGGTGATATTTGAATTCTTGGTACCGATTCCTGGTCATGAGTGCATATATGGATCATGCATGTGCATTTTGACCTAAGTTTGTCTGATGGACTGCATTCTACTTGGGCCAGGAGGTGCGCCCAAAGTAATTTCCTCAAGTGGTTGAAGGCTACTGACTTCCCGAGGAATTAAGCAGCATAAGAGCGGTAGTGGAAGCATATCTGGTTCTTACTTTTTAGCAGTCAGTAGAATGAACAGGCCTTTTTACCTGTGTAATGTGAGTGGCACCCCCTAACCACTCTTGTAAAGTTCTGCTGCTGTGTTCCTAACTCACACTGGGCCTACATTGGATTGTGTGCAGCACTAAAATGCATATGTACTTGTGGGAAGGTACAGTGCACCAGAAGATAATGCACAGGAAGCATGTTCAATGCTGTGACACATGTATGCCTGTGAGAAGGTGCAGTACATCAAGAAATAGCTTGCAGGGTTGTGTGTGCTTGTTTGGATACAGGTGCGACTCTGAGAAGGTACAGTGCAACAGGAAATAGAGCATGTGGTTATGTGTATGCATGGGGCTATATATGAGCCTGCAAGCAGGTACTGCATGTAGGAGATAGCAAGAAGTGCTAAGCAAGCACACTGGGATATATGGATGCCTGTGCAAGGGTACAGTACTTAGCAGGCTGCACATCTGTACAAGACATGGAACACACTGGGTTCCATTTTGGGAGGTCTAGGGTTTGCTGGAAGAGGAGAGAGAGGTAGAGGTTCCCCAATACAGACTTGTGGGTTACTGCATTTCTCAGAGTTGAGTGGAAAGCACATTGGAAAATGAAAGAGCCAGGCTGTTAATTGAACATTAATATGGGCTCTTTGCCTCTAAAAGGAGGTTATTGGTCAAAAGGACCTGAGCACATCTGAGGTAGGATATGTGGATAATAAGAAAATCATACAGAATAGGGCTGTGGCCCTCTGGTAACCTTTTGATTTGCACATCACTGAGGTTGATATCAAAGTGACAACCTCTAGTTCCTCCCATGGCCTGTGTTTAGGGCTATGAAATCAAGACTGGATACTGTCTTACTCTGATAGATTGGTCTCTGGGGGAAGAGCACAACCAAAGATAGTACACTTTAAAATGGGCAACTGCTAGAATACAAACTTTAAAGACAGTGTGGTGGATTTAAAGTTCTGCAAGGGGGTTGCTCCATCACAAATCTGATGGATATCCCATTCACCACATTAAAATTACCATGTCATCATGTTTGTGATAGAGTAACCTGTCTGCCGAACTCTAAATCAGGCTCAGAGACACTACATCACAAGTGTGTATGGAAATGGATTATAAACAGTGGAGCTTGAGACTCCAAAATTGTCCAAAGCTGTACATCAGTGTGGATAAGCTCAGCATGAGCTCTGCCTGTTATGACATGGACTGGGGACTAAAGATCTGCCACTCTTTCATGCTGGGTGATGGGACATCACCCAGGAGAATCAAGATCACAAGCCTATAGCATCAGCTTCTGCCTGACTCAAGACCAGTGGACCCTGTGAGATTGCCTCCAGAGAATGAGGTTCAGTGGGGATCCTACCAAGAGAATCCCAGGAGTAGAATATGAGAATCTGGTCTTTTGAGTACTGTGTGCCAATGAGTCATCTGCCCATGTGCACTACATGACCACCAAATGGCATGTGGGGGACGCAGAAAGGACTGGACCACTGCACTAATCAGGACACTAGCTTTTGTGCATTATGCAACGCCCTGATCTCAAGAGGAGGCACTACTGTGAGGAAGGGTACCTGCTCTGGTGCTTTACTGCAAGTAAGGGGAGGTTGTTGCCCTTGCTAACGCTCTGACATGAAGACGGCCATCACCTTGTTGATGTTGCTAAGTGACCCACTTATGTCTGGAGAGGATAGCAGAGAAGACTAAGAGCAGTTGCTCCACGTGTGCTGTGAAGACCCCCTGCATGTCAAGAGAGGGACAGAGCCTAGAAGGGGGCTGTCATCCTAGCACAGCAACCAATGTTTCACCTACCTGAGACATGGAGGACCCATTAACTGTTCCCAGACAAAGAGTAAGATTTACCACCAGTTTGGAGCAGCACCATGGATCTCTGCCACAGCAGCCACAGATTTTAGAGTCCTGGTCACCATTAGCTGGGAACATGTGCCTGTGGTTCCAGACTGCCATCCCATCAGTGCCGGTAAGACTCATACCAGCCCGTCGGTCCCTGGGGAACTTGTTATGACTGACATGCCCAGGTATGGGGACACATGGACTTTTGCTAAAAGCTCTGAAAGAATTGTTAAGATTTTCAACTAGTAAATGGGTCTAATCTTTGATGTCGCACACATGAATGGGGAATAACCATTATTCATAGATAGGGAAGTGGCACAGGTGCTGACCCGGGGAATGCTAGTGGGCCTGCTTTAAGAAGGCTGTGTCTAACATTTCCAGTGCGTTGTTTTGTACTTTGTCTTAGTAGATACATGCTCCTTTTAACATAAAAGCAAGTATTTGACTGGAAAATCATTTATTCGGGATGTTGGGCATATTTTGAGATGTGAGTCTGTGCTCGCCCATCACCTGCCTCCTCCCGAAAAAGCCTAGGGCTGCTCAATCCACACTACCACTGAGAGTCAGGCACTGAAAGGGTCCTAGGCAAGTTGTTCAGAGCCTATAGTAGTTGTAGGCCAGGCCCCGTAGTTCCTACTTGCCATGTGGCCCTCTAAAAGCGGTTCTGTCTAGGCCTGGGGAAATGTTAATTACGCCAGAGTAATCTGAGTAACATCAGTAATTGCGCATTACTCTTGTGATGCAAAATTATCAAACTCATGCAATTACACCAGCTTGAGTAATTTAGGGTAATTTGAGGCAAAAGGCCTACTGCAGGAGCACATGATCAACAAACTAAGAAAGGAGGAGCGGCTGTTGGCTACTGCTGTTCGGGTGCTGTAGCATTTAGTGTTATTTACTTAGCATAATATACATACTTAAGAGTGCATTTTGAAAGGAAATAGTGCTAATTTCTGGATTAGGCTTCTCACATAATTACCCATAATTGCTAGTAATTATTTTTAAAACATACTTTATTGATTGCCAAAATAGCATTGCAATGTGATAAAGGGAATACAATTGGCATTTTATCTTTTTGATGTTCTCCCCATCGCATACAGTGCAGAGTGGTATGCTGAACAGACAATTCAATTGCAGTTGTTCCTGGTTATATATCCGCCACTGCAGCTCTGGAACGCAATATTTCTCCTAGAGTGGTTTCACATTGTATGTTTCAATATAAAAAAACTTAACATTTATAACTTGTAGTTCATTAGTATTATCTATATATCATTATTTGCTCTTTGCTGCTTGAGTACAGTGGTGTCATGACTAGGGCCTGTGAAGATCTACGGCGTACGGTCCTAGAATGTTTAGGACTGCTATTGTGTGGGGTTGTTATGTGTAGGTATAACGTCCTGCTGTTTAAAGTCTTCCATCATGATGTCCCAATCCATAGAAATAAGGTTTTTCTGCATACCCCTTTCCTCTTCTCTTCTAATTGCCGTACTTTCTGCACTGCCCCTTTGTATCACTTCTTCCTGCCATATAGTCAATAACGGACTTCTAGGGGATTTCCATCTTGAGATGATTGTTCTTAAGACCAGTATAAGACTAAGATCCAGGAACCTTAACTGTACCTTCTGTGCTCTAGTGCGTTTGCGGAGACCCATAAGGCACTCCATGATATTTTCCTGAGCAGTTAGGTGCGTAACCTCTCGCAGTGACTGTCTTATTCCATCCCAATAATCATGTAGACGTAGGCAAGGCCATTACATATGGATAAAATCCGCCTCGTCTCCCTTGCATCTGGGGCAGCAGTGTTTGGCCTCTGGGAACATATGGTGTATTCTCTTTGGGGTTAAGTAAGATCTATGTAGTATCATTGTTTGAATAAATTTAAGTTTAGCGTCACGGGATACCCATTCGGAATGCTCCAAAATGCTTGCCCAGGCTTTGTCAGTGAGTTCTGTGTTTGAATCCGCCTCCCATTTTGTTCTAAGATCAGTAAGCACAATGGATGCTTGCGCTCTAATACCTGTGCATAACCATTTGACTGGATGGCCTCCTTCTCCCATGTAGTCCAGCAAATGGACTGGCTTGTGTTGTGGTGGGACCCTGCGTTCTGGCACCCATGTCTTCCTGATATAATGTGATACTGCTCGTATGTCAGATATAAGCGGACTTGTGACCCAGGTGTGTATGAATGGTGGTGATCAAGGAGGTTGCTGTCTCCAAAGAACGACCCGAAATTCTCCACGCCAGTCTCCGACCAGGCATGTAGCCTGGCCTTTGTTAGTGCACCCCCAGGGATGGGAATGCCCAGTAATGGGATATTATTTGCATGGGGGGTTGTTCCTGAAGTATAAAGCAGAGCCTTTCTCCAACATTGTAATGCCGTCTTAAGTAACGGAGGCCCCTCCAAGGGGATTTTAGCTTTTGGTAGGAGTAAGGAATGTAGTTTGCCCTGCTCTAAGTCCCGGGGTGTATAACCTTTTTTTTGTAGATTCCTAGCCGCTGTCCAGTAGGATAGCCACTGGAGTTGACAGGCATAGGAATAGGCCCTGAAATCAGGGCCTCCGGGCCTCCCCTGTGGGACTCTAGTTGTAATTTCCGAAGACTTACTCTCTGGTGTCCCTTATCCCATATGAGTTCTATAAGAATAGCGTTCAAGGTGCAGAAGATGGAGGGTGGGACCACCAGTGGTAAATTTACAAAAAAATATAATAAACCGGGAAGCACCACCATCTTTGATATGGCAATCCGTCCCTTCACGGATAGCGGTAGGGATTTCCAGAAGGCCACACTCAAGCGCAGAGCAGTGATTGCCTTTAACAGGTTGCATTCTAGTTGATCCGCCTGTGCCCGATACACTTGTATTTCTAAATACTTGAATGTAGCCTGTGCTACGGGTAAGGTAAAATTACCGAAGTGTGTCATATCTGGGTGGATCCTGTCACAAAAATCAAAGGCATTTGATTATCGTGGATTGATGGTAAGGCCCGATATACTTTCAAATGTGGAAAATATAGTGGGGAGAGGTGCAGCGTCAACAGTCAAATCATGTAAGCAGAATATCGTCAGCATATATTGAAATTAAGTGTGCAGTTCCTTCAATGGGTATCCCCAGTTGTTCTGCTGACTGTCTCAGGGCTATGGATAAGGGCTCCAGCGCTAGCAGGAACAGCAGGGGGGACAGAGGGCATCCCTGCCGTGTGCCCCTGTGTACCGTGTATTCACAGGAGATATGGTCGCTGGTGCGTGCTCGAGCCGTGGGAGAGGTGTAAAGCAGCCGTACCCATTTGAGATAGGTGCTATGGAGGCCAAATCGCTGTAGTGCAGCGAGCATATAGTCCCATGCTATAAAATCAAAGGCCTGGCATAGGTCTAGCGCCAGCCAGCCAGCCTCCGATATTCAGCCGGGGTAGCCGCCATGATATAATGCAAGCGTCTAGTGTTGAGGGACATACTGCGATTTGGCAAAAACCTGCATTGATCACTATGTATCAGGATAGTTAAGTATGGCTGTTTGCAGTTTGCCAGGGCTTTGTTCAGGATTTTTTATTCAGTTGCTAATAAAGATAAAGGCCTATAGTTGGAGATGTCAGTGCTAACGCTTCCCGGTGTAAGAAGTGAGACAACCACTCCCTGCATGGTGGATTGTGGTAAGTGGCCAACCTCCAGGGCTGTCTATATACTTCCTCCAATTTGGGGACCAGGGCTTCCGAATAAGTTTCATAAAATTCTATAGGCAGGCCATCTAGGCCAGGCGCCTTGTTATGATTAAGGCCTTTGATTGCAGCTCAAATTTCCTGTTGGGTTATATGGCCTGTGAGGTCTTTCTGTGTGTCTACCGGTAGAGAGGGGATAGTTAAGCCTTGGAAGAAGTCCACTATCAGCGTGTCATTATTGTGTGTTGGGGCCGCATAAAGGTCACTAAGATACGTACAGAAGGCCTCATTCATCGCGAGTTGTGTGTGGACTGGTCCTTTGTTTGGTGCATTAATGTGTGTAATGATTGGTGGTTCCGGTCTATCCCGTACTGTGCGGGCTAACAGTGTCCCTGCCTTGTTGCCTCAGTGAGCTTCTGCTGTGTGAAGGCCCTATGGTTAACAACCTGCAGAGTTTCTAGAGTGTCGGCGTGCTCAATGCAGGCGTCCTGAAAGGCCTCTCATTTTTCTGGATCTGCCACAGCCTCCGGTTTTGAAGTATTCATCAGGTTTTCTATTCTAATCAGGTGTTGATGTACCTCTTGTCTGGCCCCCACCACCTGTCCAATGGCAGACCCCCTCACCCACACCTTAAGTGTGTCCCAATCTATTAGGTGGGAGGAAGCAGTATTCTAATATTCAGAGAAGTAATTATAAATGGTAGTGGAGATAGCGATGCGGAACGGGGTTCCTCCAAGAACTGGGGACACAGTTTTCAGGTGGGCACCGGGGTCGGTACTCGTCCCCAGGTAAGTGTGAGTTCTAGGGGATTGTGGTCCAAAAATGTCTTGGCTAGGTATGTGGACTGACTGATATGTGTAGCGAGGTGTTTGAGCATAAAAATCTGTCTATCCTGGTGTGGAGGTGATGGACCGGGGAATAGAAGGAATATTCTCCCTGTGAGTAGGGTGCATTGATCTCCAGACATCCAACAGTTCCCATCCATCTAACCATGGTTTTAGGAGATCCGCTTGCTTGCAGGTGCCAGCGCCATGCAATGGGGGATGGGACTTGTCTAGTTCTATATCTAGTATTGTAATCCCCTTCCAGAATCCAGGGAATCATATATCATATCCCCCCTACAAGGGCTGTACCTAAACTGTGGAAAAATTTGTCTTGTTCAAAGTTAGGGGCATAGATACATCCCAAGACCATGGTTACGCCGTCAAGAGTTCCTTTCAATAACATATATCTACCCTGGTCATCAATGCAACAATCGACCTCCGTAAATGGTACCCCATGCCGGATCAAGATGGTCGCTCCTCTGGCAAACACTGAATAATTAGTGGAATATATATTGCCTCGCCATTTTTTACGGGTCTTTAAAGCCTCTGAGTCAGTAAGGTGCGATTCCTGGAGGAATACAATATGGGGTTTGCACCTAAGTAAGTGAGCATGAACACGGTGTCTTTTTTGTACTGCCCCCAACCCCCGCACATTCCAAGTCAGCAGATTGTAAGAGCCTACAGTGGTGTGATCTCTAGGCATAAGTTATTATGGTAGATGAAGCTCCTTGTAGCGAGGAGCCGCGTTACTGTCGCAGACCAGGAGTTCCCCTTTCCCTTAAAACTAACAATTCTCGGCTCAGCCAACAAACAGCGCTGGGCCTAACAAAGATTCCCAACATACAGGTACCACATAACAGTGCATTTGCTTAGTGGGGTGTTGCTGCTACCGTCCATATCGTGGTGGGCGCAAATGCAGAGTTCTGGTAGCTCAACGGACCCTGGGGGTGTGTGTAAGCATATCTTTGCAAAGACAGTACAATCGCCTCATTCATACACATCTTTATGTTACCTGAGCAGTTCCTACAGAGAACAGCAGCTATAAAGTTCTGCACTGTATTAGTAAACAGGCTGTATTCTATAGAACTGTTTAATAATAAATCTCAAAGGGGTTTGATTATGTTTAGATTGGCTCCTGTAAACAAAGGATTATAGGAGGATATCGTAATAATTAGAACTTCTGCTATATCACTCATCAGGCCCCATCATGGGGTTTGGTATGGTAGACAGGTGGGTTGTCAGTTATCCACTAACTTGTCCACAGTCTAAGGTGTTACTGAAAGGAACAGGGTGATGATGTGGTCAGATTATGAGTGAACGTTGCTTTCATCTGAGTCCGACAGGATCTTATTGGTATTATCTCTGAAGGAACCGGCAGTGGCAAGGACCTCCGCCCTATCCGCCCGTTGTTGTTCCAGGGTCAGACCAGTGCTTAGTTTGTCCTGTAAGTTCTTGTAGGTACGGGGGTGGCCATGTCTTTGTGACTTCACAGGGCCCCGGTCAGTTGCATCCGATGATCCACTGTGGCCTGATCCTAAGTTCATGATTTCCAACCATTCCTCTCCGTCGTTTGGGCTATCAAAGAAATAGGTTTTCCTGTTGTGAATAATTTTTAATCTAGCTGGGAAAAGCAAAGCCTATTTTAGTTGGGCTGTCCATTGCTTTTTCTTGATGGCTCCCATCTTTGATGTCCCAGTTGGGATCCGACGCGATCTCTCCAGACAGAAATATGGTGATAGTCCATCCTGTGCCCCATGTTCTCGGAACCAGGCCTCCATGAAGTCTGCAGCCTTGGTGCCTTCGCTATGCTCCGGCAGGCCAATGACGCGTATGTTATTGCGCCTATTCCTACCTTTAGCATCCTCTACCCTGTCTTGTAGGCTGCTGACATGTGGTTGAAGTTGCTTTATTTGTGTGGTGTTTTCAGTAATTTGGAGTTCAATGGCAAGTAGAGTTTTTCCGAGGTCCTGGTCCTTCTCCGCTACCTTTCCATGATCAGACTCTGCCCAACTTGTAGCGTTTGCCAAGGTCTTGTCCTGATGGAATACCACTGTGTGGCATGGGGCTCAGTGTAGGCTCTGTGTGATCCTGTACTTCCCTGTTGCAGGCCGGCGGTCGTTGCAATATCCAGGCTATTAAAGTTGTATACTTTGTTATAACCGGTGCTGTTCCTTATAGGCCATGGGCAACCTGTAGCTGATTGCGGGGGGGGGGTTAGCGGTCTTAGAGCCTGCGCTTGTTAGTATGGCCGCCTCCCGAGTACATTCATGAGGGCCCAGTGAGAGTCCCAATGGACCTGAAGCCAGCGGAAGCAGTTGGATATGTATGATAGATGGTTGTGTTACTTATGGTATAGTGTTCTAGTGAGGTGCTTTGTTGTTCTTTGAATCAGAGTGCAGTAGAGGCCTGTCTACAGTGGCCCACAGCGACGGTAGGTGGCAGTGAGGATATGGAGGCTCGAGGAGTGTCAGGGTGTACTGTTCTGTCTCGGGCCGGTTCTCCACCAGCTACATTAACGCCGGTCCCAGTTGAAATAGGGGCACCCCCCCCCCCAGGGGCCTCCCGGTCCAAAGCACGGGATCCGACTGTTCAGCAGTGATGGACTAAAGTAGACCCCTCACCCCTTACTGCAGTTTAATAAGCTGTCAATGTCACTCTTTCTTCTGTGTAGTAGCGGCGCAGGAGGCGGGGTAACAGGCGCACAAAGCAGACAGACCCCGGCGCAGCCCCCGGCACTCACCGCCCTTCTTTGGCTCGAAGTGGATACGAGCACCTCGTATGCAAATTGGGATACGGGCACCCCGGTTCTGGAGCCAGCAGGGCCTCTGGGTGCTCCGCCGAGCCCCCTTCGATCGCAGCCTCCGTTTGTCTCCTCCGGGCACAGGAAGCTCTGAGCTCGACCGCAGGCAAGAAACCTGACGTTCCGGCATCAGCAGTGCGTCACAGGTAGGCCGTTCTGTCTGTCGCCTCGGGTGGGTTACAATCTGCAGCGGCGTTACAAGAGTCTGGTCCGGACTTGATTGTATGCTGCTCTCTTCGCCATTTCAGTGCTCTGAGGTGCAGGTGGTAATTACTGTGTTAATTAGGGTGCTTAGGCAGGATTTTCCCCGCAGGGTCCGGATCCTCACCAGAACACGTCTGCCATTTTAGGGGGTTAGCCACGCCCTGCATAATTACTATTAATTTTACAGTAATTACTTCTAATTACACTATTGTGAATTACGCCAGTTACGCCCACTCACAGTTCTGACAGACAGCTAATTCCCGTAATTTTGGCGATTTCAGAGGAGTCCAATGCCCTTGTGCCATCAAGGTGGCAGGTCTCAAGAAGATTTTGGCACAGGAGACTGGGAACCTGGAAGAGATGGCATACAGGGAGGTGGAAAATATGCACTTGAATCTGAAAGACTACATTTCCCAGACTCATATACATAGCCCCAGCCACTAGAGGACAAATACAATCCTCCAAAATTGCAGTCCAATAGTGGCAAACCAGGTATTTCAACCTCATCTGTATTGAGTACGTTTGTCTGGCAACAGCAGTTGTCGTGACTTTTGAGTATTCACTACAGTTCACACTTGCCTTGTTTTATCCCATTTTCCTTTGTTGTTTTCTCCCTTGTTTGGGTCTAGTTACCCTACCCACTGTGTGTAATTCCTGTATTGTTACCCTCATGTCAGTTTGTCTCATTGTCCAGGCCTCTTCTCACCTACTGAAGTAAATTATACCTGGCTTCTGAGCAGTGTCTGCAGTATTCCAGAGGCTATTTACATTTTCTTCTCTGCTTGCACCAGGTAAATTGTGCACTTTGTTACCTTCATGTCTAACTCCTATCCAATTTTATCAACCCTTTAGTAACTAAGTTCTCTCACCCATAGGTGAAGATGTTCACATACATAGTTTGCCTCTGAGATGCTGTGCCTCAAAAATCCATTTCAATTTTTCCAAACACCAGTTTGCAGGACTGTATGTCTCACTCTGTCGCTCCCCACCCCCTATGTCCCTGAGGTATGGGTCTTTGTTAAAATCCTTTTTCCAATGCAATCAGTTAAATTGATCTCGAGGGGGAGAAAGATGCATTACCCTCGACATCCACATTCAAATTACTGTGTTTCTTGACACTAGTATAGCCGAATGTCACTACCCACCTGAGGAGCCTGGCATATGATGTCATCATAAGCATATTGTCTGGTGGGTCCAGAGGTTTCTTCAAACACCTCTAGAGAGGAGATAGCAGATCTGTAGAGACTACCAGGTGGAAGAGACCAGTGATCCAGGATGTAGTTGACGAAGGGTTTTAAATCAGGCCACTACTAAATCCTGAAGACGCAGCCAGGTTTGCGTTAAAGCAGACTATAACACAAAAGGCCAGGTTGAGACTGCAGTCTTCTCATCCATTATCTGGGAAAGAACGCCCACCATAGGTCCACAAAGGTATGAACCCTAATTAAAGTCAGACCCTGGGTTTAATTAGAACTGTAATTAGGACTTCCAGAATTCTCATCCTGGAGATTGGAATTCTCCAGGTGGATTAGCAGACCATGGTCCTATCATTGTTGTTGCACCACCTCTGTATCTTCCCAAGCCTTTGAGATAGGACTGATAGGAGAAGCAGCAATTAGCGAGTCATCCATGAAGGTAAAACCCTGATTCCTTTGACATGGAACAGTGTTACCAAAGGAGCAAGATTATTAGAAAATACCTGAAGTGTGGAAGCTAAACCAAAAGGCAGTATCTGAAACTGGAATGGGCGGATTCTGTTCCAAAACATAGGTATTACTGATGACTGGTGTGGACTGTAATAAGGAAGGATATATCATTTATATTCATATACATCTGAAAGTCTCCAGGATGCAACATGGATGGGATGGTCTGCAAAGTGATTATCTAATGTTTTTTCACCAGAAACCTGTTCACCAGTTTCAAACCCCCAATGTGTCTGTAATCTCCATATGGCTGTCTTACCAGAAAAGGGATGGAATTCAACCATTCCTGTCTGCAATTTACACGTTACAAATTATATTCTTGGCCAACTGAAACTGAATTCCTTCCACAGGGCAGTTTGTAATACCCTAGCATGATGAAGAGTAATTATTTGAAAATAATCTTGAGAAGGCACCCAGGCAAACAACAGCCTTGTTCTAATAATTGAAGCATGTAAAGATCAATAATTGAATTGTGCCATTTTACCAGAAAGTGCTGTTGATGTGCTCCAAATGGCGAGTTGGGATGACAAAAGGATGGAGGCTGATAGTCATGCTTTGGGGGGCAGGATGGTTTTAGGCAGAATCAAGTTGCTGGGCTGGAATGTAATGAAATGATGACCCTCGTGACAAGAGGGCATACCATGAAAGAACTGTGAACAATTTTTGAACATCAACCAGGAAGAAATCTCCTAAAGAAAACACAACCTCAGCAGGAGAATAGTTTTATCCTCTTTGGACTTTTTCATAAGAGACTGAAATTGCTGGGCAAACAACACCAACTGCTATAAGGGCAGATGATCAACAGCCCAACTGGGCTCATTCAGCTTCCAAGTCCTAAACCGCATATGATGCCAATCAGTGATGGAGGCTCCCAAGACAGCCACGGAGAGTTGTTCAAAAGTTCTGTCTGATAAAAAGTAGGCCTGTTCTTCAATGAGTGCCAGCAAGGGCATAGGATCTTCCTCCTGTGAAGAAAGACTGGAAACACTGACTACACTGTGTACGTTCTAGCTTGCAAGACCAATGATACACAACTGCACTTGAACACCTTCTCTCTCTAGGCAAGCTGTTCCTCAAAGACTGCTTTCACCTCTTCCAGACTTAGATATCCGGCATCTTCCTGAATTCAATCCCACCAAGTAACAATTTATGTTGCTTACCAACAACACCGTAAGGGAAATTACCCCTACAAGAACTAGGGTCGAAACGTAGACTGCCTACCCCTACCACACCAGCTTCTACCGCTAGCAGGATTTGTACGGCTGTATTGGAAGACTGGTCCTAAAACACTGAATTGATTTGTACAGGTTATTGTGGCCCCGGGCAGGGGAACCACTTCATAATTGTATTTATAAACGAAAATAATTGGATTTATTTGTCACTGTCCGGAGAAAACGGAACTCATCCTGCCTGGCAACAGTGCGGCTCACTGGGGCCCACAGTTCTGGCCAATAGAGCTAGGTACGCCTCCCAGCCCTTCGGACTCGGTTAAGAGCCTGGGCGTTACCATTGTTACCGACCTATCTCTTAAAACCCATGTCGGAGCTATTATTTCGGCCAGTATGTTCCAGTTACGAAAAATTCGTAAAATCTCTCATCTACTCTCGCATGATGCATTGGTGCAAGTTGTCATCTCCCTTGTTCTTTCCCGCCTTGACTTCTCTAATTCTCTTTACTGGGGTCTTCCCAAGTTCCTACTTCATCGTCTTCAGATTGTGCAGAACCAGGCAGCAAGGCTTATTTAGAAAGTCCCAAAATGGCAGTCAGCAAGACCCTTATTGTCCAAACTGCACTGGCTGCCAATTGAACAGAGGGCCGCTTTCAAGATTGGCTGTCTAATTTATAAAGCCCGTCAGTGCAAGTGTCCTGATTTTTTGAAGTCACTCATTGCCACGTACTGCCCGGCCCGCAATCTTCGCTCAGTCCATCTTCACCTTCTGGTCACTCCGGTGGTTAAACCTAAAAAGCTGGGTGGCCGCAGATTCAGTTATTTGGCACCCAAGTTGTGGAATTCCCTCCCTCTGGTAATCAAGACATCTGACACCCTCCTGAGCTTCAGGAAGAGTCTAAAAACCTGGCTCTTCTCTAAGTCCAACTAGTCTTTCTGTCACCACCTCACAATAATTATTTTAGCGCCAGGAAACTTATGGTGTCAGTGCGCTTTATAAGTTTAGCTTAACATTAACATTTAATGAAGACTGTATTTCTTTACTTTCCTCACGGAACCCCTTCACCACACTACCCTTTCCCTACCCCCTTTTGTATATGTGGGCACAAATATTCTTAAAAAATGCTAAAATAATTTTGAATGTATATCATATAACTAATGATAAGGTTTTCAGTACTTTGTGAATTAAAACATCGTACCTTAGATTTGTTTCTGTTTTTTCATTTATGTCATATATTGTTTCTATCTTCTAATATTCTTTTCCTTTCCCAGTCTGGGACCCCCCTACCCATAACAATTATCTACCCAGGTCCCAGTGACTATATTTGGGTCAACCCTGTTTAACGTAACGTACCAAAACAACAAAGCATCAGCTAGGTCAAACCTAGCTGAATGACAGGCATGCAGACGGACTCAAACAGCAACTTTTGACCACTCTCAAGTCACTTGTATTCACCCTGGACACAAACAAACCTCACCTTCAAGGAACATATTGCCAAAAAAGCTAGAATAGCTGGTACCAGCTATCTGTACTGAACAAAAGTGTGCTTGTTCTCGCAAAAAATGATTTCAGCACTGCTGTACAAGATCTCATACATGTGCATCTGAATGATGGCAATGCCCCGCCCATTTTCTCTCAGACTAAACACTGACATCTCCAAGGGCATCATACATGCCACAGAAAACCTTTCCAGGTTTTGAAGAAATACATAGCTCTCATTTTGATGGTGCTACACTGTCAGTCCTTGCTTGATCGCACCATCTTCAAAACCAGCTCCATTATTTAGAGAGTCACACAACCAGCACCCCTGCATAGCTTGCTCATAAGCTCACCATCTGCAGTGGCTCTTGATGCTCTCATTGGCAAGACACCATAAGACTGGAGAGACCAGGCGGCAGAAAAATAGTCAACCATGGAGACAGAAGGACCCACAGCATCAAACCCCTGCAATGTATTTTTTAAAGAGAAAGCACGACAAGGTAATTTTTCAAAATGGACGGCTTGATGCAAAGTCAGGGCATTCTAACACTGGAGCATGATAATGACTGATTTGTTTTTACATTACTATTAACAGATTCAGGAAATCCCAAATTATCTGTCACATTCCTCAGTACACCCAGTAACTCATAGTTCTTAGACACCATGGTCATACTGTTCCCCTTAAACCACATCATCTTCCTCTGAAATGTTCAAGTGAGCCTATTTGACTACAGATTCAGCCATCTCATGTTGCAGAAGCACATTTACTGCTCCAGAAGCTATGAGTTCCTTCAGCATCTGAGGAGTTACAGACATGGGGAGGCTTGACCTCACCACTAGGTGGGGAAAATTGTTTGGTAGACCTCTACTTAACAGCCCCAATCCACCAATCTTCCCCATACTTCAAACTTAGAATGCTGAGGTAGTGGGAAGTGAAATACTTTCAGAATGAAATACTATATTGCACATCCCAAAGATGACTGAGGAACCACTAATCACTGGGCTCACATTTCTCCCCAAGAGCAGCCATACAGGCAGAGGCTTCAAACAAGTGCATCAAGACCGTACAACATTGTGTCTGATCGGAAAAAAACAGAGGTAAATGTGACGAAAACGGAGCAGTCCACTGAAGCTCTCCCATACCGCAATCTGCCCACAAGGTACGTTTTCAGTGTTGGAATGGCCTGTTGCCTGGTCTGACAGCCTGGAAATGATGGATGGGCCAACTAGTAAGGCGCAGCGGGCCATGGCAGGACTAAAAGAAACAGCTCACACACTGGCCCTTTCAAGTCGGCTTATCTGGTAGTTCCAGACTGCCTGAAAAAGCTGGTCCAACGCTGTTAGTTTATATATAGCCAATGTGCTGCACCCGCATTAACCCCACATTAGATGAGGAGGACAACTCTGCTTTGGTAGCATAAATAAATAATTCAACAGCAGCCACGTCTCCTAAGTAGACTCACAAAGCAGGCTCTATGTGTTTAGAGAAGGAGTTTTATAACTGAGAAAAGAGAAAAAGAGATAAATCTAATTTTCTGTCTAGAACACTCAGGTTCAACAAAACATTAGAAGAGAAAGGTCAAAACCACTGCATTAGTCAATTCCTGCTGCGTAGAACAGCACGCTAGATGTTTTTCGTTTCTCAACACTTTATTCCAGGGCTTTAAAAGGGCTGGGTTCCTTCAGTCTCAGACAGAGTAGTAATTAAAAGCAGACATTAAACGGTTCCCCATTAGGCCCTATATTCATTTCCTTAGGTGTAATGGCAAAAACAATGAAAGAATACTGACTTATGAATGTAAAATCGGTGAGGAAATCAATGTCAGTGATTCCGTTCTTGTTTATATGTCATGTTTTACTAACTATGGCATTCCCTGAGAGTGTTAGCTATTTCCAGGATGTTGAGTTTTTGTATTTTTTACAACTGTAGCATAATAGTAAGGTAGTACATACTTTCAACTGAGACCCCACCAGGTGTTTATAACTGGTAGTCCTGCCACTCTTAGGGTGGTCTTCCCCTTAACATTTTGCCTACTCCCCTTCTATTTTTCTGAATTCATTTGTGTTGGCATCAGGACTCTGTGCTCTTTACCACTTCTGCTAACCAGTGCTAAAGAGCCTGTGCTCACTCCTCAAAGCATAATAAAATGAGTTAATTCCTGGTTGGCATATTTAATTTACTTATAATGCCTTAGTAAAGTGGTATATTATATACTTTGGGCTAGTAAATTAAATGTTACTTGTGGCCCTGCAGCACCTATTGTGCCACCCATTTGCGAGCCTCTTAAACATATCCTAGGCTTTCAATTTGCAGCCTGTCAGCAGTTTTAAACCGCCAATTTGACTGGGTAAAATAAACCTCTTGCGAGGCCTAAATCTCCCTTTTTGCTACTTATAAGTCACCCATGACGTAGGCACTAAGCAAACCATGGGGCAGGGGCCATTGTATTTAAAAAATAAGGGCCTTATTATGAGTTAGGCAGTCCGTGGACTGCAGTACCGGTGGTGGCGGTATAACTGCTGCAAGCTCGGCAGTCAGACCACCATATTACAAGTTGTGCAAAAAGCGAAGAGCACAGCCAAACTGCTGACACCAGCAGCTGACTCCCACTGTGGTGGCCGCGGAATGGGCCTATGAGGCTGTGGAAGGTTCGGACCGCCATTGAAACCTGCCCAATTACGAGTTGCTTTATAGCCGGCGTGACTTTGGCTCTCCAACCACTACATCTGAGATGGCGAAAAGGTAGGTATATAAGGCCAAAAATCACCTGTACTCACCTCTACATGTCTTCTACTGTCTTGGAGCCCATTGGACACGTCATGCTGCTGCTCTACCTGCTCAACCACATTCAAAACCCACTTTGTTATGGACTAAATCGGTGTTACGTCATACAAGTACATGTTGCCATAGACTCCCCTGCAAAATGATGCCCCATGATGGCCAAGGCAAGTGAGTTCGGGTCCCTAAGTAATTTACACATATACAGGGACCCTGACTGGGATTGTTTCAAAACAATAATCACACATACATCTGCTGTAGGATGCCATCCTAGGCTAAAACACTAGAACTGCATAGGCACACTGTAGGCAGATACACTGTGTTTGCAAATTATAAACAGTGATGGTGATGTGTGCATTATTTTGTGTTCAATAACAGCATCTCCTTAACAATATCACACCTATTAATGTCTATCACACATCTTTTGCCCTTTTTCACTTGTCTGTAATGTTATTACTGATCTTCACTAGACTTGCAGCTTATCATTTCTCAAGTGTTGGTAAAGTGACATTGAAGTGACTCCAACTACCATGATGCTACACTCCTTTTGACCCTTCTCACTTGTCTCCCATGGTACTACTGATCTTCACTACTCATGCAGCTTGCCATTTTTCAAGTTTTGGGAAAGTGACATTGAAGTGACTACATCTACCACAAGACCCGCTCACTTCAACTCTAACCACACTGCTAGATTCCTTTTCACATTCTCACTTATCAGCCATGTTACTACTGATCTTTACTAGTCATGCAGGTTACCATTTCTCAAATGTGGTAAAGTGCGATTAAACTGACTACAACTACCATGATGCCTTGTTACTGGAACTCTAACCAAGTTGCTAGACTCCTTTTGCCCCTTTTTACTTGTCTGCCATCCAACTTCTGATTTTACAAGTCAGGCAGCTCACCATTTCTCAAGTGTTGGGAAAGTGGAATTGAAGTGACTGCAACTAACATGAGGCCTTGTGACTGGAACTCTATGATGCTACACTCCAATTGCCCATCTCAGTTGTCTGCCATGTAACTACTGATTGTCACTAGTCATGCAGCTTACTATTTCCCAAGCACTGAGAAAGTGTCATTGAAAAGCTACCACTACTACCATGAGGCTCTTTCACTGCAACTCCAACAAAGACATTATAGTGAATGTGACACACTCACATTGCACACATCCAAGGTCCTGTTTTGCTGTCAAAGAAATATCGGTATGGATGTGTCATTAAAGTGAAACACACCTTCTCTGCTACAACCCTGTGCTGGACTCTCAAACATTAACCACATGAAAAGACAATGTTAGTCAATGGGATTACATACAATCAGTGTGAGAAGCATTCTAAGGACACAATGGAAACCCTCTCTGCAGTATAGCTATGCCTCTATCAGGAGAAACTCTGAAATGATGGGGCACTTGGGCACATTAAAGTTTGCACATGTCTGACAAAATCCATGTGCACTGGACCTGGGAACTAAAATATATCAGGGAAAACCAAGAGCATAACCAAGAGCCATGCATGTGTAGGCAATGGGTAAGTGTAATTTATGAAAACCAACACAACACTTACAGCATGTGGGACACGTCTAGATGAAGTAGCTATAAGATACACATCTGTCCATGCAGTACTCCACAAAGGTATGACAAGTTGACATCCTCCATGTGTGGATGCACAAATATCTAACTTGAGCACATCAAACACATATCCAACCTACAGCATAGGGAGGAGTACAACCTAAATGATGTTGAGTGCGGACAGGCCAAGCTGAAATACAAACAACATAACATGTCACCCAATGCAATGTCTGCCCCATTTGGATGTCAACCCACATAAACATCCATCCATCATTTCCCCTGGTTCTGTCCAACTCCAGCACTGGCTCCATGGTCACATAATCCTAACCACTTCAACTGGATCAGCAATCAGGGATCAAACAAACACAACTGCACTCACACATCACAAACCATACAATAGCTTCAAATAAATAGGAAAGCAATGGCAGGACTAATGACTTCCAAACTGTTAAAGTTTTTAATGATTGAATTTAAAGCAAACAAGCAATAAAACAAAGGCCAATGGTCAGTCCATTCATTGCCAATTTACCACAGCACAATGCTGTGCCACTAAACCTGCCCTTACTGACACCGCCAGGGAATCTCCTCACAAAGGGGCATCCATTGGGTATAGTAGGTGCCTCAATGATGGAACTTGGCAAGGGGGTGCAGAGGTTTAGGGATGAGTGGGTTTGTGCTTGGGGGGAGGGGGGATTTTGGGTTTGGGGTCTTTGGGGCTGGGTTTAGCTTTAAGGGTTTTTTTTTCTGATTTTTGTCTTTTTTGGGGGGCTGGGGGGCTGGATTTGGGGGAGGGATAGGCTTTTTTCTAGGGATGGAGTGGGAAGTGGAAAAGATGGGTTTGGGTGAGGGAGGGGTTTTGGGACTTTGAGAGGGGGTCAGTTTCAAAGGGGTAAGGACAAGGGCATACATGACAGATTTACAAGAACATTGGGTAGGGTGTTTGGGATGGAGTTCAGTTTGGGAAGAAGAGGGAGTGGAAGTGTGAGATGGGTCTGCTGACTGCACTGTGTGTTGTGTTGGTGTCTGTTGTGAGTGTTTGTATTTTTTTGGTGGGGGTGATGTGAATGTGCTGGATTTTGTGGAGTGGTCTGTGGCTGTTGCTGTGTTGTCTGTTGATATGGGTGTTGTGGGGGTATCTATGGCTGTTGGTGCAGTATATGGGTGTGGTGGAGGGAGGGGTCTATGGTAGTTGGTGTGGTGTCTGCGTGAATGCTGGGTGTTGTAGACGGCTGGGATTGTGGTGCTGAGGGTATGGCCGTGTCTGTGAATGGCCCTGTATATGTTGTTGTGGTGCCTGTGGGTATTCTGAGGGTGAGGAGATGGTGAGGGATGTGAGTGTCTGCTGTGTGCATGTATGTTTGAATTTATTTGATGTCTTGTGTTTGTGTGTCACACTTGTGCCTGATGAAGTGTGTGCAAGATTAGGTGTGTGTGTGCTCGGGATAGGAATGGGAAGAGGGAATGTTGTTGGGGAAGTGGCATGAGGAGGGTTGGTCGGGTGGGATGGGTGGAGGGCTGCTATGAGGGTGGAAGCTAGAGCCTGACATGATCTTTTTAGGGCAGACATGGCAGTGTAAATTCCTTCCAGTTAGGCAACAAACTGGGTCAGCTGGGTGCTGTGCCCCTGGATGGCATTCAGGAATGCATTCTGACACACAGAGATGCTCATCTTGAGGTCAGTAGCCACCTCACTCAGGGTAGTGGGGTTAACAGGGGCAGGGGCTGAGGTGCCTGGAGCAAAGAGACTGATCGCCTCTTAGAGAAGCGGGAATGGCCAACTTTTGGGAGAACAGGAGAGTGGAGATGGAACTGAGGGGTGGACAAGGATGAAGTTGGAGCTGATCCTGTTGAGTCTACAACCACTCGGGAGTGCCCACAAGTGGATGACTCATATGATGATGAGCTTGAGCTGATGTCCTCCGGGGCACTCCTTGCATCCTCCTGGTCACTATGTCCCTCTGAGTCTGACATCTCATACAGACCGTAGTGACCAGCTGTATTCCAACTGACATTGGCCCCTTCTCTTTCGCATGCCATGGACCTATCTGAAATTACATAAAGCATGGATTTATTGCAACTATGTTTCCACACCTGACCATCACAAATCCTTTGGAAACATTGAAGAAGTTCACATATCACGCCACCTTCATGGTTCATTCCATAGGTTTTAAATTTAGCATGAGCACATGCATGCATGGTAAATGACCTGTACACAATTGGATCCACTTAAGTCATGACCCCAGACAGGCCCAAATGCATTAATGGATTTCTCTACACTCCATCCTTATGTCCATACTAGGCTAGTTGATCACCTTGCATACTTTGGCACTTGTTGTATACCATTCTAAAGAGATGTAACCAAATAGGATGGATCCCAGTGTGAGATTTGCACAATGTTCACACAGGCCCAGAATCTAACAAATCTAATTATTACGCATAACACATGATGTCAGAGCAGGAGGAAGGTCCTTCACGCTCAACGCCGCTAGGCTGTGGAACTCCCTTCCCCTAAACCTCATATCAAACCCCAACCTAGCATCCTTTCGCAAGGATCTTAAAACCCTCCTTTTCAGCAACTAACCTATCCCAGCTTCCCTCCTCATAGCACTCTCCGCTACAATAGCGCTTGGACGCCCAAGGGCAGCAGTCGCGCTTTACAAAACCCCTTTCATTTAATTTCATTTCATGTCATGAAGGTCAAGTTGTACACTAATGCACCATTATTTACTGTTGTGACAGACATCATGACATATACAAATACTCAGTGCACACTGATAAAACTCCAAAATACATCATATGTCCACTACCTGAAAAGTCAAATGTCAGCTGTACACATGTAGTTTAGCTATGTATCACATTTACCAGATAAAATCCCCTAAAAACATTGAGCTCCATACATTTGGAGGATAGATACTTTGCATTTCTACAGCAGAGAACTCCGTATAGCCATGTGAACATCCGCAAGTCTGCTTGGTACAGGTGATGATGCCAGTCATAGATTGTATATCCACAAGCTAATACACCTTTGACGATTTTGGGTGTCCCTGAACATCTATCACATAAAGATGTAGGATTACTAGAATCCCAATGGGCAGGCACAGCACACCAGTCTTTGGTATTGCATACTCAGATTGCCTTGTAAGGATCAGTGGAGACACTCACATTGGATCCCCACAGTTCTAGATCTCACTTCCTCATGCATTTCAGCAGTCGGTGAAGGGTTGCATTGAAACACTATTGCAGATAAACCATCAACTAGTAAATGCACACTGGCCAACATGTAGGCACTAATGGTGACAACACCAGTAAATATGCAGTCTCACTTCACTGCATGACCAGTACTTAGCAATGGGCACTACATATACTGTGAATTCTATGTTATGTCTCATGCAATAGGGCTACCATCACATAACAGACAGTAAGTGAGGGTACATCACTTCTCACACAAATAAGATCAGCTGCCTATGTGGTGTAATTGTCACCCAGATTTAGAACATTAGATGATTTCTCACTTCTCTCAGCCCAGTGTCAGCTCAGAAGGAAAGAATTGTGTACCCACTCAAAATGTATTCCGGGGCCATGCGGCTAGGTTTAAAAATGTGAAGGATGGAAGTAAAAGGAGAAAATTAGGATTCATTCACTCCTCCTTACTGCCAAGGTGTCTCCGGAATGAATTTTTGAGTGGGTAAAAACCATTTTGAGTGGATACACATCCAAGCTAGTTTTAATTTTCAATGGCTGCACTTTTTTCATTGTTTGTATTGTCTTCCCCTCCCTTTTCCTCCATCCCAGGTGTTGGTCTGTTCAGGGGTGTTAGTGGCATGCCCTATGATGAAGCATGTCACAATCTTGTGAGTGAAGGCAGTTTTTTCACACTAAGTCCGTGCCACTTCTATTATGTTTTATTTCCTGCTCCTTTGAGTGTGTTCAAGTTACTGTTTAAGGAGGTAGTAGTAGGGATGTAACCTCTCCCTCCTTTAGGTTGTGTACAATCATTTAGAGCCTGCCCTCATACCCCACATCAGTTAAACTCATGTCTGTTTTGCATTTTTGGCCACAGGCTAATTTCAATTCACTGTTGCCTTTTCTGGTGGAATGTCACAGCCTATGTTCAGCCAGGTACTCACAGAGGTACCAGCAGCACTTTTGAGACACGTGACCAGCTACATAAAATTCCCCAGATATTAGGATTTAGCAACTGTGCAGGTAGCATTGGTCACATCCCACATGTGATTGGATCTATTGATGACACCCACACCACAGGGAACAAGTGTACCAGAACAAGAAGCATTTCTACCAATGTGCAAGTTGTCTGCTTACTGGATATGTACGTCTCAAATGTATGTGCCTGGTTCCCAGAATCTGCACATGATTCCTTCATAATGCGGAACAGCACCATACCCCAGCTGATGTCACAACTACATCCTGGGAGGGCCTGGCTCGTAGGTAAATGTGATCTGTCCTAACATTGGTGCGAAATGTCAGGTAGTATGACTTGAAAGTGTGTAACTAAATGTTGCACTTTTGTTTATCTTCCTTCTTGGAGACTCAGCGTATCTCAACTGGCTATGGTTGCTTCCACTGCTGAGGAATCCTACAACACCAAGGAAAGTCTGCTTCAATTAAGCAAGAGAAAGAACACAGCATCCAGTGGAATGGGCTTTTGGACTCCTGAAAGCCAGATTCAGATATCTGAACAGGACTGTGCGAGCCCTCCTCGATGTACCTGTCAAGGTGTGTAAGATCACAGTCTCCTGCTGTGACAGAACATACCTTACATTGCAGAGGATGCACACCCGGAGGACCCACCGGGTGGGGACCCTGTCATGCCAAATGAAGATGATGATAGTGGTGAAGATGGAGCTGAATTGCCTCAAGATCTCATCCAAAATTGCTTCTCCTGGATGTAAGTATGGTGTGAGAAGTGATGACTTTCACTTTTCTTGCAACTCTTGTAGTGATGTTGTGAGGAGGATGTTAATGCTACATACTAGTAATATATGGATTAGGAAATATCTGGTGAAAGATGTTTGTATTGTAGGTGTAGCTTTGTTCAGCTGTAATGTTGTCTTGGACTGTGTTCTCTAGAAGTTGAAAATGTGTTGTGTGTCATGTGTATGTTTTCTTAGCTAAAGCTAATCTCTATGTGTTGGTCTGTTTTAGGTATCTTTACTATGGCATCTTCATGGCGACATTTCAGATTTATGAATTTACAAGGTATATGATGCTTTTCAATTAAAGTACAATCAAACTACCCTGCCCAAACTCATACATGAGGCAGAATATGAGACCTTTATCTGGGATAGTCATTCCCCATATTTGACCCAGCTATTAATGTAAACACCAAACACAGATCCTATATATATATATATATATATATATATATATATATATATATATATATATATATATATATATATATATATACATATATATATATAGATATTTAATCGAAGAATTTAATTTGACGTGCTTGGGTATGTGGTGTTAATCAAAAAAATACATTCATTATTATATATAGCTCACAGTTTTTCAAAGCAACAGTCAATAATCAAAGGAAAGAAAAAATGATAATACATTTAAATTTTACAAACCCACAACAGTCAAAAAGATCCTCCTTAAAATATCTCTACAGTCACTCCACTCATACACATACCTCCATCATCCAACATACTAAAACGAATATCTTCAAGGATTACAGCACAAATAAACAGAAGGTAGTTCCTGAAATGTAAGCATCTAATAGTTCAAATGCCAGAGTTCACATATTCAATAATCAGAAAAGCAAGTGCTTTGAATGTATGTGCAAAATGGAAGTCACATCGCATTCAATGCAATAGATAATGCAAAGCTACTAAATAGCTGTCAACATATCTTGCTTCCCACCATTATATATTGTAAGAAGAATTTTCTTAAATAATCTAATCATAGTTTCCTAGTGTTCCTGCTGTAGTCAGCGCTGACTTGTATATCTTGCCGACACCTTCTTCAGGGCCTAAAATCTGATATTCTCCACTTGAACAGAGCTTACAATGGGGAAAGAGAAGGAAAATAGCACACTGATCGTGTATCCCTGTCCGAGATCGTTAAACATCAAAGTGCCTGCACAAACGCAAGAAAGCTAAATGGGACTTCAGGGAGGCACCTGCTCAAGCAAAGGCCACACAATCTTCAAAATATAATCAAACTAGGTCCAATTTATAGATCCTTATCGGCACTCATAAGGGTTCGAAATCCAGACAGAAAGCCCTCAAAGTTGTGAAACTCTGCTAGGTATCAAGGAATAAATATGATGCTGTTCAGACATATGAAGAGGACATGGATTGGTCCTGGGAATGTCTGTCACAGAGTTTGGATGTACAAAGCCGATACCGAGACAGCTTGCAAAAGTATAGAATGGAAGTAACCTGGCTTCTAAATGACTGGGGTGTGTTGGTCCAAATGCAATATGTGACATCATGTGGACCAACACAATGTTGTGTTATGCCCAATTCCCACTATTCTGCCTTTACATTTGTTAATTCTTCATTGTTTATGAACTGTATGTAGCTGTTGATGTATCTGCTCATTGTAGGCCAAAGTGCTTGAAGCACATCACTGACACTTGTATGTGACACCCCCCCAGATGCAAGTGAAAAAAGATTGAAATTACCCTGTTTTTTTTTTGTCCTCATTTATGCGATCTATTTTGTTTAGCAACAGGGTTACCTCAACGCAAACACCCTCTGAGATGAGGTGGAAGCCATGCAATAGCCAACCATATCAATGAGTTAACGTAACACTGTTCCACCCCAGGTAACTCGTTTGGACTGAGATCGCGTTGGTTAAATCATTGGGCATCCCTTCCTACCCTACCACGTATATATTTAGCCACTGATCGAACCCAATCATCTACCAAGGGGGCAGAGGGAATAATCCAGTTCATACAAATCTCACGTCTAGCTAGCAATACTAGAGTAAATAGGAGATATTTCTGATATTTTGTTAAAATTATACTGGGTTCTTCAATATCCAAAACGCCAAAAATAATAATAAAAGCGCTTAGCTCGATAGATGTGTTTAATCATTTATCAATGATCTTAACAATTTCGTCCCAATATATATAAAGGTGATGGCATGAATAAAACATGTAGATATAATTTGCTTCCCTCTCACCACATTTAGGGCATTTCTTCGTCATCTGTCTATTCATTTTGGTAACTTTTCAGGAGTCCAGTAAGAACTGTGCAAGGAAAACAAATGTTTTTTCCTGCGAGGTCTAGAAACTATAGTGTACCATAAATAATTGCAGGATACTTGCCAAGATTGTTGCAGATCTTTATCCGGAAAAAACTTCTTCCAAATACGTTCAGGGGTGCCGTAATCGATTTCCATCTCCTCCAGTAAGTAGCCATACCACTTTGCGACTTCCTTCCGCATGTGATTTTCCTGGAGTTCAGCTTCTAGGTTCTTAGTGTAATCTGGCCATAGATATTGGCCTTTTGACCACCCGGTCAGCTGGTAGAAATTGAACCTGGATATTTCATTCTTGGTTCTTTCCAGTAACTCGTCCCAAGATTTTAAATTACCATTGACCAAGAGATCCCCTACTTAGCAATGCCTTCCCTTTTCAGCGGAAGTGCTAATGAGTCTTTCAGACATTCAGGTGTTCCTGGAGAGTTCCATATCAGTGCTTGGGGGCTATAGTACGGAAACTGCCATTGTTTCCTTACCTCTGCCCACAGTTTGAATGCGGATCTTGGGACTTTTAATCTATTTTTTTTTAAGTACTTTTGGTGGCCAAACTTGTAGAGGCAGTGGTCCTGAATAGTTACTGCTTTCAAATAGGGGGGACACAACTCATGAGCTCAAAACAGATGCCTTCTGTTTTTAAAATTAAATGCTTTATAGTACATCATGAGATCCGGACTTGCAATACCTCCTCTGGTTTTCTTCTGGCTCAATTTCTTCCAGCGTATCCTAGGACATTTAGATGTCCAAATAAAAGTATTTATCTCACTCTGTATCCTTTTTATGGCATGTGAACTAAACTCTAGAGGGATCGTATTAAAAACAAAAGTGAATTTTGGTAGGATGACCATTTTAACCACGTTAGCTCTCCCCAAAAAAGTGAGAGATAAACAGTTCCATGACTTAAGAAGTTTCCTCATCTCTTTAGTTTTTAGCTCAAGATTTACCTGGGTGATTTCCTCAATACTCTTTAAAACTTGGATCCCAAGATATTTAATTCTACAGTTGGCTTCAATTCGTGTGGTGGGTATATTCCAATGCATAACCCCAGTTTTTTGCTGATGTATTTGATAGCCAGAGATTGCCCCAAATTCTATTAATAACCTAGCTATAATATTAAACGACTCATCTAGTTTACTAGAGTAAATCATTAAATCATCTGCATATAGTGCCACTTTTAGATTCCAGCTATTAAAATTAAAGGGGGTAATTTCTCCAGTGAACCTGATCACATTTGCCAGGGGCTCTATATATAAATTAAAAAGATGGGGGGAAAGTGGGCACCCCTGTCCGGTGCCTCTTTTAATTTGAAAGCTGTTAGATGTACCTCCAATGATGAGTATTTTCCCCGAAGGGGCGGAGTAGATATTTTTAATTACCTTGGAAAAATGTTGGCCTAAATTATTATTTAGAATAACTTTTTGTAAGTATGACCAATTGACGCGGTCAAAAGCTTTAGCTGTGTCAAAGGTAAATATTACCAGGTGAACCTTCTCATGCGCTGCGATATCAATGGCTCGATCAGTTGATGGGTAAGATCGTGCAGATGTCTACCCCTGATAAAGCCCTTCTGACCATCATGTATGAGTTTACCAGAAAGGGAGCCAAGTCTTTTGGCTAGAATTTGAGAAAAGATCGTGTAATCTGTGTTGAGAAGGGAAATTGGCCTGTTTGACTCACAATACGAAGGGGCTTTGCCAGGTTTTAAAATCAAGCTAATTGTAGCATCATTCTACGATTTAGGGATTGGACAGCCCATCAGAAAAAGGGCTCGGCTGATGCTCTGGGGGAGAACATGGCGGCCGGCTGAATGCCTAGGTTGCAGGCGCCGCAATCGTTTTTGCAATGTATCATTACGGCTCATTTTCGAGTGGATTTCACAGGCTTTTTTGTTTCTCTGCATACCAGGAAGACGAGGGCCGATTAAACCGGTGGAGATCGCTGTAGAAATACGACGCAGACTTCGGCATCGGCGAGGCAAGGTCCGCAGCGAAGGGGTTTAAGGTGGAGCCCCCGCCGGGCTGCCATGCTATCGGCTGCCGTGGCTGAGCTCTTCCGGGCGGAGACTGCAAGGGACTTCGGGGGAGTAGAGAAACCGCTACGGCGGCGGTTGGAGATCACTGCATGCTCGCACGGAAAAGCAAGCAAGCGCAAAAGGTAAAAAGGAAAAAAAAACATAAAAAAGCTGGATCGACAACAGGACTGGTTTGACAAGCCCGAGGAGGGTGAAGGTCCAAGGTATCCCTGCAGTGGAGGCGTTTTTAGACAAGTAAGACAAGTAAGTTACAATCCAGGGGACTTTTGGGCAGAAGCAGCTGGCAATTTTAAACAATCACGTAGGGCCATAACAAGAAAAAATGTATGGGGGCCCCCCATAGACCCCCTTATTCATCAGATTGCCTACAGGGTGACCTAAGGTTTCTTACAGTGAATAGCAATGGCTATACCGATTCTTTCAGACTGCCTATAAACTGTGATAAGGCGGTAAAAGTCACTGCATGCATGAATTCAAGCAAGAAAAAGGGTCGAGGCAAGAGAAGGGGTCAATCGATTCCTAAACTACCCTCATCACCGTTACCCTGTGAAAATACAAGCTACAATCATATAGATCACGACCAAGCTGGGACGTCAAGTGTCTCTAAAAGCGCCCAAAAGTCAGTCTTGCTATCTCTAGGGGATCAGGTCACTGTTCAGTCAGCCGAAGTTGCTGAATTACATCAGGAGCAAGAAGAGGATCTGGGTACTCCACATGCTAGTGGAACAGCTTAATACAGCAGTAGGAAACTGAGGACACAGAAACACAAAGGAGCCATTGCAGTGGTTGTTTCTACTAGATCTGCCAAAAAGGAGCAGCTAAAGAAGGTTCCAAATCTGAAGGTTACTCCTTCATTGCGATCCTTTTTTAAGATTCAAGAGAAGCCAGCCTTGGGGGTCGGTCCGATTAAAGATATGTCTTCATCATCTCTAAAGAAAATGGAATCACTAAATAAATATCAGATTCTTATGTCAAAGGAGGTAGACGAGGAGGAAGTTACTACAATAGGGGATGTAATAGAGGAACCCTCACATTGTGTGACCCAACCTCAACAAAGTACCAGGGAACAGGATATGGTTCGAGTTGTGGGCACCCCCTTGAAGGGCGACCTTGGTGATCTCGTGGCCTCTCTCTTAAAAGAGTTGATACTTGGATTTGCAAGGTCAGAGAATAATCAGGAAAAATTCAGGCAACCTGCGAGGCCCTAGAAACTAAGTTTAATGCTTTAGTAGACAGAGTGGTGGTGGTTGAAGCGGCCCTGGATCAACTCAGTGATCAAGTCCGGAGATGCCAAGGGGACACAGACAAGGCATTGCTCTCAGAGAGAGAGCTTAGAGACAAAATAGAGACCTTAGAAAATAATTCTAGGAGAAACAACTTATGAATATTAAATATTCTTGACGTTCAAGAAGGCCAGAATATAAGGTCCTTCATAATTAATCTCCTGAAAGGCTTTGTCCCGGATTTGGATGAAAAAGATTTGGACGAGGACATTCAAAGGGTACATAGAGACCCATTTAGGCTCAATAAAGATTGGAAGAACACCCGCAGATTTCAAATCTTTCTATATATATATAAAAAGCAAAGTATGTCCGTTTGTCCTTTATGCATTACTACACCATTCTTCCGATCGGCATGAAACTTTGGGAAGTTGTTGAGTACACTCCCGCAAAGGTTTCTGGCTAAAAAAATAAAATAAAAAATAAAGAATGTGTTAAAAGTTGTTGAGTACACTCCCGCAAAGGTTTCTGGCAAAAAAAAAAAAATTGTTAAAAATCGGCCCCCCAGGGCCCTCATAATCTTTCCAATACTGAACGTTTACACTTTCCGGTGCCACTCGCTTTTGCACTGACCATCAACAAAGCAAAAGGACAATCGCTACAAGTGTGTGGACTAGATTTGGAGAATCCGTGCTTCTCACTTGGACAACTGTATGTGGCCAGCTCACGCGTCGGAAAAACTTCAGATTTTTTCGTCTACACACCAGACGGAAAAACAAAAAATATCGTGTATTCACAAGCACTCGAATAAAAAAACAGAATTAAAACAACACTTTGAAATATTTTCCATATTAAAATGAATAAGTTTCAATAAAAATGACACAATGTAAATTGAATGTTATCATAACAAGTTTCCTTAAATTTCCTTTTTTCTGAGATCGCAGCAACGCGCGACAGGTAAGCTAGTACTCAATAAAAGAAAGTATTTTGAACAAAGCTCTGAACTCCGGAACATTAGCATAAGATGGATATAACTGCAAAATGTGTTTGGATATATCCAAAGCAACAGCTGATAGGCAATGGGCCTTAGGAAAATTCATGCAAGACCTCAGGGCTGAAGGGGCAACTGTCCAGATGAAGTTCCCAGCACTCTTACGCATAATGTGGTGTAGCAAAACTTACAACATTAGAGATCCGAAAGAGGTAGAACTACTCCTGGAACGTATGAAAACAAATAAGGACAAGTAGTACAATGAGCCTACTCTTGGTAACTAAACCTTCCTACGGTTGCGGTTCTCAAAAAGGGCAACTAGGATTGCTCAAATGTCAGTAGGGAGGGTTCTCCAGGGTGGGGGTAAACACGGGGCTGTGTTTCTCTTTTTCAAACGCACACTGTAGATTTTTTTGGGTGGGGAGCATCTGGGAAAAAATTAAAAAAATATTTGTCTGATATGCAAACGATATAGTAAACAGGGTTTGAGTAAAAAATAGTGGTAAAGAATACAGTTGTAATGGGTGATTTAAAAATAGTATCATGGAACGTGAATGGGTTAAGAACTAGGGCGAGGCGACATAAAATGTTTGAGTATCTCAACTTGCTGAACAGCGATATAATTGTATTACAAGAAACTAATCTCCTAGGAGATGAGTGGCTCGAAGCTATAAAATATCAGAAATGGATTGGTGAGACAGTATGCACAACTCAAACATGCAATATTAAGGGTGTCGCTATTATAATCAAAAAATCTCCCCATCTTACCTTGGTAGGACAAACCGTAGATACAAGAGGAAGATGGGTTATAGCTAATATAAAAGTTAGAGAGGTGGCATTGTCCATGGTGGGATATTATGGTCCCAACACGTATGACCCCGCCCCGCTCCAATCCTAATATTCGCATCTAATATTATCAACTACACCAATTATACTGGGTGGTGATTTCAATATTCTGTTGGACCCTAAGAAAGATATACACCCTCCTGGTAGAGATTTAAATCTTCCTAGAATGCGAGAGTGTCTGGACAGGCTTAAAGATGACTTGGGCCGAGTTGATATTTGGAAAGTTAGAGGAGATCAAATCAATAAATTTACTTATAGAAATCACAAATATGGCCACGCATCAAGAATAGATTTTTTCTTACTCAATAAACTTTTAAGCAATAAAACTAGGAGAGTTCATCATCAGCCGGCCTACCTCTCAGATCTTTCAATGGTTCAATTAAACATAGGGCTGGAGCCAGTGTAGGGAGAGAAAAGGTGGACTTTGGATCGAACACTTTTATTGGATCATCAAGTTATTGATAACATAAGATTAATGATAGAAAATTACTTTAAAGAAAATGTTGAGGGGGAGACCTCTATTATGACAGTGTGGGGCACATATAAAGCGGTTCTTAGAGGCACATTACCTAGTATAGCGATAGCAATAAACAAACAGAAGAGGCGTAAAATTTCACAACTAGAGGCTGACTTGCTAGGAATACAAATGAGATTGGATGCCACAACCTTAGAAAAAGACCAAAAGACTCTAAAAGATGTAATTTTGAAGAAAAAAACAGGAGTTAACTTTAGACTTGGAGGAAAAGGTAAGAAAGAGATGGCAAACTAGCTCCCTAGTGAACTATGAGTTTGGCGGGAATAGCGGTAAACTCCTAGTTTGGAAACTTAAGACCGAGGCTAATAGAAACAAAATAACAGCTATTCATAAGGGCGATAGTGGACAGATAGCAGAGGACAGAGCAGGAATAGAAGAAGCCTTCAAACTTTTTTTCAAGTCATTGTATGAGGAGGATCCATCACCCTCACCTACAGCTGTGAATTCTTATTTAAATAAGGCTCAACTTTTGAAGTTAGATGAAGACTCTTGCAGATCATTAAATGCAGCTATCAACCTGAAAGAGGTAACGTAGGCAATTAATAACTTGAAAAGAAGTAAGGCATCTGGGCCTGATGCTATACCGAATGAGCTATATGTAGCCCTGAAATAACAATTAGCACCCGAACTAACTGTTCTATTGAAATGACCCTGTTGTCAGAGGATCACTGAAATATTATCGACGGTCACATTATCGACTTACTAAAATATCGTAGCAAATTTATCGAGTACTAAAATATCGACTTTCTATACTTATTACACAAACTACTAAAATATCGACTACAAAATATCGAGTATTAACAATCTCGAATACATAAATATCGCCTTAGTAAATATCGACTACAAATATATCGTTGTTCATGAAAATACCACAAACACTACAAAAATATCGACTACTAAAATATAGACTACAAAAATATCGAAAAAAAAAAAAAAATCGAGTTGCTTTCTCTACATTTCATGTCTAAAATACCATATTAATCGTCTATAAAAGTCAGTGCTCTATAGAAAAAACATTTTACATATAATACCTGTTACTTTTATCACCTTCCTATTTAACTACATTTCCTATACATTCTATAAAATGCGTTCTATCTTTTGGAAAATATTCTGCACATTTAACTAACATTTTCATTATTTTTAACCACTTACATATCTATTTTATTTAACAACTAACTGGCTTTAATGCAGAAATCACCACATACCACCATTCTCACATCGACAAACATACCAATTAACCCAAAAAAATTCAAACTAGCCTATACAATCCTTCCTTTCACCCTGCAACCAATTAAATGAAAGCACACAAAATACACATACTATAAAAGGGATACATACATTCTACCATTTGGTGCTGCTAACTCTTACAAAGAAGATGCCAAAACTCTGAAGATTTCTTCCTGACCAAACATCTTTAAAGATCCAGCTCACTAGCTAATTATTCAAGTAAGTAACAGTGCATTATGTAGAAATCTAAATTAGTAGTGTGATAATGTACTTATATCTCCTAACTCTTGCACTTATTTACTTTTTATCTCCTTCTACATTTCTGATAGAAAGTACTACAAATAAATACATAATACATGTTCCTATTTCTTCACCTGGAAAATCAGATAGTAAGTATACATTAATATTGTGTTATACACCAACTGCTTTTTTTAAACACTATTTCACCAGATTCATTCTCTATTTTAAACATTTTATTCACAGATAATCAGAGAATTTCCTATCTCTATACTACAAATGTATAAAACTAGACTCATTAAACATGTAAGTATATATGTTTTTGTTAGTAAACCCCCAATATAATAAATCATATTTTCTAAACAACATATCTTGCATATTACATCTTCCCTACAGATCCAATTATAACATCCAACATCAACTATACCAAAAGACAAAACGACCCTTGTAAAAAATGTAAGTATAATTGTAATTGGCCTAAAACCTCAGAAATCAAACAAAATATATGTTCTTAACACCATGTTATGTTTTTTATATTTTCTCAATAGATATTCTGAATACATCATACATCTATTCTACCTACAGCAAACAAAACTACTTTTTTTCAAGTGAGTATACTTTTAAATATTTGCCATTTACCAACATTTCCAAAAATAGTTAATAATATTGTACAATTATTTATTCTATCTTCTCTACAGATCAGAACTTTATAACCTTGATCTACTGCACCCAATTCTACAATTTAACTATTTTATCAAGTAAGTATATGTAACGTTCACATCAAATGTAATAGTAAACTAAAATAAAAACTGCTTTTTCCTAGAAAAATCGTTTGTTATGTGTAAACATTAACTTAACATTTCTATATTCTCATACCAACAGTAAATCAAGAAATACATGCAAGAAAACCCTTCAAAATACAGTTCTGGATTTCTGATTACTACTGTTAATAACTGTAAGTATAAATACATAATTAATTATGTTAGCACCACAAAGTGAAAGATATTTTTTATAATTTTGTTTCTTTCTACTCTTTCCTAGAACAAGTTAAGCTAAATGACAGAAGGTGCAGAATTTGTGATGTCACAGAAAAATAAATTACTGTTATGTTATATGGGTTATGTTTATAATCAGGAAAGACAAAGTGGTAGAAAAGTTTTCTGGAAATGTACAAAATATTACTCTAACAAATGTTATGGAAGGGCTACAACTGAGGAAACTAGTGTGTTATTTACCAGGGAACACAATCATCCCCCCAATGTCACAGAAATTGAAATAAGAGATGCTTTAGAAAGTATAAAAACTGCTAGCACACAAAGTGATAAACCAACAACACAAATCCTTAAGGAAGAACTGTTAAAAGTCCCAGCCCATGCTTCCGGTCAACTACCCTCTATTGAATCCCTAAAACGCACAATTGCATACACTAAAAGACGCACTTGCACAACCCCACCCAACCCTACTACTTTTGAGGAAATTATTATTTCACCAGAAATGTCCATCACACACAATAAAGACAAATTTATCCTTTTTGACAATGAAAGCAGTACAAACAGAATCATAAGGTTTGCAACTGCAAGTAATTTACGAAAAATCCAACAGTGTCCCCAATGGATGATGGATGGAACATTTAAACCATGCCCAAAACCTTTTTATCAACTATACTCCATCCACGGTTTATACCATAACTATAACATCCCTTTCATTTACTGTTTGCTACCAAACAAACAGCAAAACACTTATGCAGAAATATTAAATGTTCTCAAAAATGAAATCAATAATTATTTTCCAGAAAAAATAATTATTGATTTCGAATTAGCTATGATTAATAGCATTTTGAGAACATTTCCCCACACAGCAATCCAGGGTTGCTACTATCATTTCAACCAGAGCATATGGAGACATCTCCAGAAATCCACTTTAAGTATTCTATACTCAACAGATAGCACATTTGCCTATCAAATAAAAAAATTGATTGCACTGGCCTACGTTCCTGTTACCGATGTAGCAGAACACTACAATTTATTAATTGACAGCACATATTACAAGATGAATGAAGATAAACTAACCCCATTACTGGACTATTTCGAAGATACTTGGGTGGGAAGGTTGCACAGATCTGGACATCGACGCCAACCCAAATTCCATATCCCTTGGTGGAATGTCTATTTTAGCACTTTAAACCAAGAGGCTAAAACAAACAACAGTGTAGAAGGGTGGCATAATGCTTTCCAAGCTACCACAAGCAGAGCCAGACCCACATTCCATAACCTAGTAGAAGCTTTGAAAAAAGAACAAAGCTATCAAGAGCTAAGAATGGAACAATCTGTGACCCAAATTGGTCCAAAACTAATGAAACAAACTAAACAAATGTTCCGACTACTGCAAAGTCAAGTCACACTATATCCGACAACTAGAGGATTAGAATACCTGTCAATAATTGCAAAAAGCCTACTATAAAAATGTCTACAATAGATACTAATCTCTTATTACAATAATTATACATATAACAATAGAAAAATGTCTGTTAAAATTATAAATAATACATATTTGTTTAAGAAACGGATCAAAAGTTCGTACCATATTTGTGAACAAATATGCAATATTTATAATTACATCACACATACACATTACATTAAGTTCAACATTTCCCACCCAACAAAATAATTACTTAAAATACTTACAATTTCTGTTGATGAAAAAAACGTAATGAAGCAAAATACAGTCCATTGCAATGTATAATAATTCCAGTATAAGAAACCATCAAAAACCCGAAAATAATGTTAAAATGAAATAAACGCTCCATGAAAATCCGAAAACAGTAGTGTGGACACTTTAGCATTTAAAGTGATATACACACAACTTCTAAAAAAAACGGTCACACATATCAATGTATCAATTCAATACGAAACCCTCCAAAAACACGAAAAACAGTTATAAAATATAAAAAACCGCTCCTGGCAAACACGAAATATAGGAGATACACGTCAAAATATAACTAGAAAAGTCATACATTAGTATCTCATCAAAAAAACACGCTTCCTTCCATGTAGTTTTCATGCGAGGAACCGGAACCTCTACAAAAAACATACATAACGAAACCCACCCACAAATAGCCCATAACATTAGTAAATACATTCACAATTAACATTAACCATGTAAGAAGACCTTTCCTAACACTTAAAATAACATTAGAACTAAAACATACACGACGCATGTCTAACTACGACATTTAACCTAAACGCTACCTAAACAATTCATACATACACACACAAACCCTCCACAGTTAGAATATACCATAAAACATTACCACTCTGTTCTAAATTGTATGTAAAATCAACCTTACCTCCCTCCACACGAAGCAACTCCCAACCGCGAGCTTCTCCAGTCCGGAATGAAGCACAATAACGTTACGCGGTAAAAAAGTAGTCCCCTTAAACCATTTTGGAAAAGGTATTATAGAAAATACAATGTTATAGTATAAAAAAGTAATACATAAACATTGTTATTTTAACAAATTAATAAACTAGACTCATTAAAAATTAAACAGTAAAAAAATAAAAAATATTTTTAATATTAAATAATATATAATAATTATTATATATTAATAATATTAAAAAATAATGTAACACTTGAAATGATATATCTAACTAATTTGTAATTGTGTAAATTTATAGGAATAATGTTGTGTTTGTTTATAACTAAACATTATAATTGTTAATGTGAATAATTAATAATAATAAATAATATAACTTATTTATTGTTATTAATAAAACATTTGTAACCATTTATAATAAAAATAATACCCTGAAATAATATATATTTATTTCTCTGAATATATATATTTCTGAAAAGAAAAAATAAATGTTTAAGTTTATTAATAAATAATAATAATAATATACATATTTTTTTATTAATTATTTAAAAATGTTAATAATAATTTCTAAGTATTATAAAAGTATATACTTGCATAATTAATATTTTTCCAATACCAGAAATTATTAATAAACATATTATTCCCCTTTACAGTGACAAACTGAACAACATTATATATTTTTATGTGTGATATACAAACATTGTCTGAAATATGTAGGCAAAAATGTCATAAATTGTTTTTCCATATCTTCAGCAAATATAATAATTGTCATGTTACTTTATAAAAATATAAGTGTAAAAAAAAAATATTTAATAATATTAATATATAATATTAACATTATTAAATATAACATGAATAAGCAGAATGAACACTAATTCTTTATTTATTTTTATATAAAAACTTGTTACTCAATGTTAATGTTGATAAAAATATTTATGTTCATAAAAAATGTTGTTAAAGAAATGTATGTAAAAAATTAGAACATGTACATAAATATTAATGTCTTAATCTGCAAATACTACATTTCCAAAAACAGTTATTTTCTTTTTGATTGTGATTGTATTATAGTTCACATAAAAAATATTAAAATGGTAATAAAGTTTTGTGAAAACACCCATTGTGCATTTTTTTGTAATATAATAACATAAAAATTTACAATTATATGGAAATGTGCTGTACACTGATCAATTAATATTTACTATTGATACTGTAGTCAAGCTAATATAATGTATAGTGTTAGACATTAACCAATAATGAATTACAAATCCTACTCCAGTCAAGATAATATCAGGGAAGGTGCTGGATAGTGACCAATGATTACTTTCAATTCAACTCCAGTGTAGCTAATATCAGGTAATCTGCTGGACACTGACCATGTATAAATGTGAATTGCTACTTTAGTATAATGTTACAGTTAATTGTAAATTTATTAAAAAGGTACAATAGTTAAATAATGTTATTTACATATATTTGGATAATATTTGTAGCTGAGTAGTCCAAAAATATATAAATAGAACAAAAATGTATAACTTTTTCCTACTAATTATTAGTATAATATTTTTGTAGCACACTTTATATACACCAAAGGAACCCTTAACCCAAAAAATACCCCTTTACCCAAAAACTGAAAACTGACCCTGAACCCAAAAATAAATCCTTAACCCAAGAACTGAAAACTGTCCCTGAACCCTTTAAAAAGACCCCTTTAGCCAAAAACCCAAAACTGACCCAGAACCCTAAAAATACCCCTTTACTCAAATACTGAAAACTGACCCTGAACCCAAAAATATATTCCTTTACCCTAGAACTGAAAACTGACCCAGAACCCTAAAAAAAACCCTTTATCCAAAAACTGAAAACTGACCCTCAACTCAAAAAAATACCCTTTCTCCAAAAACTGAAAACTGACCCTGAACCCCTAAAATATTCCTTTACCCTAGAACTGAAAACTGACCCTGAACCCTAAACAAACCCCTTTATCCAAAAACTGAAAACTGACCCAGAACCCTTAAAAAAAACCTTTTTCCAAAAACTGAAAACTGACCCTGAACCCAAAAAAAATCCCTTTACCGAAGAACTGAAAACTGACCCTGAACCCTAAAAAAAACCCTTTACGGAAAAACTGAAAACTGACCCTGAACCCTAAAAAAAGCCCTTTATCCAAAAACTGAAAACTGACCCTGAACTCAAAATAATACCCTTTATCCAAAAACTGAAAACTGACCCTGGACACCAAAAATTATCCCTTTAACGAAGAACTCAAAACTGACCATGAACACAAAAAAAACTCCTTCACCCAAAAACTGAAAACTGACCCTGAACCCCAAAAATATTCCTTTACCCTAGAACTGAAAACTGACCCTGAACCCTAAACAAACACCTTTATCCCAAAACTGAAAACTGACCCAGAACCCTTAAAAAAACCCTTTTTCCAAAAACTGAAAACTGACCCTGAACCCAAAAAAAATCCCTTTACCGAAGAACTGAAAACTGACCCTGAACCCTAAAAAAAACGCTTTACGGAAAAACTGAAAACTGACCCTAAACCCTAAAAAAAGCCCTTTATCCAAAAACTGAAAACTGACCCTGAACTCAAAATAATACCCTTTATCCAAAAACTGAAAACTAACCCTGAACCCCAAAAATATCCCTTTACCAAAGAACTCAAAACTGACCCTGAACACAAAAAAAAACCCTTCACCCAAAAACTGAAAACTGACCCTGAACCCAAAAAATACCCTTAACCCAAGAACTGAAAAGTAACCCAGAAGCCTAAACATATCCCTTTACGCAAGAACAGAAAACTGACCCTGAACCCTAAAAATACCCCTTTACCCAAGAACATAAAACTAACCCTGAAGCCTTTACAAAAACCTGTATCTAAAGACTAAAAACTAACCCACAACACAGAAAATAATCCTTCCCCCAATAAACCACAACTGACACTAAAGCCAAATCATATCCCTTTATACAACACATGAAAACTGTCCCACAATAAAAAAAAAACAATTACCCCAGAACTGATCAATTACCCTCAAAAAATAATAACTCCTTTACCCACAAAGCCTAAACTGACCCTGAACCCTACAAATACTCCTTTACCAAAAATAAAAGAAATAATATTGTATAACTAATTATTTAATAATAAAAAAAATTATAATATTAAAAAAAATAGCTGTAATAAAAAAATTGTTATGATTAATAATTATATTCCCTAAATAATAATTAACAATAACTTCGAAATAATAGGCCAAAAAAATCTCATTAATATATTTACAATTTTTATAATAATTAATTACGTATTAATTACTAATTAATAATTAAATTAATTATTATTAATTAATAAAATAATGTATATTATTATTTAATAATTTATGTAAATCAAAAATGACAAACATATATTAATTACATAATTATTTGTAATTACTCACCACACTTATCCCCTATTAAACCAACATCCCGCTCCTAAACATAAATTACAATTTAATTAACAAACTAATAATAACTATTTACTTAATTAATTAACTAATAGACATTAATAAATTAACAATTAATTACTAATTAAAAAATATTACACATTGTAATAATTAATTAACTAATTAATAAGTTAATTAATTAAATAATTATTGTTAATTGTTCACCAATTAATTAATAATATAATAAATGTACAAACATATATGAATTAATTAATTATTTTCAATTACTCCCCACCCTTATCCCCTATTAACCCAACTTCCCGCTCCTAAACATAAACTAGAATTGCATTTATTAATTAATAATAACTAATTACTTAATTAATTAACTAATTAATATTAATTAATTACTAATTATTTCCTATTATTTTTTTTATTAAACATTATTCAAATAATAATTGATAACTAATTAGCAATTAATTAATTATATAAATAATTTACACACATATATTAATTTATTAATTATTTTAAATTACTCCCCACCCTTATCCCCTATTAACCCAACATCCCGCTCCTAAACATAAACTACAATTTATATTACTATTAATTAAAATTAGTTATTTAAACTTTTTTTCTACATATTTTCGATATTTTTAACTTCCACTATATATCGATATTTTGTCAAGTCGATTTATTTGAGTCGATATTTTTGTACTCGATATTTTTTATCATTATTTTTGACGATATTTTTAATGACGATATTTTTTTTGACAATATTTTTATATTGTCGATATTTTTTCCTCGATATTTTCTCCATTCCATATTCTGTAGTCGATATTATGTCTGTGCACCGTTGTCAGACACTGCTGTACTGTCTTGAGTCTTTTTATTTCTTTATTTGATGTGGGATTCCTTTTGTGAGGTAGGCAATATGTCTCCAGTTGTTGATGTAGACCTAATTTATTGCTTCTTGTTGTGTAGGATATTGTCAGATGAACCGCCTCCTTCCATTTATCGAAAGTCTGCAAGTGAATATGTGATCACTGACACAGAATAACTGAGTCATCTCTTATTTGCTAGGTGTCTGACATCTATGATTTTTGAACAATGGAATAAAGATGTTCTCAGCCCCGACAATTGCATGTGTGGGTTGTTGTGACATGGTAGTGATACAGAGTTGAATGTTGTTTATATACATTATATCCATGCTTCCAGAAGTCCCTAGTTTTGACATTGCAATGCTCACATGGTAGTACATTCACACTGTTATATGTGAGAATTACAAATGGGGACAATGCTTTGGTGATGTGTGTTTTTAATCAATTGAACAAGGGTAAGATCAAGAAATTAACTTCAAATTACACATTGCAAGTAGATAGTGAAGTCTTCAGTCATGGTGATTGAAACGATTATAGTAGAGTCCAAATTGTCAGGAGTCCAAAGTCCAACATACTCCTATCATCAGATATGGAAAAGTGGGCAGGAATAGTACAATAAAGTGAATGTGTAGCACACACAGGAAGACATTGGGGCAAGGTATATTTCTGGCAGTGGTGGGTGTCTTGCCATCCCGGGCTCCTGGTTTTTGGTGTGGACGTCCCCTCGGTTTGTCAGAGGGGGATCTGGAGCAGCTGAGACAGGGGCACATGTGACATGTCCTCTTCTGACATCTGGCAGGTGGGAAACCCCTGCAGAGGGAGGTGTTGATTTCCCACAGCACCCCAACCAGGGAAGCTACCTCCGTGTGGATGTCGGCCACCACGGTGTGAATGGAGGCAACCTCCTGGTATTTGTCCTTCTGCAGCTCCTTAATTTCCCAGGTTTCAGTCAATACCTGGACAATGACACTTTTGGAGACCTGGTAGATGCCTAGGACTTGGGTGATGGCTGCCTGGGTATCTATGGCCTCAAGCAGCTCAATCTGCAGGCCTACAGTTACACTCCCGATACATCTAACAACACAGCCCTGTGCCCTTGGCCTGGACTGCAACCTCCAACTGGGTTCTGGTTCCTCTGTACCTCGGTAGTGTTAGCTATCTCAGAATCCAGGACTGGGGGACCCAGGACTGGACCCACTGTGCTAGGTTGGGGGTGCAATGGTTTGCTGTGTTGCTACAGCTGGGTTGGGGTGGGAGGTGGTGTTGTGAGCAAGGTAATCCCCCCTTTTGGCATCTGCCCAGGCTGACCAGATGGGCCAGGACCGTCACGCACGTCCACCTCTTCAGGAGCGTTGTCATCACTGAAAGCTTCGCCCTGGGGTGCAGAGGAACTCTGTTCAATGTCTAACCTCTGTACAGGTGCAGTAGCGGATCATGTGAGAAGTGCAGAGTCAAGGGGTCACCTGACTCAGCTAATGAGCTGGATTTCCTTCATGGCTCACATATATTAGCAGTACATCATTTTTATGGTGTCCCTCATGCCATCAATAGTTCCAGTTGATGGGTCCAGGACAGCATCAAGCAAAATATTCAGATGTATATCCAAGTGAAGCATTGCCTTTGCATTGCTCAGTTCATGATGAGTGAAGATCAGTAGTAACATGACAGACAAGTGAGAAGGAGCAATGGGAGTATATCATAATGGTTAACGTTGCAGTCACAGGGACTCATGGCAGTAGTGGTAGCTTTTCTATCTGAGCTTACCAAGACTTGACAAATAGGACCCTGCATGATGAGTGAAGATCAGTTGTGACATGGCAGACACCAGAGAAGGGACATAAGGAGTCTAGCAGATTGGTTAGAGTTAGAGTGAGAGGGCCTCATGGTAGTTGTGGTAATTTAAATTTGACTTTACCAGCACTTGACAAAGGAATGCTGCATGTTAAGTGTAGATCATTTGTAACATGGCAGACAAGTGAGAAGGGGCAACAGGAGTCTAGCATCTTGGTTAGAGTTCCAATCACAATGCCTCATGGGAGTAGTGGTAGTTTTTCAATGTCACTTTACCAGGACTTGACAAATGGTAAGCTGCATGACTAGTGTAGATCAGTAATAACATGACAGACAAGTGAGAAGGAGCAAAAAGAGTCTAGCATCTTGGTTAGAGTTGGAGTGAGAGGGCTTCATGGTAGTTGTAGTCACTTCAATCTCACGTGACCAACACTTAAGAAATGGTAAGCTGCATGAAAACTGTAAATCAGTTGTAAAATGCAGACGAGCGAGAAGGGGCAAAAGGAGTCTAGCATCTTAGTTAGAGTTGCAGTCACAGTGCCTCATGGTATTTCAAGTCACTTCAATATCACTTTACCAACACTTGAGAAAAGGTAAGTTGCATGGCTAGTGTGGATCAGTTGTAACATGGCAGACAAGTGAGACGGGGCAAAGGGAGTCTAGTATCTTGGCTAGAGTTGGAGTGAGAGGGCTTCATGGTAGTTGTAGTCACTTCAATCTCACTTTACCAAAACTTGACAAACGGTTAGTGTACCATACCTGTTGGCAACATACATTTGGGATAGGCCATACTTTTACATTTTAACAAGTAACATGGGTCCTGGATTGAAATTCTGATGGCAATGCACTTACAGACAGCATTACAACATGTGGTACATAATGGATTTGGATATATGTGCTCCTATATGCAGCATTGACCATTGCCACAGCCACACCAATATCTCAGATACTTTGAGTATTGCATGTTAGGACAGTAGATAAATAACACAATGGCAAAAGCAGAGTTGAGAGCAAACAGGACATTGTGACATTGTGGCAGTTATTGAAGTATAACTCACCAGAATCCATTATGCCCTCTATTCCTGTCAAGCCCTCAGAATACAGGTTGGCCAAAACCTTCACCTCCCAGGAAAAGAGTTGTAATGGTGCACTGGGAGGGCCACTGTCAGTCCTCTGAGCCTCCAGGTGGTAGTTGTTATACCTGGTATGCACCCTCAGACTGAGGTCAGTTAACCTCTTCTTAATGTCAGCCTGTGTGCTCAGGGTGGTACCAACAGCATTCACTCAGTTGACTATCCTGTCCTACATTTCAGTTTTCCTACTGAGAGACACATGTAATACTTGCGATTCAAAAATGTATGGCTCTACTCTAATAATTTCACCTACCATGACAGTCAAAACTTGCTCAGTGAAGCGGGGATTTTTTTCCAGGCGTGCTGACAAAATTAAATGTGAGTGAGTATATGAAAGAAAAAGAAACTAATGATAGAGGTACAAAGGTGCAAAATAAAAATTACAGGTGGTGGAGAGTGCTAAATGGGAAGATGAAAAAAGGAAACAGAGAAAATGACTGTCTGCCTTGTTGTGCTACAGTTGTGAAGCAACGGATGCTGGTCAGGGATTGTTTGTGTTTATAGTGTGATTTGCAGGTGTGTCCACTTTCCAAAGCACATCAGGTGGGTAGTTTTTAAATCCATCCAGTGGTCACTTTTGTGGTGTTTTCTTTCATGTGTACCGTGGAAGTCAACCGCTGTTGGGTAACCACTGTTTATTAATCACCGATGGGACACCGCAAGTACAACGGTGGAGTTGTAATATGCTCACGGTGGACAGGAGGGCTTATGGCATCGGTGGATGCAACGCCAACATTGCAGACCACCCTGGTTCTGCCAGGTGGACCGAGATGGCTGGCGTTTCAGATAGCACAACTTGTAATACAGTGGACGGTAGATTGCCGACGCAGCAGTGTCGTGGATGACGTGGATGTGGCATTCAGGCGGTCAGACCACCAAACTTGTAGTTGGCCCCCAAGACATGTACTTTTACGTTTTACATCTTCTGGCACTGAAAAACTCCTGAATTCATTTTTCATTACTGTGAGACATATCTCTCCTATAGGATAACTTTGGGTTACTGTTTTATATTAAATAAGTGATAATATTTGTTTGGCAGTAGATGGAAATAACATGTTTGGTGTCTATGAAAATATATTTTAACATCCTTTTTAATGGTAAATAAAATTGTATGTCACATTACTGAAAATGTCCCTTTTAGATAGTTGGCATTTTCTTTTCCTAGCCATCTAGTGGCTGCGACCTGTTTGCCGGGTCACATGACTAGGTGTAGGTGGGAGTTGGCCCTTGTGTATTCCTGCAGACAACCTACACAATAGAAGGCCTCAGAGTTGGCAGGATGGGCTATTCAAAGCAGGAAGGGAGCTCAGAGCTGTGCACAGGTCTACTTGTGCTTCTAAGACACTGCTGCAGCTCAAACACAAAGAACTTATCAGTAGCCTGTTGTGCCTACAGACAAACTGAGACCAGTCAATTCCAGACACTTCTGTGGGGGAAAACATCAGAGGTTTCTTCCACTTCAAAGCTGGCATCAAGTATAAAAATAGGTCCCACAGATCCGCTCTTTGGTTCACTTCTGGACTTGTCAAAGGGGTCTCAGAGGACTGCCCTGCTGCCTGTGGCCTGCTGTGTACTTCAGAGGACTGCCCTGCTGCAGCAAGAGCACTGCCCTATTGCCTGATGCCTACCATGTGCACTCAGAGCACTGCCCTGCTACTCGAGACCTGCTTTTCTGCTTGAATACAAGACTTCTGAGTGACAGCAAGGGCTAGTAAGCTCACGTCCTGATCAGGGTCTCAGGGACAGAAAAGTATCCAATCATCATAAATCTGCACCTGGATCCAGCCTAAGTGAGTCTTGACCCTCCAAGTGGTGACTCTATGGTCTTGGACCCTTGGAAGTGGTGCTAAAGGTACTCAGATATCCTGAATGCAAGACTTGGGACTTGGAAAGCTTTCTGCCAAAAAGTGCTCTGAGAACTGAGAGGAGACCAAGGCCTACTGGCTCGCTGCTCCGCCCAAGGTGCATCACCGGTTGGCCTGATTTTGGGGCAGCTTCTGCCATGTTAATCTCAGCAGTTGCAAACCCTGTTCAGTTGCTTCTCACAGAAAGGGTATCTGGCCTTGTGGAAGCTCGTCGGCTATTGACTGGAACTTCTGTCCACTAGAGATTTTGGACTTCCATAAAAATGAACCAAACGTAGATATAGTCACTGTAATTTCGTCCAGCAGATTCCCGACAATGACACCTCCTTCTCCAACAACGCAAGCTGCTTGCACCGCTGACCTTCACCTTCTCAGACATTTTTCTTTAAAAATTCTTTTGAGTCCAAAGTTAAGTGGAGCCCTGGCCCAATCTACTTCATGTATATGAACTTTGCTCCATCGTGGTCTTGTGACTCTAGAAGACTGCGGTTGGCTCTTAGATCTTTTAGGAGCTATTTTACAATTAAAACTTATATTGATCCGATTTTTGGTGTTTTGGTGTCAAATAATTTATGAAAATTTACTCTGTTGATGTGGGATTTTTCTTGTGCTGTGTTATTACTTTATTACTGCTTAAGTGCTGCATAAGTACTTTACACATTGCCTGTAAGTTACGTTTGACTGCTTTTGTTCCAAGTTACCAGAGGGTTGAGCCATGTTAATTTAGTGACTTTTTGTGGTTTACCCTGACACAGATTGTGGCTGTTGCTTGAAAAGGTCTCACACCTCACCCAACCAACAACCCAATTTCTTACAAAACCAAGTCAAAATTGAGCTCTCTGGAGTTGAGTATGAAGGCAGTGCGAGTTTCTCACTGCTTGTCAGTGGGTCGAAAAAGTATTCCGAATTCATGGTCATCTAATCCTTGGCCTCTCTTCAGATCAGAGAGAGCAATGGTCACATTTTTCAGTCGCAATTGTGATTCTGTGGAAATGTGTGTGAAGGAGGGTACACAGTTGTCAAAATATTACCAAAGCGAAAGTAAAAGAAAAGGCTGCGCGTACATGTGAGTCGGTGCATTGTGTTTGAGGATGGCGAACTCAAGGAGATGTGAGAAAGTACATTCAGGAGCGAGTGCAAAGAAGGTGCAGAAGACCAGATACATGAGGTTTAATATATGCAGATGGACGAAATGTGCAGAGAAAATGGCGCACTTATCTAAAATGGAGTAAACAAAACGGGAGTGATTGAGACTCTCTGAAAAAGACTACCCTTTTCAAAGGCCTCAGTAATGTTGTATTAACAGTCTCACAATTTCAGAATAAAAAAGGTTCCAACATTACTTATAACAACATTTTTGTTGTATTTCATTTATCTTAAACAGCTAACAACCATTGACAAAGTCAACAGTCATAGTTGGCTTTAGGTGTGTGTCAGTTGTTGTGTGTTTTTTTTTTCCTCATTTGTCTTGCCCCCCTTTTAGAATTGCCAACCTCCTTGCGTGTTACACACCAGAAGACTTCAAATCTTTACCATCTCCCGTATCAAGACACAAATTAATTATACTGGCGGAAGGAGAATTCTAAGAAAATATGGAGGGAGGAGAGTGGAGTGCATACGCACTTTGGCTCTTGCTCCATCTCGGTGTTTTCAACCTGCCGGACCGATAATTTTTCGAAGGGGGCCCTTGTCCTTGGTCCATGGAGTATACTAGGCATAATCATTGGACCCGGGGAAAAGAAAAAAAAAAAGCCCGGAGCCATTATCTCCACTGAACCAACAAGTCCCAAAAGGCCACATTTCTTTTATTGCCAGGTCTAGCAAGGTCCATTTTAGATGTTTCACATAACGATGTTAACCATCCCGAGTGTGAAGGGGCCGTGTTCTCCACCCAAACTTTACAGATTTGCCTCCTGGCCAGCAACATCGCATAGAACAAAAAGGACCTTGCCTGGCCGGTTATACCTGCCTCGAAGCCAAAGATGATCAATAGCAACGTAAAAGACAGCGAGAAGTTCAAAATAGAATCCAAAGTCCTTTTTACTTTATCCCAGAAACTGGCAATGTAGGGACAGTCCATAAACATATGCACGACCGTCAGATGCTTCGCTATGATTACATTTATTACACTTCTTTCCTGGGAGGAATTTAGAGAGTCTTAGCGATGAGAGGTAGGCTCGATGTGCCGTGAAGAGATGGTTTCGCCTAAGCCAGGCTGGTTTCACGATTTTATAAAGGAGGGTGAAAGAATTTACCCAAATCTCCTCACATGGGAACCCTATCTCTTACCCCCACAATTCGTCTGGAAGGACTAGGTCTCTATCAGCCTCTTCCACCAGACTCCAATACAATAGGGCCAGCTCCTTGGCCCCCCTGGCCGATCTACCAACTGCTGTTCCAGGCTGCAGGTCTTTCCCAATGGAACCCCTTTCCTACTCAACACTCTGGCCCAGCTTTCTAGTTGTAGGTATTTAAATTTAGAAAAGCCCGGGCCGACCAATTCCCGTAAATCCTCCCAAGCCCTCAGCCTCCCACCAGCCACTAGCTCCCCCCATCTTACAAGCCCAGCATCTCTCACCGGGATGGACAGTCTATCTTGCAAGCATAATGGCAACCCAGGGGAGTCCCATATCGGTGCATAGTTGGAATATTAGCCCAGCCCTATTCTCTTCCTAATCTGAGACAAGGCTGTGACCAAGGATGATAAGATTTTTAATTTAATCTTTTTAAAAAACTTCTGGTCCCCACATTTAAATAGGAATCCATCAGTTGACAGGTCCGCTCCTAACAGCATAGCCTTAAACATCGTCCCAGAAGATGTACCAACTGGTGTTTTTAAAAGCATTCTTATATGGGACAGCTGAAAAGCCCATGCATAACACTGCAGGTACGGAAAAGCAAGCCCCCCATTTCTCCCTAATCCTCCTCAGCTTTTTCCACACTAGTCGGGTGGATTTATAATTCCATACAAAGGAGTTAATTTCTCGCTGGCTTTTGTCCAGTGATTTGACGACAAAGGCCAGAGGGATGGAGTTGAAAATAAAAATAAATTTAGGCAGGATAGACATCTTGATCAGGTTGACCCTTCCCAAGATTGTTAGTGGGAGATGAGTCCATGATTGCTGGCTTTTGTCCAGTGATTTGACGACAAAGGCCAGAGGGATGGAGTTGAAAATAAAAATAAATTTAGGCAGGATAGACATCTTGATCAGGTTGACCCTTCCCAAGATTGTTAGTGGGAGATGAGTCCATGATTTCATGAACTTCTTGCACTCATTGTGTATACGCTCCAAATTAATTTGAGCTTTGTCCCTTATGTCTTGAACCACCCGTATGCTAAGGTACCTCATAGAAGTTGTCACCCCGAGATGTAAGTTGGGGATATTCCACTCCATGATCTCTGTTTTGCTGGCGTTAATCTCGTACCCTGATATACGTCCAAACTCCTCCGCCCTCTTAATTACAACAGGAAATGCTTGATCTGGATCCGATGTAAAAATAAGGATGTCTTCCGCATATAATGCGACCCGCCTCTCCCACTCCCCAAATCTAAACGATGGGATATTTTGATCTCCCCGCAGAATCTGAGCGAAAGGTTCGATGTACGGATCGAAGAGGAGGGGAGAGAGCGGCCACCCCTGCCTCGTTCCCCTTGTGATTTTAAAAGGTTTGGACAGAGCTCCATTTATCGACAGCCTTGCCGATGGAGCGCTATACATCAGAGAAATGACACGACAAAAGCCCTCGCCGAAGCCAAACTTCTTCAGAACTGCCTCCAGGTATAGCCAATTGACCCCGTCAAAGGCTTTTGTCGCGTCTAAGGTGAGTGTGGCCAGGGGGAGAGAAAAGGTCGTGGCGATATCTATGGACCCTAACAAATCATATGTTAAATCAGAGAGCTGCCTCCCTTTAATGAACCCCTTCTGATCCTGCTGTATGATTTCTCCAATTACAGCCCACAATCTTGCAGACATGATGGACGCAAAGATCTTATAGTGGCTGTTTAAAAGAGAAATTGGTATATAAGATCCGCATTCTGTTAAATCCTTCCCTGGCTTGGGGATTAGAACAATAGTCGCCTTCCCCCAAGATTTTGGGGGGGCTTCCCCCTTCCTAAGTATTCTATTGAATAGGGTCGTCAGGGTTGGAATGACGGCACCACCGGAATGACCACGCAGCCTTCCCTTTCTTTAATTGCCCGATGGCCTTACTCACTTCAGCTTCTGTAATGGTCATCTCCAGACAGTTACTCCGGACTGTTGAAAGAGTAGGCAGAGAAATGTTGCGTAGCCATGTGTCCCTTTTGGCCACGTCATTCGGGGTATCCTCCCTATAGATCTCCTCAAAGAACTCGAAGAATGCTCGCCCTATCTCTTGATTAGAGGTCCTTGCGAAGGACTCTCCCTCCATTTTTATCTCTCTGAAAGATTTCATGGCTTGTTCCGCTTTGAGTTTCCGAGCCAGTATCCGTCCCGCCGCCTCTCCAAATTCAAAGTGCGATATCTTACTGGCCTCCCATCTCTTCATCACCCTTTCCTGAAGAATATTCTCCAGCTGACTTTTCATTGCTCCTAATGGCTTTTGCTCCTCTAGGGACCCAATAGAGTCCCCCAGCTTATTCTCAAAAAGCCTCATATCAACCTCTAGCCTTTGTATCATTTCCTGATATGTTTTCCACCTATAAGAGGCTCTGTTTGTGATACATCCTCTGAGAAAAGCTTTTAAAGTTTCCCAGACTGTTGCTACTGCTGCAGAGTCTAGGTTGATCTCCAGAAAATATGTCGTTCAGATAATTGGAAACCCACTTCCTCCTCCTCCAACAATATAGTGCGGTCGAACGACCAGGAAGGATGTTTTGCCTGAGGCTCTATTTTGAGAATAAACATTAGGACTGAATGGTCTGACAGGTGGGACGGGAGATATTCAATGGCATTTAGTATATCCTTAAGACTGTAGCTAAATAAAGCATAATCTATTCTTGAGTTGTGCTTATATTTTAAGTTACGAAAGGAAACCCCTAGTTTGTTACCGGCTCTTTCCCGCCACAAATCTGCCAAGCCAAGTTGAGTCATGGCTGCGATAAGGGTCTGTCTTGATTTGGAGGGTACACTGGGTCTAGAGCTAGATGTTTTATCTAATTTAGGGTTGAGCACAATATTGAAATCACCCAGCCAAACTACGGGATCTAGAGAAGGGATCAGATGATTACTGATGGCATCGAGGAAAGATGTATCATCCGAGTTAGGACCGTAATACCCTACCATTGTACAAATCCATCCATCCACTGAGATTCTCAGCAGTAGCTATCTCCCGCTTTGGTCCTCCTTGGAGTCCAAGATCTGAACTTTCGCAGATTTTTAAAAAATAAAGAGGATTCCTCTTATGTTAGCGTTATGATCCGTGCAGTGGAATCTGTCTATCCATCTGTGCTTTTTCAATAACCCATTAACCTCTGCCTTCAAAAGATGTGTCTCCTGCAACACAATGATCTGCGCGGGGGAGTCCCTAAGATATTGCATTATTCTATCTCTTCTGCTCCTCACGCGCAGACCATTTACATTCCAGGACAAGAACTGGACTGACATTAGCGCTTAAATTTCCACACCTCCCCCTCCATAATCCTTCCTGACTAATGATCTGAGCACAAATTGAGTAGCTACCCAGCTAAAATGCCAACCATTCTTGTGGAGAGCAACCTTATGAGGATTTTTTATCATTTTCTCCCTGACCCCAACCCACCCCCCACCCCTGGAAAACACGCCCATACTTACTCCGACTAGATGTATAGCCGGATTTGCGTCCACCGACAACTCCCCCTCTCCGCACCGCCTCATGCTGTTGAACCAAGCGGCTGACCAAAAATCCATCTGTCGGGAGACATTACTTTGTTCTACCCCAGTGCTAAAGACAGAAAAAACCTCCCTATATCCCTTGTGTTTTAGTAACGTTTTACGTATTCATTTCCCCCTTTTTTTTTTTTTTATTTTGTTTTTGTTTTTGCTAGCATATGTTCCCCACCCCCCCATCCCGTACGGAGCGGCGTCTACGAGTGGATCCCCGTCCTCACCTACACATAAACCAAGCTGCTGTTCGCGTGCTACTCAAAGGTGGACACCTTCGAGCATTGATATATACGCGGCCATCCAGCCACGGAGTGTGCACCACCCCGGCACCCTGGGGGTCACTTAAGTGAAGCAGCAGTCGTACTTGGAATCGAGGAAGGGCCCACTTGTGGAGTCCATACAGGACTTTATTGTGTGCTTCCCGGACCACACTTCCCAGAATGCACAGTCTCATTTGAGCCTCCTATTGGTGGGTGTGTTATATATTAAATGGGGAAGTGGGTCGGTGGTTGCGCACACCGCTTCCGTTAAAGCCCCTGAAGAGAAGCAAATGGAGCTTCGAAACGCGTCGGGCAGATCCCGTACGGAGCGGCATCTACGAGTGGATCCCCGTCCTCACCTATACATAAACCAAGCTGCTGTTCGCGTGCTACTCAAAGGTGGACACCTTCGAGCATTGATTTATACGCGGCCGTCCAGCCACGGAGTATGCACCACCCCGGCACCCTGGGGGTCACTTAAGTGAAGCAGCAGTCGTACTTGGAATCGAGGACGGGCCCACTTGTGGAGTCCATACAGGACTTGATTGTGTGCTTCCCGGACCACACTTCCCAGAATGCACAGTCTCATTTGAGCCTCCCATCGGTGGGTGTGTTATATATTAAATGGGGAAGTGGGTCGGCGGTTGCGCACACCGCTTCCGTTAAAGCCCCTGAAGAGAAGCAAATGGAGCTTCGAAACGCGTTGGGCAGATCCCGTACGGAGCGGCGTCTACGAGTGGATCCCCGTCCTCACCTATACATAAACCAAGCTGCTGTTCGCGTGCTACTCAAAGGTGGACACCTTCGAGCATTGATTTATACGCGGCCGTCCAGCCGCGGAGTATGCACCACCCCGGCACCCTGGGGGTCACTTAAGTGAAGCAGCAGTCGTACTTGGAATCGAGGACGGGCCCACTTGTGGAGTCCTTACAGGACTTGATTGTGTGCTTCCCGGACCACACTTCCCAGAATGCACAGTCTCATTTGAGCTTCCCATCGGTGGGTGTGTTATATAATAAATGGGGAAGTGGGTCGGCGGTTGCGCACACCGCTTCCGTTAAAGCCCCTGAAGAGAAGCAAATGGAGCTTCGAAACGCGTCGGGCAGATCCCGTACGGAGCGGCGTCTACGAGTGGATCCCCGTCCTCACCTATACATAAACCAAGCTGCTGTTCGAGTGCTACTTAAAGGTGGACACCATCGAGCATTGACCCCCCCATTATGTGCACAAACCTTTTTCGATTTATATATATATACATTTCTTTCCCTTTTACTTTTTAAACCTTGATTTCCCTTGATTTTTTTTCCCCTCCCCCCTCCTTTTCCCCTCCTTAATAGGGCCACATTTCGACCCTAAATACAAACATTGGTTAACGGAGGGAATAACTTTATTAATTCTCTCCCACCTTCTCTAGTATTCCACGGTTTTGTTTTGCCTTATATTCAAAATCCCAAAATCCTGCAAAAAGAGGAAGAGAGGAAGAGAGGGAAAAAGAGAAGAGATACATTGACCATACTTAGCCTGACACTCTACTACCTAGGCGACTACCTAGGCTGTCATTCTACCAATAGGAACAGGGTGGAGCATAAAAAATTGGGGTCAGAAATTCTAGGCTAAACCCCTCCCTGAGAGTGAATGTGATTGTGAATGGATTCCAAAAGCTCATCGACCTCCGCTGGTGATCGAATGTTGTGCATTTTATTATTGTACATCACGCGTAGGAACGCAGGGAACCACATCTGCACCGTTGCCCCTAGAGACCTGAACTTGTCCATTCGCTGGCCTAGCTCCCACTGCCTGTCCAGAGTAGATTTAGACAGGTCCGACCGTATATCGAAAGTGAAATCCGGGCCCTTCAGTGTTTTTGCCTTTAGTGCCAAATTCAAAAAATTTTCCTTCAAAGAATAAGTGAGGAAATTGACCAAGATCTTTCTGGTTTTAGTTCTGCCCGGTTTTAAACGGAAGGGGTCATGATGAATCCGTTGAATGTCTTTATCAAGCACCTCCACTGATTCCTGGAGGTCCAGAGAGTCCTTTAATAACTTGATTACAAACGCCTTGAGATCCCCACCCTCTTTGCCCTCAGGGATCTTCAAAAGCCGAACATTGTTTCTCCGTGAGTAATTCTCCAATGATTCCACCCTCTCACGCATGACTTCTCCCTCTCGTCGCAGATTTTGAATTTTAGATTCGGCTATCTCGAGACTATATTGCAATAGACCCACTGCCCCTTCCAGCACCTCTGTTCTCTCACAAAGGCCATCCACCTTCCTCTCTAAAATCTCACATGAGGACCTTATGTCGTTTTGGTTAGCCTTGGAGACTGAGAAATCATTTCTTATCTCTTCCCTCATTGAGGTTATGGATGCCACCAGAGTTTCCAGTGTATTCCCGACACTGTTTCCACCAGTGCCTTCCTCCTCCGCCTGCTCCCCCTCCACACCACCTTCAACTATGTTGCCAGCCCCCACCAGCGCTATTAGTGCATTATCTTGGGAGCCGAGGTCCCCTTCATTTTCTGGTGTAATAGGTACATCCGCCATCCCGGGCAGTGTGGGTACGGGTGTGGGTGTAACTGCTGATGATAGTACTGTGGATGTTAATGATCGAGAGTCAGCAGCTGGCAGCAGGTCCAGTACCTGGGGTAGTACCTTAAAAAAAGAGCGCAGGGAGGGAGTAACCCTTGACGTATTATTCCTCCCTCTGCCCCTGGTTTTTACCCCCTTCTGGTTAGCCTCGGTCCCCCCTCCTGTACATGCCTCCTTCGCCGATCCCGCAGTGCTAGCACCCCCTGCTGTTTTACCCGGACTTTCTCCTTCACTGATAGTGCATTCTGGGACTTGCTGTTTTTTTCCAGTTTTCTGATTTTTTCTCTGTTTCCTTTGGCCTTGGGCTTTGGGAGTCTGCTTGAGGGGTTGTTTCTTGCTAGTGTTTTTCGAGTTAATGGCAACAATACTAGGAACAGAACCCCCACCTCCCCTTCCACCTTACTTCTGGTGTCCTGATCCAGCTCTGCTCTTCCTGGAACTCCAGAGGACTCCGTCGTAGGAGAAGAAAAATCCGGCGTGCATGAATGGGGCACTTTCTTCAAGTCAGTAGCAGCCCCTCTGCTACTGCCCAATCTGCTCGTTAGGAGCCCCCGGGCCGCCGCTCTACGGCTGCCCCCAAGCTCCACGACAGCCCGACTCCAGTGAGGCAAAAAGACGGGAGGGGATAGACGTATCCCCGGAGACACGCACATCCGCGGGGCAACCCAGCAGGTGAGGGTCCAACGGGCAATGCGGCCGAGAAATAGCGTGAAACGCAGTGAATGCTAGGCTCTCTTCACGCCGGGGGGAGTATCATCCTTTCACTGCTCCATTTCGGGGCAGAGCAAAAGCCGTCTGGAAGCAGCTGCGTAGTGGTGCATCGGGAAGCTGCCTGGACGCGCGCACCACTCTAGCCAGTGGCCGCCATGTTTTCCCCACCGTCAGTTGTTGTGTTATATAATTGGGCACAATAACAGAAAGCTCAGAGAGGAGACAGAAAACCGGTTGTTTACCATACTATGGGAATCAGAGACATGTAAATAACGTGTCTAAGCCAAGCCCTTAGTCATAAGTTATATAGGTCATGCCACTTTAAGCACCCCTACCCCCACTGTTGTCATCCCACTTAAAGCGCTGATATATTTGACATATATTCTGCGTCTACTCCTCTGCTAAATGCCACAAAAACCTTATTTTACAATAATTTAAAACCCTCATTAAATGGACTATAGGGCACTTAAATTCACAGCTCCTGACTCCGGCTTCACTCACGTGTTCTTTTATTGTGCCCAGGGTGATGTCCAATCAGACGTACATTAATATATTTCGCACACAGGTGAGTGGACTGAGTTTACTAGCCACGTAAATTGAACTCTAAAGCTCTTTAAAAAAACAAAAATGTTATTGTCACTCGATTTCTCTTTGGAGTGTGTTCTAATTTCTAAATGTAAAGCGAGAAGAAACAAAGGGATAGAGTGCTATCGGTAATGATAGGAATTTTATTTTTCAGCTCAATATAACTTTCATCACACAGAGAATGAAACAATGCACTCAGCAGACACTTATGAATTCTAAAGTGCTTTGTCGAGATCTTCCTCTTCAGAGATTCTTCACCTCAATCATTTGAAAGGAACTTTCATAGTTCAAACATTTTGAGTCATAAATTACAATTGTATAGTGTAAGCTGCAGATCAAGTATATTTTTACATAGCCGACATACAAATCTCCATCCACTCCTAAGGTTAGAAACATATTCACCGGGTCATTAAGGACTAGTCAATACAACTGCAATAAATGTTATACAAGACCCTTATACCTGGAGTTTAGTCCAGTTTTCTTGTCCTTTATGGTGCTATTTGCCACTGTAAAGCAAAGTGCTAGGTGAAATAACAATTCAAATGGACACATGAACCATTCGTATGTCCTTCGCTATTATTTTACACCTATGTGTAAACTGGGCACAAATAACTTAATTGCTCCTCTGTTGGATTCATTCACGTCCTTTTCACACTGTTCCAAAATAACCACTACTGTTGTCCTGCTTTTTCTCCTCTACGTTTTTAAATGTCCCTATACATTTGTTTCCCTGGTGCATCCAGCCACGTCACATGCGCAGGAGATCTCTAGTAAGTGGGAGAGATCTCTGGTAAGTGGGTGAGATTACCTTCCACGAAATGGCCACCCATTATGGCCCACCATAACACTCTGGGTTGCTTTTACTGTGCTGCTTCAACCACTACCTGGCACTAGATGATTGCATCTTCCTTATCCTTTCCTACATTTGTTTACACCTTTGCATCACTAGCACTGTGTGGAGTACCAGACTCAGAGGGATGCTACTGTCAGTTGTACCATCTCTTCAACATCATGGTTGGCATTTTCGTGTTTGCAACAGCAAGAAGTGGAAAGCAGACATTTTGTTTTTCACAGTAGCCCACAGTGTTTCAGGAAATCAGGGTGGTGCACCAGTCTTCATTACTGCCATTATATGTGAAATGGACTAAGGAGACATCTTCACTTCCCAGCAATGACAAAGATCCAAGAGGCCAGGCTCCACCTTGTACTCCTCTAAGATATGGTTGTCTCAGTACTAGGTAACCCTACTGCTTTCCATGTGGCATGGCATATTCACAGCCTCTACCAAGTAGTCATTAATACTGTTTGCTGGTGCCATATTTTAGGTTGACATCGATTTGGCTGAACATGTTTGTAGATGAATGACATATAAAATGAAGGGAACTTCAGATTGATCATGCACAAATTCAAGCAGATTTCTCAAATTTGCAGAGGCCCACTTTGTATGACTTTTTAAATGTATATGTCACTGGCAGCAATATCGCCAATGTAGTTAAGATTAGATTAGAGATCCAGAAAACGGCAGCTAGACTTCTCCTCCACCTGTCAAAGCATCACACAGCAACTGGAAGACCGTCACTGGCTCCCCATCCAGAAAAGATGCCAAATCAAGCCCCTGGCCCACAACTACAAAGCCCTCCATGAGCAAGGACCTGGCTACATGAACCACTGCCTGAACTTCCACCTACCTCCCAGGAAACTCCATTCTCTTCATCTCACAGGTAAGAAACATCTCTTCTCCCTCCTTGCTGCCATTTCCTGCAACACCCTTCCGCTCCACCTCTGCACTTCACCCCCGCTGACCCACTTCAAGAAAGGAGTCAAGACCTAGCTCTTGGACTGACTCCACAGCACAGCACCTGGATACCCTCTTGGGTGACAAGCAGCGTTCTATAAGTATTGTTTGATTGATTGAGAGATAATTCCCCCAACTACTAGCCTAACTCTTTTAGAAGCTTTTATAATGACGGCTGTCCATAAATGAGTACTTTTATGATATGTATGATGATGTATTGTTGGATTATGTGTACGATTTTAATTTTTCAAAATCAAATAAAGCTCATTTTGATTTGATTTGATTGATAGAGTGTTCAATGGAAAGCCATTTTTGTTGTTTTTAGTAACAAATAATCTGCATTAAACTTTCCCAAAAAAAGTTCGCAGCTTTGTTTACTTCACAGAAAGTTTTGTGTCAATTAATCTAGCAGAAAAAGAAAAGGGGAGGGGGTCCCAAAAGTGTGATTCTTCATTTTAATTCCCATTGGAAGATTTGCATTCTGAAATAAAACAAATAGCTGAACAGAATTATATCAATATTGGCATGAAGGTACAGCTTTAATTAAGCTTTGTGCTTTTGTTGGTTTGGTGTAAATCCCTTGAGTGGTTTTTAAGAAATTAGCATTTCAAGAGAGGTTTAGGTTGGGGAAGAAGGGGTTACATAAAAGTAAACATTTGCGATATATTGACAATTGAGTGCCTGTGGATATCCTCAAATCCCAAAATCCAAGAATAAACAAAACCTATGGCCAAGGGAGCTCTTTCTCTCATCTGCCATTTCAAATCTGAAGATGCTGAGCAGGATCCATCGATCTGAAAGGATCTGATTGTTTGCCGCACCGTTGAGTGAAAACGCTGTGTACTGAACAAAAAGAGAAAGGGCATGTAAGAGGCAGGATGAGCCCAACCTGATCCCAGACACCTATATTTAATAAAAAAATGACATATAATTGTGTCAAGAGAGCAGCAGATTCAGCATCTGAATTTGTAGATGCTAGCAGTGTCCTCCAGTGTGAATGAAATGAAAATTGCACTTGTATAGCGCATAGCTACCCGGAGGCCTCGCAGCGCTGTGAATACAAGCATCCAATTGTTGATCTAGAGCTCCAAAAATAAATAAATAAGATTGAAAGGTCTGGTCTTTAGCCAGACCCTGCTGTCAATTGCCAGTGTCCATGTCATGTGCAGTTGAGTTGATTTTGGTGGCGCATGTTTGGAGAAAATATCAGAAAAAATATTTGGATACAAAAATAATGTGTGAAAAATATTGGGATGTCAAAAATATCATCAACAGAAATATCAAAGATGTGTGTTTTAGACGATATTTTATTGTATTTGATAGTTAGAAAATTGCATTTGCAGGACTCCTCAGACTTTTATACAGGAAGAAAAGAGAATGATCAGCAGGTTTAAGTTTGGAGCCTACCCCTCAAAGGTACTCAGAACTGCTAACAAGAAGGTGTGCAAGCTTTCCAGGGATAGTCTCCCCACAAAGAAATGTAACAACAAAAGTGAACTTGATAAGGTTAGATTAATCACCACTCATAACAGCTAATCAACTGTCATCAAATGAATTTTCTTCCAAGCATTGGCATTTGATAAAGCCATAGCCTGTGATAGGTAGTCAGATGACACCCTACCCTCTTGTGACTTATAGCAAATATAGGTCAGTTAAAGACATACTGGTACACAGTTGCATGGGAAAACAGAGGAAAAATGAAGGATGATTGCAGGAACAGCATGATGTTTATAAGTATGGGAGATGTAAAGCATGTATAGGAAGTAAAAATAGAAGAACATAAGAGTGACCACCAGGAAAAACTGTTAACATAAGTACATTTTTTACCTGTAACAGTGATTATTGTATATATGTCTCACCTTGCACATGTGGTTGCCAGTATATTTTCCCAGTGATAAAAATGATACTTGAACATCTTAGGGCTATAACAAAATGGTGATCCAAATAATCCTACAGCCAGACTTTGGTGCCACCTTTAAAAACACCATGCATGCATCCACACTACAATCAAGTAAAACTCCAAATGGGGTTAGAAGACAAACTCCTTTTCACATTCGTTTGCAGGAGAATGAAAATTCTTCATTAATCGAGAAGTAATATTGTCAACATATAAATCAAACCTATTTTGTAGACTTTGTTGATTACTAACATAAATCTGATATTTCAGCATTTCTAACACAAAATTGTGGCCAATTGGCCTGTAGATTACAAATCAACCCCTAAATCAACTGTCTAGCATTGACATTTTACATCATTGCCAGAAAATGGTAACAAGCTATTGAGAAATAAAACTTGAAAATAAATCTCCCTGTACCATGTACTAGCTGTCAAAGAGAAAACCAGAATGGTTATTCATAGTCAGTAATATTTGTGCAAATAAATCCTAAACAAGTCCTAAAAAAATCCCAAAAAAATCCCATGTAACATAAATTGATTTTGGGAATTGCATTACATCTTAGTTCCATAGCAAGATGTATACACATTTAATGCATCTTGAATAATCATTTTGCCTTAGAGGGCAGAAGAGAAGACAGAGAGGATGGAATCATCCAAAGTATCCATTGTTGTATTCCCGGGTTAGCCCCATCTAGTGAAGCAGCTTATTTCTTATATTGCAATCCCAATAACATTTTCAGCTGTGATCTTTTCCACAAAGTTGAGAGCACGACAATGTTGAATCAATTTCCCTGAAACTAAACTTGTTTACACTAGGCCTGAGCGGTAAATTCCGCCCCGCTCGCGGAATTGGCGGAATTTGGGTAATTTCGCGTTCCACGGAGAACGCAAAATTGCCCAAAATTCCGTGTTCCGCGACTTTGCGAATTTTTCTGCTTGTTCGTGTTCTCATAAAGCGTGTTCGCAAGACATTTCCCCCCAATCACACGAACAGCGATTGCGAACAGTAAAAAAGCATTGCAAACAAGCAATTCCACGTGTTCGCGGAATTTCTGCGTGTTTGCTGAGATTTGTTACCGTTTTGCGGAGATTTGCGTAACGCGATTACACAAATTTCGCCCACCCCTAGTTTACACATCTAGCTTTACACAACATTATCTCAATGCCTTTAACAGCATGTACAAGGTCTCTTTTTGCACTATGTACAAATGTAATCTATATCTTTGGGGGCGACAGGGCTCTCTACAAATTCATAACATAACTAATCTATACACACATTGCAAAACTTCTTTCTATTATAAAGGATGAGCATTTCGATAGATTAGTAGAGAAGGCACTTCAGTTGAGCCTGACGGGCCTTGCATGCTGAGAATTCACCATGCAGCAGCCTGACATGTTGTGAGGGGTTTCCAGTTTGCGACCCAGATGGGGTTCTTCATTCTCTCCCATCAGGTAATGGGGTTGGATCATCCCTTGGGAGAATTCTTGGCTTTACACCTACAGACACTCTAGGTACGTGTAGAGTAGGGTTTGCATAGTAGGAGTATGCTTGATTACTGCCTTGTTTTATATGCCTGCATATATATACTGTTTTAGCACTATGGTAGAAGTATATCTACTATTTATGCAGCATGTGATTTTTGTACAAGAATAACGCTGGTTAAATAAACCTATTAAAAACTTCCCACTGTGTATTCTCTTTATACTTCTCTGAGAATAAGTGAACAGGAGTGACTGAGCAAAAGGTTCTATACTGTTTCCACAATCCCCGAGGGGTCAGAGTTGTCATGTTCAGTGGTTGCCAGAAACCATTTGCTCCCTGATAAGGACATGATGGCTAACAGTGGCACTGTGCGCTAGCTGGTCTGTAGGCCAACATATCCCGCAGGTGTGTCCGGAATCGGTCTTGGCACCAAGCCCCTAGTTTATGGTGTCCAAACAATGTGCAGATCCCATGATTCGTAGGAAATTCACAACACCATGCAACAAAATATCATGGGGAAACATAGATAACAATGAGAAAGTTACATGGAAAAATGATCAAATCTCAGCCTCTGAATACAGAATTCATGTACTCCTCCAATGTGTACAAATAGATCTTTGTCCACATTCAGACCATAAGGAGATTAACTATTGAGAAGAATGATGTACTTTGATTCTCAGAGTCTTAGCCTCTTCTCTCTGAAGCCACCTCTCAGGTTTATATATATATATTAACCGGCAGTAGTAGCCACTGGCCAGTTATTGTTAAGTCAGCTGTCCCATAAGAAACATGTTTTTGTTTTGTAAATAACATTGGCTCAATCTGATGAATCTCAAAAAAACTTTCCCACAAAGTGCTTTTTTTCACCTAATTTGTGCATGGAAAGTTTCAGGTAATCTGTCAAGCAGACGCCAAGAAAAAAGGGGGGGTCCCATAATGTAACATCCCTGTGTAATTTCCACAGATTTCTTCAAGAAGCACTACCGCAAACAAACACTGATGAACCAAATAAAACCAAAGTTTGCAGGAAGCTAGATCTTGGTTCACAGATTTTGAGTTCATGTGATCTGGTGTAAATCCATTCAGTAGTTTTTTTTAGAAATTAACCCCTTTGCTGCAAGCCTCCACCCACTAGTGCTAAGCCTTTTTTGGGCTATTTGGGGTTCACGCTTAGGTCTCCATAACTTTTTGTCCACCTAAGTTATCAACACCAAAGTTGCATCCGTTTTTCCAGCATCGTGGTGATTCTAAAGGTACAGAGGGTTTGTGCATTCTCCTGGAGGGGCTGCAAAATTAGTCAAAATATGCCTACAATCTGTTTTTTGGGGGCAACATGGGAAACAAGTGCTGCAGAAGAAAGTGTTCATTTTTCTAGGCAAATGGCATCAATGAAAGGTTTGCTGTGCTAAAATCACCATCTTTCAGGAACAGGCAGACTTGATTCAGAAGATCGCATTTTTTTTACCATAGTTTTGGCATTTTAGTGGGAGATAGCCCATTTTTCCTATTTGTGTGTTTTAACCTCTTTCCAGTTTGTGATGGAATAGGGTGTGAAATCCATGGTGAATCTAGGGATGATATACATTTCTGAAAACTATACAAAAACTATACAACATTTTTACTTCAGCAAGGGGTTATTTGTTGTAGATCTTTCAAAGTGTTCCTACAAAATGTAACAGTTGAAATAAAAAAAATGAGTTAAAAAGCTATTTGTGTCTATGTTTTTATCTGTAACTTCTTTTTACTATGGCAGGCTTTCAAAAGCAATATACTGTTACGTCCACTGTGCCCTTCTGTTTGTGGGGATGTATAGGGCTCATAGGTTCTCTAGTGACCCAAGTTACCCAGAGCCGACAAAAATTGTGTACCGACTATATAGCAATTCAAATGATAAATTATAAAGAATGGAAAAAGGAAAACTCTGTATTTCTGAAATGTACACCTGATACATAGGAGCAGTGGTTGTTTGTACATATTTGAATTTATGGGTACCCATATTGGCATGTGTTTCAGAGGGCATTTTGTAAAATGTCTTCTGTGTTACACATTTGCTTATTTTGAAAGACACAAACATAGAGATCTGCAATTAATAATAACAAATGTTCAAAAAACAAAAGTATCCCCTCTAGAACCAGAATGGTTCTTTAGGAAGAGGTGAAGAAAAGTGGGGTGATCAGTACGCCAGGTGACAGCACAACCACTATTGTGGGCGGGAAGGGAAAAAGACCCTTTTCTTTAAATAACCCTCACTCGCACTAAAAGTGACCTGCTTCATCATCCGGCTCATCCCAAATCCTAAAGGTCGAAGTGGGATCAACCATATTCCAGGCAGCACTTATGAAGACTGGTTGTGTGGGGGCAAAACTTTAAAGATAAAATTCCTCACCCACTCCAAAAGTATCCTTTATGAGTGGGGTGGAAGGGAAGATTAAAATTAGTATATAGGGCTAAATGATGTATTGGTCCGATGACCCTGAAACACCAACATGTTTCAGCTCTTTCCTAACAGCCTATGTGAGGTCCCGGGCTTTCGTCAGGGTGGGTATTGAAGAAGTCACGTCCCCTGAAGCGGGGAGCAGAGCTGAAAGTAGGTTTTATGCAGGAACGGGACCTTTGAAAAATGTGTGTCCACAAGGCCTCCCTCTCATGCCCCCATGGGAACAGATGCCCCCTTTAAAATTGGGTAATTCTCTCATAATGCTGAGGAAAGTATATACCTGTCTTTAATTCTTTCACATGCGACTTGCATGCACATGTTATTCACATCTCCTGGGAAGAGGAGTTGGCCTAACGGCTAAGGCGCTCGACCTCGGACCTGGGGATCTGGATTCGAGTCTCGGTAACGACGCCAAAGCCTCCTGTGATTCTGGGCAAATCACTTAATCTCCCCGTGCCTAAAATGAAAGTGTGTCCTCATGTAACGTAACTGAAAAATATGTAAAGCGCTCTGATACCTGATTCGGTTCAAGTCTAGTTCGCGTTATATAAAACTCTGCAAAAAAAAGTGACTTCTTCGCTACCCATCCTGACAAAAGCCCAGGACCTCACATAGGCCGGTAGGAAAGGGCTGAAACAGGTTTTATTCAGTGATCCAAATGTCAGTGGGGGTTGCATTCTCCAATTATAGGCCCCATGGCTGCATTCCATAAGAGCAGGGGGAGCGCGTGGCCCCCTCCCCGAGTCTTCAAAGGCCCATGTGATGCCACCCCTGGGGCTGATTATTTAGGGGGAGGGGGGGCACCCGGCCCACCACCCTGAGCCTTCAATGGCCCCAGGGATCCCATCCCCCAGGACAGGCTCACATACTGTGTCCCAGGGAGCCCACCCCAGAACACAGTGGTTCCCCTGTCCACACCGGTGTATGCAGAAAAACCTGTATTTAAACCAGCCTGGTGGGAGCATTTTTAAAACTCCTGCCAAATGGGAGCAAACACTTAGGGCCTTATTTCGATGTTGATCGGAAAGCCTTTGACCGCTGATGGGAGGCTTTCCGACTGACATTAGTGATTTGAAGTCTGACCGCCGTATATCAATGATGGTGGTCGGACACAAAATCAGCCGGGAAATCCGACTTGGTTCTGACGGGCTCAGGGAGCCAGTCGGCCAGTCGGAAACCGATCATAGTCCCTTAAGGATGGCATTTCCTCCGTCCGGATTGTGATGTCGGTTTCTGACAGCCTTTCCATGTTACCCCTTCCCTTATGGAAAGGCTGTCAGAAAGCAACTTCCAAAGACTGTGTGCAGTGGGACTGGCTTTACAAATGGTAATAAAATATTACTTTAACACAGGAAATTCACAGTAAATTGTTTTCATATTGATAAAATGTATGCTAATGCTTATATTAGTACACTTGCATACACAATCGAAATCACATCGCTATTGTTAAATTTGCCTGTTATGAACTCTCCATCAACCCCAATTTGAAAATATGTGATTAGACTGACTCTGCAACCCAGGCCTGCAGTAACTGATTAACAGGTCACAGGTGGGGTGGCATATAGCCGGCTGACAAATGTGTACACAGAAAACTCAGGTTCAATCCCAAGCTAAGAGGAGCAACACCACAATAGTCCATGGAAATTGGCCCATTTAAAGCGCACATTCCCAAAATAACATAAAGTCAGATGCCACTTGGAGTTGGGAACATGCAGCCAATCAGGACACAAAACACATGGTATACACAGGGATCTCGCCCCCCTCCTGCCAGACATCTGGACAAACAACCCACTGGCCCTCAATGTGTCCATTCATGGTCAAGGCCCACCTGCATTTGCTATCAGGGACCTTTTTTTATGATTCCACAGTTAATGCCCGCATTCTTTTACCAATCAAGGTTTTCCGGATGCACTTTTATTGCTCCCAAACTGTATAAAAATTTATCTGATTGATTGTACTTTGAGTTAGTCCTCGGTCCCTTTTCTGTAGGCTGTAGTCCCTGTGGCAGTGTTTAATTAAACCTGCAGTTCCTTTTTTTCAAGCATCTCTTGTCTTTTGCTTTTTCAAGGTAAATTCATATTTGAACAACAAAAACAAAGGTTAAAGTAATGATATAATTGGATGTGGTTTGTTTTGTTAAAAAAAAGAAAACCTTAGCAATTCACTGAACAAAACAAACATTAAAGTAACATTATAGTTAGATAAATGTCAGTGACATCATTAACGTTTTGAACTGAAAAAAGAGCTAACTCTAAATTGTGCCCCACCATTCACTCGTTATGACCTCACATATTACATCACTCATCACATGTTATATGGCATAATTTATGACATCACTGATGACATCTGAAATGATATAATTGATGATTTCACTGATGACAAATTCAAGCTTCTTTTTTACACATTGCTCTAAAAATTAGTATGGCATTAGGGTCCTAAAAGTAAGTCCAAAATAGCTCAGAATAATATGAAGCATCATTAATGCCATCACAGATAAAAAAGACCCTTAGGTTTAGCATGCATCTGGTATGTGGAACATAGACCCTTACCATACATATCACAGGGTAGCATAGTTCAAATTAATGATCAACCACAGATATATGGGAAACTCTCATTACACACAGTGTTCAGTATGTATAGAACTGTTCAGAGAAAGCCAAGTTCATCAAGATACTTAACATCTGTTAATTAATTAACCAATATTAATGCCTTATTATGGACAGCTTTTATCGGCATCAAACCTCTCTCAGTCATTGAACCTACACTGAGAAATGAAGTTGATATGAGTGGAAAAATGGGTTATGTAAACAGTGTTTACTCTATTGAGAGACTTTACTCTGTACCACACTGTTTGCAGAAAGTGACACTCTCATGGGAAGTACACCACAGAGTATTTTAAAAGTATCTGCACACTTAAAAAACACACTATTTACCTAAAATACCCAACGTCTGAAGGTGCCAAAGATCATACAGTCTGCAACCTTCATACTGTGGTGAAATCTTTACAGATAACTCATCGTATGAAGCAAAACACGAACATGTACATGGGTGAGTACCTGGTGCACACAGTCTTCTTTTTTATGTAGAAATTGTCATGCTACGACGATTCTGTCTAACAACTCTAGGCTTCTTATAAATGCTTAGTGTCACTATGTAGAATCTTTGCCCTGTTGACAACTTCTGCAGAATTAATACATTTTTGGGAAACATGCTGGACACAAGTCCTGTAATATTTTTTACCATGCTTAAAGCCCCCCCCCTCACTGCCCACGGCTTTCCGCAAAGGCAGCCAACCCAACCCTGTGCACTACCTTTGGCAGCCATGCCCCATGGCCAAACACTCAGAGGCAGCTGACACCCCCTTCAGGCAGCCAATCTCATGCAGTGCATTACCTTTCATCATGTGTGGCGTGGGGTTGACAGCAGGACCTGATTTGCAGCCAAGCCGGTATCTAACTCTCCACATACAGCCACCAGGAGGCAGAAAACCACACATGCACAGACTTTGCTTGTGTATGTGTGGGGTTAGCTGCAGGGCCTGTGTTGCAGCCAGGCCCTGCTTCCAACTCCCTGCAGTTAGCCAACTGCATGCTGCAAGATCCTTTGGCCATGCACAGAAGTGGGATGGTCACAGGGCTTGGCCTTCCACCAGATCCTATGGCCAAATTCCCAGCAGGCTGCCAACCCCACATCATGCACAGGCTTGGCGATGCACAGCATAGGATTGGCCTGTGGGCCCTGGGTACCCCATCCCCTGAGCCAAAAATATACTTTAAGGGTGGGGCATGGACAGTTTCCTCCTTGATCCTTGGTTAGCCCCATGGACCCCATCCCCCAGTGCCAAATTCAATTTGCCCCAGGTATCACATCTCCCAGGGCAAAATACAATTAAAAAATGGGAGGAGACTGAGCAGCCTCTCTCCCGAGAAATCTCCTGGGGCTAAACCAATAAGAAAGGGGGGGGGCTTCCTCCCCAATCTTCATTAGGCGCTGGGGACCCCATCCCACAAGGCCTTTTTTTCTTAAAGGGGACAGGGTCAATTTGATCCCCGTCCCTAAGCTGCATTAGGCCCTGGAGACCCCATCCACCAGGGTAATTTTATATTAAATGGGAGGGGTCAGCATTGCCTCCTTCCCTGAGTCTCCTTAGAACCTGGGGACCCCATTCCCTAGGGCCTTTTTTTTAAACAGGAGGAAGACGTCCTGGCCCTCCTCCATGAGCCTCATTAGTCCATGGAGACAACATTCAACAGGGCCTTATGTGGTTTAAAGGGGAGGGGGGCCTTGTGGCCTCCCTCACTCAACCTCATTAGGCCCTGGAGACCCAATATGCCAGGGTGATTTGTTTATAAATGGGAGGAGGGCCACATGCCCCTATCCCCAATACTATGTTGCCGACATGGACCCCTTAAAAGGTGGGAGTCCCAGTGCACAGCCTAGGCACCCACCATGAAGATGATGGTGATCGAGCGGGAGCCCCACCTTGAAAATCAAATCAAATCAAGCTTTATTTGATCATATACATATAATCATAAAAGCAGATATCAAATTCAAAAAAATAAATAAGTCACAGTATAAAGGTACAGGTCGAAAAAGGATGATAAAACAATACATTTTAAAATATTTATACAAATAAATTTAAAAGGAGAAAAAACCCATTGGGGTTCAAAAGACATACTTTTCCTCAGCCACACAGCTTTCTTCAGGAAACTAGAAACCCTCCAAGCCACAAATTCATTCTCTACGTAGTTGCAGTCGCACGAGGGTTGGACGGCATTGCCTTAGGCCAAAGAATCTTAAAATGGGAAGTATCCAAAATTTCCTTAGTTAATTGAAAAACTTACAAAAGAAAAGTAAGTGGATGGTAGACTGTTCCGATGTGAAGTCACACAAACACCCAGAGAGTTCTCTTGACCAATCATTCATTAACCGAATAGACAAAATCCTATGGACTATTCCTAGTCGAAATCTTGTTAATAACACTCTATCATGGCTTTTAGGAACAAAATTTAGATACGGTTCAATGGCAAAGGTTTTAAGCCTTAGCTGATGATAAATGGCGGAGCAGTGTGGCGCCATAACAGTATTGCGAGGCAGAGAACGCAGAGAAGGCAGAGAAGCTGAGTTGGCAGGAGCGTGGAAAAAACATGTCTGAGAGCTACCGCATGTGCACTGTGCACTGTGCCTGCTCATACCGCGAGTCGCGGCCTGTGGACTGCAGAGCTGCACAGCTGAGTGCCGGTCCCTGAGTGCTCCCCGGAGGAGGAGGCGACTGGAGGAGCGAAGCCAGCTGGAAGGGGCCGGAGTTGAGCAGCTTGGTGAGGCGAGGGGGGGAGCGGAGCTTGAGAGGTGCGGAGCGGAGCGGAGCTCTTAAGATAAGGAGGTGCTCCCTAGCACCCCCGCCCATAAGCAGGCTGATTTTCAGGCTATTATCCTGCTGAGCTCCGAGGACCGAGGACAAAGGACAAAGGACTGAGCCGGTCTGTTCAGAAACACACGCAGCAGAGGAGCACAGAGGAGCTCAGTACTTTTTTTTTGCCTTGCACTATTGAGGAGCAGCTGACACTCTTGACACCAACCAGGTATCCAGCTAGAAAAACCCCACTTTGCACTGCAGAGGGGCAATTTTTCAATGTGATTTGATTTGATTTGATTTAGAAATAAGATATTAGCATTAACCAGCATGAGATGCAAAAGTCCAGTTTGAAAAACTAATCACAGCTGGAAGAAAGATTTTAAAATTATATATATATTTTTTTGCTTACTCCAATAACTACCAGGATTAGTACTCGTTCTAAAGCTATACAGCTACAGAAGAGGGGAGGCCACGGAATTGAGAGAGGTACTTTGGGAATTTGCAGTCTTCAAGTGGTGTAATTTCAAGTGGTGTAACTGCAGACAGGGGAGGTAGCTGGAAATCGGGAACCTCTTCAAGGTTCTGTTGTGTGTTCTTTGACGACTTGAAACTGCTCTATGAGATCTGGGCGAGATCTGGGCGTGTGAAATACTGAATAAAGGCCAAAGTCAGGGAGGCCAACCAACGTTTCTGTCATCACCCCTAACAAAGAAATAAGATCTGGTAGGGTTAGGGGGTGCTCATCTGGAACAAAAAAGAGAAAAAAATGAGCAAGCGCAAAAGGGAACCACTGTCATCTAAGGATAGCTTGGCCGAGTCACTTACCCAAAACAAATCTGGAACCAGCAGATCATCCCCAGATGCGGGTTTGAATATAAGTGGCATCATCCTGGAGGAAGGACACACTCAAAAGTGTCAAAAATGGTCACAGCCCAAAATCTACACAAAATTTCAGTTCCTAAAAAATCCGGGGGACGCTCTTTTATCAAGTTCAATCGCAGCACAAGGCCTTAAAACTCCAATTTCACCGTTCATATTCCCAGATAATGGGGAGAATAGGCCTCCAGCCGAAGACCAAAGAGCAACAATTGGCATAAAAGGTATCCCCGGATCAAATAAACCAACTCACAATCCACAGAGCACTTTGGACCTAACATCAGCTGCACAACGCAAAATTAAACTATTGCCACTGTGGCAGGGTTCACAGGATGACCCAGAAGCTGATACATCAAAAGCAATTTCATCAAGCAAATTAGAAACATCAAACTAGAAGGTAACACCTCAAGGGCATAACAAGGAGAAGGACGCAGTGAGAACCTACAGCAGGGGTTTGGGGAATAACTGCATAGCAAACCAGGATCAGTCCATAATAGAGATAGGTTCTCCACCCATTAGTATTAAAAAACCAAGGATCAGCTTGACACCATCGCCAAGGTTTTGACAATTATTGTAATCAACGCCGCACATCAGTGAACCTGTACTTGGACATAAGCTTGAAAAAGTGAAGGAAATACAGAAGTTGGATGAGGGGGATTGGGATAACTCATTGATAAACCACATACAAGAAACACCAGGGAAACTCAAGTTAAATACCCATAATTCCCCTTCAGTGGTGAAAACCCCAGCAGAGAGCATAAAACTGAAAGAGCTTCGGGGCAGGGAGGTCCTCTCACTAACACCTGAGTTAGGAACCAAAGCTCACCAGCAGCTGAACTCTGAAAACGCCTGGGCCAGCTTACTAAAGACAGTGCAACTGCTGGTAGAAGCACTCCAATACCAGTCGGACAAAATGGACGCCCAGTGAACTTTATTAAACACATTGGCTGTGTTTGTGGTGGCAATTGATGAAAAACTCGGCGCACAGAACTTACTCTTCCAGAGCTCTCGTGGGAAACAGCAAGTTCGGGAGATACACTGCGGCTGCGGCCCAATAGTTGACAAACTTACTTCTCTCCCCCTGATATTGGAGGACTTTTGCGCCCAAGTTAAAGAGTCTGAACGGATTAACACCGAGCACTCTGTTCATCACCACCCCCTTTTCTAAATCGTTTTTGGCCACTATAGGTGTGGCAGGGTATACTCAGACATGAGTCCCTTGCTCACTGCTCCATCAGGATTCAAGCAAGCCGGGCCGACGAGGCTGAAATGCCAGAAACCGGTCCCCGGTAGCTTGTCTCCTTTCTGGTGAAGAATTGGCTTGGTAGTTTGGTCTGCCCTGTTCCCATGATGCACTGGGCCAGGGACAGACTAATTTGCATATAGCCAGGTTCTGAGCTGGGATGGGGCAGTGAGCTAAATAACGGTGATGGATCAAGCCCTGATCTTTGGACTGGGTAAGAGTGGTCTGCTTAATTCAGACACTCTGTTCATCACCACCCCCTTTTCTGAATCGTAACACCGAGCACAGCAAAAAGGCCTCCTACCCGGTGGAAGTCAAGCATGGAACAATCATAAATAACATGAAAGACCAATGTCTAATAAAGCCTGTCACAAACCCTGGAAGCACAGGATCTCCAAATAAAGACAAGGACATTAAGAAGCAGGAACTAGCAACAGGACTCTCTTGGGATCTGGAGTAAAAGCCAGCAGAAACAAGGGCAACCTCTACTGCCAAACAAAGGCGAACTCAGAGGAGAAAAGGCAGGAACCAAAAAATAATCACAAAAAAGGAGGATTTTGCTCGTCTTTTTAATCGTCTTCCATCTCCTAAACGTGACTTAGTTAATCAAAGTCCTTTAGAGGAGAAGGGCCATATTCATCTGAGGACATCGAGCACCGGGCCAGGGTTGCTCTCAAACTTCAAACAAGAGCCGGCTCTAGCGAGCTGCATGCAACAAAATCCATCAGGGGAAATCGGAAGAAGTCGAACTCCCAAGGACTGCAATTTACCCAGGGAAGAAGTTGAACATCAACTATTACCGGATGTATGACGTTATAACGCATACTTTAACAACGCATACCTTTACAACGCTATTTTTACAACGCAGGAACCATTACAACGAATTACCATTACAACGCATTTTTTTACAACGCAATACTTTTACAACGCAATACCTTTACAATGTAAGTATTGGTAAGTATATAATATTTTTTTTAATGTAATTAATTAAATTTAATATAATTTTATTTAATTTAATATTATTTTTATTTTATTTGTACCCTGTATCCTTGTATTGGTAATTATATAATATATTTTTTTTAATGTAATTAATTAAAATTAATATAATTTATTTTAATTTAATATTATTTTTAATTTATTTTCACCCTGTATCCATGTACCCCAAAACCCAAACCTGGCCCTGAACCCTAAAAATACCCCTTTATCCAAAAACCCAAACTTAGCCCTGAACCCTAAAAATACCCCTTTACTCAAAAACCCAAAACTGACCCTGAATCCTAAAAATACCCCTTTACCCAAAAACCCAAAACTGACCCTGAACCCTAAAAATACCCCTTTACCCAAAAACCCAAAACTGACCCTGAACCCTAAAAATACCCCTTTACCCAAAAATCCAAAACTGACCCTGAACCCTAAAAATACCCCTTTACCCAAAAACCCAAAACTGACCCTGAACCCTAAAAATACCCCTTTACCCAAAAACCCAAAACTGACCCTGAACCCTAAAAATACCCCTTTACCCAAAAACCCAAAACTGACCCTGAACCCTAAAAATACCCCTTTACCCAAAAACCCAAAACTGACCCTGAACCCTAAAAATACCCCTTTACCCAAAAACCCAAAACTGACCCTGAACCCTAAAAATACCCCTTTACTAAAAAACCCAAACCTTGCCCTGAACCCTAAAAATACCCCTTTACCCAAAAACCCAAACTTATAAAATGTTTACTATAATAATATACTTACCAATACTTACGTTGTAAAGGTATTGCGTTGTAAAAGTATTGCGTTGTAAAAAAATGCGTTGTAATGGTAGTTCGTTGTAATGGTTCCTGCGTTGTAAAAGTTGCGTTGTAAAAGTAGTCCGTTGTAAAAGTTGCGTTGTAATGGTAACATACCACTATTACCACATGAAATGAAGATAAAAGATCCTACTGCACAGGATCTTATTTTCCACCGATCATTTGCAGGAACTACAGTTAAAGACAGCTAATTTTCTACAATCACCATCTCTGGCAACCAGCCTGACCAGCAATTAGGAAGGACGCCAACCTATCTGCCGGTCTCAGCTCCCAAAATTGGAGAAGACGAACATAAAATTAATATAATTTATTTTAATTTAATATTATTTTTAATTTATTTTCACCCTGTATCCATGTACCCCAAAACCCAAACCTGGCCCTGAACCCTAAAAATACCCCTTTATCCAAAAACCCAAACTTAGCCCTGAACCCTAAAAATACCCCTTTACTCAAAAACCCCAAACTGACCCTGAATCCTAAAAATACCCCTTTACCCAAAAACCCAAAACTGACCCTGAACCCTAAAAATACCCCTTTACCCAAAAACCCAAAACTGACCCTAAACCCTAAAAATACCCCTTTACCCAAAAATCCAAAACTGACCCTGAACCCTAAAAATACCCCTTTACCCAAAAACCCAAAACTGACCCTGAACCCTAAAAATACCCCTTTACCCAAAAACCCCAAACTGACCCTGAACCCTAAAAATACCCCTTTACCCAAAAACCCAAAAACCCAAAACTGACCCTGAACCCTAAAAATACCCCTTTACCCAACAACCCAAAACTGACCCTGAACCCTAAAAATACCCCTTTACCCAAAAACCAAAAACTGACCCTGAACCCTAAAAATACCCCTTTACCCAAAAACCCAAAACTGACCCTGAACCCTAAAAATACCCCTTTACCCAAAAACCCAAAACTGACCCTGAACCCTAAAAATACCCCTTTACTAAAAAACCCAAACCTTGCCCTGAACCCTAAAAATACCCCTTTACCCAAAAACCCAAACTTATAACATTTTTACTATAATAATATACTTACCAATACTTACGTTGTAAAGGTATTGCGTTGTAAAAGTATTGCGTTGTAAAAAAATGCGTTGTAATGGTAGTTCGTTGTAATGGTTCCTGCGTTGTAAAAGTTGCGTTGTAAAAGTAGTCCGTTGTAAAAGTTGCGTTGTAATGGTAACATACCACTATTACCACATGAAATGAAGATAAAAGATCCTACTGCACAGGATCTTATTTTCTACCGATCATTTGCAGGAACTACAGTTAAAGACAGCTAATTTTCTACAATCACCATCTCTGGCAACCAGCCTGACCAGCAATTAGGAAGGACGCCAACCTATCTGCCGGTCTCAGCTCCCAAAATTGGAGAAGACGAACATACAGAACCTAAACATGAGATTTTAAGAACTGAGTCCGCCTGCGTGGAATCTACGAGGCAGCTATATGCTGGGACTGCCATAAATACATCGTCGGATACCCAGAGCAGGCCAGGAACTATTGTAAAGTTATTTAACCCAAGTACAAACACCCATGAGTGTATCAACAGACCACAAAGTGATAATCCAGTAAAAAAAAACATTAGGAATATGAAAACAATAGAATTTGTTCCAGTATATAGATCTAGAGGGGCTCACGACACATTGAATCGCGGTAATATTCTTCGCTTATTTTCACACATACCCTCACTAAGGGAAGTAAATTCAAAAGATTTGGACTTAGTTGAATTTATCAATTATGGCCAAAGTGGGGGTGAGTCCACACGGACAACATGGGGGTCGGAACTCATTGCCCAAAAAATCTTACTGGAATCATCAATATTTGAAAATTGGGGCATAGAACTAAAACCCTTTACCTCTTCTGGTTATCCTGCACCTCTATTACAAAATAAAGGGGACTGTCGGGTGTCCGAATGACCTAACGCGTCTAAATCAATATTGAGAGGGGCAAGGGGTCCCTCACCGGTCAACCTGAGGCAGTCTCAGGACAATGGGAGCCACCGTCAGAATCACTCCTATCGAGACCCCTGCTACGAAGACCCAAGATGGCCCATGAGAGAGGTCGTCTCCAAGCATGAAATAAGTAATTGACAGGATAGCAGGCAATAATCTCTTAGAATGTGAAATAAATCTACTACGGATATGCTCCTGGAACATCAATGGCTTAAACAGCAAGTTGCCAGACTGCGCCATTATGAATTATCTAAAGTCATTCCACATCATTGCCCTCCAGGAGACTTTGTTAACGGATCCACCTCACCTACAAGGATATCTACGGTTCTTTACCCCAGCTCTTAGAAGAGCAAGATTCGGTCATCTCCAGGGTGGTCTGGTGACTTACGTAAGCAACAACTGCACACATTCAGTCCATCAAGTTGCTCTAACACTGGAAACAATCGCTATTAAAATCTCATCCATAAAAAGGCCATCACATAGGCACAACGAGATAATACTAATAAATACATGCATACATCCTAAGAGGAAATCTGATGACGCAAAGCAATTGGTTAACTTCGTAGAGTCTTGTTTGAGTGAATTCAATACATCGGATATGATACTAACAGGAGACTTTAATCTACATCTACTTGGCTCATCAAAAGCAGAGCAAGCCTCTTTACATAACCAGTTATAGGACATACCGCATCAGGGAAGTAATTCAGCAGCAGCTCACTCCAAAATTGGTCAGCTTTTTATAGAGGATCTTGAACATCTTATGCTGCGAGCAACAAATGGAAGAATCACAGGTGATGCATCCCCTGCATTTACTCATCATTCCTTAACAAAAAATTCAACGCTGGATTACACCTTTGTGTCCCTCACTCTCTTCAAAGAAATCTTTTCATTTAATATGGGAGATAAAGCTGACAGCGATCACCGGCCCCAGGAACTTACTTTGCTTACAAATATTCCTGGATTTACAAAACGGAAGGGCTTACCGGGCACAGTTGCAACTATTAACCTCAGGAAAATAGAATTCACGCTGGCATCGCAAGATAACGTTCAGGAAAATGCTAAATGTCTATTTGAATCACGGGTTGGGGACAATGAAATAGAGAAATGGATAAGCTTTACTCACGCCCTGGCTACGACTTACTCCGCCCCAATTAAATCTAATACAAAGCAGGGGTTTGCTAACTTTACCATGCAACAAAAGAGTAAGGTAAAATCCATAAAAAAAGGCATTAATTACTCTTTGCGGCAGGTGCGCCAGGATCCAACTGACATCATAAAACTTGCTGGCTTGCGACAACAGAAAGCATGCTTAAAGCGAGCAATCTGGGATGCCAGGCACAACAACGAGGATACCCTATGGGCAAAACTGCATCTGGACACCAAATAAAAAAACAGTGCGAGATTTTGGAAAACTATAAAAAGATTTACTCACCCAACGCAAGAGGGCCTGTCTTCAAATATATCTGAAGAGGACTGGGCCACTTTTCTTGGAAACCACTTTAAGCAAGGAAGGTCTGCTTCGCACGCTGAAACCAGCATAGATTCTACAAAGCGGTATAGGATCTCAAAGCATCAAGTCAATGAGGGAAATGTAATTTCTGAGGAACTGTTTGAAGGAGAATCATCGGGACTTATTCCTTTAAGTGATTATACAAAATCAATCAATAAGTACATCAAGAAGGGAAGGCAAGCAGGGGCTCCGGGGCCTAACAGAATCCCACCCGTGCTCTATAAACAAAGCGTAGAATACTGGGCAGAGGCTCTTAGCCCTTTGTTCTGGGAAATAAGAACAACAGGCCGACTCCCTCCATCTTGGAGGATCTTGATAATTTCACCAATCTACAAATCAGGTGATAAGTCCTGTCCCCAAAAGTTATCGGTTAGTCGCCCTCTTGGACAATGATGCAAAATACTTTGCTGGGACACTGCTGGATGAGCTGCAACTGTGGGTGGAAGATAACTCAATCATTCCCCTAAATCAAACAGGCTTCTCTAAATCCGTGGGGACCTCGACAAACATAACAACAATGGCCTTGTTAATTGACGAGGCTGAGGCCACAAAAACACCACTACATTTATGCTTTATCGTTTACCGGGCAGCCTTTGACCATGTAAACCGACAGAAACTTTGGGTGAAACTGGCAGGCTGGGGCATTCCCCAGGTTTTATTGAACCTGTTAATCAACTTGCACACTGAAACTTGGGACGCCTTCGGGCAACAATTGCGCTCTATAAATCCCCAAGTTTACAAGTTTACAAGTAAAGCTCGGCGACGGGTCAACGCTATCTAGGAAAATTCCAACAACAAAAGGCCTTAAGCAAGGCTGTGTACTGGCCCCAACGCTATTCAACCTGTTTCTTACAGATCTTATTCCATTATTAAATGCCTGCAACTCACACTTCCCAAAGATTGGGAATCTAACACTACCATGTCTCCTTTACGCTGATGACCTAGTATTAATTAGTCAAACGAAGGTGGGTCTGCAGCGTCTTCTAGACATCACGTCCCTGAGGCTAATGACTTAACCATCAACCTGGAGAAAACCAAAACCATGACAATCAAAAAGAACCTGAAGAAAATACCTGTCTGGTGCTGGGATAAGATCCAAATCGATTCAGTCTCAGAGTATAAATACCTTGGGGGTGATTATTGACAAAGGCGGGCATTTTGTTACCCAAAGAGATGTAATCAAAAGGAAAGGCATACCCTTAGCCGTGTCAATGAGAAACCTAAACTCCAGATTAACTGGCCCCTCACTCGCCCCTTTGGTCGAAGTTATACGAGCACAACTTCTTCAGACAATAACTTACGGGAGCGAGGCACAGAGAGGAAGGGATTCCAAGCTCTCGGGCACCGTGGTTGCTAAAGTATACAGAGTATACAGATTGGTATTAGGTCTCCCTACACGAGTCTCTCCAGCACAAAAAGGCTTGAGTTTGGAGTGCAAAACCAGACTGTTGCAAGGAAAGGTGCAACAGTTATTTTCTGGGACAGAGTCAGGAAATCCAAACCAGGCACCTTAAATTGGCACTTATGGACTGAGTTACAACAGAAACAGTCATCTCCAGCAGCGAAATATTTAGCTACTAGTGTGTCAATCCTGGGCCTAACCGACCTTTAGGCAAACCCGACAAGCCACTGTCTTTTCAAAAAAGCTACAAAGAAAATTGTAAAAATGGAATCTTGGATCAAAGACAAGGCAACCCTAGCAAAGAGGTCGCATGGTTGGTTGACCCTGGGCACTTACTCTTCTCAGGCTGCACAAAAGTACTTAGCTTCCGGCTTCACCAAACATATAAAAATAAAAAATTTAAAATACAGACTAGGCGTGTTGCCATGCACAAGGCACTTTCCACATTGGCTGAAAAACCAATCTGATTTTAAATGCCGTCTGTGTGGGACAGCGGAGGAAGATATGCTGCATCTCATCTGTACGTGCAAAGACCTAACAGAGGAAATGAGACAGCTTTTAAAACCACTCTTCAATCAGAGAGGCATCCGTACACGGAGGCAAGCCGTGTTAGCGTGCTTTTCACCTGGGGCACGCAGCTTAACTACAGGCTTGTGAATTTTTTAGGAAAAGTGGAGAAGAAAATGTTAAATCAGATCGGCACTGCAGCTGACAAGGAAAGAGACTGACGTTGTTAGAATAATATTTTTTTATTAATGGACTGTAACATTATAATGTTTTTTAATCGATTTTAACTTTTGAACTTTCAATGACTTGTTTGTAGCAATGGTTTTAAGTAACTCTGCTAAATAAAAAATTAAACTTGATGATAAATGACTGTGGGTTTTTATCCAAACAGTCTTTCTTCAGAGATTTTCTTGATATTTGGGTCATTAAATTCTGGTTTAAATAATACTCAGGATGACCAAGGTCTTTAACAAACTGAAATATATACCTGAGCCAAGGAATTTTCAATTCTCCATCTAGCTTCATGCAATCATGCAGGATGTCACAATTTAATTGGGTCTGTTCGCTAACCCAAATTCTGTGCCAGGGAAGTATGGGCTCAAGTTTAATAAGATCCTTAATATACGAAAGGCCCAACTCCTCATGGCAAACAAAAGAAGACATACCAGGTGGAACATTAAGAATATAACGAAGAAAGGAATTTTCTACTATTTGCAAAGATGAGGGATTGGAAATGCCCCAGCCCCCAGCCCCATATACCGCAGCAGAAATACACTGTGCCTTGTATATATGTATAAGTTCATTGGGAGGCTTCCTCCCTAATCTCTTAGTTAAGGTAGCCAAGGCACTGGTGGACATATTAAAAGACAATTTTTTCTGGCGATTGCTTGGGTCCAAGTATCGTTATAACTGAAAAAGACACCAAGATATGAGAAGGTCCTTGTGGTAGCTAGCTTACTTCCTTCCAAAAATATGTCTCGACCAGTGGTGCTCCGGGACCCAGAAACACAGTTCATTGTGAATGTCTTGGAGAGATTTATTTTTAATCCCAGGTCTCCCATAAAATCACTAAAACTGGTCAGGGGTTTTTGTAGACCATTACCTGTTCACGCCATAAGAATCGCATCGTCGGCATAAAGGAGAGTAGGACTTCTTCTCCCACCAACCTGCGGAAAATCCGAGCCACCCTTAAGAAGTGCTTCAGCCATACCATTTATATATAAAAGAAAAAGAAAAGGGGCCAACACACAGCCCTGGTGGACCCCTCTTCTGACAGGAAATCCCAAAGTACATTGCCCCTTCGTCTCAAATCTAATGCTGGCTGTAGCTCTCTCTTAGAAGCGATGCAGGAAAGCGATTAAGCCATGATCCACTCCAAGATCAATGAGTGTCTCCCATAGCCTCAGATGGACAACAGAATTGAAGGCTGCAGTCAAGTCAACGAAAACTAAATAAAGTTTCCCGTTTTTTGCTTGTGTATATTTCCCGACGATCATAGCCAGGTTAAGACTTTGTTGAAGGGTAACCAGGCCCTCCCGGAACCCATACTGCAGGTCACATAGAACATTGGATTCTGTTGCCCAATCCTGTAGCCGTTGCAAGATGACACGACCTACCACCTTTACCATAGAATCAAGAAGGGAGATTGATCTATAGCATACAGGATCTTGATGATCTCCCTTCTTGAAAATTGGCACAATGATTGATTCAGACCATGTTTTAGGAAAGGTCGAACAGTCGCTGGCATTAATCAGCTGTTTTAAAAGAGGGGCCCATAACAAAACGTTTGACTTAAACAGGTCAACTGGGACCCCATCAGAACCAGGGGCATTGCTCCCCTTGCTTCGCTCAAGGGCTACAATTGTTTCATCCAGGGTAACGTGTAGGTTGCCCTTATATGTACACGGAGACTGCGGAAGTGAATACTCGTTAAGGGGTGGACCATTATATAAGGCAGAGTAATGGCTTATCCAGTCCGTTTCTGAAATAGCCATTTCAATGGTAGATCTCCCGTCCCCTATCAAGGTTGGAGTTCTTAAGATTTTCCAAAAAGCCGCAGAGTCCTTTCTTTGGGCGGCCTCATGTAACTTCCCTCACGCTTCCTCCCTCAATGATCTCTTTCTGTCAGCCATTGCCTTCCTATAGATGGCTGTAGTCCTCCTTACCTCCCTTTGGGATCTGGGTTGTTTATGAAGTTCCAGTTTAAGATTGGAATACGCTTTAGAACAGGCGCTGTTAAACGAACCAGATGTTTTACGGGCAGAACCACATTGGGCGGACAGTAACTTCTTAACCTCATTAGTTATCTCATTGAAAGAGGAAGTTATTTCTTCCGGGATAGAGGACTCACTGAGGCAGATATCAAAAGCAGTTTTATAGGAAGAAATAAGCTGCTTGGTCAATACCTCAGGATCTACGTTCGAACAGCGGATGGCATTTCCATTGATTCTGTTCAATTCTAATGGACCCACCGTACTTTTAACGTTTTTATTCCCCAAAGACTCAAAAGCTTGCAGAAGAAACTTAAGGCAAAGCGGGTAGTGATCACTCAAAACAACAGTCCATATATATCAAAAGATAACAAACTTGAAGCAAATGTGAATGAAACCAAAATAAAATCAATAATAGAGGATAAACCTCTTCCATTAAAAGTAGCAGACATAGGGACAGGAGAAAGAACTAGGTCATTAGCTTAACCCAAATCATAATGAAATATCAAATAATTAAGATGGTCGCCCAGCTTAGAGTGTATAAAATGACAATTAGAGACTCCCCGATCCATCGGGCTACCACCTTGCATCCTGCATGCTGTAGAAGCAGGCACTGCGCCCATCCAGAGAGAGAAGATATTAATGCTTCTTCCTCTGGGTGGAAGCAATATCTTGATCTGTTTCCCTGTCCACATTAGTGAGGGCAGGGAAACAGATCAAAAGTATGCTCCCAGCCAGCAGGAGCATTTTTAAAGCTCCTGCCAGCAGGAGCACACGTTGTGTTTGCTCCCAGTTTGTGGAATTTAAAAAAAATGCTCCCATCAGGTGGAAACAATCACAAGTTTTCCTCCCCAAGCCAGTACAGGCAGGGAAACTGCTGTGTCTGGGGGAAGAATCCCCAGGACACAGCAAGGGAACTGTCCATGGGGATGGATCCCCTGGTCCAACAAATGCTCAGGGAGGGAGGCCGCATGCCTCCTCCCTTTAAAGTACAATGACAGCCCTTGGGGTGGGGTCCCTAGGCCCTTTTAAATACTCAGGGAGAGGGACCTGCAAGGCCCCTCCCCTTAAGAAAAAGTAGGCCCTGAGGAATGGGGTCCCTGTGGCCGAATACAGCTCAGGGAGAGGTGCTGGGTGTTCCTCCTCCATATTAAATGGATCAGACCCCAGAGAATACAGTTCCCAGTGCTAAATATGGCTCAGGGAGGGGGGGGGCTCGTGTCCCCTCTCCTAAATTAAACAATGCAGCTCTGGGCCACCATTTTGTATTTTTTAATGTGCCCCTACTTTAGTTTTTATTTTTTTATTTCAGGACAGGGGACTAGATCTCCAAATCCTTGCTAACACAAAACACACCTTTCCCACAGAATCGCTGACCTAACTATAACTACCCAGTTAAGTGTATAAAAATCAGTTTGAAGCGAATGAGTCAGGAAATAGATTATTATCTCGGAGACCCACGCATATACTTAGTGCCACAAGAAGGCTCAAAGGAAAGCAATTTTATATCTCACAATAGAAGATATTTTATCCCACTGAGGATATTAGGAGAATTCAGCAGTATAAAGCAATCATACAATGACAAACACTCTGAAGTTTTTTTTATTCACCACTATTCCTCCAGGTAGCTCACAATTTTATCACAAGTGTTGCTGGTATTTTCAAGGCCATTATATACATCTCAATTAACAGTCATCCCTACTTTCTTCACTGTAAGTAATTTTCACCTCAGCTTGTGGTTTTTAGTTTTTTTTCTTTTAAAATGTTTCCTATGGATATTTGCTTACACTTTTGGCGTACAGATGGGGACTGCTGAGCACCCTCTCTCCATCAACTCAGTAGGTTTTCATAAGTGTCTTTAGAAGTGTGACCTTGAACATGTTTGTTCCCACTAGCACTGCTTTCATCTTTACATCTCTATTCATATTCCTGGCTTTCTTACTTAGGTTTTGATTATCCCTTTTGAAAGCTAAGGGAATGTAATCAGTATTGTTATACGTTTTTTGATCATGTAACATTTGCACCAATACTGTTTTATTCTCTATACTGACCTTAACACAATAACTTTATATGAAAATAGACCGTTATTGTGCTTAGATCTATCCCTTGTTCTGATGAAGATTCCTACAATTGTATGAGGGTGGATACATCTTCAACTTGTCTCGCCAAAAAGAAATTTTAGGAAATCCATTTGATCTAATAAAAAAATACTGAATACTATTGACAGTCACTGTTTCATGTTTAATTCTTATCACCTGTACTGTGCATTCACCTTTTGTGCTATACAACCATATCACTTTTTTATGTCTAATTTATTTGTTTTTCTATGCCGCCTATATTTGCATTACACGTAATTCCAATTTTGTATTTACTGTATGCTCTTTTTTTTGTCTCTAAATAGTTATGGGTGATTTAGCATTTTAGTTTTTTGTGATATGTTGACTATCTTACTTGAAAGTGGAAAGTTAATTTTCAATGATAACAAGTTGAGCACTATTGTCTTACATAAACACTGTAAGTCAGCAATTTGAGAGAGATACTTAATAGAAAAAAACAAATGAAGACAAGAACAATTCTGTGTTCAAATCCAGATAGAGGTAGGCTGTATGAGTCTGGATCTGCATGATACAAATGTACTAAGATGTTCATATTTGCTGGTTGTCAAAAAGGACCAACTAAAGTAGGAGGCAATAATTAAATTTTAAAACTCAATATCATGGAACTAATTTATGCATGCAACAAAATCACTTTTTAAATTCATAAAAGTTGGTTTTGCATTTCTTTTATATTTATTCATACATTCCTTTTCACTTCAGTAAATATACTCTTGTGGGAGCCAAAATCCCTGGAGGGTTTTGTATGAAAAAGTGAGCCTGGACATTGGCTCTTTATTTTAGATCTGTTTGCAAACAGGTTTAGATTTCTGGATGACCTCAGGTCATCAATTACTCGAAAATGGACATTAAGAATAAGTACAGAGAGGAAGTGGGCTTTGCGTCAACATCAATCAGACATCAGCTTTCATATGGTTTTCATAGTTTGCGAATGCCTGGGTTTGCTTTTGATTAAGGCTGTAGTATGTCAAGGACCATCGCATTGTTCCATTGGTGTTCCCATTATGGTCTGGTGATAGGGCATCAAAGATTCTCTTGTCAAAATACGTCTCTGATATTTAGCTTCTTATTGAGACCAAGGGTAGAGGAGTTGGCCTAACGGCTAGGGCGGTTGCCCTCAAGTCTGAGGAACTGGGTTCGAGTCTCTGCAATGACGCTGAACATCCTGTGATTCTGGGCAAATCACTTAATCTCCCTGTGCCTAACCAAAAAAAAATAATAATTGTATGCGTCCCCACATAATGCAACTAGTGCTATGTAAAGCGCTCTGATACCCGATTTGGGTCAAGTTTGCGCTATATAAAACTCTGTAAATAAATAAAGTGTGTGTTCCTCGATGTGTTGAACTGTTGACACAACAACATTTTTTTGCTGATTTATGTTTTTTTGTTTGTTGGACACTATTTGCTGTTTATATAGGTTTACTTGTCATATGAACAAACATCATTTTCTTTAATTGTCCTGTGCCCTCATTATTTTCACTTTTGCATGTTGAAATCTTGAAGATTTACAGCTTTTTGTTCTCACATAGTAATGATATGTACACATGGGCTTTTGTAAAGGTACATCAAAAATAATAAATATTTATCAAAAGTATCCACTATGTAATATTTTGTTGTGCATTCCTTTTAAGTGCACCATTTACAACACAAATATCATCCTCTGATACCTTTGATAACACTCTACTTTGAAGATGCGGCATAACTCTGCTTATATAGTTTGTTCAGCAAATAGGCACTACTCCCAGATTCCGTAATATTATAGTCAAGGATGTTGGTTTCTAGAGGGTATGGGTCTTTCTAGGGCATCTGGGAGTACCACACTCAAAGATTCTGAGTTCTTATGAAACACTCCCCCTCACAAAAAAAGCCAGAGCTCTTGGTTTTACCCAGGCTTCTTTTTGCAGGTAAGAATATACAGTTGTACAGTCTAACATGGGAAAAAAGGAATTCACAGATGTTGGTCAAGACTTTGACCGAAAACCTGGAACTGCTGCAACTTTCCAGGCATACATTTAGAATGCTATGTAATTTCCATACAGTTCTAAATGTACACACATGCAAGGAAGTGAACCTGAGGGTCAATAATTACAGATTTTGTTGTGAATTTGGTTTCCCAAGGTTTATTACATATGTTTTTGTGCATTTATTCAAAGATGAATGTAGTTAATTTTTATACATAATTTTCATCATAGCCCATGCATGCGGCATGGGCATTATAGGCAGCAGACATATGCTCTTATAGGCCAGCTCATCTCAGCCCCTCCCCATAGTTAAAGCAAGCTACTGTTCATTACCCATATCTACTGTAGGGGTATCAGTGCATTTCTATTTTTGTAAATTGTTAACCTGCCAGGATGTGATCATGTCAAAAGCACTATATAAAAGTGTCACCTCTGCTTGTTTAGTCCTTCAACCACCCATTTTTGCACTAAAGCACTAACGGCTAGTGATTTTTTGCAAATCCATATTTGGTAATCGCTAATATAATGTACAAAGGTAATATCTGGCCCATTAGTGATCGAAGTGGGTCTTAAATAGACTTACCGCATGAATGTTAATCAGTAGTTTGCAATTTGTGACCCACTAGGATTCACTGCCATCACAGTGACAGTAGCCTGCTGGAAAAAAGCAGACCATAAATGTCTATGATTGCTCTTTATATAAAGCTATACTTTTTTTTATGGGTTTAATAATAATAAATGAAAAGTGTCATTTAACTTTTCAGTAGTAAGCAGTAATTCTTTGGGACCACTGCCTGCTCTTAAAAATGTTTTTATTAAAACATCCTCAAAGTAAAGTGCAAATGTTTTGCGTCCGCATTTCAGTCCCAAAACATTCATACATCTCATTCTGATTCGGTATTTGGAAGGGACCCCCTAAACACACCTCTTGCAAATACCAAATCAGTATGTACACACAATTCCAAATTGAGATTCGGACACCGAATGGCACTTTCGGGTTAAATACAAAAATGCATTTTTGTGGTTGGGAATTTGTACATTTAGCTCTAAGGCCCTGAATATGAATAGGCCAGGTCAAATTTGCATTAGATAAATAACTGCTATAAAGGTGTCCTGAATTTATCAGATGTTATAATTATCGCACATTTTTTTGCTGCTTATCGCACTAAAATCTGCATGTTCCAGTAAATAACTGCACTTTTCTTCTTGTTAAATTTGAGAAGGTTTGAGCTGTCGAAATTTAACAAAGGGTGTGATCTTTGTTGCACTTAGCAATTACAGAACAACTTGGGCCTTATTTATGAAGGCCTTGCGCCGCCGGTGCGTCACTTTTTCCCATGTTAAAAGTGACGCACCGGCGGCGCAAGTCCTTCATAAATTTACATTCCATGCGCAAAGAGCTTGTGCAAGTAATGCACTTTAACTTCCCACTTGTAATATGGCCCTAAACACATATACAATCTTTCGAACAAAATGCCAAAAATACTGTATTTAAAATGTAGATACGTTTTTAATCATTTCTGAAGCTTGTTAACGAGACCCTGCTGTGAATGTGACTGCCTGTTGTTTGCAAAGATATCACAGTAAATCACTTGAGTGATTAACCTTCACTGAAACTGAACAAATATGGATCACAGGGCATGTAATTAAATTAGACGGTCCAACAACTACTATACGTCAAAGTGCTCTACTGTTATTCTTTGTTGCGCATCTGCTTGCGTGGTGTGCAGTTGGAACCCCCAGTATGTAATTAAATATCTCGCTATGCAACGAAAACCCCATCTCTTTTTACTGTTTTCAAAAGATTAATTACCAGTATGGACATTCTATCAAACAACTTCGATAATTACTTTTAATGTGTTGAGCCCTTGTTACTTTACAGTAATACGGCATATCTAGAAAGATTAACATTCGCTTCATTTAGCTTTTTGTCATGTAATTGTATCTGGGAAAAGTTGACTTTATTGTGTATGTCTAAGACAAAAACCATGGTGACAATATGATGATGTAGTTTGTACGACAGTATAAGCTTCAATCATTAAAAATCAAGTGTTTTATCTGTTTTACCAGGTCGTGCAAGGTAAAGGCTACTAAAAGCTTTTGGGCCATAGTAAATTGCAAAAGGCAAATTGAAAATAGGAGCGTTGTTCTGGGTACTAACATCAATGCTAATCTGTTCATTAGATAGTCCCCCTTCCATATACTTGGACGAGGCCTCCCCTCGTTTCCCCTTAGCTATTAGGTTTAACCTCGAAGAGGGAAATATGGATGTTTCTTAAAGCCCCTCTAGAAAAGACCCCACGCCGGATGGAGTCCCCATGGACCACTATGAAGAGAATAATGCCCAATGGGTCCCAATAATTACCATCATGTTGAACGCTGCGGTACCCTGCAGGATTCCTGCCTCTTGGCAGCAGACTTTCATTGTCCCAAATTATAAAAAAGACAACAGGCAGGATCTCCGTTGCGACAAGTCAATTCCACTTTTGGACTCTGTGGTTAAAGTGGTGGGTCGGTCTGTCCACGTTGAGAGAGTCCCCCAGGATCCTTTGCAGCTGCTGTCGGTAGTGGGAGTACCTGTCGGGCGATGATGTGGGGAGGGGGAGGGGAAGGGGGGGGGTAATAATCTATGGATTACGGAGGTTTAAAGGTAAGTAAACATATAAATAAATAAAACAAATTTTGTTGCGCGCACTGCATCGCTGGAAAAGTGCCTTCATCTTCGCCTGTTGGTGGGGAAATATAGCAGCAGTCTCCAACCGGTCAATCGCGAGCTACCGGTAGCTCGCAGAGGCCCCATGAGTAGCTCACAATGGCATTTTCAATTTCTTGGCCCTATATAGTCTTTATCGTTTTTAGGCCCTTTTTTAAGAGTCGTTGCCCACCCTCACTCAAACCAGCTGCTCTGATAGGCCTAAGATTAGCTGGGGCGGGGTGAGTCGGGCTGAAGAGGATGACGTTATTCGTATCTGAGTCATCGTAGCGGCTGTATCCCTGCATTTAAGAGCCTGCCACCACGCTTTTCATTGTGTGCAACGTGTGCACTACTGGAATGGAGCTGCTCCCAGTCCCTTTAGGAGCCTTGCACCGTGCTTACATCCTGCACGTGGTGTGCATTGCCGGTGCGGAGCAGCAGGGTTCGAAAAGCGTGTTGGCGTGCAAGTGGCGTGACACAGGCAGTATTGAACTGCTACCGCCCTATCAGTGCCTGCACCACCTGCCTTTTCCAGTCCGACTCTGAGTCTTTCGGAAGGTAAGTCCTGTCTTGATTTATTCACTGTGCCATGGCCACTGAATTAATTGCTGGATAAGTGTTAGACCCTGCCCTAGCCTTTCTCAGCCCCTGGCGTCAAAAATATTCTTGCCCAGAGCCACTGTCAATAAAGAGGAGAGGGCGTGCCGTGGAGAGGGTGAGGAGGGGGAAGAAGAGATTAATGATGCATGCGTGAATAAAAATATTTTGTGCAATGAGGAGTCAGACATGCCACTCTGCAGATGAACTACTAGCTTCTAAAACAGGCAGACATGATGGCTGAATATTTGAAGTGCAGCAGAGACCGGGAGCTCTGTATGTGAGGTGAAGGGACAGATTAACATGAGCCTATGTGTGGTGTAGGGAACACACTCATACTGCTAATGTGGGGCACAGGGAAGGGGGCTATTAAAAAGCTGCACTTGAGGGGCTGGCACACATTATGATGACAAGCAGAGATGACACTGTGCATGTGAGGTGAAGGGAAACAAATTACATGACAGTGAATGTGAGGTGCAGGTACAGAGGCTGTACATGTGCAAAGCGGGGAGGCATACATGAGGTTGTGCATTTGAAGTACAAGGACAAGCTGGCATGATGCTTTGTGTGTGAGGAGCAGGGAGCAAACAGAGGACTACATGTAAGATATGGGGAACAAACTTATGATATTGCATGTGAGATGCAGGGAGCAGGCACACATGAGGCTGTGCATGTGAGGTACATGGAACACCCTGTTTCTCCTGCTGTTCAATAAGTCTTGTACTCCAAGGTATTGTTTTTAAGAGCACATGAAACTCAATCTGGAAATACTGAGACACCTTCAGTACCAGCCTCCATCTTCCCATTCCAGGAATCAGAACCCCATACTCAGCTGCCCAGTCTAATCCAGGAAGAGCTTTTGTCTCATTTATAACAGCATCCAGGTGTTTTCCTTTCCAGGCCAACACTCTCTGCTTTGTTTGTGGCTCCACTGAAGGATGTACTGCTTGAGTGTGCGGGTGACTTGTGACGTTTTATTAATCAAAGATGGGATGAGTACTATGGAATCATTGAAATAAAGCAGACTTTTTTTAAGCGTCTCATGTGCCCTAGAGTAAAATGTGAGACATGAACATATATTCCACGGAACTCTAAGTATTTTGTTCAAACCACAGTATGGGCTCCAAAGAAATTAGACTTAAAGTCAATAAAGCTGGGTAAGGGGGGTCCCTTGAAAAAATGTGCGCGTTGCTTCGCCTTTAGTAGCTCACGATGATTTTCACTGATCAGAAGTAGCTCTCACTACAGAAAAGGTTGGAGACCCCTGAAATATACCATTGCTAAGAAAAGCTCTCTTCATCTTGCCTTTATGGCCCTGAGCACGATATTCGATTGCATGAGCCAATCCAAACTATATCTCATCCTTCATCAGATGGGCATGTCCCAAAGTTTGGTGGATTTCTTATGAGCACTGCATCTTGGGGTCTCAGAAACTGTTAGGTAAGGATGGGAATGTACATATTTTCCCCTGCGCTGAGGCATTTGCCAAGGGTGTCTCCTGGCCTAGATCCTGTTTCTCTTGTGCATAAAGGACTTACATTTATTTCCTACCACTGAATGTAAAGATATACCCATCGTCAATTTCAACCCTGTGCCTGCATTACTTTATGCTGTTGACGTGTTCCTGCTCCTCTGCATACCTAATGGCCTAAGGGGCTCCAGTCGGGAATTTTGTATCATTCATGGATAATCTTAGGTATCAATATCACCAAGACTCATTACATGGTGTGTGGCTCACATAACAATAAAGTTAGGCCTATTTCCATTAAGGGCAACACATTACCCAGGTTTAAGAATTATCTTACTTGGGAGTAACATTTGATGCCCACAACAGTTTCTTGCCCTGTCTCCCCATCGCTGTCTCCACTTCAGCCATGCCCTGTTTTGTGTATCCAGAATAGTCTGTAGCAAACCTATACAGTCATTGCTGGAAATTCAAAAATGTAAGTGCCTACCAGTGCTTATATATTGAGCTAGAATACATGCATTCTAAGACTGTACCTTCCATCAGAAAGAAGAGTACTGCTTTTGCAGATATTTGTTATGCTTAAGCAGCTCTCAACATTTTTTGCATGAGGAATTGGGCTTGGCCTATTTGGCCAATTCGGTGTGACTCGGGAAGCTACTTTTCACAAGGAAGACACCAACGTTTGAGGCGACACTGAGGTTTTGGATTTTAGCCTACACCTCTCTGCCCATTTTACGTTGGGGGGCTCACGTATTTATCGTCCCCCAGGATTGACCAGTACTTTTCTTAATTCTTGTAGTAATGCTGTGGCAGAGCAGGTGCTTTGCTTTTCGCTTACTTGGTCTTAGGCGATGTTAACCTCCATCTTGATCAGCCAGAGACCAGGGATTCCAGAGCCTTTCTGGATTTGCTCAACCTGGCCCAACTTTCACAATGGGTTTGTCATCCCACGCATCAAGATGGCCATATAATAGACCCCATCTGTTCCAACTTACCTATTCAGGTGGACCAGCCCCTCCCAGTTTCTTGGTCGGACCACTTTCTCATCTGCTTTTCCTGGGAAGTCCCGGAGCGGATTGTGCCAATTCGATCCGATCTTCCACCAGTTTTCAGTAAAATTGACCCTCTGCAGTTTAATAGTGCATTGGATTCCTCTCGATCCATTAGTCTGCAGAACCTTGAAGGGAGCCTGTTGAGGTTTACAGAGTGGATTTCCAATTCTGTGACTGCGCTCTCTCTCTCACGTGCACCTAGGCTTGCAAGAGTTTCCCTCTCCAAACCCTGTTTCTCGCCCAAGCTCCAATCACTGAAACATGACTGTAAGGTATTGGAGAGGGCGCGGCGTTCCAATAACTACTGCCCACAGGTGAAACACGCTCTCAGAACCAAACAAAAGAGCTACTGTAGGGCGATTGCTGGAGCCAAAAGCCGATATTTTTCTTTGCGCATTGACCAGGCGAATAACAACTCAAAAGAAATGTTTTCAATAGTTCAAAGTTTTGTGGCTCCCTGTGCCCAGGTTTGTCTGCTGCCTGTCTCTGAGACCTGGCAATGCTCTTGCTAAGGTTTTTTGGACAAGATTCAGGCCATCCAGGCGGCCTTTTCGGTTCGCTCTATGGGACCCTTAGCTCTACCTCTTCTCCCCCAGTCTCCAGCTGACCCTACCCATAAACTATATGTTTTTTCTCCAGCAGAGCTGCCATGTACCCTCAAAATTCTTAAGGGTCTGAAATCGGGCTTGCCCGCTGGTCTGTGTGCAGCTAGGCTTTTAGCCTCAGCTGCGTACATTATTAATCCAGAAGTCAACAATATTGTCAATATGTCCCTGTCGGAGGGCCGGTTGCCTGGCACCTGGAAACAGGCCAAAATTCTCCCTCTTTTTAAAAAGCATTTACTAGATCCATTGTCCCCTGGAAATTACCGCCCAATCTCTCTTTTGCCAAGGTTGTGTGAGAAGGTGGTCACGAGACAACTCACTGACTTTGCGGAAGGTGCTGGCTTGGTGCATCCAGCGCAGTCTGGCTTCCAAGCCTCTTACAGCACAGAGTCAGAGGGAGGGCAGCTTTGATCATGCTAGACTTCTCGGCGGCATTCAATACGGTGCCTCACTCCCTACTTCTTGCTTGCCTCTCAGAGATAGGCATTGCCGGTTGCTCCTTAGGTTGGCTTACATCCTTCCTGGCTGATCGGTCGCAGCAGGCTTGGCTTCAACCTTGCACCTCTGCACCTGAAGCCAGTAGACACAGGTGTCCCATAGGGTTCGTCCCTTAGCCCCCTTTTCTTTAACATCTATGTCGCCCCGCTGACACATTTAGCCGAGGAGCTTGGGGCTAAGGTGATTGCCTATGCGGATGACACTCAGCTTCTGTTTACCTGGGATGGTGACGATGCTGAGGTCTCCTCCGCCCAACACTGCCTACTCTCGGTATTTCGCTGGCTGGCTCAGGTCCAGCTGAAGTGTAATGAGGAGAAATCAAAAAATACTTCTGTATGGCAAATTCCTGCCTAATTTCAGAGAGTTAATATGGCCTGCAGGGTTTCCTTTGCATTGCCTGTTGGGCTTCGCCGCAAAAAATCCGGGCATATGGTTTGAGGAGAACCTTACCTTTCCCATCCAGACTAAGAAGCTAGCGGGTTCTTGCTTCGGCATTTTAAAAACGCTGAGGAAGTTTCTTCCTCTTTTCCTAAAGGCTGCAAGGCAAACCGTGGTTCGGGCTTTGATCCTTTCCCGCTTGGACTACGCTAATGCGCTGTATGTACACGACCCCTGGCTATTTGTTGAATAAGCTCCAGGTAGTGCAGAATTCAGTGGCCCACCTTCTGTTGGATCTTCCCAGAAGGAGTAGTGTGTGCCTCAATCTATGCTCCCTGCACTGGCTGCCTATGGAGGTGCGGATTACATTTAAAATCGTGTTGATTGCCCATAGTGCCCCAGTTACCTACAAAAGAGATTCTCTTTTCATGTCCCGACGAGACAGCTGCGTTTCTCTTCCCAATTACTGGCTCAGATCCCTCCATTTATTTCGTCAAAGGCTTGGCGGATGCTCTCTTGTCCGGAAAGCTGCTCTGGTGTGGAACGCTTTGCCGTTGGCTCTCTGCAACGTCCAAGACTCCCGGACTTTTAAGAAAAAGCTGAAAACCTTCTTGTTTTAAACTCTGGCACATGATCCTTTCAGGTGTGGCGCCGGGACAATATTCGGAGAAGCCACGCGTGCTATAAATGCATATAACAATAACAACCAAGAAGTTATTGATGACTGTCAGACATATGACCATGGGCTTGGGATTCCATGTCTCAACTACATATAGAAAACAGCAGAAGCCCTGGGTACGCCAGAGCTGTTTACCACACCGTGCCATCTTAAAAGGGTAATGAGGGAAGATCAAGGAACTCTATGTGAACAGAGTAGCTGTTAACAGAGAGAGTGGGGAGATTATAATGCTAAATGAGAGAGCTTGTGTGTATCCAAACTGTCATATCTATATTTTGTACATAATGTATGGGAAAGGGCACGTTTGACGAAATTTCGTTTGGGGATCATAAGATGCTATCTCTGCTTCCTTACTGGCCAATTTGACTCTAAGTCTATTTTCTCTGCGATTACTCTACCCCTCAACTCTTGGATCATTTTCTTTTCTTTTGCAATTTTTATCAAACCTTCAGACATAAATTATTAGGGCCATATTTATCACATAGTTGGGTCGCCCTTGTGCCACGCAATGGGGTGCAAGACAGAAAAAAATTATAAATCTAGAGCACCTCAGCGCTAAATCGCTGCCTTGCATTACATTGCCCCTGGGATGCATTCCATGGATGTGGTGTGGTGTTCCTACACATCCACCAATAGATTTTAGTGCATTCCAAAATTTATCATTACTGGTAGACCTGGGACGGCATCAAAATGCTGCACCCCCCCCCCCCGCAAATAAGGTGCAACAAGGAGAAATATCTTTATTTCTCCTTGTTACTTCCTCTTTCTATGAGTGCTGCAATCTAAAGCACACATAGAAAGAAGAAAATGCCTCAGAGGATTGTTTTTGTGCATGAAACAAAGGTATCTGTATTGGCACTAGGCAGCATATTGTGCACCAGCACAGGTAAAAGACAGGAATTCACCTTGTAATGGTGAACAGTGCATTCCTGCCCTTTACCTATCACGTAACGCAGCAAGGTGATTTGCTGCACTGTATGCCTTTTTCATAGATATGCACTTAAGTTCCAATCCTTAAAAACTGGGGTTTCTACCATTCTAAGCCTGAATTTTATTTTATCAGCATTGTTCCCATTCAATGATGTTCATTGCTCCAGGGGATCTTTCCTAAAAAGTGATTTTTGCTGGCAAAAGTCCATCAATTTTGAGACCCTTTTGAGGATGATTGCCTACTTTTCTATTGGGCACATACACTGCATTTAAGCTCCTTGTTTTTTAGGTTGAGCATCAGTGTGCATGCGCTGTCTGCAAGACCTGTAGTATTCAGTAAAGGACATGGTCCCCTGCTGCTTACCATTTATTCTGCGCAGTGTTGGTCTTCTTTGTTGCCTAGTAACTGGTTTAGGCAGTGATATGTCACTTTGTTTTCTTACAGTGTATCACCAGCCAAGTCCAGTTTCATTACTCTTGGACAGCCTATTTGTTATTTGGGGGAACACTTTTTTTTATTGCACTGCTGCATGCTTGTGTCAGTGCTCGGCGCATGCCTGTGTCGCCCCCCACATGTCTGTCGCTCTTTCTTTGTTCATTCTTTTTTAGGTTGAGCCTAAACAGTGCTTGTAATCTATTGTCTGCACTTTGTGGGGATTGACTCCTCCCACACTTTAGATTGGCTGTTATGGGTGTCCTTTGTGAATTGTAGCCTGCAAATGGCTAATGGCGGGTGCATGTTCCAACTTTTCCTGCAAATTCAATCCCATGGATTATTGCCTTGGGAGCGAGCAGGGATGCGCACGCTGCTTGTGTGCCTTTATCTTTCTTCCTTTGCCAACAGATCCTCATGCCCACTCCTATCACTTCTCTGCACTTCTCTCACCCAATTATATTTTTGGCAGCTGTTCCTCCCCTTTTTCCCTAGGTCCTCCTTGCTCCTCCCAAGCTTTCCTTTACTTGTTCTCAGACCTACGCCACGCCTTTGGGTGCTGCTCTGCTTTCTTGTTGGTGCTGGTAGCGGTTCTCCTCCGACTGCCCAGAGAGAGACTAGTTGTAAGAGTTCCTGCCTAACCAGGGAGGGCAGTGGTCACTGGAGCTCTGTGAAATGGGTTCTTTTGGCAGAAGTATCACCCCCTTTGGTGATTGGATGTGGGCAGCCACTCTCTTTCTCTCAGGTGCTCTGATGGCATGACAAACATTGGCACTAAACTTTGCCACCTCTCCCTTCGGTTCCAGGATGCTCGCCATGGCTGCCAGCATGGCCTTCCTCGGCTCCCTTAGTCTCATGCATCTCATGTGACTGCCCTGGTCGTGGAGCCTCGCTGCCACCCTAGGCATCTACATTGGCAGCGGCGGTTGGCGCTTCCTGTGCATTGTCTTCAAGACAGCTGCCAGGGATGTCTTGCGAGTGACCCTAGAAAGCAGCCTTATGTGATGGGATGAGTAATAAGCAGCGAGGATAAATGCATGTGAAGCACAATTTTGGAATTATCTAGCACCGACATACGAGCTGGTAGCTATCTTAATGTCTGTGGGATTACAGGACTACAGCTTTAACTCCAGCTTATGCGTGCACACCACTGTTTCTGCTCTGCTTTATTTCCCTAATCAGAAAATGATGAATGCTGAGAGACTGAAAAGAAGCCATTAGTGTTTTCTTTAAAAAAACACACTCTCACATAGGTACTCCATAGAGCAATATGTCTGTAGCATGTGTTCTGTAAAGGGGCATCTACATGTACACTTCCACAGTACCAAAGCTGTTGTCTAGGAATATTGTTGCTCTCCATTTTCCATAATATCCATTGCAAAATGAAGTCACATGACAGCAAGGCCCGAGCTATATGAAAATCTGTGTTAGAAGTATGGGAAAAGGAAAACAAGTGAACTGTAGATAGTGCATTGGAAATGTTGTGTTTGAAGTGCTACAACCTTATATCAATTAGGTCTTACTTAGAATCCTACTGAATGCTTTTAATTGCTTGTTTCACGAGCCATTACTTTTAACAGAGAGCTTTTGTCAAGTTGAACTAACAAGGCTATGGACATCCATTCACTGTCTTGTGAAAGTCTGTCTGTTCGCTATGGAACCCGCCATCACTGTCACTGCTTGATTAACAACCATTCACTACACCGTGGGGCATATTACCAAGCAATAGCGATAATTATCGCTATTGCTTGGTTAGAGACAACATTTTACCACTGAGCTGCGGCGATTTTTATCGCAGATAAACCTTACCAAGGTTTATCGCAAATGCGATAAAAAACTGCCGCAATGCATGAATATCGCTGAAAAGTCAGCGATATTCATGCATTACTGAGCTAATGCTCTTAGCCATGTTATCCACCTCCCATTGGATAACATGGCTAAGAACTGCTCAGGGCAGGTGTTAGCTTGTTGGTAATAGGAGATAGCGATGTTAGCGACTGTTTCCAGTCGCTAACATCTTGGCACGCCCACTTTGCATGTCATTAGTGATAAATATCACTGACATGCGAAGTGGGGCCCAAGATGGTCGCTATCTCCTACTAGCTGTCGCTAACTGGTGTTAGCCACAGCTAGGTAATAGGGAGATAATTTTATCTCCGCTTTCTTGGATTTTAAAGCCAAAAAAGAGGAGATAAACCCCTTGATAATATGCCCCCTGTTCTCTCACCCCCGCCTCACTGTCTGCTGAATGCCTGTGCAACCTCCATTAATTGTTAACACAGCATTTATGACAGTCTGCCACATGGTGGTGCTGTTTGTGTATTTCAGAGTGGAGCTCGCAATACTTGTTTTATTTATTAAACTTGTTTATTATTTAAATATATATTAAGAATTACTGATACCCTAGCGATTACTCTAGCGATTACTCTAGCTTTGGGGCGTGGAACTGTTTGAATTGTAACACTTTTAGGCGTGTGATGGTTAGTAGTGTGTTATTGTCATTGGCAGCACTGATAGGAGAATGGGGGGTGCAAGCTGCAGTGGTCTCCTGACGAGGGCCCAGCACTTATTCTTTCAGAAAATAAGCACTGATGTCAACTCACTGCCTGCCGACTGATTTCTGACTTCCAGGGACGTAGCATAGTTAGTGAGATTCGGAAGGTGTGAATACCCAATTTCCCAACTAAAAGAGCAGTGTGCCATAGGGTGAATGAGGGAGATGGTCAAGGTTTGTGATGGACTGTTCCCATGAGGAGCAGGGACAGTAATGGTTCACATTAAGTGGGCTTCTGGGGCTGATTTAGAGTTTGGCAGGAGGACACTCATTTGCAATGTCGACAGAGTGCCCCACCTGCCAAACTCCAGGTCCATTCACCCATATTTTGAGTTGGATGGACTGCACGTCGTATGCCGACAGAGCAACATTTTCTCTGTGGGTGTAAAACTTGGGCTGCCAACCATAACAGGAGACATTGCAGGTAAGCCATCAGACCATCCACAGTATTTAGAGGAGATGGTGGAATGGTGCAACCTTGCAACACTGAGTGCAAACACCTTGGGAAACTCAAATATATTCAAGAATTGACATAGTATACAGTCATATATGGGGATCACAATGCCGTATTACAAACAATTACAAATTGTATTCAAGTAGTATATTATAAATATTGAAAAATGTAAAAACCACACACATCAATCATATCTTCATTAATTCTACAGACATACTAAACTGAAACAAGATATACAAACAACGCAACAAAATATATAGATCGTGATAAACTTGTAGTATTTCATATTCCCTAACATATAAGAGCCATTTCATCAAAATGATAAGAAACTGAAAACAAATGAGCTGCTGAAATAACAATGGGTATGAAACACAGATTCCCCTCTTCGTCAGGAAAAGGATACAAAGGACACTTGCATAGTACCTGCGAATATAGAAACAATGATTAAATGGGTAAACATATGGATTATTTTGCTATGTGTCTATGTGTCTATGGACTTGCTGGTGGTGAAAACACCCCCACAAATATATAGGCACTCAAATGCACCCAAGATTTGGTGCAGAAAATCTATGAAAAATCTATGAAAGAGGAATATAGACATTAATAAGTATCACGCTGATTCGCTGTGCAGCCCACTCAAAGACCTATTGTGATGCATGCATTGCACCATAGCCCTCACAAGTGGCATAACATATACTAATATGCACTTCAGATACCAAGCTCTAAAGAAGTGACATAAACATCATACCCCAATGCTGGCTCCCACAGGTGGGTCTATAGATGGATGATTTGAATATGGTCTTTAAAATATACCTATAACGAAAAGAAAAATATGTAATTATTAATTCGTTTTGTATATACTTCAAATTATATAGGATCATTACCTAAATGTATCGTGGATCTGATGCTCACTAATTTAGCCAGACATATGATAAAATTAATCTATAAAAAACGACCCGCGGAGAATGGAATGCAAACTGACTCAAATAGGTGCACCGCGACCCAGTGTATATGAGTACCTAAAATAGAAATGACAATGCTCACCCGAGATGTAAACATTTGAACATACGAGTCCTTGTTCTTGTGGCGGGCTGTACACTCACCTAATAAAACTGGTCTATGCCGAATCCTATTGCTAGAATTTTTTTTTGTAGAACCAAACTTTGTGACTTAAAAGTTAAAGCTTTGGGGGGCGTGGCTTGGCGCCCGACGAGGACGGCAGCGCGGATGTGAGCGCTCCGGGTTGCTGAGGGCTTTCGCCGCCTCTATTACCCTGCCTGCACCTGCAAAGCACCATCCCATCGACCGGAGACCTCCGCCGACACGGGGCTTTAGGATGCGGTCCTTTTCCAGCAGCGGAATTGCCGCTTTGCCGACTTCTGCAGCGGACGCGGCTGACTGAAAGTCGCGCCCGCCATTTTGTTTTCCTGCCACCGGGGAGTATGACGCTTCTGCCTCGCCAGCTTTTAAGTTTGCCACGGAGCCCCACACATCACTGAGTCTTCCTACTCAGGTACAGTCCACTGCTCTGCTTCACTGCTGCATGTGTGTGCCACATATCACTTCTCTGCGCATTTTAATGAAGCTTCACTCAAGTTTTATTTAATTGGCAGCCATTTTAAGCCAGTGAACTTTTCTCTCTGAGGAACTCTCCCCCTTCAGTTGCCTCTTCGCTGAAACTGCTGTCTTCTCTCATGCGCATGTGTTTGGCGCTATTTACCACTCAAGACAGTTTTAAGCATCGTTGCTGCACGTTCTCCCTTTCGTGCTCCCCCTGCGTCTATGATATCCTCTCCTTGATGGACCTCCTCGGCTCTGTCACCTGCTAATTATCTACACGCGTCCTCATGGTGGTTTCACGCCCCCATCATCACTGCGTTCACTCCTTCCTTTAGCGAATGTGTTGCTGTTTCATCCATTTTCCTTGCGACCTGGTACACCTGCATCCTATGCGGTTTGCCAGATACAGACTTTGACGCACACTCTTCATCGCCTCTGGATGAGCAGAGACTATTACTGAACTTCACCACTGACTTTTTTCTGCTTCTCTCTTATGGAAAAAAAGGCATCCCACCGCAATACCAAGCCTCCGCGTCGTGTCTTCCTTAAAAACTCTAAAGTCTTCTCTGCTTTGGCGCACCTCGAAGCTTCTCAGGATCTTGTCACTCAAATGTCGCAGTCCAGTACGGAGCGGTCCGTCCATCCTTCAGGGAAGGTCACGACGAAACGCCTTCACAAAGACCCTCCATCGCCACCGGGATCCACATCAACTGTCTCAATGGAGTTACTGTTGGAAGAGATCCGTGCTCTTAGACCCTTCATGGAAGAAACGAATACTAAGCTGCAGGTTCTTACTGACAACTGGTCTCAGATGGATGCCAGAGTCACCAAGGTGGAACATTCTCTAACTTCTCTCCAAGAGTCTTCCTCTAAAGTATCACACATGCAGTCTCAAATTTCCTCTCTTCAAAAGCAAGTTGAAGAATTGGAGAACCGAAACAGACGCAATAATCTTCGTATCTACGGCCTGGCGGAAAATTGTGAGGGGAGTGACCCCATTGCCTTCTTCAAATCATTTCTGCCCAAGCTACTTCATCTACCTGAGGACACTGTCCTTAACATTCAGCGTGCACATAGGCTGGGTCGCCTTCCCTCCACTTCTTCTCCTTCTTCACGACCAAGAGGTGTCATTATGTACTTCTTAGAGTACACTGACCTCCTCAAAGTTATCTCAGCGGCTCGTGCATCACCTCGGTTGCAATGGATGGGCTCCAGTCTTTTCTTTGCGCAGGATTATGCAAGAGCCACAGCCAGCCGTCGCAAGGCCTTCTTGGATATGCGGCCAGAACTCCGAGCCATTGGAGCCAGATATGGTCTTTTTCACCCTTGCCTATTCAGAGTGACCTACAACAATAAAACTACGACATATGAAGATCCTGTCCGTCTTCGAAGCTTTTTGAATGCAACCCAAGCCTCTGATATGGACTTCTCTGGCTCCTCCTCTGCTTTCCCGCCATGATTCCTGCGTGAAGAAGCGTTGAAGTCCTACTCAAGATGCATACTTGTCTTGCACTGTTAAACGCATTACTGTTGGTTTATGCCGTGTTTTCTGGCCGTTCATGTTTCCTTGTCCTTCCCCTCTTTTTTCGTCGTTTATCTCATATCTCCGTTCGTTAGTTCGTACGATTCCCCACTGTTTTCTTCACTCGTCTCATTGTACTTTATTATTGTTCTGCTCTCACCCTCTTTCATTTCTTTCCCTTACCATTGGTTTCCCCCTTTTTTTTTTTTTTTCCTTGCAGGTTTCATAACAAGTATGGCGTTTCCCCTCCGACCTGTTGGTTCGTTCGCTTCTGGCGCTTGCTTCCTCTGCCTGGCGCCCCCCCCTCATCCACTTCCTCATGTATCCTCCCCCTGGTGCTCAATCCTCCTCGTTTCTACCCTCCGTAAGTATGTTTCCCCTTCTTTCCTGGTTGTTCACTTTCCTTCTTGTATCTTTTTCACCTTTAACTCTCCCAATGTCCTATGTTTCACAGGTGTCTCTCTTTTTTGGTTTTCGAACATTTCTCTATTCTTGTCCTCTCATTCTCATTCTATTTATTTCACGGACTGCTCTATCCTCTTCTTCAAACTATTCGCCTCTCTTTTCCTCTTTCCTACCTTATTTTCTCTCTACTTCTCCTTTTGCTCATTATTGCACTGTATTGACTTTCATCAATTTCCCTGATCTCCCTGATCCTTTTAATCTTCTGGGTCTTTTTTCCACTCCCTTTTTCTCTTTTGACTTCTTCTTCTTCTTTGACATCATATGTCTCTGAAAGTACTTACATGGAATGTTAAGGGCGTCAATTCCCCTATCAAACGACAAAGAATCTTATCTCATCTTTCACGATTGAATGTGGACATTGCTTTTTTACAAGAAACCCATTTATCTGCTGATGAATCTGCTAAATTGAAAAGAAGTTGGGTGGGGGATGTTTATTATTCTCCTGGAGATGGTAAACGTAATGGCGTTGCTATTTTATGTCACAAGGCTCTTTCTCACTCCTTGCTTGCTCAAGAGTCAGACGCCGAAGGTCGATGGATTTATGCCAAACTCTCTGTCAAGAATGTTCCAATTTCTCTCCTAAATGTTTATGCCCCTACCACTGGTGATCCCACTTTTTGGCACTCATTTTCTCAACACATCACCAGATTCATTGATGATAATTTTATACTAGCAGGTGATTGCAATCAGCCCCTGGATCCCTTTTTAGATAGGAATTTTAAAGCACACTTTATCCCTAACAAATCTCATAAATCCTTTTCTCAAGCTATTTCCCAACACAAACTCATTGATGCCTGGCGTCTTTGTAATCCAGACCTTCAAGAATTTACCTTTTATTCTCCATGTCACCATTCCCAATCCCGAATTGATTACGTCTTTGTTACCCACAACATTGCCCAAACTCTTACATATGCGGAAATTGGCCCAATCTTGCTCTCTGACCATGCCCCTACATTAGTTCAATTGGACATCCTACCCAAATCAACGGGCCCTAAACGTTGGCGTTTCAATAATTCTCTCCTCCTGGACCCTAAATTTACCACCTCCTTCACTTCCTTCTCCCATGAGTTCTTCTCCCTAAATGATGATTCCCCTGTCCCCAAACATACCATTTGGGATGCCTTTAAAGCGGCGGCGAGGGATTTCATTATTGGATTCGTTGCTAAAAAACGTAGAGCTGCTCGCGATTTTACCAAGGCTATCCTTCTGGATATTAAGAAATTGGAGCATTCTTATTTCACCTCCCGCTCACAGCAAACTTTGACCGCCCTGGTTAATGCTAAGATGAAATTCAACAAAAAATCTACGGATGATGCATCCTTGTACTTGTTAAAATCTAGTGCCAAATTCTATGGTGGCAAAAATAAGGCTGGCAAGATTTTAGCCAATTATCTCAAGGTGAAACATAATAAATTAAACATCGAATCAATCTACGACACCAATTCGAATCTCAAACACACAGACGCAGACATCCTCACCGAATTCTCTACCTTCTACAAGACCTTATACTCTTCTGAAACTCAGCCTACCCCCCACGCTCTGGACACTTTTTTCTCCTCCATTCAAAAACCATCTCACTTTCCACTTGACCTCTCCCACTTAGAACTTGATATATCCCAAAAAGAACTCCTTCAAGCGCTTCAAACCCTTCAAAAAGACAAGGCCCCTGGGCCGGACGGCTTCACAGTAGAATTTTTCCTCCATTTTTCAAAGCTCCTTATCCCTAGACTCCACTCCCTCCTTGGCACCTTCCTCTCCTTAGGTTCCTCCTCAGGCTCTTTTTCTGACGCCCATATTTGCCTCATACCCAAGGAAGGCAAAGATCCTCAACACTGCAAGAACTACAGACCAATTTCTTTGGTCAACATTGACTATAAGATCTTTGCAAAATCTCTGGCAGCGCGTCTTGACCTTCTTCTTCCAGACCTTTTGGGTGAGGAACAGTCGGGCTTTGTCAAAGGCCGCTTTATCACTGACAACACCAGGCTTCTCTTTAACATCCTCTCTAAATCTCGCCCATTACCCTATCCCCTTGCGGCCATTGCCCTCGATGCCGAAAAAGCCTTTGATATGGTTGAATGGACTTATTTATTTCACACCCTCCGTTGGTTTGGTTTTGGTCCTGTTTTTATCTCCTTAATCTCACTACTTTACTCTAACCCACGTGCAGCGGTGTGTGCTAACGGGCAGATTTCTTCCTTTTTTGATCTAAAGAGAGGGGTTCGCCAAGGCTGTCCCCTATCTCCCTTTCTTTTTAATTTGGCTTTAGAACCCTTCCTCTCCAAGCTTCGTCAAAATCCCTCCATTCATGGTTTCCAACTGTCCAATTCCCACATCAAATTAGCCGCCTATGCGGATGACATTTTGCTATTTATTTCTGACCCTTCCGTTTCCATTCCTGCCTTTCTTACTGAAGTCCAAGCTTATTCCCAAATATCTGGCTATAAACTCAATAATGATAAATGTGAGATCCTCCCCTTGACTAAATTCACATTCCAACCCGATTTTGCCGCCTCTAATTTCACGTGGAAATCCTCCAATATTAAATATCTAGGGATGCATATTACCCCTACCATTCCAGATACAGTCTCCCTGTGCTTATCCAAATGTATTCAAAAATTAACGGATCTCACATCCAAGTGGCACCCCCTTTACCTATCCTGGTGGGGTCGCCTGGATACCATTAAAATGATGTTGTCTCCCCTTGTTCTCTACACCCTCTCCAACATTCCGGTCCCTATACCCTCAAAATTTTTCAAAAAGATTAACTCTATTCTAATCTCCTTTCTTTGGAATAAAAAGAAGCCACGAATGTCCCTAGCACGTCTGATTCGTCCTAAATCAGAAGGAGGGGCTAACTTCCCAGACTTCCCTGTTTACCACAAGGCGTTCCAGTTGAGGCAGGCCTCTTTTTGGCTACAAGACTCTACCGCCCCATGTCCTTTATGGGCCAAATTCGAACGCCTCCTTCTCTCTCCCTTCACCTTTGCTGAATACCTCTCCTTTCCTCGTAAACCTGCCTCTATTTCTACTCAAATCCATAAGTTTACCACTAAATTACTCATCTCTTCCACTCACTCACCCCCTACTACCATTGCTGATTTCCTCTCCTCCCCCATATGGCATAATACATCACTACTCATCCGTAACAGACCCTTTTTCTGGAAAACTTGGCATACCCGAGGGTTGCAATGGATCTCCCAACTTTTTTCTCACTCCTCCATCCTATCCTTCGACACCCTCCGCTCTCTTCATGACTTACCCGCCTCCTTTGCTGGTAAATACCACCTGCTTAAAAACGCAGTCTTAACAAAATACAATAGCCTCTCTCAGCCCTGCTCACCTCCTGCTTCACCTACCTCCACTTCCACACTTCATTCTTTCTTGCGTACTACGCCGAAAGCAGCTGCAATTTATAAATATCTTCACACAGGTGAGACCCCCAGATCTAAATCTAAAGTGGAAGAATCCTGGGAGCATGATCTGTCTGTCTCTTGGCCGATTTCCTTTTGGGACAAAATCTGGATCAAGCTCCGCAAGTCTTCCAGGGCAGCGACCCTCACTCAGACCCTATTTTTTATTTACAATAGGCTTCTCTTCACACCCTCTGACCTCCACAAACGCTTCCCCAACACTCCCCACACCTGCTGGTCTTGCTCGTCATCGCAAGCTAATTTATTTCATATGTTATTTCTATGCACTCATGTACGTAATTTTTGGCTGCAGGTTTGGACTCAAATTAATTCAATATTCCACACCTCCATTCCTTTTTCTCACACACATATCTTTCTAGGGAGCCTTTCCCCTTGTTGGGTTGACGCTGATCTAAAACCCCAGATCATTGACCTATTACTTGCCGCAGCCTTCCAACAAATAACGGTCAACTGGAAAGACTTCTCCAAGATTTCCTTCAAAGCATGGTGGTTTAATGTATGCCATAATCATAGACTCGATACTGCTCATGTTTTTCCGGCATGTATGGCTACAAAGCGCATGGACTTGTGGACTCCTGTCATACTTTATCTGGACTCCTGTAGTAAACGCCTGTTTCACCCTCCGCCTCCACAACAGGAAGTTCCTAAACCTCCTTAATTGCTCGATACATTCCACTTATCCTCTATTGTACCAATTTTTTCCAATGTTCTCATGCTTTTCATATTTTATGCTTAATATGTCTTCTCTTTTCCTTTTCCTTCTCTCTCATTTTTGCACCCAGATTTCTTTGATTATAATGCTTACATTTACATGACTGTTTTATTCTGCTCAGATTTCTCATTTGTTACCACGTTGTATTTTGCTTTGACACCTGGTTTTCTCTCTTATTATTCTCAAATAAAATTTTCTTGAACTTAAAAAAAAAGTTAAAGCTTTATTTTGATATACTGAGTTTTAGGAATGCAGAAACGAGATGCTATTTGTTGGGCAGAATGCATTGTAAACATGCTATTTTTAATACTTCCATTAAGAAATATGAGTGCATTGAGAGAATGCTTTGTTTGATAGAGTAAGGAGTTGGCGTTCATTACCGTTTGTTTAGTTTATGAATAAAAGTAATCATCAGTAAACCAATCATGGCTAAAGATGTCAGCGCGAAGTTTAGAGTCAAAGCACTTTCTCTTGGCTTCACATAGGGATAGCTAAATGTTATTAATATAAACTAATTTCAAACAAAGCCAGAGCATATTAGTATTGTAACTGTCTGACCATATCAGGATTATTTTCACAAAGACATTTTCAAAATCCGTGCTGATTTACTGATCACATCTACAATTAGTAAATGTTAGGCACAGTTTTAACCCCAGTCTGTTACAGAGACACTATTTCTGGACACTCACCGTTGGTGGGACCGGTACGTGGACTGACATTATGGGGATAATCAGTCTAAAATTTAGAGATACATTGCCTTAAAACCATGTTTCATGCAAAATATGTACGTGTTTTTTGGTGGAGTTGTATTGATTGCTTTGTCAGCGTTGTTGCCATATTATTTGTTGAGATCTGTGCTGCACATTATGTTATATAAAAGAGAACTATTAGCACACACATTCGCAACAAGTGATTGCACTCAGAGCTTTGTGAGCTGGGCCACAACTACATTGGACAATGGTCACCAAGAGGGAGTGTGATCAACGAAATGCACAGTGATGATGATGTAACTCAGCTCAAGAGCCAATGACAACTGAATCACTCACCTTAATTAACACCACATGCAGGATTGCCCCGTTGCAACACGTTCTTCTCTTGCAAAATGTCTCAGTAGAAGGACAGTGCAGCAGAGTGTGTCAACATCAATTGTGGATGCAAATAATGATTTGCCTACTTATACAATCAAAATAATCAACAATACTTCAATGTTAAAAATATATTATTCACACAATGTCTCAAAATATTAATCTTTTTTATTACGGACTCCTTTCCATGATCATCTTGTCATAGACATGTACAGAAACTTGTGATTGTTACAGACATCATATATGTCGCATTAACAAAAAACAATGATCTGTGAAGTTGTTTTCCCAATGCATTTCAGGATAACATTATCCCTTCGTCATGGGAACTAAAAATAAAGCATACATTTCCAAAGTTAAGCATATAAGGAGGAAATAATACTAGATGGATTACAAAACATTATCAACTTGTAACAACATGACCACATGTTGAAGTATTACATCATAGTGTCTTCAAATACTGAATAGTGATGCTAGTGAACACAACCTTCACCAATGAATGTGAACTCGACAGGGTCTAACCACCAACTCACCTGAAAAAAATATCAAGACTAAAAACACCACAACTTACATTCACAATGATGATATGCACTATATCCGATACCCACAGTACTCGTATATCAGACAGCCACCTGAATATATAAAATCAGAGCTTAGGGACAAAACTCAAGCCATATGTAATGTGCGTATGCGCATCTGCAGTAATCAAACCCTACACATACCTTACACTGCGGCAGTACACCCAATATAAAGTTCCATGATATCCTGTGCATCAATAGTATCGTGCTCGACAAACTGCAAAATAATAATCTCCATAAGTGACCTACAGCATCACGGCTCTACTAATCCTTGAAGAAATGTCCAACGGTAACAGCTTACCTATAGCATCAAGCAATGCGGACCGCATACTACACATGAACCGCTGCCGGAAGTAAGAATTCTCGGGAGCGTGGACTCATTTGAAATCTCGTCTGAATAGCCAAAATAAAAGACAGTAGCATTCAGCATTTAGGTAGTCGTCTCCTATTTGCAAGGTGGACATCTTGGAATAATATTCTAACTGATTCCGCAAATTGCCTAATATTCTAATAATAACTAAAAGACTCAACAAATGCAATCTCAAGTAATGCTTAAAATCAAATGCCCAAATCTAAGCAATGCTCCTGACAACAATGAGGAAATACCTCATGTTAACTTAACTATCATTATAAAAAAACAGTGATCATCTGAAATACTTGCTGCTTCTCAAAGTATATATGAATATGCAACAAAGTACATCCTTTAAACATTTCGCCACAGTGTTGCAAAACTGACTTGAAAAATACTTGTTAATGACGACCTCATCTGATAAAAAGGGTATCAAGAGCATGCAGTGAATAAAAAACAAAATAATGCAGTGACAGCTCATATTGATTAGACAAATAACATATGAAACAACAACTGAATGTCATCAGACATTCACAAGGTTACAATTGGCATTTTAAAATTATGATTGCCTGTGTGAATTCTGGATGTAGGTATTGCACTGTAAACTGCGTGTTGTGTGCATAGAAATAAAAGAGATTAAATGTAGAACATACAGAAAGGACACTAGTGTATGTGATCATATTCAGAGAAGAAAAAGTCTAGATATACGGCAGTTTAGAGACAACATGCCAAATCAAGGTTGTCATTTAATCCAATGGGCAACATGGTATGCAGAAATTTCATCCACCAAATTTCTCTCTGTGATAACCATTTGGCGTTATGACATTCCGGTATTAATTTTATCTTCTCCAGTACCATAAATCTCAATTGTGGTATAGTATGGTTAAAATCTAACTAGTGTGCAGGGGAGGCTGGTGACATTTGAAAGTGGTGTGGCGTAACGTTTCTGGTCGAGCACTGTGGCAAGCAAGCACCTTTTTGAAAAAAGAGTGGGCAAATGGTGCATTTTCAAGCAAATTCCAGAAGCAAGAAGGTTAATAATGCAATTGTAAAAGTGCAGTTATTACATTAATAAAGGGATGTCATACTACAACAAGATGGTAGCTGCCTATTCAGTATACCCACAGAGCTTCATAGCAAACTTCAAGATACAATGCTGGGAACCTCACAGATTTTTTTTAATTTAAACTGCACACAACTAAACAAAGAACTAAACCGGTAACAGATTAGCAGCATTCAAGAAGAAATGTTATGCTTAACATAATTGCGATATGGAATCAGTCTCATTATAGTCAATCAGAAAGGTATTTCTGGGCTTCCAAGAGTTTTTGCACACCCTAAAAGAATCAATCGATCACGAAAACCTGTAAATAAACGTTGTAACACATTAGAGGTGTTGTACTGGATGCACACTTGTGAAGCACCAACCTGGTTACACAAAGCAAAGGAGCACTGTACAGAAGCACTGGGCCTGGCCCGACTGCACCAGTCTGCGTTCTCGCTCTATAAACACTAGCACTCTTCGAAGTGCAGAGTGAAGATTGTTAGTGTTTATAGAGTGGGAATGCGACTCGAAGGCAATTGAAGAACTGCTTTTGATGAAGCGAGTGAGTCTGCTTCACTATGAAGAAAAGAAAGAGCAATAAATCAGCCAATTACCGCAAGTCAGTGTAAAAAAAGCGGGGAGCTCATTAACAGCTAAACACAAGCATCATTGAATATGGCTTGTCAACACGCGACGGAACACTCATAAAGGCACAGTAGTGCTTCGGTAAACTTCTGTCTCAAGAGTTCCAATGGGTTAATGCATCTGTTGCAAGGCTGTGAGATGCATTCAAAAATGTATCTCCATCCATAAATACATTTCTGACCCAGCAAGACAAGGTAAAGCAGACCATACCAGCTGCTGAATACATGTTTTGGCAAGAGAGAAATTCAAGCAGATTTACACGAAACGCTTTACACAGCAGCAAACAGCACTATGCTGATTGGTGTCGGTGTGGGTAAATGAAGAAACACAAAATCGGACGGCTGCTGCGATTCTGTGGATGGAAAATGACAGTCCCTGAATGGAAACTGTAGTTTATTTTATCATACAGGCCTGCACACGCACATGCCATGGTGCCGCCGTATTGTCACAAGATCTCTCGTCTCTGTTCACACGGACAATGGTGAAAAGCTGAGGTCACAGAGTGAAAGAGAGGGTGAACTGGAAACCCAGAGCCCTCTACACAGCTCTGCCCTTCGGAGCAATGATGCCAATGGCTGCAGATTCGCACCCCCACCCATCAAACATGCATGGGGTACACGGCTCTGGGCCCCTGGCACTTCTACCCTAACCCTGCCTCCTGCCTCCCCATCCTGTGAAGTAGCCCCTCACCCCCGGTGGAGATGATACTATGCGTATGAGGGGACTTTTTTCAATCGTGGCTGGAACGGAAAGGGCATGTGGGCGGCTGCACTGGGGGGGGTCATTATGGAAGCAGTATATAATGGCATTAATGGGAAATGCCTTCCGGGGCGGGGAGGGAGGCTGTGGGTGAAATACCGGCCGGCATGCTCACGGGAGGGAGGAGGGGGCGGGCTACCCTAGGAAATTAAAAGTTAACCCTACCTTACTGCCTGTTACTGAGCTGTCTCTTTCCTGGCTGGCCGGATCGGGTCAGGGTGATGTTGGGGAAGTCGTTTGCTGCCTTCACGATTCCAATGGCACTGGGGAGGAGTGGACTGGCAGGTGGGTGGCACTGCTAACCCCTCTCAGCCAATCATGGTGCTGCCAGCAGCACCAGGATTGGTTAAGGGCACGGTTACTTTTCGCCCGCCTGCCCATTAGGAGACCGAGGTTTGAGCCTTTGCTTAAGCCTGGCTCTCCTAATGGGCATGAGCCAGCAGAGCAGACAGTAGTGCGCATGAGTGAGCAGGGTGCCCTCCGTCCCCACTCATGCGCACTTGTGCTTCTGCCTGTTGTTCCTGGTTTTACCATCATGTCAGTCAACATGACGCCGGACCGGTGGGTGGTCCGACGTCATGCTGACTGACACAATTGTCAGTTCGTTCAAAGACACCAGAGCTGCGGTGCGGGCATGGGGGGCTACGCCCCCACGCCCCAATGGATGCACCGCGGCTGCTAGTGTGATGCCAAACTCGAGTTGGGATTCCTATTGCGAATATGGCTTTTATGCTCGGTGATCCAAACCTTAATCTTTCTTTCAGTTTTACCCACGTACATCTTTCTGCAGGGACATTTGATCCAATAAATTACACACATCGAGTTGCAATCGGCCAAATCACGCAACATGATCATCTTTCCATTTTGGCGATGTGAAATGGTTGAACCTGTGATGATGTTATTGCAATACACGCAATTATGACATTTTCTTGTGCCTGCTCAAGCTACTGCCGACATGCTCTGAAATTTTCTTTTATTTATAAGTTCCTTCAAACTTCTGCTCCTGGTATATGGAAATAAAGGTTGAACAGACCTTGAAAATCTGTTTCACACTGGAGCAGTTCCCATCGATGATTACGAATCTTGTTAATTTGGTTAGATTTTGTAGAAAATGAGGACACAAAGACCAACCTGTCCTGATCTGTTCTAGATTTAGTTTGCAGCAGTTCATTTCTGGTTGTACTGTTAGCTCTTAACTCAGCTGCAGCAATTATTTCCAAAAGATATCCATGTGCCAAGAATCTCTTATTTTGTTGATCCATTTCTTCTGAGAGTGCGTGTGCTGTTGATGATATACGTTTTGATCTCAAAATTTGTGAATATGGTAAATTGTGCAAAAGTGCCTTTGGTTGAAAACTGGTATACAGTAAGGAATTGTTTCGGTCAGTTGGTTTATGGTACACAGAAGTCTCTAATTTGCCTTGTCAGTTGGTTTATGGTACACAGAAGTCTCTAATTTGCCTTGGGTGTTGATGATTAAAACGTTCAAGAATAAAATCTGACGTCTGTCCATTTAGTGGGTAAATTGAATCTGTGGATTTTTTTGATTCAACTCCGATAGTCTGCTGGTTAGTTCTTCCCTAGTGTTTGACCAAATTAAAAAGATGTCGTCAATGAAGCGACTGTAGAATAGTAAGTTCTTCTGCCGGCCTGGATCAGTGAAGTATGGGGGTCATTTTCAAATTTAGCCATGTACGTATTAGCATACGCAGGGGCTCCTGGAAATTCCCATGGATGTTCCACTAATTTTCAGGAAAAATTCCTTATTCCATTTAAAGTATGAATGCTGTAAGCAAAATTGTAGTAACTCTAAAATAAACACTTTGTTGGCTGGCACATTAGTTTGTTGTAGTAATACCCATTCACAGGCCTCCATTCCTTTAGCCAGTGGTATTGATGTATACAGTACAGTCACATTAGTCGTGCACAAAATCATGTTAGAAGTGTCTATGTTCTCTATTTGTTTTAGCAGTTGCAAAAAATGTGTGGTGTACCGAATGTACGTTGTCCATTCTTGGACAAAGGGTTGAAAAAACAATCAATATATTTTCCCAATGGCTCTAAGATGGACCTGCATCCAATAACAATAGGTATGAATGGTGGATTAGTTACATTTTTATGAACTTTTGGGAAGCATATATAGCTTGGGACATCTGGGATAGTTGGTCAATAAATATTTGAGAGTATTATAGTTAATCCATTCCATTTCCAAAGCATTCTTCAGAATGTCATCCAGAGTTTTTCTGATGTCATTAGACCGATCGTGTGTGAGTCTCTTATAAGTCGTCTGATCGCTTGCATGTTCATTTACTTTCATCATATAAAAGGTGGTATCCATAACAACAAACGCTCCTCTCTTGTCCGCTGTTTGAAAAGTTAATGATGTATCATTTGCCAACTCTGTGATGATGCGTTGTTCATATTTGATGAGGTTTGTTTTGATTTTAGGCCTGCAATTCAATTTGCTCAAATCTTGCTTAACCAATATTTCAAAAACATCCAGTGTCTCGTGAGAAATGGTAGCCATGAATGTACTGCGAGGTTTAAACTTTTGGTATTCCTGTGTACCCATGATCTCTGCTTGAAAGTTGCTGTCAGGTAAGGTTGGAACTTTGTTTCTGAAGGAATGTCATAATCTTAAGTCACGCATGAATTTAAACATAAATACTTCCACTTCAATTTTATCGCTAAGATATGTGGGTATGGAAGAGGTTCCTTTAATGAGGACCTGCAGTTCTTGAGTGTTTAACGTTTTGGATGATATGTTAACAGTAACATTTTGGTTTTGCTCCCGAGATTCTGACTAATAGTTTCTCTGGCCTCAACTGATTTTTTTTAACTGATTGGGTCTGGTGGTCTGCCAGTTGATGGCCCCCTCTCAAAAAAAGCCTGTTGTTGTTGTTGGTTTGGTGTGTCAGCAATGGATGAGCTTTCTCCAGTTGTTAATTGAGAAGTTTGAGCAGAGTCCACGCTGATTAGTTGTCTAGTTGATGAAAAATCTTGGTCTGATACTACGCTTTCCTGGGATGAAGTGACTACTTTTGGTGGATGTCTTCTTTGTGCGTACACCTCTGCCAAGGTGTACACTTCATTCAATTTGTAGTCAATTGTGTCTCTTTTGTATTTCGCAATTTGCGATCTTGTGTGTCTTTTCCATAGCAATCCAGTTTTTCGTTCAGATCTTTTAGAGTTGTGTGCCAGAAAACCACTTCACGGCTCTTGCTTAGATCTGTTTTGATGAAGTCAATTTCTTCTTCCAGTTCTTTTATAGTCTTAGATAGTACCTCCACAAGTAACAAGATCAAAACGAGTGAACACTTGTTTAAAATGGCGTGCCATTTATCCATTAAGGGTTTGTTAAATTGGAAACGGAATAACATAGGCTTGATTGGTAGACATAGACCCCTTGGAATTCCCTCTACTTTGTGGGACTGGATTAAAGTAGACACATTGAGTCTTTGATTAAGAGGTCTTCTTGCTAAAAATTCAAGTTGTCTTAGATGTGTGAATGATCCTCCTTGTGTGCTAAACGTTTGAATCTCTTGGATTAAAGAATATATATCATTGGCTTGAGCAGTAGTATGTGTTTTGGTATCCACCCTGTTGTAAGTAATATTAGAGATTGAATCAAATGACATGATTGTTGGCGGGTGCTGCAGCCTAATTGGCTGCTTACTAAGATTGATTCTGATGGGTAGGACTGTGCACTCCTATCTACGTATAAATCAGCTTAACCTTGGTACTCTGTATATCAATTTAGCATGCTGGGTGGGAAAGAGGTAGCCCCTGTGTGAACTGAAGGTTTCACAATTAGCGATTTTTTCCAATAACCCTCAAACCTGCATGTCTGAAATATTGTCATTACATCAGCTCTTGAAAGGTTCAGACGAATGATGATTAGAGTTATGTTGTCAGACAGCTGTCAAGTGTTTCTAAAACCTTTTTGTATGTCTTCATAAGAGCCCATTATGAGTTTCCCAGAGCAGTCTGGGCAACTATGAGTGGTCTAATATTTCTGCACTAATAATTACGAGGTCTTAAAACTCCAGACCTGGTTTTACTGGTTGTGAATCTAGACTCATTGAGAGGAGAAGAAGTAGCTACAGGCAGTGGCACATCCAAGCCCAAACGTAAAACTCTCGCATCCCCCACCCTCCGGGTGCTCCTTCTTCTTGTCTCTCTCACACCTCTCTTTCGTTCTCTCACACCCTCTTCCCACCACTCTCATATTAGTTCACTTCAGGTCTTCAAGCACAACTTCTTTACTTGCCTTTTGAATGTTTCTGTCCCTCGAACCAATTCTCTTCTCTGCTTCTTAGGATCTCTTCTGTGTACACTCTTTATGCGTCTATGGCCTACTCTCCCCTTCTTTCTCTCTTTCTCAGATACTCTTTCTGCTCTTCTATCTAGAGTTCATTCATCACTTTGTGCATAAACTACCTATCGCTCTCGTTCTTCCTTTCTATCTATTCTTTGCAGCTCTCACCCCTATCTATTCACCATGCCACATACTTCCACTACACAAATCCATTCCCCACCACACAATTCCACTCTACACAATTCCATAACTAACTGTTCCAATTCAACCCACATAATTCCACTTCAAATAAAATACATCCACTCCACTCTAAACCAAAAACACGTCAGTAAAAGACATTGTCTACAATACCAATAGCTCTAACTCTCACAAATGCGAGACCTATTGCATTGCAAACCCTCGTTTTTGTTTGTATCTAAGTACTAAATCACCGGCATAGAAGCTGGACTGATCACAAAGGGTGTTAGAAAGCAGAATAGTTTTGTTTTTAATTATGAATTCCTTTCTCTCTTATTCTTAATGTTTTTATTGTACTAATGTAAATACATATTTTAATGTGGTTTTATGTTTGCTCCTTTATGATTATATATTTATAATCCAATAAAGAAATCAATTAGTCAAGTGTTTTAATACTTTTTCATTCAATTGAATATTGCTGATAGTATGTCTTCATGTTTTAATAATAATTTAATATGTTCCTGCATTGAACATTAGAAATGGATTGTAAATCTTTTCTGAGAGAAAAATAGCAAAATAATTTTCAACAGCATTACATACAATTTCGTCTGATCCTTGGGGCGCAATAGTCTCATCCTATAGATTTAAATATATATGTAGGTCTTAATTACATTCAATTACTGGAAACTGATGCTTGAGTATTATACATGCCATGCATTTTGGCAGGAATCTTTTTTTCCTCGAGGGACACGATTGTCATTATGTCCATGGGTATCTACCGTATTCATAGTATTTGTACTATCTTGAAAAAAAACCTGCTTTCAAAGAAACGCTTACATTTAAAATGACAAGGCTGCCAATTATTGATTGGTGCTTAGATATATTAACTAACAATATAAAAATCAATATAATGAGATATGTTTGTGTAAGGCTCAATTATTGTTGACACAATAGCATAGGATACTCTACATGAACACTGAGAATGGGCTTAGATAAATCCATTGCTGTTGTTCAGCCAATAGCTACTAAAGAAAGGCAGGCTTCCTGCTGTATCTTTGTGAGTATATGATAGAGAGAAAAGTACACCCAGCATTCAATACTTAACGGCTATGAGCGCAGACAACTATTTCAGCCCAGCGTTAGGGATGTGATAGCACTGTACAGCTTTTTGCTTTGCTAAATACCAAAGTGCTTCGCAAGGATTTTCAAGAAAAAGCAAAGTCACTATATTTGAAAGAGAATTAGAAAGACGTTTTAATGTATATCGGTTTACAACTAGACCTGCGTTGAATTTAAATAGCGCAGACGTAATTCGCCACACCGTATAATTATCAACAATTGATAGCAAAATTATAGTGAAGGAAGAATGGGGAATTTTCCTGGAATTTTGCACAATTCCTCGAAATTCACACAGCACAATTTGCAAAAATGATAGTATCCTCTTATGGTCCAACATATAATTCACTGATCCGTAATGTTTGTCATATGTTAATTTCATTTCATGTGACTTAATTGATATCAGATACGAAATAAAATTGTGTATCCTGAAAAAAAGTACTTGTTAGCTCTTAAAAAGTTGCTATGAATCTAAGCGTTCATCGTTATTAAACATAGATTAATATAGCATCCAGTCCTAAAAATGAGGGTGGGGAATTGTTTTAGACTGAGTAGTTTCACAGAAAGAAATTCATATAGAAACACATGTAATTTGATTACCGAACAAAAGAAAACAGTCCAAACAATGATAAATAGTTACACAAATGAACGTAACGAAGAAGCAGATATCAGCATTAGCAGAGAAGAATATCAAGCATGAATGAGAGGAAATACTATTAATTTTTGTAGAGTTCCTTTCCAAACGTGGAGGATGATGCAAGCGGCTGTTTATTGTCCCAAATCTCCAGAGTGTATGAGTCCCAAAAATGTATTTTCACTGGTATGCATCTCCCACTAACTAAATAGAACAAAGCATACCGGGCCTCATTTATGAAAGCCTTGCGCCACCGGTGCGTCACTTTTTCCCATGTTAAAAGTGAGGCACCGGTGGCGCAAGGCCTTCATAAATAAGGCCCACCATTTTTAATTAAATGATAACCAATATGCATCACTGTTCGACCTGCTGATATGAAACAACTTGAAGACTCTAATCAAATGTAGAACTGCTTTGCATTTTGTTACTTAGCTCATCTTAAGGGTTCCAATTCTTTTCGATGTCCCTACCCTTGTATTTGCTCAGTTAGAACCTCTCTGCAAATTCTCCTTTGCCAGAAACCTTGCATTATCCTCATCTTTCATCCACATGACAGCCAATGCACCCTGTCACCAACTTCTGAACATAAGAGTGATCTGAACATTACCTTTTCGTCATCCCATTCCTTGCTTCTGCCTCATCATAGGTACAGATTCCACCTATACTTGTCAAAGAGAAAAATAAAAAAAAAACTTTAAACCTATCCTCTACCATTGCATCTCGTTAGCTTCTCCTTTCCTGCTGCTATAGGTAGGACTTAACTCTGCCATCTTCTGATGTCCAATGAAAATAAGAACTTTCTAACCAAATGAACAATACTTACTTTCACTTTATATCACAGTATCCTAAAACTTTGATCTTTAAACTCTTACTTGGGTGGCAATGAATTGAAGATAAATCTCTGGTGAGGAAGACTAGAATTCGGAGAAATGCATCAGTTACATACCTGGAAATTGCATTACCTTGAGTCCTTCTCCCTTGCTTCAAGTCCATACAATATGAGGCAGTCCTACATCCTTAGACACCCCACTCCTTCTTTTTACATAAAAAGTCCCTCCCAGCCGGAATCCTCCTGTATCTAAACCAAGCCCAAACAAAGCATAAACTCAGTTGTACTAGCCAGGATCAGGAGGGCGGGAGGGGTTATGACTTGAAGCGAGGGAGAAGGACTATGGGAATGCAAATACCAGGTAAGTAACTGATGCATTACCCCAGCGTCCCGGATTCACTTCAAGTCCATATAATGTGAGATCTTGCAAGCAATAAGAAGTCAGACAACTGAAGATTTTGCGTGCACCCCACACTGGGTTTATTTCACCCCAATAACATAACCAGCAACCCACAGTGAATTCAATTACGTCATCGAATCCAAACTTTTAGACCCAAACACATCCTCTAATGAGGTGTGATCAATTTGATAAGGATTTACAAAGTAATCTCACTTATCGGTCCTCATTGCAACTCCGCTACAGATAAAGTCAAAATTGATCAACCCCGAATACCTGCTGAAGGAACCTTGTATACGGATGTCTGTCATTACAACGCATGCTTTCACAACGCATGCCTTTACCACGCAAGTTTTACAACGCAAGTCGTTACAACGACTTGCGTTGGGGGGTGCTGGATAGTGAGTAGTTTAATTTACTATTCCAACTCCAGTCCAGTCCCCGTGGATAGTAGGGAAGGTGTTGGATAGTAAATTAAACTATTCCCTATCCTAGAGCGCCCCCCAGCGCAAGTCGTTGTAATGACTTGCGTTGTAATAGTTGCGTGGTAATGGTATGTCGTTGTAATAGTTGTGTTGTAATGGTTGTTCACCTTGTATACTGCTTCATAAGTTATGGAAATGAAAGTTCTCACCCAACAACTTAAAGAATTAGTGGACGGCTTACCTTCTCTTCTGACTGTCCCAGAATTGAAAAAAAAAGATTAATACCACCTTAAAGAGGATACATTATCCAAATAAAGCCCTTCTAACATTTAGGCAGTGAAGTCTAGATTGCTCCTCTGAAGGCGAATTAGGAAAAAATGCTGGCAAAATCAACTCCTTCCATCTGTGAGAAGGGGAGTTCACCTTTGGAATAAACGAAGGTAACAAAGTCAGCACAATCATGTTCTGAAATATTTTACAGTATGGTGGTTTATGGGAAAGCTCACCTAACTCTCCTAACCTTCTGGCCGACATGATAGCAACTATAAAGCAGGGTTTAAAGGCAGAATCCAAAAATCTATTTGTTCAAGTGGTTCAAACGGAGAACAGGTCACAGTCCTCAATACCAGAAACAAATCCCACTGAGGAAACTGCTTCTGGGATGGTGGAGAAATTTTGGCCAACTCTTTAAACAGACAAGGGACCAGATAAATTGTTTTCCTAAGTTTACCTCAAGAACTTCAAAAGGCAAAGAATTGCAGCCGATTAGACTTTCAAAGTGGTCAGCGTCAAACCCCATGAAGCCCCATCTTTGAGGAACTGCAAGATGTAACCCAGTTCAACCATTGTGGAATCTAACTGCCTTGAACTGCACCACCGACTAAAGAGCCACCAATGCCTAACATAGGATCTGAGAGTAGAACCTCTTCCAGAAGCCTGGAGAGTCACAGCAACCAAATGCGAAAACCCTTTTAGTGCCTACCAACTCTTTTCAAATGCTGCACCTTCATGTTTATCTTCCTCAGGGAGTGAGGAAGCAACACTGGAAAGAGGAGAAGCAGGGATGGACTGGCTACCGGGGAGTTTGGAATGCTGCCGAGCTGGGGGCTGATTTCGTTCATGGAGACCTGCGTGTGCTAAACGAAATTCGTTTTGCTTTAATTATTTCGCAGCACACGCAGGTCTCCATGAACGAAATCAGCCCCCACCACATTGACAGCAGCCCCCAGCTCAGTAGCATTCCAAACTGCCCGGTAGTCAGTCCGGCCCTGAGGAGGGGAGAGAGCACCCGTTGAATCCTCCGCTCCTCTGACACTCTCAGACTCCACAAGAGAAGATACCAATTGAAGCAGGGCGAGCCTGGAGGGATAATAATGACCTTGACCTTCTCCCTTCTCAACCTCAGCAGAAAAGGCCAAATCAGGGAGAAATGCAATAAGGCATAAAGAAGACCTGGAGGCCACCTGCATGAGATAGTTTCCACTGCCCATGCCTTCTCCTCTCTTCAACTGGCAGAGGAGTTTTGAACCTTTGCATCGTCCTCTGAAGCAAACAAATCCAGGATTGGAACCCCCATATGGCCATCAACTGGTGACAAATGGTCCAGTGAAGGGAAAAGTGAATGAAGGAATCTCTCAACGTAAAGGATCTGCTTGCACATTGTCTCGCCACAAAATGTGACCCATGGGCAAGGATATCACAGATGTCATTCCCCATTGCTTGTTGAACTCTTTTGCAGGAACATTGTCTGACTTCACTATAATATGTTTGTGCTGAAGGAAGGGACTGAAATATATCAGAGGTTTCCTTATTGCCTCCAGTTCTCTACAGTTCGACAACCTCTGAGCCTGAATCAGATACTAGGACTCCTTGACCTGACAGGGCCCCAACCACTCTCGCCATCCTGACCACCTTACACCTGTCATGATGATTATGGGTCAATGGGGCAAAAAGGGCATACTCTTGCTGACATTTTCACTGACCAACCACCAATGCAGCTCTGACCAAATTGACTGCAACATTGTAATTCTGCTGCTCAGAGCTAGAGGAAATGTGCTTAAGTGACTCAGATGAAGTTCATCAGAAGTTACAATTAAAACCTTTCTCAGGGTACCAAGATCACAGTCGCCACCAGGGCTCCCTGAACTTGCACATAGGAGGCTCATATTGGAGCTTTTGGTGCTGTTAAATGCAGCCAATTAGATTGGATCTTGTGCATTATTGACTCTGGCAATGATACAATACCAAAGCAGTTTGAAATCTCGCTCTGATAAAGCACATGTCTTGAGAAGGAGCTAAACTTGACTTTTCCCACTTTACCAAAAAGCCCTGTTGCTGAAGGACGTCAATGACCCTTACCACATGATGAGATACCACTTCTTTTAATGAAGCCTGCACCAGCTGGTTGTCCAAATATGGATGCACAAATATCCCTTCTTGGTGCAGAATCGTAATTAAAGGAGGCAACACTTCTGTGAACACCCTTAGAGAAGATTGTAAACTGAATAGTATCATTTTGGACTGATGTGGTTTTTCATCCACTGCAAATCTGAGAAGGCACTGATGAGACTTTCGAACAGGAATGTGAAGATATGTATCTAGTAGGTCAAGCAAAGTGAAAAAAAAAACCTTTGATGATCAGTGGAATAATTTACTGTAAGCTGACTTTGCAAAAATAAATAGTTTATATCCAGCCATTTAACCACTTCAAATCCAGAACAGGATGAAACACCCCAGAGAGCTAAGGAACCAATATTAAGATTAAATACGCTCCTTGACCTTAAGTTTTTGCCCTCTGGGAACTGGAACTATAGCAGCCTTGTCCAACAACAACTGTATCCCTCCCAGCACAGCCCTCTTTTTCACCGGATCTGTGAAATGCGGGGCAAAATCACCCCATGTCCAGATGAATCTCTAGAAACTCTATTATATCCATGTCTTATGACATCTAGAACCCATTCGTCTTTGACATCCTGTTCCCACTGTTGCAGAAAGGGTTGCATTCTGACTCCAACTTGAACACAATTGTTGTCTGGATGACTTCTTATCTTTCAGCTCGGCTTGCTTGGAAAACTAATCCTTGAAATAGGTTTTCCTAGGCTGATTTATTCTCTTTTTAGCCTACCAAACATGTTATTCCCACTTAGGAGAAGATCTACTTGCACAATCCCAGGACTGCTCACTGGAAGTAAAGCATCTGCCTTTATTAGGAAGGGGGTGCTTGCAATCCCTAAAGACATGCTATCATATTATCCATTTGGGTCCCAAACAGGATCTTACCATCAAAGGAAATTTTCAAAAGCGCACATCTTTTCCCTGTCTCGGTATTCCATTCTGTCATCCACAAATTCCGCTGTGATGAAATTACAGCACCCAATGCCATAGTTCTGGATTTGATGACATCTGCCTAGATGTCCGCCAACAATTGTGTCCGTAATTCCAACATCCTCAGCAAATCTGAACAGTTAGGGCCTTTCTGAATGGCATCTGATAGCTTATCAAAATCCTTGACATGGACTGAGATACATAGGGGGAATATGTCCCTGCTTTCAAAGCCACATTTTCTGCTGAAAAGGCCTTACGCAAAGCTGCATCCACCTTAGTATCTGTCGCATCTGCCGGAGCACAGTCATCAGGAGTCAGGGTTGTCCTGCCTATTAAAGTAGTGAGGATAGCTGCCACCTTAATCATTTGTGGCAAAGAATTCTCTTCCTGCTCCATCATATGCAGTTTTGAAGGAACTCTGGAATCGACATTTGATCCTTGTGCTTTAATTCCGAAACAGCCAAGTCCTTGATCTTATCATGAAATGACATTGCAAGAGAGTGAGCCTGAACATACTGAGGGAATAGGTCTGCAGAATCTCTCACAGACTGAAAGGGAGGAAATCCCAAATTCACCCACACTTGTGCCATAATATCCATCATCATCTCTCTTATACCATATACCCCTGAAGAAGTTAAAGGAACATCTGCATCTGACAGTACAGACAAAGACTCGAATGAAGGAAATTTCTTCCTCTACGACTTTGGTGTTTTAGTCAGCACTCTAGCTACTGCCTCATGAATCATTTGCTGAACCCTCTTAGGCATCAAGAGAGAAGGAGAAACATCTTTCAGAGAACTAGGACAAGTCCTCCTTGCCGGAATGGTACCTTCCTCATGTGATGAAGAGGACAGAACACACTTTCTCTTTACTCTCCTTTTCTCCAGCATAGTAGTTTTAGACACATGAGATAAAAGCATGACATGCCTTAAGACGCAACTAACAGTATACTAATGTGCAAACTTTACTTTGAGCATAAGTATAACCAATGAGGAGAATGCCACCAACCTGATGATGGGGCTACTAAACCATTAAAAACGTAAATAAAGGTTTAAGTGGTCCACTGGATCCTTAGCTCCACAGGGACATCCGTCAAGGCTTCAAAGCGGTGAACAACACTTACAACGCAATTTTTACATCGCAGAGCCTTTACAACACAACCATTACAACGCAAACTATTACAACGCATTGCTCTGGGGGGCGCTCTAGGATAGGGAATAGGTTAATTTACTATCCAATAACCTTCCCTAGTGTCCACGGGGACTGGAGTTGGAATAGTAAATTAAACTATTCACTATCCAGCACCCCAAACCACTATGCGTTGTAATGGACTGCGTTGTAATACTTACGTTGTAAAGGCATGCGATGTAAATGCATGCGTTGTAATGTCATACATCCCTTCAAAGCATACTGCAACCCTCTGGCCACTGCACCCACTCCAGGCTAATGTTCCCTCTCTCCCGGAAGCTGTTGCTCCAGCAACTCAAGAGCCAAATGGACCTTGTTTAGGCTGGTTCCCATCCTTCATCCTCCACTTCTGCAGAGCACCAAAGAGCCGTCCAGTTGCTACTGCTGAATCAAGCCTCACTGCTCTCCAGCCAACCAACCCAGGGTCTCCTTTAATTATAAAGTATATAGGGACTCGCCAAAAATGAACTTGCTGCAGACAGAGGCCTTCCACTGCCAGCCAGTGAGAGTATCTTTGGAGACAAAACAAAACAGGAGGATTAGGGGGAAGTAGGGGCTTTTTTATGGAAAAGAAAGAGAGGGTGGCTAAGGTGGCAGGACTGCTTCACATTCTGCAGACCTAAAGTTAAGAGGGCACTCTGAAGTAATGAAGATTACTGGTAAGGCATTACCTCAGCATCTATCTTCCTCATCTCAGTCAATACATCTTGATGACATACCCAAGGCAGACACATCAGTTAGAAACTGGGTTTGGAATATCCTAACAACTGATGATTAGGTGGAGTTAAATTAATGCATAAAACATGATGATTTCACTCTGCAGCACTTGTAATAAGGGCTATAGATTTTACTATCCAATCATAGATCATGTATTTGTCCTGATCTGAATGCCCCTGTGTTCTAACAATGCGGCAGCAATTATTAGAAACTTGCAACAGCCATGATTGAAGTACAGGTATAACTGTGAGAAATATTAATTAGGGTAAAAAGACACACAGACCTATTCACAAAGGTAAATTTACATGTGTATATTACTCATGTGTACATCTACTCCAGCACTTAGATATATGATGGCACTTATCCATTTCTGAGTGTAAACTACTACAAGGTGTAGATTTGCATGTCTCCACCTGTTGAATTAAGGGGGTGGAGACATCAAAGACGGAAATTCTGAGCAATTTTTTACAATTAGGCGGAGTTCTTCTCCACCAAGGCGGAGATCTCACTATGGAAAATATCACATTCATTTTTCAAATAAATATTTGAGAAATAGTTACATTCGAAAAATATATGACTGTTTTTTTTTTTAAATCTAACTTAAAAAGCACCCTCACTAGCATTTTAATATTTAATTCATATCTAGTACACTGAAGTGACAAAGGGTTCTTTTTGTATTGCACCCTCATTAGCATTTTAATATTCAATTAATATCTAGTAAACTGATATGATAAAGTGTTTTTTGTATTGATTTGAAAAGTGTAGAAGTGTAATTTAATGGCACACGCCTAATATGGCACAGATCACTGTCTGGGACACATGCCTTGTGACATAAAAAACACTCATGGGTAGGGGAATACTGCAGGACCCCGGAGCTGGGAGGAGTAACTTCCGTCCACAATCAGAAACAGCATTTTCCCAGCTTCCACCTTTCGCCTCGGTTGCAAAAAGATGGCAGCTTCAGACAGTGGCTCCAACTCTGTGGGCAGGGACATCAATCTTGGGCCGTACTAAGAGGTCAGATCTGTTCTTATTTTGGATAAGTTACCTTCTGTTCAAGCAATAAGACCAAATAATTTCTTTACCGCGTTAAGCATTCTCATGTGCTACCGGTCCCTCTCATCTAGATGCACGGCTCCTCAGTGCAGCAAAATGGCGGCCCTGTAATCTCCTAAAGTTGATTTGTGTTTGGATCACTTCTTCAGCTGTGGCTTCTACTGCCACAACCAAACTCACAGAGAGCTCATTAAAATGTTGAAGTGCAATTTCTTTGATCTGTGAAGCACAGCTTGCCTCATTTTCTCTTGCATGTTCATTACTGCTACTCTGTTCATTGCACTATACGCGTACCACGTGTCAGCTGCAGGTCGTTTGTCTTGGTCCTTCCTATAACCCAGACATCGGAGTCCTGGCGGAGACAGGTCAATGACACAGCAAGGAGCATTGCAGGGATGGATTAAAGCTTAGGAATCAAAGCGTAGTGCATGAGAAGGAACTGCATGGAACTATAGAGGAGCCATTATGAATAACCATCAACAACGAAGGTAGTGCAAATTGTTGTTAAAGAAAGTGTTGGTTATTAGTGAAAAACAGTGTGTGCTGTACATAGAGTGTCCAGATCACTGCTTGGTCCGTACTCCTGACAGTAAATGGTCATACTGGAGAGATAGAAGGCATACATATTTAGGCATAGGAATATGCATAGAGCAGAGCATAAGTATATTGTGATGAATGGAACTGAACCCATAAAAAAGCATAGCTAAGAAAAGGCGTTTACTGAAGAATCAGTTACCTGTTGCTGTTCTCTATCTCCAAAACCTTAGAGCTCATGTGACGCAATTGCCCAATCCTGACTTGCTCTTAAGAAGTGGCATCTTCTTAGTTATCTCTCCTAATCAACCACTGCCAACTCCAGTGGGACAATGGCAGAGGCTGCAAGTTGATACACGAAAGACAGGGACACTAAAGCAAATTTGAAATGCCCACAGCAATCCCCACCAATCCCGGAATCAATGTCGTCCAGATTCCACCTCCACATTAGAAGCTATTCTGCTTCAGCTTAACACCATACATGATATAGCTCAGAGCACGAAAATCAACGCAGATCTCCTTCGAGTAGAGGAAGCAGGTATCTGTAAACATTTTCAAGAGCTAACAATAAAACTATGATATGCAAAAACTATAATAAGTACGGTTGAAGAGTTCCCAAACTCCCAAACTAAACATCTTCAGAGTTTAGAACTGTCTACTTCAGCTCTAAGGCGAGAGTTCACAAAACAGAACGATGGAACCAGAAGGAGCAACCTGCACATCTTAGGGGTGCCTGAAGACCAGCCGCAGTCGGTAGGGTAGTACCTGCTGGGGCGGTGACGTGGGGAGGGGGAGGGGCAGGGTGGGGGTTAGTAATGTACGGATAATGGAGGTTTGCAGGTAAGTAAACATTTAAATAAATCAAACGAATTTCGTTAAGCGCACTGCATTGCATTTGGGGATGCAGTGCGCGCAACGAAATTCGTTTGATTTATTTAAATGTTTACTTACCTGCAAACCTCCATTATCCATACATTAATAACCCCCACCCTGCCCCTCCCCCTCCCCACGTCACCGCCCCGGCAGGTACTCCCCTACCGACCGCGGCTGCTGAAGATATTGAAAACTCTGCTGCCTCATTGCAGATTTCTTGATATCCTGGATCCCAGAAGTACTACAGATATCTTTCATAAAGGATTTTGAGATTGAAAGAGCCCATAGGGTTCCCACTTTCAAATTCAAGAATATGTCCAATCTACGACCCCTCATTTTTAAACCGTAGCGCCACCAACACACAGAACAAATCTTGCCTCACAAGAGGAAGGTTTGGGTGATACAGTGGCTGGGCAGCAAAATCTCTGTATCGCAGGATGATGCTGGAGACACTTTGATTCATCGTAAGGTGGTTTTGAACTTACAGAGAAGACTTTTAGACATGCAAATCCCCTTTTCTTTTTCAGGTCAGTCGAAATTCTGAATAACGTTCAGGGGACAAACCAAGATTTTTGTGGAACCATCAGACCTAGCAGCATTCCTGGATAATCAATCTGAATTGCAGATGGAATCAAAAGTGCGATCTGACACCTTAATACCGCAACAACGCTACTGAACTGCTGGACACTATTTACAGTCCAAAGGTGTTTTCCTTGAACATATCCTTTCACAAATACATGGAGACCCATTTTATCTTTCCTCACATGTACTTCCAAGTTTATGCTAACTGTTTTATGACCTGTAAATTACCTTTTACTCATGAAACATGCCTTATGTTTTCTATCACAGGCTGTTTTAGATTTCAGGTATTTTCTATTGTGAAAGCTGCCCTTCATGACCTATTGTTGGTTAACAGCCAGTAACTCAGTCTCTGTGATGTTGTGTAAACTCCTCTTCTACATACAAATTTCCTTCCTAAGACTCACCACCAGCCTATGCGGACTACACATTTAGAAACACTGTACTGTACTTTAAATGACTACCATCATTCCCAGCTCTTATGTCAGTTCACTTAATACTCACCTTGGCCAGTATCGTCCTATAGTGATACCTGTTCCCATAGCTTAGCAGGGCTTATAATACCTCTCTCATTCATATTCTATTAGAATTAGCTCCCTATCAGTGCTCTCTAGCATGACTGACAAATGTATTAGACATTCCAACATCAGCTCTGATCTTTAGGTATGTTACCTTGATCTACCTATTGTCTACTTATATGATGGCTTTTTACTCACGATCACCCGGCCACCCAAGATGTCTATAGTATATAGGTGTATACCTACTGAATTGCTATGTCCTGCTTAACTCATCTTAACTGAGGTTCATTTTGCTGCTGAGTCTGTTCAGAACCCCTTGGCTATATGCAAAAGTCCTTCCTTTGCATCTTGCTTAACTCATCTCAATTGAGATTCAACATCGGTGACGGGGCGGTTCTTAACCCTGGATGTACATTCATAATTCTCAACTATGCATATTGTTTATTTCATATTGGTTGCCTCTATCACCACATAGATATGTTCATATCTGTATGGTATGATGTTTTGTTTCTCTCAAACTGTGTGTCTATGTTTGGAACATACTTGGAATTTGTTTGATGTATGAAATGTTTAGAACAGATCTAATAGACATTTAGGATTATTTGTACATAGTAATCTTTTCTACACATTGATGAGTCTATGGTTCAATGTTTGGATATCATTCTCATTGATAGTTCTATCTGTACTTGGTGCTCTCTAACATGTGAATATCACACTCGTAGACAGCTCTCATCGCAATTGGTGTTTTCCACCTCCCACCGCTAAAATACTCAGTCCCGGCAGTTTCTTTTGTGCTGGTCGTGGCAGCCTTTGCAGTATTCTGACTACGTTTTTCCCTATACAATGTGTCTCTCACAGACATCGCCTGGTGGGAAGGGACCCTAACGCCTCTCTGGAATGGTCTGCAGATGGTGTTAGCCCCCGCAAATGTTTTTTCTTCCCTTACCTCCCTTTACCTATATTGCTGTTTGATGGGATGTCTGCTTCATCACAATTGACCATTCAATTCCCTCTATCGTACACTGAGCCCTATACACCAAAACGTATATTTGTTTCCCACACACTGCCTCAATGCCCTGCATGAAAGTTGTTTCCTTAAACACCAAGGGACTGAATCACCCTGTCAAAAGGGCTAAAATCTTTGATCACTGCAGGAAGCTAACTGTAGACCTAGTACTCCTTCAAGAAACCAGGCTAGGCATCAAAGAGGCTCTGTAAATTAAAGTAGCATGTTCTGAAGCTAGTCAGAAAGTAAATTAAGTCCTTACCCTTATATCCAAGAACTCAGGTTAAAAATGATCACAGCAGAACATGATATCAATTGAAGATGGCTACTTACGAGATTGCCTAATGGTGCTCAGGGGATATATGTTATGAATGTCTATGGGCCAGATGTAGGTGGCCGTTTCAGGCCATTTACCGACCAGTAATGGACGATTTCGGCCGTTACCAACCGGTAAATGGATTATCGGTATGTAGGGGCACTATTTTACAGAATCGGTAAATTTACCGATCGGTAAATTTACCGATTCTGTAAAATACCGAATCGGTAAATTTGAGATGTAGGTGGGACTCTTCTGAGTCCCACAAGCCTTACCGAATCGGTATTTTACCATCACATCCAATTTGATGGTAAAATACCGATTCCGGTGTGCATGCACATGTGTGCATGCACACCTCTGCCATATGACAGGCAGACCTGCCCTTGGGGCATGTATGCCTGCCACATGGCACCCGAGCCTGTTTTGGGGGGGCCAGAGGGTGTCAAAGTGACACCCCCTGCACCCTTGTGAAATTCGGTATTTACCGATTCGGTAAATACCGATCGGTAATGCCCATTCATTCCTATGGGCTTCAAAGCCCGATTCGGTAAATACCGATTTTCTCCGATTCGGTATTCCAGCACATCTGGAATACCTACATACCCACCCCTCAGATTTACCGATTCTTAATTACCGAATCGGTAAAATTCGTAATTAAGAATCGGTAAATCAATCCTACCTACATCTGGCCCTATGCTCCCAATATAGTTGATCTTAACTTTTGATGTACTATTAACAAAAAACGAGCAGATATCCTGCAAGGATCTAAAACAGTAGTGGGGGCGATTTTAATCTCCCACTGGAGCCTATCAAGGATCCGCATTCCGCATTTAGGTATAGAGCTCCCAAAGCACATCAACAACTACTAAATCTATGCACCTCGCATCATCTGCTAGATGTTTGGAGACTATGTAAACTGAAAGGTAGTGATTTCACTTTTTTCCCCTTGTCACTCCAGCTTCTCCCATATTGATTATCTCCATGTTGATACCTCTCTTTTAAAAGACACGTTGGATACAGTGATTTAACCGCTAGCTATATCTGACCATGCTGCAATTTTTATGTCCATTCGTAACCTTGCTGACAAAGGTGGGAGCCGAACTTGGCACCTAAATATTGAGATTTTAGAGAACGAAGGTGATATTGTGGAGCTTAACAAGGAGATTCATCTCTTTTTTAAGGATAATGAATACTCTGTTAATTCAACAATAATTTTATAGGATGCGTTTAAATGTGTAACAAGATGAAAAATTATCAAAAAAATGTCCAAGAAAAACATTGAACTCAGGACTTCTCTTCTATCTCTTGGGGACGACATCAAAAAGAAAGAGGATCTGTATAGACACTCTAATAGGGATGACATAAAAAATAAAGAGGCTCTGTATAGACACTCTAACAATAACTCTCCTTTACAGGACATAAAACATTTAAAATACTACTTTAATTCCATTGTCAGTAAAAGACCCTACCTTGGTGTCCATGCTCAAAAATACTAACAATTATTACTACGCAACAGAACTGGCCTCCACTCTTAAATTTACCAATCTCAACACCCAAATCACCCACATCAAAGGCAAGGACGGTTCGCAAAAATTCAACACCCAGGACATTCTCGTGGTCTTTAGAGAATTTTACCAAAAATTATATTCCCCGAAATCGACATGCAATAAGTCAAAATGCCTAGAGTTCCTTAGCTCACTTCCTATGACCACAGTATTGGATGAAGAAAGATCATCCTTAGACTAACCAATAGAAACAGACGAGATTGTTAAAGCAATAAAGGCCCTGCGCTCAGGGAAAGTGCCTGGGCCTGATAGCTTCCCAATTGTCTTTTATAAACCCTTTACGTCCTCTATTGTCAAATACATTAAAAATATCTTTGATCAATGTGCCCTGTCGGGCAACGTCTGTTATGGCCGCTGAGGCCACTATAGTGGTGACACCCAAGGAGGATAAGAATTATTCTGGTCCAAGAAACTTCATGCCTATCTAACTTTTAAACATGGAAGTCAAAATCTTTGTGAAAATCCTAGCCTATAGGTTGGAGGGCCACATTCCCAAGCTTATTCATAATTCACAAACAGGTTTTGTTAAGGGACACTCGTTAGAGATAATATCCATACTTTTTGACACATTCTAGAAAAAGCTCAACTCTCCCTCTGCCATCTGTGGCAATTGCTCTTGACGCAGAACATGCATTTGACAAAGTGTCTTGCCCTTTTTTACACATAGTATTGGAGTCACAAAAATTAGGTAACTCCTTCCTTAACATGGTCCTGGCACTCTATGCAGATCCCAAAGCAAACATTTGGGTTAATGGCTCTACCCCCTCTTACTTCCACCTTCACAAAGGAACAAGTCAAGGATGCACCCTCTCTCCCTTACTTTTTTATTAACTATTGACCCACTACTTAGGTTACTCAATGCAAATTCAAAAATCAAAGGTCTTCAATTTGGGAAACACAATTTTAAAACAACTGCATTTGCAGACAACATCTTAATCTTTTCTGAGGATATCGAGTTGCTATCCCTGCTGTAATTAACATTATCCATGCTTTCTCAAATGTTTCTGGCTATACCTTAAATAAAGACAAAACTGAGGTATTCCCCTTAAACCCACTATGTCTCCTTTCTCACCGAGGCGATTCAGGTCTTAAGTGGCAATCCACTCACCTAAAATATTTGGAGATACGGTTTTGTAGAGACCTCACGGATAGGGTAATCTTTAATGAATCTCCCACTATCAGCAAAGTCAGGGATCTTCTGAATGCCTGGTTGCCCAAATTAATCTACTGATGGGATACACTTCAAATACTCGCAATGATGATCACCCTGATAGTTAATTATTTATCATACATACTTCCTCGAATACTCTCTTCCTCCTTTTTCCAAGAACTGGAATGATAAGAGAGCAAAAATCTCATACAAATCTCTTTGACAACATGCTTTATTGGGGTGGGGGTCTTCCAAATTGGAACCTTTATCAAACAGCCTTTCTAGCAGCCATAGGGATTTCCTGTTTTTTTTCCTGACTCACAAAACACTCCCCCGTGGATGTATATTGAATGTGAGCTCTGCTCCCCCTTTAACACTTCCTCCTTTGTCACAATGTCGAAATTCATCACATCTCATTCTAACAGTTTTCTTTCTGCCAATGCTTTGCAAACATTAGACAGGTGACTTCAGGAACCAATCAATAATTATAGATGGACATCCTTAGGGTTCAACCCTAGACCCAATACTGATCTCGATCTTAGTATTGCAAATGTGTGGGCCTCTAAGGGAATTAGAATAATAAAGGATCTTTATGATAATAATTATGATCCGCTCTCCTGTAGAGTCTTAGCCAGGACGCACAATCTCACCAACCTAGACTTTTATCGTTTTCTATGAATTAAGGTTAAAATATCTCAACTTGTATACAAAAAGTAGGCCCTATTCATGCATCTTACCCTCTGGCAGCGCTCAGGACATATTGCCTCTAAAATCTACACATTTTTTTATCTGATCCCCATGCCCCACAATTATCTTTACTAAATGGGCCAAACATTTTGACAAAGTGGGTTTTGAACATATTGCACCTGACTCTTGGAATACAATTGGCAAACTTTCCTTGTGTAACAAAATTGCCCCGTCTCTCATTCAATCGAAATTCTTTACAATGAATCTTTTACATTGGATATAAGATCACATACATAAACTAGAATTATGAGATAATGACAAATTCTGGAACTGTAATCTTGAGCGGGGCACACACCAACAGATATTTTTTTGATGTTATCTATTAGACTCATTCTGGACATTAATACAGAATATTTGTCAGTTTTTTAACAACCAATATCCCTGTCCTTCCCAATGGTAACATTGGGTCCCTGGGCTTCAACATCCCTGCTGCCCTTAGACTCTACAGATATGGCCCTGCTGGACTTACTCCTAACCATTGCAGGTAAAATCAGAATTACAGAGTAAAAGGTTTTCGAACACCTGTCATACCACACCTGTTGGGCTTGGGTGTCATATCTCTGTGGGGCTCACACAACACTTTTAGGAAGGTAATCTGCACCACCAATCTCTAACATGGTTTGGCGGTCCCTGGATGGATACATGGAACTAAGCTCTCAGAATTCCATTACTTACCCCGCCACTGGGCTTGACCCTTAAAAGTTAACACTGGGGTCATGAAGCAGACATCCCAACATACCCCCCCCAGATCCCTCCTCCTATACTTTCTTTTTTAAATTTTTTTCTACTTTTTTTTGGTGATTATTTACATATAGGCAATACAGATGAAGCCATATCTGTTGGTACTGAACCCACCTCTCAAATTAGACTCATGCAAGCTACAGTATTTTTTGTGCTCTTGAACAAATGTGCCCTGTTATTTACACTGTGAACACAATTCTTAGTTGTGACCTCGCTCATCTACTTGGCTTTAGACCCTCTGCTGTATCCACTACTACTTGTAGTCAATTGTTCTCTCATGAGTATCCTGTACCTCATATACTTTGTTCGTAGCGCAGGAATGTCTGATTGTATGCCTTTTTCCTTTTTCGAAAAACTAATACAATTATTTGAACACAAAAAAAGTATACTTTATTTTTTTTATGATTTAATTACTTTTTTAAATGATAAAATACCTAATTTCATCTAATGTTAAAACTGGAAACAATGCTATATATTAGTTTAAACATGCAAATATTTAAATGTATTTAATAATATTTCCTGTAGTAGATTAAGTCCCTGCCATTATATTTTGTTGAAGTGAGTTGCAGTACGAGTGAGTGACCAGGTGTGGTGCTAGACATACCCCAAGGCCTGGTTTGAGTACATTAACTCATGTTTTGTAACTTTTGGGCTATAGTACCTTTGAAAAGAGTAGTTTGTGAATAGCAATGGTTTTAGGACTCAATTACGTGTCTGGCGGTCTTTGTCCGCCAGACTCATGGTGGCAGTCCCGCAGCAGCTGCATTACGATGCGGCCATTCGGACCACCACCAATGCACCAGCTGTGCCAGGGAATCACTGTTCCCTGGAGGTGGCGCAGCGGACAGGAGTGTATATAATGCAAGGCAGGCCCACTGTGTCCCCCGAGCATATTACGAGTTTTCCCACCGCCAGCATTTTCATGGTGATGAGCCCACCATGAAAAGGCTGGCAGTGGGGAAAAAAAAGGGGCCCTACAGGGCCTCCATGCCCCTGACACATGGGGATATATTCAGGGGGGCACACATATGCCCCCCTGGTTGCATGCACCCCTAAGGTCCAGCAAACAGTCCATTCCATGCTGGAACTGCTTTTGCGTTCCCATTGCAATGTCTGTTTTTAGGGCACTGCCGTGGGAACAGCAAGAGAAAAACCCACAGACACGAGTTGAACTGGTAATATGGCCGGCGGGCAGGCGGGCCATGCACTGTTTTGGAGGTCCTGTGCCGGTGCAAAGCCGGCACAGCACCACCAAAGTTGTAATCAAGCCCTTAGTTATTTGTGAATAGGTGTTGTAAAAGCATGTACCTCTCTAAATCTCTCCTTACTCCTCACTAAAACCCTCATTTAGTAGTACCTGTTTCTCATTTTCCAGACACTACCCTTGCCCCTTCCAAATGTATACCTAAGTCATAGGCTTATGTGAGTGGAGATCACTGCAAAGAAAGATAGGAAAGGAGGAGACGAAGGTCTCTATGTAAATTTGTGAATAGCGTTGTATAGTACATTAGTAGCACCATTGCACAGCTACTTTACCTGCTACAAAGTACAGTTTGTGAATAGGCGCTATGGTCTGTACGGGATTATAGCTAGAAAAATATTATTTGCAGTATTGTTATGGCATGCATCATTTTTTATTCACAAGTGTCATCATGGTATGAAGGTATTCTGCTTGTACCTGTAGGCCCTCCTTCTCTCTGTTATTGATTTTCAAATATGCATTGGCCATACTGTTGATTTCCTTCGGTGTGTTACATTAAATTTATTTCTAGAGCGCATGATTACATGGAAGCTCGAAGAAGATTGCCTATTGTCAGAAATGAAACAGAAAAGCTTTGATTAATTATAACGCTGGTAAAAAAAATGTCATCCAGCTGAGGAAGTTAATTTTAAATTTTATAAACGTTATTTAAAAAGTGTTGCTTTGGCCCTGCTGCATTCTTTTACTCCACAGTCCATGTTGAGCTTTGAAATTATCTTCAACTATAGTCTGCTGGGCCCCAAATGTATCTTAGTTATATTTGGTAGGAGCTAGGGTTGATAAAAGTCAAGGACTAGTATCAGCAATATTCACAACTCTGTTACACATCAACACATGATAAAACCACTGTGCTAGCTATTGTGCATATTATGATGATAATATTAAGGCACCGCATATTTTATTAATGAATGTGTTACTCTTTGCTTCCACGTTGCCCCACTCTTCCTTTTTAATATACAGTGGCTGTTGTGGCGTTTCATTTGCTTTATAATTTATAATATTATTTCAATTCATAGATTTCTTCAATATATTCTGATTACTAATCACTGTTCTGTAATCAGTATTTATGATTAGGATTAGAATTTAAACAAAAAATAGTCAGCAACATATTTTTCTTTTTCAAAAAAATATATATTTGAACCTCGCAGGAAGAAAAGTTGTAAGGCACAAGAGCTTATTTATTTTCTAATAGTTTCATGTACATAATACAGTGTCTGTCTTTGAAGTACAATATATGTTTATACGACACATACCATGTTGCAAGTGAGCACTTTTCTCACTCATATATGACAATACAAGATCAAAACGTTCATATTAGTACATTTAAGCATTATAGCCTGCTGCTGGTGGCAATAAAAGTTTTAAAAACCCGCATAAGTGAGTTATAGAGAGGATGAGGGATTTTTACTACCTTTATTGCCCGAGGCAGAAGGGCTGTAATGCTTTTACAATATCCTATACACTGACAGTTGAATGTTCTACATTAAAAGGGGAGAAAACAAAAAACAGACAATGGAATGTAAGGGAAGAAGGTCTAAACCAGCCATTATTGGCCCTGAGCCACTTCACTGTCTTCAATAGAGCTCTCAAAATTCTACGTTTACAATTTAGCCTTACAGACCACTGTAGTTGGCTTTATCGGTCAATAAAGGACAGATTCAGCATTACAGACCTATGCCAAGGCAGCAGGCTATAAGGTAATTAGGACGTTCTGCCCATGAGGGTGGAAAGTCCTACCTGAAAAAAGCAAAGCCCTGAGAGACACAAGGGAGGTACAACACCTCATGCTTAGGAAGTCTTCATTCTTGGTGTGTGCGTGTGTGTGTGCGTGTGTGTGTGTGTTTACCTAACAGTTACTAGCATGCACACTCAACAGGAGCTGTGAAAGTGGCTAGCAGTCAGACCCCGGTTCTCTTTGGGCTCTCTCAAGCTGTCTTTCTTCATTTGGCAGAGCACAGGGAGACAGTAGTTGTGCTCAATTCTCTCCTCCCTCCTTCCAAACAGGAGGAGGGAGGAGAAGGCTCTCTGTGTGCACTTGTCTACAGACTCTGATTCTCTCATACTCCTGTGCAATCACATTTCTCTTGAGGAGAGACAGGGAAGAGTGGATTAGAACATGAGAGTGTTGGGGGCGTGGCTTGCGCGCCGCTCTGAGATGGCGGTCGGCGCTTGAGCTCCGGGAGGACAGCGGTTGCCGGGACGTCTGTGGGAGCCCTATCGGCATCGCGTTTGTTCCCGAACAGCGCAAACCTCATCGGAATGGGCCAGGATCGTGAGGAGATGCGCTGCTGTCACTGCGAATAGCGGGAGTCTTCCTTTCCGCTACTTTGAAGCTCCGCTCACTGGTTTTTCCGTGCGGCCGCCATTTTGTCTCCTGTGTGGCGTAGCTCGTGATTGTTACCTCAGGTGCAGTGGCGCATTCTGGGAGCTGTTGTTTCTACTGAAGTGAGGTGACATTTCTTACTATATTCAATATTCAATATTCTCACTTTCAACTTTGCGTTTTTTATTGCTGGCAGTTATTTTTCATGATTTTTTCTGCGTGATGTGCCTCATATATTCATCAGTGGACCTCCTGATGTTTGCTTCTGTTTTTTTGCCTACCTTGGATTGGTGTTCTGGTCAACCTCATTGAGAGGTTACTGGATGTCTGGAATTCTGTATTTTTGAATACTTGAGAATTCTTTTCTGTGGTATTTTTTCTCACCATTCGAGCTTAAATCGCCATTTTGTGCTCTACTGCTACGGCCATTTGTCAACGTTTGCTGCTCACACATTTACTGCTAACAAGGAGCCCTTGAGAATTGTCTTTTTTTCTTCTTTTATTACACCTGTTGAATTCTCTCTCTGCGCATAGTTCTTCAGACACAGTGTTGGTGTTTTTAACGTGGGCTGTGCTTATGGCGGACAACTACCAAGGACTCTAAAGGGGCTCTTAAGAGGTCCAAGCTGCATTCTCCTACTCCGGAATCTTCCCAGAAGGATTCTAATGCCACATTAGATACTATTTTGTCGCGTCTCAATGCGGTTCATGATATCGCACAATCTACTAAAACTAATACTGACCTTTTACAAGTTGAGGTGGCGGCTATCAGGAATGACTTTAAGGCATTATCTATTAGGGTCACTGCTGCGGAATCTCGCATTAGTGGTGTGGAAGATACTACACACCAACTCTCAGGGTCTCTTCAACTAATGGATCGTTCAATGGCGGCTTTGAGGAGAGACCTTACGGAGCAGGAGGATCGTAACAGGAGAATTAACCTATGAATTTTTGGTCTTCCTGAAGACGCAGAGAAGTCAGCTTCTTCGATCTTTGACTTTATCTCCCAATGGCTTCCTTCTACCTTGCAAATTTCATTTCCGAGAGACTTTGAGATTGAGAGGGCTCATCGTGTCCCCTCCTTCAGGTCTAAATCTTCTACAAGCCCAAGAGCGGTAATCTTCAAACCATTGCGTCACCAACATTCAGAGCAAATTTTGGCTCATATGAGGAAGGTCAAATCTGTGACTTGGGAGGGCCATCACATTTCTATTTCGCAAGACTTTGCGAGAGATACTGTGATTCGTAGAAAGGGTTTCCTCAATCTGCGGAAGCGTTTGTTGGACATGAACATCCCTTTTCCTTTTGCTGGTCCTTCCAAATTTCGTATCACATTCAAGGGCCGCTATAGAATTTTTGATGAACCTGCTGATCTTTCCTCTTTTCTTGATAATCAATCTGAATCACAGATGGATTCGTCATCTGCTCTAGTTCCTTCTGGATCTTGATTCTTTTTATGTTTTTTTTGTGATTTTACATTTTTCCGTCTGACATGTGTCACTGTTAGTGTTACATGTTGACTATGGCTCCCCCCCCCGTAGTTTTTCTGTAGTTGTTCAGTAGTTTGCTGTTCATTTTGTATTTCCTGTCCGTTTGGTTTTCCTCTCTGCGTTATATTACTGCATTGGCCTGTGTCGCTCTTTCTGCTTTTTTCTCTGATGATGCTCTTATTCCCTGGTTGTTCAGTTTGCGTTCCGTTCATCCAGCATTTGTCATTGGTCCTTTGTTTACTTGTGTAATTAGTCTTTCTACTTTCTCTTTCTATCTTTCTTTTTTCTTCAGATTGAGAATGTTTATTCCACCTCCTTTTACCTTTTAGATGATATATGTCTTTTCGTATATCATAATTGTTTCAGCTTCGTTCGGCTCTCATGTTTCCTGTACCGCAACAGGCTTTTTTCTATGCTCGGCTCATGTCTTTTGGCCGTTTTATTCTTATTAGTCAGCATGTTCTGTTCCATTGTCTTTTGTTCGTTCTAATTTGCGTTGTTTTGTTAGTTTTGCTGCAATACTTCCACTCTTTCCGATACCTTCTGTTTCATTCGTTTATGACCTCAATGTGCGCTTTCTCCACATGCTTTACTCATTATCTCCGATGACCTCCTATTTCCTACTACTTTTGTTTCATATTGATTCATGATGCTTTTTTATTACAATGTTTTTATTGCATTCATTCCGCATATTGCTATGTTTCTTATCTTACTAATTGTTTATGCCATATATACGAAGTTCAGTATTTATCTTCCCTTATCATGCTTTGTGTTGTTCGGTTGTTTTTTCCTTTTTATCTATGATGTTTCTCCTATAATATTTCAAAGACATTAAGTTTACATATATCGTATGTATGCTACATATATCAAATGGTTGTTTAATCCTTAGGGATACTTTGCTTGTTTACTTTGTTGTTTGCATTCTTTTATTACTTCTGCTTGCTCATAAGTCTTCATTAGGTCTTTATCTTATTGTATGATGCACCCTTATGCTCCTGGTTATGTTTTGACTTAGAGGCTTCTTACAGCTTTTCTTTTCTTCTATCCCATTCTGAGTTCTTCCATCGCTCTGGCTACTTTATCTTTTTTTTAGCCTATTTCTTTCCTTTCTGTCTGGTTTAGCATTGCTACTTTTACTATTGTATGCGTCCCGGCATCCCTCTTACTTCCCGCTTCCATGTCTCCCCAGGTAGGAGTTTGGTCCTTTATAGACCTCCCCTGGTGGGTCTCTTTCTTTTTTTCTCTCTATTCCTTTCTGGTGCCTCAATTCCTCCTTCTCTTTTCCTTTTCTCTCCCTTCCCTTTCTTTCTCTTTCTCTTCTTGGATCATCGAACAGTTCTTTCACTTTTCTCCTTTCTCCCTTCTTACTTCTCTTCACAAATTTCTTGTTGGGGTTCTCCTTTTGTGTTGTTTGTAATACGACGTTGGTGGTCTTCTGTTGTCATTGGTTTCTCTTTTCTGTTATCTACGTATTATGATTTATCTTTTCTGGTAGGAGTATGCCGGGCTTGAATGTGTTGTCCCTTAATGTTAGAGGATTGAATCATCCGGTGAAAAGATAAAAAATTCTGGATTACTGTAAATCCTTATCTTCAGATTTGATTGATACTTTTACAAGAAACGAAAGTCTCCTCCAAGGAGGACTTGTTTTTGAAGAAGGATTGGGTTCTTGACGTTGTTGGTCGTAGGCCTTGGGCAAAAAGAATGGAGTGATAACGTTAATTTCTAAGAATTCTGGTCTATCTGTGATCTCTACTGAACATGATTCGGAGGGCAGATGGTTACTATCCAAGTTCTCTGATGGTACGGATGATCTTTATGTTATGAATATCTATGCTCCAAACATTGATGACCCCTCATTTTGGCGAACACTTACTAAAACATTAGCTGACACACCGCATAAAGGTAATCTAATTGTGGGTGGTGATTTCAATTTACCAATGGATCCCTTGTTAGATAAAAGTTCTGCGTTTAGCTTCCGTCTCCTAAAGCTCATAAGCAGATGACAAATATGTGTTCCTTTACTCATCTTCAAGATATTTGGCGTCTTCATAATCCTATGGGTAGCGACTTTTCTTTCTTTTCTTCTCCCCATTCTAATTTCTCTCGTATTGACTATCTTTTGGTTCATTCGTCTCTTGTGCAGTCTTCCTCTTCCCCGTACATTCATCCTATTCTTGTCTCTGATCACGCAGCTGTTTCCTTTACACTTTTGTCCTTTGCTCCTAAATCGCGTCCTCGCTCTTGGAAATTAAATACTGAGCTTTTGCATGATGAGTCTCAAATTTTGGCCATTTCCAAAGAAATTGATACATTTTTCGCTGATAATGAAGGCTCCGTTTCTTCTCCAATAGTCTTGTGGGATGCTTTTAAATGCACTCTTCGCGGTCACATTATTAAGCGTATGGCGACAAGAAATGCTGCCATCAAAAAGGAACTTGCTGATTTAGCGGATGAAATCAAAAAGCAAGAATCTCTCTATCGCAAATGCTTACAGACCATTAAGAATTTAAAGTATTCCTAAAACACTATTGTTACCAAGAGAGCTCATATAGGGGTACAAGCTCAGAAATCTAAAAGGCTACTTTTAAAAAACCGAGCAGGTAAAATTTTGGCGGCTACGTTGAAGTTTCAGGAATCTTCTTTTCAATCCTCTCAGATTTCCTCTATCAATGATAGCTCTGGTATCAAAAAATTTCAAACCACAAAGATTCTTGATGTATTCCGAGATTTTTACAGTAAGCTCTATACTCCCACTAATCAGGCATCTTTTTCCCAATGTCAATCTGTGTCTGTGGAGAATAGTAGCAAATAGGGTGGCTCGATTACTGCTGAGGAAATTATTGCTGCAATCAAAGCTACGCGGTCTGGGAAAGCTCCCGGTCCTGATGGTTTCCCCATTTTGTTTTATAAGACCTTTCTTCCTTCTGTTGTTCCTCGCCTTCAGTCAATTTTTGAGGCCTTTATTCAAGGGGGGTCAGTTTTGGGTTCGCCAGCTGACGCCACTATTGTGGTGATTCCAAATGAGGGTAAGGATCATTCTGATCCCAGGAATTTCCATCCTATTTCCCTTCTTAATATGGAGGCTAAGATTTTTGCCAAGATTCTGGCCAGGCGCTTGGAGTCTTATATTCCTAAGCTTGTCCACCCATCTCAGTCGGGGTTTGTCAAGGGTAGACTTGCCAGGGACAGCATTCGTACCTTTTGCCATATTCTGGGTTCAGCTAAACGTTCTAACCTTCCGGCTGCAGCTTTAGCCCTTTTACGCCGAAAAGGCCTTTGACAAGGTCTCTTTGCCTTTTTTGCGTGCTGTTCTATATGCGCATAACCTTGGGGACTCTTTTGTTCATATGGTTATGTCCCTCTATGCTCACCCTAGAGCCAACTTTAGAGTAAATGGGGCTACGTCGTCTTTTTTAAACCTTTGCCAAGGCACCAGACAAGGCTTTCCTTTATCCCCACTTTTGTTTTTATTATCTATCGACCCGCTCCTCAGATTGATTGATCTCCACCCAGACATTAAAGGTTTTAATTTCGGCTCCCATTGTATGAAGACAGCTGCCTATGCGGACGATGTTCTTATTTTCTCTGATGACATAGTATTGGCCATTCCCGCCATTACCGACACCATCTCTCTTTTTTCTAAGGTTTCGGGTTATACCCTTAATAGAGACAAAACAGAGATGTTCCCCTTGAATGCTTATTGTTTCCCAGCGCATATGGGTTCTGCAGGTTTTAAGTGGCAATCTAAACAGCTTAAATATTTAGGGATCTGGTTTTGTGGTACCCTTTATGATACTGTAGCGTATAATGAAGCCCAGACTATAACCAAAGTACGTCGTCTTTTAGACACCTGGTCTCCGAAACATATTTCGTGGTGGGGTCGTCTCCAAACTTTGAAAATGATGATAACACCTATCATTAATTTTGTATCAGCTATGCTCCCGGTGAAATTATCCTCTTCTTTTTTTCATGAGATGGATGTCATTACCTCTAAATTTCTCTGGAATGACAAGAGAGCTAGAATTGCTTACAAGTTTTTGAGAAAGCCTTATGATATGGGAGTTGTAATTTTCCTGATTGGGAGAAATACCAAGTTGCTTTTTTAGCCTCTCAAGGAGCTCTTTGGTTTCTTTGGTTCCTGATCATATGCCTTCCTGGATGTTAATTGGACAGGAGCTTTCTGCCCCTTTGCCACCTTCTTCGTTTTTAACCACTTCTACTTTATCTATTCCGTTTTCTCGTTCGATCATTTTAGATTCCATTGCAGCAGTCCGGTTGGTAGACAAGAGAGTTGCTACTCCTCTTCACAAATCACGATGGTCCTCAATTTGGCGTAATTCTAAGATTAAAATTGTTATTGATCACAAGTTGATGTCTTATTGGGCTACTAAAGGGATTTCGCTTGTGCGTCATCTCTATGATTCAAATAATGATCCGTTACCCTTCTCCTCCTTAGCTCAACAATTTTCTCTCACTAACTTAGACTTTTACACATTTCTAAAATTAAAGTTGCTCTTGCTAAACTACGATTGGTTCCCAATTCTCCTACCGTTACCTTATTTCAATTTTGGCTTAGAACTGGTCATGTAGCTTCCAAAATTTATAAATTTCTATCTTCCAATACTTCTGTCCAGCATACTGTTACCCAACAAAAATGGTTGCGTCATTTTGCTCATGATCTTACACAACATATTTCACCAGATTCCTGGCAGTTAATTGGGAAGTTGTCTCTGCGTAATAAAATTGCCCCTCCTTTAATTCAGTCTAAGATCTTTTCTATCAATCTCCTTCATTGGACTCTAGTTTGCTTGCATTCTCTGTCTCTAAAGGAGGATGACCTGTGTTGGAGTTGTGGTTTATCGGCTGGTAATTTTCCACATATGTTTTTTGAGTGTTCTCTTCTGCAATCCTTTTGGGATTTGATACATAACCATCTTATGTTAATATTTGATGTTCAATTCCAGCTCTCCTTTCCCATGATTATGCTGGGTCCATTGGCCTCTCCAATCCCGTTGCCTTTAGATTCCTTAGAATTACAGCTAATGGATCTTCAATTAACTGTTGCTGTCAAAGTGATTCTTATGGAATGGAAGTCTTTTTCCTCAGTCTCATACCATACCTGGTGGGCATGGGTTTCCTTTTTGAGAAGTGCACACACTTCGGTGGATGAGGCCCATCTCTCTCCTTCGATCACTAGTGGTGTTTGGAGAGCTTTGGATGCGTATATGGATTTAGCATCGAAAGGTTTGGTTGCTCGATATCCCTTTGTGTTACCTGATTGAGTGTGTCTTGTGTGTTTGTTTGTGGAGCCCCACAGGAGTTCGTTTCTCTATCTTTTCTTCCCTCTCTCTTCTTTCCCCGCTTTCTTCCTCTTTTCCTTTATCTTCTCTTTCTCCTTTTATCCTTTCTCTTGCTATTTCTCCTCTTTCTATTGCATAGTGATACCGTTGATGCTTTTTATTATTCCGGTCAGTAATTCTTTGTATTCTACAATACTTATATGCAATTTATCCAATGAATTATTTGTAACTTGGCCACCATTGTTATATTATTCTTTATCGATACTCATCACCTGTATCACTTTTCATTGTGTTTTGCTATTTATTTACTGCCTCAAATTCTAATAAAAATGTTTAAACTTAAAGAACATGAGAGCGTTGACAGCACTGGGCCTATACCAGTGTTTTAGCCCACTGCTGTTCCATTGTCTTCGAGTGAGCTGAACATTCCATTGTCCTAAATGTACTTCGATTATACCTTTAAGTTTGGTATTTGTTGCTGCACTGGAAAACTTACAAATGTAGTTACATCTGGAATATTCTTCTGCAATAAACGAAATCAAATACAAACAAAAACATCACCCATTGTACCTGAGATTATATTTCCACTTTCTGCAGATTAATTGTTAAAATGCAAATTTTTGGAAACCACCCAAAGTCCCTGTTAGCTAACGTATGATGGAATGATCATGTATGTCAAATTAAATTGCAGTAATCCAAAAATAAAACAAAGGGTGAAGCTTTTAATTTTCCTCATGTCCTTTCAATTGAGCAAAGATAGTAGACACAGGTGGTTTGTTTTTCTGTAACCTACAGAATAAAACCTTGAGATGCATCAATGTGAGTCACACTTTTAACTTAGCATCATTCATGACATTTAACTACATGATTCATTACCCTTTTCCCAGGAGCGATGTTTTTTTCACTGTGAGTCATACCGTTTCTCCAATCTGATCTATTAAAAATCTGCTAGATGAGTTGAGCGTATGCCTGAAAACACGCTAAGTAAATGGCTCTGAATGCACTGTGAAATTGCCTCAACTTGAGCCATATAATCGCCTTCTACATAAACCATGGCATTGCTTGCATATGGGTTGTGAGAATATGGATTATTAGTTGGACCGGATATTAGTCCTCACCAAGTAATAATGACACAATTCTGTACCTGGTCCTTTCAACCCTTGGTAGAAAAAGCACACTGCTGACAGACTTTACTTATGAGAAACGTTTAAAGCATGTATCAGTACCAAAATATTTATAAAGTAAGAAACACAAAACAATAAAAATTGTACTCACATTTCTAAAAATAGAGAATATTTTGATGAACAATTAGACACCAACATGACAAAAATCCAATAAGGGGAACCAGTGATATACATTTTTAAAGTTTGATTTAAGTTTTAATCCTAAAAAGCACAAAGTGCCTACCACGAGCAGCTGGTCACTCTAGACGGGGTCAAATTCAAAAGTTAAGGCTGACTGCTATGGAGCGTGGGTCGCATACAGAGGCCAGGTATGACATGGTCTGAAGTATTATTTTCTGACATACCTTACTGAAATCGAAGTTAAAAATTCTCAGTGAGGCAAGGCAGCAGGCTGAGGCTGATATGAGTTCGACAAGGCCAGATAGCCTTGGTTGAAGTCCAGGTGAAACAATTGACTTAAGGCAGCTTTGAGCAGGAGAAATTCATAATTCAGGTCCAAAGAAGGTCCCACGCTGGTTGGATACTTCTGGTGCTTTTACTCAGTGAAGATTGCTACCTTCAGATTTAGTCACTTTTTGAAGCTCAGATTCCTCCAGTGGGCTAAGGTTGCAAGCTGTAGCCAAACAGGACTCCATGAGGCCAGATATCTTCTCTGTGACATTCTGATGGAAAGGACTTGCTGCTGCAGAAAAGCTCCAAAGGGGAGTAGGCTGAAGTTTTGGCCCAGCGGCAGTGCACCTTCTTCAGATTGACCCCTCAAGTTGTTCCTGGTCTTCTGGGAAAAATCCTTGGAAATGTTTTTAATTCCCTGTTTTTAGGATTAGGTGGGAGGAGTACACTCTGAAACTTATGCAAGGCCCCCCAGATCATAGGACACCACTTAAGAGCCAGGACTAACTGCATGGGAAGCAGGATTAAGGCCAGGTCAAGCTGTAACTAGTCAGTTGGGCTCCTCAGGAAGGTTGGCTTCTTGTAGCGTTTCTGTTCCTGTAGCTTAACAAGAGGTCATACAATTGCCTCTTGGAGTCCACTTCTCAATCCTGAGTGCGAATGAGAGTTGATTCAGCCCTTAGGGTCACTCTCAACAGGTTCAAATGCAATTGCAGTCCCTCTTCTGTCTTCGACAGGCCAGATGTGTGCTGCCCAGTGGCAGCCTGTGGTTAGAAGAAGCTTCTGGCTACTCCCTAACCAAAGGGCAAATAATCACCTTGGTGGCCCTATCCATTTTCCCAGCACCACCTGTGTGTTTTACTGTAAAAGTATCCAACAGTGGCCCTCGATAATGAAAACCTTTCATCCACTGTGCAGAACCCACTGTGCCCACCCAGAGGAAATAGCCAGGAAAATTAAAAGCCTCTCCTTTGTGGTCACTTAAAATCGGTTATGGGGGCAGCTCCTTAACCACTGGGATAAGTGCCTTGCTGGCTAGCAGGACAAAGTAGGGAGCAGGCCTGTTAGCTAAATCTGCTTGTGACAGGGTAGGTATCTTTTGAAGTGTAAATACGTTTCTGGGAACAGCCCAAATGGCTATCCTATCAAGAGGAAAAGCATCTCCCCATACCCAAGCCCTTTGCCCACTGTGTAGGACCATTATACATCTCAGCACAAGAGAGCCATTAACAAATCAAGGGACACCAAACACTGGCAGACAGGCACATTTGTGTTAGGAAGGAAAATGCCAAATTTCTAAAAGTGGCATTATCGAGATCGAAATTTTAAATCCAACATGATAATTTGATTGGATTTTAAATCACTATTAGTATGAGTATTTGTATCTTTGATCTAGTTATTCCCAAAATGAAGGTATGCATTATAAGTTGTCATTGTGTAACTTTTTATTTTATGCTTTTTTTTTTAAGGAGGTTGCAGCCTTGCCACAGTGATAAACGATTCTGGAGATTTCTTATTGCAATGATATGTAAAAGGTAAGTACACAAGCCTTACTTTTAATTATCATGCACCCTGAACTATGGGTATTTGGAGCTTACCTTAGGGGTGACTTATAAGCACTAAAAAGTAAGGTTTAGGCCTGGCAAAAGGTTTATTTCACCAGGTTGAATTAGAAGTTTTAAAACTGCACACTCAGCCTTCAGAGGCAGGCCTAAAGTCAAGCTTTGCATTGTCACTTTAGTGGTGGCACAATAGGGGCGATAGGCTATAGTGACATTTAACATATAGGCCTTGGGTACACTAGGTATCATATACTAGGGCACCTTTAGGTAAGTTAAAGGTGCCAATCAGGGTATTTATTCAATTGAACAAAGTTTTAATGGTCAAATCACATGCACTGGGGCCTGGTTAGTTGGGTACCCGTGTGCAGAGTCTAAAAAAAACAACCGCATCAGTCCTAAAAAATGGGTGTGATCATGCAAACCAATACATTTTTACATGAGTCAGAACATTTTATTACATGAGTCATAAAACTGCTCCATGCCAATGCTCAACACCATCACTTTTCCATAATGCTCCACACCATCAGTTTTCCCTTTCATTTTGCATGGGATAGAAGCTTTAGCCATCTATGAGTAACTGCATATTTGATGTGTCTGTGCTGCTGTTTCCTAAGATGACAGAGGAAAAGTTCCATATTCTTCTGCAACAAGTAACTTCTTCTGTTGGGCAAGGAATGAGTCCTCTCAAAATATGGAAGCAATATGCAGAATACTTCTCATCGGTGTCTCATTGAATAAAGCTTCTAGCCAACTATGTCAGCTTGGCTGTTGATGCAGTGTCTATGCTAATGCATACTCATGTTACCCCTTTGAATCTTTCCAGGCCTGCACTTAGGGGACAATTTATGTGGAAGTCAAGCAGTGCAGCACAGCCATTAACCTTGCTATGTTGCACTGCGTGACAGGGAAAGATCAGGAATGTGTTGCATTTAAGGCAATACGATGCAATCCTGTCCTTTACCATGCTCTGGCTTACAATGGGTTTCCTAGCACCAACACAGGCACCCTGGCACCATGGTGCAAAGTTGCCTGTGCTGCATGCAGGATTGTTTGTGTGCAGGAAGGGACCCCTTTCTGCACAAAAAGATTCCTGGGAGGCATATTCCTCGTTCTATGTGTGGTGCATGCAAAATAGCCCAGGGTCTCCCAAAAGATCGCTTTCAGCAGGACATGAGGTCTGGTCCCTGTGGCTCCTAAATCAGTGCATTTGGTACTAGTAGAACATCAGCCGAGCGAGCCTCAAGACTGCAGGAGCACTCACTGCCAGCTACCATTCCAGTTTAACACAGTTTTAGGCAACGCTAACGGCTTAATTGACAGCTGAGGAGCTAGGCCTACAATGGGTGACAATGCATTTGAGAGTGGTGAGGCGGAGCACCACACTAAAATGTATTAGTCTGACACCTGATGCGTGGCACTTGGCAGGACTGCACTGCTCCACTCTGTCTCACCTACTTCTCAACTTCACTTGCTGCAACTCTGCTCTACGAGGGAGGCTCAGCCCAGAAGCCACTGTGCAATTACAGTTTCTCATCCGCCTCCTCAGTGAGACCTCTCAGCCAGGCCTTCCAAGTCCAGTGGCAGTCCTGGCTGCTGCTGCTGCAATGGTCATTCCAGTTTACCTCTCTTGGCGATTGAATTCACCCTGGGCAGTGTTGCAGGGGCTCAAATATTAATTGTAGTTCAGGCAGACAGCTGAGCCAAGCGGAGGCTGCTAGTGCGAGCAGCAGCACTGCCGCATCATGATGATTTGCTGTAAAGTAGCCCAGTGCCTCAGGCTCCCACGAGTTAACGTGCAGCGGGAAGCGAGGTCTGGTCCCCGCAGTGGCTAAATCAGTGTATCTGCTGCTAGTAGCTCAGCTAGCCGAGTGAGCCCCAAGCCTGCGGTAGCAGTACACATGCTGCCAGCTGCCACTCCAGTTTAACACAGTTTTAAGGAAGCACTAACAGCTTGAGTGACAGCTGAGGCACTAGGCCGATCATGGTTGACAATGCAATTCAGTGCAGTGATGCCGTGCACCACAGTGAAATGCATTTGTCTAACGCCTGCTGCGTGGCACTTAGCAGCACTGTATGATTGGTTAGATCCTGCTTCCCCATCTGTAGGTAATATTTATCCAGATTGTGGTCTGTTGCTTCTCAAGATTTATGTGCCCTGCGTCAAAGGATGGATGTCATTTGGGGGTTACCGGGGTCGCAGTTATGACCAATGGTTTGTGCTTTGCTACCCAGGTAGAGTCCCTGCGACCACTGGCACAGTTATGATAGAAGGGATCAGTGAATATGGCCCACAAAGCTGGGGCCAAATGCAACCTCTCTCAGCCCCTAGAATGCAGTGGATCTGAGCCTCCCTATCTTGAAGGGCCCTCCGCCACATGTTAAAGGGTAGGCCTGTGTGCAGAGAACAGAGAGGCTGGTGCTGTTCTGAAGAAAAGAAAGCAAAAAGTGATTATTACATTTTATGAAACATTTATTGAACTTTATTCTTCTTGGAAGGACTGCCCAGGGTCAAGTACGGGTTATGGCCTGCTCATTTCAGGAGTGGGTATAGTCTCCTAGAGATGGGCTGCCTGTATTGAATGATGTGGGTTGGCCACAGTAGGTGACCATGCTTTCACAGTGAGCTTGTCCCCTTTACCAATGTTACAGTATTAGCCTGCAGAGATGTCCAAGAGCAAGAAGGGCTGTTTGCTTTTCGTGTTCTGCTCTCTGTGACATGGTGAACTGAAGCCCGTAGGAGCTTTCTCCAAGACAATGATGGCCAGGGTCGAATTGGTAAGGTGGGCACTCAGGCAATGAACGTCCAGCTGTGGGCTGCTTTTTTGGCGGTCTGGGGCCCATTTGGGCTGTATCAGGTGTGTTCAGATATCACCAGCAGCCCAGTGAGGCCCTGAGTGGCCTTTCTTGAGACAGATGGGCATCTATTACCTTCCTTTTATCAACGGGCAGAGGTGTCACTCCCTTTCTCTTGCTGGGTCAGCCAAATAATGTGTGCATACTAATGAGGGGTGGGGGGCCTGAGTCAGAAGTGGCCTCTCCTGTGTTCAGATGTTTATAAAACTTCGCTGAAGCAGTGTTTTGAGGAAAGGCAATATGCAAAAGTGGGCCACTTTTTTTTAGCGTGCCTGAGCCGATTTCTAATCCCGATCCAACCCTGATGATGGCTGTGATGTACGGGGACTGAAAGAGAGTAAGAGTACATTTCATAAACAGGTGAGCACAGGGCAGACCATTTCTTGTTGGCTATCACCATGTTGTACCCACTGTTTCAAAGTAAAGGGAGACCTCGGCTGCACTGGCATGAGCAGAATAATTTATGATGCGGGTAGAGACTTTTGGCTGTCACGAAACAGTAACATTTTTTTGCAAATTCCCGTAACCAGTGTCAGCTTAGGCATTGGGCTCCCCAGGCTCAATATGTTTTTTTGAGCCAACTCACTGACAGATTATAGTTGTGGGGTTTCCGCTCCAATGGTCCGATCATCATGCTATTATTTGTGTAATTTCAATCAATGATGCCCCCATAAACAGATCGCCCCCCCCCCTAGTCGTGAGCCTTTCAAGGTTTGAAAGGACATAAATAATGCAGATCTCAGAGCACTGCTGAACAATACCTGCCCTACTAACTCCGCAGACCCGAATATAGCCATGAATCAATATTCGGAATGGTTAGGCAACGCTATGAAGGCACTGGTACCATATAAAAACACATCTAGAAATAGGACACTGCCTACTGCACCCTGGTTTACGGAAGATCTTAGAAAACAAAAACAGATTTGTAGGAATCTTGAGAGACATTAGCGCAAATCATACGATTTGGAAAGTAAATTCCGCTACAAAGAGACACTGGCCATATATAAAAAAATTATTACCGAGGCTAAGAGGAAGTTCTTTAGCAAACAAATAGAAAACGCTAAGAATTCCAATTGACAACTCTACGACGTAGTGAAGCAGTTGGCAGGGAATACCCCTGATTTGGCTCCCCCACCCTCCAAATCCCTCTGTGATGCCTTCGCCAATTTCTTTTACTCAAAAGTTAATGACATTTATAGAGCCTTCTCGCTTAAGGACAACGCCATTACTCATTCCACCTGTATCACACACCCTGATTGTTCTTTAATCCAATTCAAAGAAGTCACAGAGTCACAAATAATGGATATTATCAAACTCATAAGATCAGGATCGGCTCTGGACCCATGCCCACCAAAAATTTCCCCCCCCTGTTATGGATCTACCATCACATGTGATAACACAAATCTGCAATGCCATGTTCAAATCAGGGATCTATCCAGACATGTTGAAAAACACTCTTTTAAAACCACTTCTAAAAAAACTGCATCTGGATAAAGACGAATTAAAAAACTACAGACCAATAGCCAGTCTTCCTTTCTTGGCAAAGGTGGCAGAGAAAGCTATGAATCACCAGCTGTCCTAATACATCGAGGAACACCACTTGCTGGATAACACCCAGTTTGGATTCCGTAAATTGCACGGCACGGAAACTGCCCTCATTAAAGCTGCTGAGGATATCAGAGTCATCAGAGACCAGGGAGGAACAGCAGTACTTGTACTGCTGGACCTATCCGCGGCTTTCGACACGGTCGATCATTCCATTCTGATCGACCGTGTCGAAAAAATGGGCATCCAACTGGAAGCAAAGAAGCTACTGGCCTCCTTTTTATCCGGAAGGACTCAGGCTGTTACCTTAGGACCTTTCCATTCGGCTGACCTATCTCTGCCCTGTGGGGTTCCCCAAGGCTCATCCCTAAGTCCGACACTTTTTAACATCTATGTGTCGGACCTAGCTAGAGTTATCAAATCATATGGGATGAGCCTTACCTCCTACGCCGATGACACCCAGCTAGTCCTCGCCATCAATAAGGATGGAGAAGAGGTGGCGGAGCGCTTCCAGGAGGGCATGTGTGCAATTGGAGAGTGGATGGCCTCCAATTGCCTTAAACTTAACTCCGAAAAGACGGAGGTTGTCATCTTTGGGAAACTCTCCCCAAGCTGGTCCACTGTTTGGTGGCCGTCATCCTTTGGAACTCTGCCCAATCCTGTCCCAAGGGTTAGGAACCTGGGAGTTGTTTTCAACGAAAATCTTAATTTCGTTGCCCACGCCAACCAAATAGCAGCAACAGCATTCCACAAGCTAAGACTCATAAGGAAAATCATTCCATTCTTACCAGAAAGTGCCGGAAAAACGTTGGTAAGCACACTGGTTTTATCCTCATTGGATTACTGCAACGGCTTATTTACCAATGCACAAACTCGGGTGGTCAACAAAATGCAAACCATACAAAACGCGGCAGCAAGACTGCTTTCTAGAATCCCCAAATTTAAACCGATTGCTCAAACTATTAGGAATTACCACTGGCTCACGCATAAAATTTAAGACACTTTGCCTTGCATTTAAAGCATTGCATAATCAAGGCCCACAGTTCCTCAGAGATCAATTAACACTTTACTGCCCTCCTAGACAACTGAAATCCATGACACTGCATCAATTGAGAGTACCACGCACAAAGACAGTCTTTTGGGGAGACAGACGGTTTATGGTCACTGCAGCTCGACTCTGGAATGCCCTCCCACTGTCGATTAGGTCAATTCACTCTCTCCTTTTATTTCGTAAAAGGTTAAAGACCTGTTTGTTCAATCAGTAACCCATCTCATGAAATACCATCTGGAGAGTCATGCACTGAGGCTATAGCGCCGAGACGCCTACGGGCATTTGTTCACACTTAACAAATATCAAAATAAATAAACAGCAATCAGCCATTAAGGCAAAATATTGTTTGTGTCATCATCACTATAAACTTTGGCAACTTGCCATTGCATGTTGAGTAGAATAAAAATTATTCCTTCAATATATGCATATGATTTCATCAAAGATTTTACAGAGCTCTTACAAGCATTTTAATTAGACAGCAGAGCTATCCTGTGTAGGCTGAGAACTTGAAAGGTTTGGTGAGAGCCCAAATAGCTATATCTCAGGCAACATAGCTTTTAATGGCTGACACTTCAGAAATGAGCCTAATCGCTCAGTTGTTAGCATTTATAAAGCTCATGCCGCAGATAGCAATGGTACCTTCTAGGCTATTCTGCATTGTGTGACTGCGTAAACATATCATGGTGTAAGGGGAGCTGTACTTGATTGGCTGACCTTGTTCCTTTCTGAGGAAGAACAAGCATTCTGAATGAAACCTCATCTCACCAAGGCCAAACTTCTAAAATGTGGGGTATCCAAGGGCTGCACACACAGCCCAATACTGTTTAATGTGTTCCTTTCTCCATTGGGCACCCTAGTTGAGACATTCAGCATTATGATAGTTTCATATGGCAACAAAATCCACCTGGGCTTTTCAAATGAGGGCATCTCAGAATCCCACAAAGAAGCCTTCACATGAGAGCAGTCTTAGGTTGGCTTAAAGAAAACCAACTACAATGCACCCTGGATAAAACAGAAATCTTATTGTTTGGGCTTAACCCTAATCCGGGTTGCGATGGCGCCTGGCTCAAAGATGGACCTCTCCCCACTCTGGCAGCTAGAAACCTGGGAGTCACCTTTGATAATGACCCAGATCCACTCAGTTGTTAGAAACTGTATGTGGATCCTCAAAGATCTCAGGAAATTCCTCTCCCTTCTTCCATGGGAAGCTCACAAAACCATAGGGGCCGATTAGGATTGCAGTTTTTCCGCATTCTCCGGGCCGGCGGAAGCCACCACCGGGCCGGAGGATGCGGAAAAACCGCTGCGGAGCCTCCAAAGACCCACCGCCATATTAGGATGGCTGGTGGGTCTGGAATTCCGTCCGCAGCTTTTCCGCCGTGGTCGCCTTCCGACCGCGGCGGAAAAGCTCTAACATGGCTGGCGGTGTCTATCAGACACCGCCAGCCATATTAGGATGTTGGCAAAGACATGCTTTTCCGCGTCGGCTTTTCCGCCGTGGAAAAGCATACAGACTTTCACTTCGGGGGTCCATTGCGGGCCCCCTGGGTGAAAAGGGGGTGGGGGGTGCACATGGGGGGTACCTATGATACCCCCCTGCATTTGCGTGCACAAAGCAGCAGGCACTGCGCGGTGCCTGCCGCTTTGTGCATGCAAATGTGATGCATGCATTTTTAACCTTGCGGCGGGTGCAGCTTGAAGCTGCACCCGCCGCAATGTTAAAGATAGAGGATGTGACCACCACCCTGGCGGTCACATCCTAATCTGCTCGGAGGGAACGCCGCAGCCCTGGCGGATGTTCCCTCCTTCTTAGGGGTCGCGGACGGACTCAAGTCCGTCCGCGATCATAATCGGCCCCTATCGAGCTATGATGATCTCTCAGCTGGACTATGTAAACGCCTTGTACCTGGGGTTATCTGCATATTTAATCTGGCGACTACAAGTGGTCCAAAAACAAGGCAGTGCCTCCTCTTCGGTTTTTGAAAAGGTACCCCCACTTCACCCTACTTTACCAAACTGCACTGGAAACCTGTCAAAAAAGCACTCACTTCAACTCACAGGGCTCTGTATAACACTGGTCTCAATTATCTGAACCACTGAATCACTGAGTACCAGCCTAACAGAAATCTACATTCCAGTCAGGCTTCAGAGAAATCCCCCATTTAAAAAAAACGAAACGTGGTAGGACATCTTTTTTTTTAGTATGCATTGCCAAAGTCTAGAACTGCCTCCTCTTTCAACTCGGAAGCACAGAACACTGTATGCAAATTTCTAAAAACCTACCTGATTAGCCTAAATATTTGATCTAACTCACTCCTCTCTGTATCTCCTCATTGGCAGCTCAGGGACACTCAATCCTGAGTACATGTTTGCGCTATATAAATACCCCTCATTCATATTATAGCTCGACCAAGCAAAATACTAAAGAGCACACTGAACCTCAGCTGAGAGCAGGAATCTCTTCGTTTGAAGCTCAGCATCTGAGTGATCTGTAACCCTCTAACCTGACAGATCTCTGAGGAGTGGTCCAACATGGAACATTAGTTTGAGAGACTATAATTGGGGGTCATTGCTTATATTGGTTTCGGTTATGTAACAATTATAGTTCTTGCATAATGCATGAACACTAAAGTGCTCATTTAAAGAATGTTGGGCGTTCATTTTGAGGTACTACCGAAGCATAAGAAGCAGCAATGCCTCGAACCTGTGAAGGCAATACAGCAACAGCTGTGCATGCAGAAAGACAAAAGGATGCAGATAACCAGTTGCCACATGTATTCCCCCATTTGATTCGAAGTTTGACATAATACTACAATTACTGATTGTACTAACACCATTCACATAATTGTCATATTCCCACAAGTGTCCTAAAGATTCCTGAATCAGGACATAAGCGTTTATGTGCAGTGTGTCTGAACCTTTGTTCTCATATAGCTTGCTCCTTCATTTTGTTTCTTTCTCATTCTGTCTCACTAATCCTAGCACCATGTTATAAAATGAAGACGTTTTTTTCACCGACAATCTTATGTTCCTAGAACAGAACTAGATGCGGGTGGCAGTCTAGTCACAGGTCCCATTTTGAGTGCAAATTCCTGTTTTGGGGATACTGGTGTCACATCATGGGTATTTGCTCGTATTATTTGTAGCTTGTGAAACCTTGCACAAATTGTGGAAGCAAGCAGCACAAAGGTGCTGTGGCACATGCTCTAATGAGGTGTAACAGATGCCACTCATGTGTCATTCCCCATCCCCATATAATGTGTTGCAAATTGTGCACAAACTAATTTGTGAACCCCGCTCAATTGCAAGTGTGCATCTTTTTCAGCCCAATAGGCTCATTAGAGATTGAGAGAGAAGTGGAGGAGACAGATTTAGAGCTTGAGAGACACTGTGGAACAGCTGCAGTCAACCTTTGCTTTTTTTATGTAAAATGTCCCTCATTGCAGAATCGCTGGTACAGACTATGTAAGTGTCTTGCTAGGTCTAGGGGGGAATGAAATCCAGACATTAGGAGTAAATTAGAAATGAAATGAAGATACAGGACATTTGGACACCTCAAAGTCCTGTTTGTACTTTTAAAGAGGCCATCTAGTGAATGATGCCACAGAAACTGTCAAAACAGAAGCAGATGTCATCAGACAAAGGAAGATACCACAATTCCTACATTTGCTGATTGCTAGAGGTGCAGCACTGGGTAAAGTGTGTCGTTTATCAATGTACTGGATGCCTCCATTAAGAAAGACGTTTACTCTGTGTAATGATAACTGCATCCATATAGGTGTTCAGTATTCACTGTTTTCACCAGGGTAAACAGCAGAGAGCTCTAAAGCTCTGCTGATGCACCTCATTCCTGACCTGCCGCACATTGCTACCATACCTGTAAGAATGCTAAGTCAGTGAGCCTTCTTACACTTCAGCAGTGCTGGGACCTTTGCAGGTCCATGAGCACAGCTGTCCTCAGCTCCTACAATGCAATTCAATTTTAACCAGCAACATCTCGAGCTACCCTTCTAGTAAGATTTTCGAGAACCTTTACAAGTGTGACTCAATACTACCCACCAATATCTTTAAATATTCGACCCCTGGTGAGATCCAAATGAAGGTCAGTTGATGCAACTCTACCCTGGTTATTTGGCAGCCTCCTTCTCAATCCCGCTGGTGAGGTACACACACAGTTCTTCAAATGTGTCTCATTCCAAGTGAGCAGCATCTGCTAATCTTCACCTGTGGAGACACAAATAGTACTTGCAAATATTACATTGCTAAGGTCCAGAAACAGTTTTGTGATTGACTCTTCCCATGAGTAGCAGGTTCAGTGCGGATTTGCATAAAATGGGACTTTTGTCTAGAGTGGCACAGTGGGTGAAAAACGATTGGCTGGAGTACTACCTAGAGGGATTGCCATGGTCTAGACTATTTGCAAGCATTCCTCCGATCACCTTTTGTTTTGACCAATCATAGTTCTAAACCAATACAACTAATTCTATGTTGATGAGCAAAGCTCGCCAATATTCCAGTCATTACGGAGTTCCAAAAGCAGCCTTAACTAGGCATCAACTCATGTACTTATGTTCTGATCAACAGCGTCCCGTGCCTTGGATATGGCCACTGCACCTAAATATGAATGATATTTACTACTCAACTAGATAGCAGAGTAGTCAATTCTTCTTGCATACAGTGGAGCCTAAGGCACCATCACTACACCACTTAGCCATGCTGTTTCAGTTTGTAGATTAGTAGACGCCTGTCAACCTTGGAAGTCTTTGATATCACCTAACTATACATAATAGCTTACAAATATTGTGGCTCTATTGATCACAACAGTGATATACTGTATTTCTGAAGATCACAGTGGAAACGGTATACTATGATTGCATTCTTACCACTGAAATTGGCATATTGAACCCAACCCTCATTCATCATGGCAAAATATGATCCTTTGTCGAGTTCAATGTGCACGCCTATATTGGTAGATACACTGATTTTTGATGGTTAATGAATGACAGGAACCATCCAAACTAAATACAATCCATTCTGTGTGGTACAGAAGGCCTCAATATCACATGGAAATATCTAGGTTTCATTTGTCTAACACATAAAAACACTGATGTTAAACCAATATCTATGTGTGACTAAAGAAGCAAGTGTTGCAGATAAAGAACATGCTATATTTTATTTATCAGAGTTTTATATAGCGCCAAGTGGACCCGAAGGTATCGGGTATCAGGTCGCTTTACACGAGCACCAGTTGCGTTACAGGAGGGTACATTCATTTTTTTTTGGTTGGGCATGGGGAGATTAAGTGATTTGCCCAGAATCACAGGATGTTGCACGTTCTTGCCGAGATACAAACCGAGTTCCCCAGATTTTAGGTTGATCGATCCAGCTGTTAGTCCACGTCCTCTCCCCTATATGACCAATATTACACGGACCGTTAGGAGTGAGTGCTGGGGAAGAGTGGTGGCCTAGGACACAGACAACATCCGCTGGTACAGGAAAGATAAGAGCAATAACTTTCTGGCACAATAAATGTAAAGGTAATTATTTTCTGGCATTTGCACATGAGGAGTTAGTATGTGGAAAGCAACTTTCGAGGGCCTACTGTCTGGCACTGGACCATTCATAGGCACATACTCTTTAGCACAATACCTTTACAGTCCGCTGGCATAACCATACAATCCTATCCAGTTAAAATTGCTAAGCCAGAGAAACAAGTAATACAATATGATGCCCATGGTCAGAATGTGTTTATTACAGTTGCTGAAACATAAAATTGAATTATTCTTATAAATTTGAAGGAGCATCATTTACTGTCACAGTACCTGTCAGTGACAAATAATGTAATGGCATTATTTACACGATGGCACAATGTTTCTGAAAAACACTCATTTTCCCATGGCACAGCATTGTACTGCTGGGCACAGTACAACATTTTTACTGAACACAGACTCTGCATCTTGATGGGAATATATTGGGGTCAGGGTCTCCCTGCCTGTCACTTCCTCTCTGTCTCTCTTTCTTCACATCTCAATTTCTTTGACTCTCTCTTTCATTCTCCTCACAGCCAAGTAGTGTAGTGTTTTTTGTCACTATGGTATTCTGAAGAATGTGGATTCAAGTTACAGTGTAACAGGTATGCTTCCAAGATCCTATCTCACAGATGCACTATTTCTCTCTTCCTCTTTTCCTCAGTGCATCTCTCCTTCCTAAGTTGGCCACCATAAGGTTCAAACAAACTACTTACCAGCTGCCCAAATTATGCAGTTGATTCCACTGAAGCAATATACTGGCTGAGACATTAGGACCTTCATTTCACTCTATTACTGGCATTGAGTGAGAACCAGACCAATTCAGGTTCCAGAAGTTGTTATTCAGCCTGTACCTAATGCGGTCCAACCCATGTATGTTGTTCTGCTTGTGTCCTGGTGCAGTGTACCAATGTCAGGTCACATGCAATGGTGCTCGCATATTCACTGTTTGTATGTTGTGTTTTGATGCAGTCTTCAGAGACAATCTAGAGCTTTTTTCTCAGGCTCAGCATGGCTCAGAGACTAGTAGCTATCATGAATTACTTTTGTCTGAATAGCTCCAAAGCTGGTACCAAGAGTTGGTTGTCAAAGAGAGCAGAACTGGATTAAAAAACATAATCTCTAGATGGAGAGGTTAAGCAGAGGAACAAAGGGCCAGATATAAAACCATAGCATTTTGCGACCTGCAAATTGTGACAAATTGCGAGTCGCAAAATGTTATGTACGACAGTGTCCGAGACTCTGTTTGCGTTTCCCAATGAGGCTGCAAATTGCATGCCTCATGAATAATAATGAAGCAGTCGCAATTTGCAACCCCATTGGGAATGGGTAACACTCACAGGGATGGTTGCCTGCTGGGGTCAGTAGACCACCATGTCTAGGACTGCTTTTAAATAAAGCAGATTTTTTGTAAATGCAGCTTGCTTTCCTTAACGGAAAACATTAGGCATCTAAAAAATATAAATGAAACTTTTCATTATCAATTTTTAAGGGTAGACAGTGGTCCCTGGGACCACTGCCTGCCCTGAAAAATAATTGTGCATGCGCTCCCAAAGGTTGCGGGTGCCTTACAACTCTTCTGAGAAGGGTGGTAAACTGCAAGTGTTTTGTGACTACAATTGTGGTTGCAAAACATTCATACATAGATTTTGGATTCTGTAGTGATCAACTCCATGCAGGTTGTAGTATTTCAGGTGTATTTATTGAAGTAGTTACAAGTACAGAGTTTCAGTCCAAGACTAGCCTTCCCAGGAGAAGCCAGCATGCTGCTCAGCCCTTCTTCAACTGTAGTCTCTGACCCCCAACATTCCATATTACATAATTCTAGGAGGAACTCACTGGCAGAGCATGATCACATTGAAACCAGGATATAACATATCCTCCTTTCTTCCAAAAGGAAAACAGAAAAGAACATCATAGCAGATATAGGGAGAAAGCAGAAGCTATATAAGCAGAAGAGAGTAGAGAGAGCCAGGGGAAAACAAGAAGAGCAGTGGGAGACAATAGAAATAAGTTAGATAAGATCGAGAAAGATGAAGCTTGTAAAACAATGTAATCCATTACCCATCCTCCCTTCTTTATATAACCAAAGAAAAGAAAGAGACAGAAAAAAAGACAATGTAAGAGTAAAAGGAGAAACCATCAATGACTACCACTTGCACACCGATTGGCCAGAAAAGTATGCGAGAAGCAAGTCAGAGCAGGAGGAAACAAGAAGACGGAGAAAAAGAGAAATACGAATGATTATACTTACTTCTCATTCAAATATTGAAGACCGAATCAAAATAGAGAACAGCACTGCGCTATAGTGTTGAGAATGAAACATGAAACATAAAAAACAAACGCCCAGTGTAAAGTAAACCATGCACTATGGAAGTAGGACTGGAACTCAAACCATACACCCAATAAGAGTACCAACTCTCTTGTGCAGGGGAAACCTCGAGAGGAGGTAAGTTGTGCACTAATGCAATAATGAAACACCCACACTGTAAAACGTGCACTTTGTAATGAAGGTAAGAGACAGTGCAAGACACACCTCGAAAGGTCAAAAGTTGTGCACTGTGTAGAGGGGCAATAACCCACACTAGACACCTTGCGTAAGGTAAAAACATGCACTAAATAGTGAAGATAAAGGTAAGCGTATGAAAGTCTATGTAAGGACACACCTTGAATGGAGGTCATGTGTGATGAACATAACGATGGGAGAAAACCCAACAGACACACTTCACGGAGAGGTCAAGAGTTGTGCATCGTAGGAGAGGGACTACAGTCCATGCAACACACCTCATGTACTTTGAAGTAAAACATTGTGCACTGTAACAATGGGCGTAGAGCCCGTTAGACACACCCTGTGTAGGGTAACAGAAGGAGTAATGATGACCTTGTGTGAAGGTCTGTAGAGGTGCACCTGAAACCAACTGACTCAAAGTTAGCAGTAGAATGAATGTGGTTAGGTAGAAAACATTGGTAAGAACCACTATATATATATATATCCATAATACCCATTTCCTTTCCTATCAACATGCCATTAGCTGACTGATACAACACTGTATTGTAATTTGCTGCTCTAGAAACGAAACTTGTTTGATAGAATATATATATTGAATACATTTCCCCATACATTAAACAAATAGAGAACATTAGTCGCGCCAAAGTCCAGCCCGTCTGCGCCCGTCCGCGATGGGCCGGGACTAGGGGCCATATCCCCCTGTATTCCACCCCTAAACCCTCTTATTTCTTACTCCAGAGATGTTCTCTTCTATCTCAGCTTGTCGTACTGCTCACACAGCATGCCTCTGAACTGTCATCTAGCCCCCATATCCTGTTCCAACTGTAATCTTTCACTTTCTTCCCTTCCTTCTCTAACGAATACTGCTACTCCTTTCCCCTCTTCTCAAACTCGGTCCATACATACAAACCCTTCCCAAGCGCACATGTTCATCAGCCTAAATTGTAGGTCTCTAGTTAAACATAAGAGAGACATCTTTGATCTTCTCACCTCTTCGCAACCAGCGGCTCTATTCCTTACCGAGACTTGGCTTAAAGACTATTCCGGTCCGGATATTGCATCTGCCCTCCCTGACAACTACACGTATATAGGAAAAAATAGAGTAGGGAAAGAGGGTGGAGGTATAGCCATAATTTTTAACAGACTCTACTCCTGTAAATGGTAGGATCTTGATATACCTAATAGTGAAGCAGGGTATTTTAAACTACTGTTATCTCCCAATTTCACCCTTTCAGGGATGCTCATATATTGTTCTCCTGGCCTTGCTAGTTCCTGGGCCAATGTCTTTCCGGAGTATATAGCTCCTTTACTTCAGAAATCCACCAATCTTTCGATTATCGGTGATCTAAACTTGCATTTTAATGATCCTTCTTGTTCTATCAGCACCAATCTTCTTCAGGATCTTGCAGCCCTTAATATTTCTTTACATAACTCTGGTCCCACCCATAAGGCTGGAAATCTTCTTGATCCTATCTTTTCAAATCTAGAAACCATTATATGCAGACCACCCTTACCCATTTTATGGTCAGACCCCTATATTGTGCCTTTTTCTGTTACTACTGGATGTATGTCCAACATCCCCTCTACCTCTACTGAATCCAGACCTACCAGAAACTGGAGAAATTTGGACCCTATCAAACTTAACTCTTGTCTTGAGAATAGTTGGCCCCTTACCGAAGTCACCAACATTAAAGCGGAGGCTATTATTCATAGCTGGCTCACTCAAGCTGCTAGCCTTTGTTTACCTCAGCAAAAGAAAAAGCACAATCTACACCATCCTGCTGCGCCTTGGTTTACTGATGCACTGAAAATAGAAAAAACTAAATGTAAAAACCTTGAGCGCAAATGGCGCTCACACTATGATCTAGGCTCCAAGCAAACTTAAAAGGCTGCCTTAACCAACTTCCACTTACAATACAACTATACTCGAGGCACAAAATCGCCCCAAGGCACTCTTTAAGGTTGTACAAGAACTTTCTGGTGCAGCTTGTCAGCCCAAAGCACCTTGTCTAGATGTTTCTCAGTGTAATTCCTTGGCTGAATTCTTTATTTCTAAAATCGACACCATCTATACCGATTTTGACAAATCTATCTACCTTTCTCCCTCCCCTAAACTACCTGATATAGTCACTTCTTGTGATCCTGAGGCTTCTGGGGGCATGCACCCCACACCCTCACAACAGAATGGCCCCCCTAATAGATCTGATCATGTGATTTTTCTCGAATCTGAAGCCTTAGAGGAAACCCCCCTTTCACCTGGTCAACATATCTATAATTGGGATCTTCTTGATAGCTCTTTACTTCTCAATATTATCAGTAGCATTAAGTCTGGTTCTCCACTGGATCCACTTCCCCCTCAAATTCTAAAAATTCTGGACACTTCCTCCCTTAATCTTATTTTGGACTTACTCAATTCTTCTCTTAGAGAAGCCACGGTACCATCCACATGGAAACATGCCATGATTGTTCCTTTATTAAAAAAGACTAATGCCGACCCCAATAATGCATCCAATTTCCGCCCCATTTCCCTCCTCCCTGTTTTCTCAAAAATATTGGAAAAACACATCAATATACAACTTACCCAGCATGTTGAATCTAACAATATTTTACATCCATCTCAATCAGGTTTTAGATCCGGTTTTTCGACAGAATCCACTTTGCTAGGGGTCTCAGAAACTATTCGATGCCGAGTGGATGGGGGGGGAACCGTGGCACTCATTTTGCTTGATCTGAGCGCCGCATTTGACACGGTTTCCCACCCCATCCTTATCAAAGCCCTTAAATCATCTGGCATTTCTGGCCCAGCCCTCCAATGGTTTGTTAGTTTTCTTTCTGACCGTACCTTCCAGGTCTTCTCCTCTTCTTCTGTTTCTCAAACTTACAAATCGGCGTATGGTGTCCCCCAGGGCTCTATTCTGAGCCCTTTACTTTTCAATTTGTATGTCAGATCTTTGACTACAATTGCGGAACAAGCCGGGTTAGTCATCTACTCATACGCTGATGATACACAGATCATCTATTCTCTTTCTACTGATTCTCATGCAACTCCCTCCTCCCTCAGTGTAGGGCTTAGTAACATCGCCACATGGATGTACGAAAACAAACTCAAGTTGAACGGGGGGAAAACTGAGCTTCTTCTGTTTGGTAAGAACACTAATCTGTGGGGGCCCCAACATTGGCCCTCTCAGATGGGTACCCTCCCCGTTCCCTCAAAAACAGCACGTAATCTTGGCATCCTTTTTGATGACCAACTCTCCATGAAGCATCACGTGGTCAAAACCTCTTCCACCTGTATTGCCATCATTAAGTGGCTCCGCATGATCATCTGGATGCTCCCTCAGGAGGCACAGAAAACCGTAGTCCAGGCCTTAATTACCTCTAGATTGGACTACGGCAATATTCTTCTCCTGGGGGCGTGCAAAGAGGTGACCCGTAAACTGCAGACAGTCCAAAACATGGCAGCTCGTCTGCTTGGTAAACTCCCTAACTTCTCCTCTACTTCTAATTCCCTTCGTAAATTACATTGGCTTCGCATTGAAAATCGTGCGAAATTTAAGGCTCTTTGCTTCATGCACAGAATCAATGCAGGTTTGGCCCCTCCCTACCTTAGGACCTTGGTTCACCGGTACCACCCTACTCACACTCTCCGTTCATCTTATCAGTACAGGTTTCAAGTTCCCAGAGTTAGGAGAGCCAGAATGGGTGGTCGCTCTTTTTCCGCTCTGGCTCCCGTCCTCTGGAACTCCCTTCCTCCTCCCCTGCGTACTGAATCTTGTTACCTCAAGTTCCGCAGAGAAGTCAAAACCTGGTTGTTTAACCAATAATCTATTTCTTATTCCTTCAGCTCATTCTCTCCCTTAATTTGGTCCTAGCGCCGGGAAACCTCCGGGTAGCTGCGCGCTTTACAAGCTTAAATATAATAATAATAATAATAATAATAATAGTAGAACTGGCCCAGAGACAAACTAGCCAAATATGGACTATCCACTTTTTGCCCATGTACAGTGAGCTCAACATTACTAAAATATTATGTAGAGATTCACTTTTGCGTGACTACAAACTGGTGCTTAAACACCGAAATATGCTCATTAGGTTTAAAAATGTCACTGGTGTGCCTGCCACCGCGATGGTGAGGGACAAGCATTACAAGGAAGTGGCACATGAAGTTTGAGGGAGAATGGTACAGTGTTGGAGAGAAGATGTACACTGGAGACTGAAAGGCAGGACTTGTGAAGAACTAAAAACAGACCAAATGTATTGGAGTTAAGGTCCAAAGTCCAATGACTAGTGACTTGAAAGTCAAACTAGCTGCCCAAAAGTAGGGACAGGCATTGTGCAAACAAGAAAACAGTCCAACTGTGACGCTGGTGAAGGTTGTCAAGATTGGAATAACTGTATTAGACTAACACAGTGTTGGTTGGCACAATACAGGACCTTAACAGGAAAGGTCATAAACCAGCATCCTCCTCCAACCGAAAGGTGGTGAGACGCACAGAAGATGTACGCCGGGTGGTTCCAGGCACGCTCCTGCTCCAAGGCATCCGACAGCAGCGCTAAATGACTGCCGAGCATGGAAAATGTCATGAATGGCTCCACAGCTGCAAGCGAAGAGGTGAGGAGTGTGCGCTCACTTTCAAGTTTTGAACACTGGGCGGCAGTTTTTACCAGCTTCACACTAGGGAAGACCATACGCTCGTAAAACAATTTAAAAACGTAATATTCCTCACCTTGATGGCTTTCTCTTGCGGAGGGCAGGGATATCAAACAAATTCTCAATCCCCTTCAGCTGGCACAAGTTAGAAAAGAATGAGAAAGCTGAGCATAACACGTCGTGTGCTGAACTGGAACATGCTGTAAACAGTGTTACGTAAAACAGAAACACTACACTTCCCACTGGGGTAAAACACAGGTAGAGGCACTGTAGACGTATGTAGTGACAGCGTAGAAGTATTGTATGAAGGCTGGTAGTAGACAGCATGTAGATGCGAGCCAAACAGTGCGCAAACGAAAACTTGTCCTAAGCCAACTTGATTTTTTGAGGCACATGCAGAAAACGGGTTTGCACAGAAACAGAAGTACCTCACTGCAGACACAAACAGGCAGCAGCTGATTGCCTTCTGTGTCAAGGCTCTGTAGACACAGCAGGAACTGGCTTGGGCTGAAGCTAAAACAAACGCTGTAGGGACTGCATGCAGAGACTTGAGCTGCAATTGAGTCAGATGCGGTAGGGACAGCATGCAGAGAATTGAGCTAGAGTTGACATGAGCTGCCACTGTTGCGTAGAGGGTGACCGATGTAGAGGTCACTGGTGTGGCTGAGGTGTGCCAGTTAGTGGAAGATATGCAGCTGTAGATGCAGAGGCTACTTCTTTGACAGTAGGTTACCAGCTACTCCCACTTGATCTTGAGAGGTAGCAGACGCAGGTTCTTGAGTCATCTTGTCACCATAAAATTGTAGTGATCAACTCCACGCAGGTTGTAGTATTTCAGGAGTATTTATTGAAGTAGTTACAAGTACAAATGCTCAGTCCAAGACTAGCCCCACCAGGAGCAGCCAGCATGCTGTTCAGCCCTTCTCCAACTGTAGTCTCTGATCCCCACCATTCAATATTACATAATTCTAGGAGTAACTCACTGGCAGAGCATGAACACATTGAAACCAGGATACAACAGAGTCCCTATTAGGAAAGGACGCCCTTGAAATGCTCCTTCCTAATATCGAGTTGCTAACCCTATTTTGCAAGTCGCTAAATGATTAGCGACTTGCAAAATAGAGTTGGTACATGGGCCACACATGTTTTGCGGTCGCTAACAGGCCTATAACCTCTTTGTGACCGCAAAAAAACAGTCGTACATCGGGCCCAAAGATCCCGATTCCCACTTCAAAAATCTCTGAAAGATAAATTTAGAAACAAAAGTGATTTTTGACTTTCTTAATCTCCTTATTTATGTGAGATGTTGTGAAAGAGTGTCAAGTATGCCTTTCTATGTGTGTAATTACATTAATGGCAACAAAGGCAGTTTCCTTGTCCCACATTTCAGGATTTACATGCAGTGCGGGACGTGCCCGGACGTGCACCTGGGCCAAGACATGCCTGTCTATGCCTATCCTCCTTCATCATCAGTTTTTTTTAACCTGCTGTTATTACCATATGACCCTGCTCTAATTGGCCAGAAGAGGCTGGGCTGGTCCATTCCTCATTGTCGTCTATTTTGGTGAGCCTAGTCCTCTTATTAGTACTTCTTCCAAATTGCAATATATATTTGTTTGTGGTTTTTTGAGCATCTGGACGAATTATGGGGAAAAGGAAGATTCCAGGGGGTAGAGCTATTGTTCCCACTAATCCATCAGGATGTACACCATTGGACTCCTTCTTGGCACGTGCAGTTGGCTGCCCCTTAGAGCCCTTGGCAGTGCCATCCAGAGGCCTTACCACCACAGTTTTATCCAGCACTCAGGGTTTGTCCCCTGCTGCGGTTGTGGGACAGGTCTTTACTCTGCCTGTGATTACATTACTAATAACTGTCTTCATGTCACACAGTAACTTTTTATATAGAGTTTCAGATCACAAGTTAGCCATGCCTACCTGCTGTACATAACAAGAATTACTATTACCCAATTTGAAGACTTAATAGTAACACAATTCAATTGGCTGATAGTAATGCATTTTACAAATTAATGGAATTCAATCTGTATTAGTGATGCTTACTTACTAGAAAACCATTAGTTAACTTTCACTGACTCTGATCTTCATGTCACCACCCCATTATGACTTAATCCATCAAAGATTCACCCCATTCTACCACCAAACCCTCACTCAGTCAATTGTGGGTTTCCAGAAGAAGGTTGTCCAATTTCTGCACTGGTCCACTGAGGCATGTCTCTAGCTCTGCTGGAAAAGTTCAATCTCTGATGTCCTGGTATAAGAGGCTTTGTGTGTAGATTTGAGTCTGGGAATACATTTCAGCATGGGCATTTGATTGATGTGCGGAGCACTTGAGAATGAACTGGAGAAAGTAATAGCTGTAATGGTGGACTATGATGGCTTGCTTTGGCCCATCTTGGTTGTACCTCTGGAGCACCATAGGAGCACTCTGTTTTATATATGGATGGAAACGTAACTATTTGTATACGCTTTAGAGTTTTTTTCTATCATTACAGTTTTTTGAAGGTAGGTCTTTAAAATGTAATCATATCACTTCCTGGAATTGAGCCAGAGCTAAGTGTCATACGAGGTGCTTCTGTCACCACTGACATTTTGATGAATGACGCACAGCTACGTTTCAGAATTCTGACTCAAAAATGTTTTTCTTACATGTATTCAAACATCTTGTCAATTATTGAGTTGTAAATCAGTTTACAAATTCTAATTCATTTATGCAATATTGAGATAGACAATCTTCGTTTTCAGTTCCCTTCATTTGTGTATTACATTGTAACAGATTTCTGAATAAGGGTTTCTTCAGTTGCACATAGCAATGGTTTCTTCAGGTGCATAAAATGATTACATACCAGCCCGCCTTGTGAAGCCTTTGAAAACCCCTTGAAATACTTCACTTTCTTTTACTTAGGTCTGATTTCTGCAGAGCTCTAGTATAAGTTTGGAAATGATTGATAGCCGTTCGCTGGGGCCATGAAGGTAGAACAGTCATAGCTGAGGGCAAATGTTAACGAGGGCGGCAGAGGCACTGTCTGTACTGTTTTTCCCAGATTTCTTTCCTGTGGGGGCAGTGGGACGGCAGAAATCATATCGAGGCATTCATTCCAGACATGTCCATGAAGTAATTCTCTGCCTACCTCGATCCCTTCATTTCTGTGTTATTGTGTTTCATTAAAGAACAGGCACACCATGTATTATTCGCTTACTGATGACCTCAGGGAAACAAACACCACCTGTATGCCTGTCTTTAGCTCATACGATTTTTTTTTAAATCCAGATGCAATTAAAAGATAATGAATTGGCCATTATGTGCTCCTAAACACCAATGTACGTTTTCGTTTGAAAATAATTATTAAAGGGTCTAGTATACATATGTGCATCAGATTAATTGTAATTGTTTTGGTAATTGTTTTGTGCATAAGACTAGGGAGGAAGAAAGAGAGTCTGAGAACATCTGGACTTTGCTACTTAACATGCCATGCCATAAGGACATTATTGGGGCACTGCAGAACAGATTGGCACATTTTTCATGCAATAAAGTGCATCCACCGGACCTGCTGTGTTACGTTGCTAAAGGACAAAGCACAGTGAAGAGCCATATCTACTATGTTTCACCTTCTGCTGAAGCCTTCCCCACTGCTGGTGCACAAGGAGCCTGCTTTTCACACTGCACAGCCTCGCACCTTGGTCCACACGTAAGTGTGCACTGACTAGCATAGGAAGCGTGCAAATTCCTATGCACAGACAGATTCAGAAGAACCCTATGCATTGGAAGCATGATGTTCACTGCCCCAAATTACAATGCAGGTTTTTTTTAGAAATAAACACATCTACCCTTATTAATGCCTGCTGCCCGAAGACAGTTTTTGATGCAAAGTACTGGCAGGTAATCCTAATAGATTCAGCTGTGTGCTAAAAATTATGGGGCTCATTCACAAGCCCCTTTCACTGCCATTGTATCACTTTTTATATCGGAAAAAGTGATGCCCTGGCAGCACAAGGGGCTTGTACATAAGCCCCTGTGGGTATTTGCATGATCAACCCCAACAATGCCCTAGTAACACCACCTTGACACGAGGTGATGCAAGATGTGCTAAGGTGATTTTGGGTTGAGAAAAGGGCATCACTCTAGCTGTCAGAACTCCTTTCAGAAGTCCATTAGGCATGCATGGGTTACTGGGCCCAACCATATGGTTTGAGGCCTTTTATCCTTAAGTCCAGGGAGACCGAACTACTATGGATCCTGAGCAACTGGGCCAAGTACCCCTTCAGCACTTGACGCTCAGGGATAGCGTGGTTGGAGCAGTCCAAGGCGCCCCTTGGGGAAGGTGGACACGGGCGAGTGAACACAGGCTTACAACTCAAAATGCATACAGCAATAAATAATTGTCCAGTCAAATGCTCACTTTTTTCATGAAAATAGAGTATTTTGTTCCTACCACTATTAACACCAAGGAAAAGTACAGCATTCATAGGCAATCCCGCAAATCTGGAAGGCATCCATCCTGAACCAATTCACAAGAAGGGGTGCAATACTACCCCTGGAAACTACTGGCTAATTGCGTTACCGGATATAGAGACTAAAACGTATGTGAAAATCCTACTTCACGACCTTGAGGCGTGGTTGGGCGTAGCAAATATTATACAAGTTTCTCAAACTGCCTTCAGACAGCATTCCTCCACTATTGACAGCATGGTAACCTTGTCATATATGGCCTACATTGCTGCCATTGTGTTTATCTGCCTATATTTGTGTGCTTTGTGAACTATTCCACCACTTTTGGCAGTGTTGACCGCTATTAACTTTGGGCAATGCCGGCAGAGTTGGGTATCCCTGCCATCCTATTTAGAACAATCCTCTCACAATACTCAGATACGTGAGTTTGAGTTAGGACAGACATAGATAACTCAGCCACCAAACAACTTTTTACCACATTGGGCCTAAAGCAAGAATATGTTTAGCCCCCATGCTGTTTAACCTTTACACCGCAGACATAGGTCCCTCGGCAAAGGCAAACACAATTCCACCAAAGTTTGGCCCTGTTAGGCTTCCTACGATCCAAAATCCAAATATGGAGTTGACGTGATTGTTTTGGATCATACAAAATTGGGCTTGCAGCACACCCTGAACAAGCACCATATCCACAACACCATGAACAAGTTAGTGGACAATCCAGATAAAACAAAAGGGATGACTTTTGCAGCCACAAGAACAAGAGAAATCTAAGATGGGAGCTGGGCAATCAATTAATCTCGCTTACACCCAAGCACAATTCCCTTGATGTCTGGTTTCTGGACAAATGCATACCAAACATACACCTTAAAAATATTAGTAGGACGTCCCAGGCAGGCACATTTGCTTTATGTAGATTATACCTTCAACCATAGTCACCTTCATCAGAGGCTCTCTTGTGAGTTACATGCTTATCTGGGGGCATTTTCTCCCATAATGGACAAATCTAAGTGCAATACCTTTCGGAGGTTATTCCACCTCCTAATATACACCCGCTTCTTGCTTCCTTGTCCCGAGTTTGGCCTGAATGGGCAAGATCTTGAATGTGAGGCTGCCTTCCTCGAATATTAATATGCCAAACAACAAGCCAAACCAGATACTTTAAAAAAGGCTCTTTAATTTAATTTAATCGCCCCAATCAACCCAAGATCTTCCTACCTTAGAAAGGTGCTATTATGATGAACACAATGATGACCCTCACTGTCCCTTCTTTGAGCATAAAGTCAATTTTGAGGAATCAGCTTGCACACATTTCGAGGAAGGCCGACTTAGCAACCATACATACCATAACATATGGTGCCCCAATTATAAAATCATAGGGGGAACAAGACCGCAACCATACTGAAAGACAGCACTAAGCAAGAACACCAGGAACTGCATTCTCAGAGTTCAACTCAAGGTCCTTCTAATCACGAGTTCCATCTTGAGTGGGCAGCTCCAACAGCAGCCCCTGTAGATTCTGCAAGTACAGAAGAGAGTTGACACCTGCTATGCTGCTGTCTGGAGTTCTTAACTGCACATCACACTTTATTAAAACCAATGTTTATGTTGAGTGGGGTTTTCAACTGTAACAACACACTGAAATTTGTTTGACTACCACCATCTTCATGAACTTTGCTTGCTTTGAGAGATTTGTTAACATCATTTTTACTAGGACCCTAAATACTTTGAATTCTACAGGCCTATCTCTAAGTTAAATAACGACTACAAGATATTTACTCAACTATTAGCAAGGAGACTGGAAAAGTGGGCAGGACAACTAATTCACGTAGACCAGAAAGGTTTTATAAGAGGTAGACATATCCAGGAACTCACTCATGAATTAATAGTAGCAATAGATATGGCGGATGAGGAAAAACGTCCCTTAGCGGTTATTACTTTCGATGTCGCCAAGGCTTTTGATAGGGTTAATTGGAGCTTTTTACATAACACCCTGGAGGCTTATAAACTGGGTAGCAACTTTATAGGAGCAGTAAGAGCTACATATACTTCCCCAACCTCATGCGTGATGATTAATGGGTCCCTGACAAAGAAGATACACATAGAAAGAGGTACCAGGCAGGGGTGCCCTTTACCTCCTATATTGTTTACTCTTTATATCGAGCCCTTGGCCTGTGCTTTAAGATCTAACTCACTTATATTCCCTTTTAGTTGTAGGAATTGCGTAAAAGAAGTTGCCATCTATGTGGATGTTTTAATGATATTGACAAATAATCTGATAGGCTCCCTCCCTGAAATAACAGAAACATTGCAGCAGTTTGGAAACTTATCAGGCTATCAAATTAATCATCAAAAGACCGAGATAATGTGTTGGAATACACAGAGCGAAGACGTCCTGGTAAAACACCAAATAGGATGCTTAGGGATTCTAATTGTGGGTCAGGTCAAGAGGATTTCTCAAATTAATTTTAATAAAATCCAATCAGAGTCAAACAAATTGCTTAATGCATGGAAATGCCTTCCTCTATCATTTATAGGCCGGTCTAATCTGGTAAAGATGATGATCTTGCCCAAATTCACATATTGTATTAGTAAAATGCAGAATGAAATCAGCAGCTTTATTTGGGCTTCAAGGGGAGCAAGAATTTCATGGAAGAAGCTAAGAAAGAAACAGGAACATGGAGGGATAGCCGGCCCGGACTTACTCCAGTACTACAGCGCGTTCCATTTAAAAAATATTAGAGTACTTTTTAAAAAATGCAGCTCTTTTCCTATCTTCATGCAAGCAATGACAGGTCCGAAGGAAGACCATTTTTCATATAAATTTGGCCACACGAAATTCTTCAAGAAAATTACATTTAAAATCTTGGGAGCCGCTATTAGATTGTGGGCCCAGATAAGGCGTTTGTGGAAGATCCCCTAATATTGTCACCATGCCCCTATTTGGGACTCGACTGGTATGCCAGAATGTTTAAAGGTTGCGCTATCGGTCCCGTTGAGAGAAGGCGGAGTAGTGGAATGGGGACAAATATTAACTGGATCTAATATTGTTGACTGGGTCCGACTGGTAGAGTTAACGAATAGGGGTTTGCTTAAGTTTAAGCAATTTCATTTAAGAAGCTGGGCTAAATCCCTAGAAAAAGATGAGATGGGAAATTTAGAACTAGAAGCGAAGCTCCAAGGGAGATTTGAGAAGAAAGAAGAAGTAGCTTACTGGTATTGGGAGCTTATCGAGGAAGGACGAGACAAATGTACACTACCTATTGAGATCTAGGGGAAGGCGCTGCCTTCGATGGATGTATCAGCTCTATGGCAAGTATCTGCGGCTGCATGTGGGGATGTTATCAAATCTGCACCTCTGAAAAAGAACTATTTATTTACTCTGCATAGAGCATATTGGGCACCCAAGAAGTTGTCAAAATTGAATAAAGGGAGAGCAAAGAGTTGCCCCAAATGCGGAGAAGAGCGAGCTGATGACATCCACATATTTTGGCAGTGCCCTCATCTTCAAACATTCTGGGGAAAAAGTGGGTAAGATGCTCTCAGACGTTCTCCATCAAGAAATACAGTTACGTGCCCAATTGATATTGTTTGAGTTAAAGCTAGACGATAATGGGAGATCCAGTCTTATTAAAAAACAAAGGAATTTATTATTTCTGCTGGTATTAGCCGCCAGATGTGAGATTTGTATGACGTGGGTCAATTCCCTTCCCCCCTACAGTAGAAGAATGGCTGAACTCAGTGTTTAGAATAAATCTATGGGATAGAGCTGGATCACCCAATAAAAGAGTAGAGTTTTGGAATAACTGGGAACAGTACTTGGCCGAGAAATTGTAATAATTTAGAATTCGGCGACCTGTTGAAGTCCAATGATTAAGCGCAGTAATAGTTTTGGGTGTTGGTTACAGAGATTCCACTTATGAAAAGAGTGGGCAAGCCTTGCAAGAGATGCTTAAGTTGCCTTTCATCACTGTAAGGATAATGCTTTGGGTGCCCTTCCTGGTTAAAAAAAAAACTATCCATGAGAGAGGCCTCTGACATGCACACATGTCTATGACAATGAAAATCAGCATTAGGGAGCCAAATATCAATACAGTTGGGCAGTCAGGCATGGATAAACGTCTATTACCATCTATCACCTTCTGCGCTTGGTAGGAAATGCCCTTGCAAGACTTTGTGCTGTGCAAAGCCTTAGTAAATCAGGGTCCCCTTTTTAAAAAAATCAAATTAGGTATATTTGTGTCACCTTTCTCCAAGGAGGAGCAGTGCCTACATGTTTTACTAATTTGTTTGCCATATGAATGCTATTTGATTTCAGAGAACCCCTCAAGTTATCTGAAAAAGTAGCTAGATGCTGTCATTCATATTTATGAATATGAACATAACTCAAACATGAGAATAAAACACATTTTTCTTTTCACAGCATTTGTTTCTGAGCTGCACAAGAGGAAATTTGTATAAGACAAAATCTCTTGGTAATTATCATTCCCAATATTTATATTTCAAGATTCTTTACCTTTCAAATGGAGGTCGTGTTTATTGACAGTGGAACATTGCATCTGAGTTGTATACTGCATAATTCATATTGGAAATTCGTATGTGATAGTACAAGGTCAGCTTGATCAGATATTAATATTATTATTCTGCTTCCAAGTGTATGCCTTTATTTGCTGTCTTAGAAGGCTTGCAAATGTAGTTAAATGTGAATTATACAGAAGACTGAGGGCCAGAAATAAAATAAATTAGATTTTCACATGGTTGCATGATACTGTACTGTATGAGGCCACTGACACAATATCACATTTCAGGGTTTAATTTGTAAAAAGATAAATGGAGTGGTTCAAATCTATTCATTAGGGCCTTTTACTACCACTGCTGAATGTCAGGGTTGCCAAATTCCAAAGCAGTCTTGTCTTGGTTCTGCATCGTGCTTTTCTTCAATCACACTACACGTCCTGTCTTGTTATTGTATTCTTGCACGTTCTCTTTCAAGCCTGATTTCTCTCGTTTTTTCCTATCGTTGTCTTCCTCCTTATTCTTCCATTCTGGGTCTTGCGCTGGATCAAACTTTGAGGATGAAATCTAAAAATGTACTGCTCCCCAAAAAGTAGTTCCACGACCTTAAGCCACTGGCTCAATATTAGGCACCATTATTATGCACAATATATGAACAGGAGATGTCTCAGACCAGCACACCTTAATCCACAGTGACACATGAAATAGTGATGAAGTATGCCCAATTCAAATGCAATCTTCCAAATAAGAAACAAGTAACAAGACCGTGCCTATGTATGAGCAATAAACTTGAACCTATGCATTTTCCCTGTTTATCAGCTGTCACTTTTTTCTGGAAGTGGAAGTGTGCTTTACAGCTTTTGTATTCTATGGTTGTCAGAAACCAGCAAGGTACATGGGATTTGAGGAAGACTACTAGAAGATCTAAGATATGTATTCCTTTAGGCTGTGGAGGACAAGTCTTCGGAGGCTGAGTCGCTGCGAGTAGCAGACCATCCTGGGTCAAGGGTGTACTTCTTCATCAAGACTGGCAGTAGCAATCTTTGAACAACATGAAGGCCTTAGAAAATACAAACACAATAAGGTGATGTTTGGAGCACTGCAACCTTTCAGTCACTCACCCCCAGTCACTATTAGATTCGGGTTGAATCCATCATTGTTATTTATCTCACTTCAACATCCCAGTTCAGACCCATCCATATACAAATCAGTCTTGACCCTTCTCCTCATGGGAACAGTCCAGCTTGAACTGCTGAGCCGAGTCTTGCTGGGTCCAAACTGGGGTGGATTAGTGAGCAGAAGAATGATGATTGATTCAACCCAGATCTGTGACTGGGGGTGAGTATCTGAAAAGTTTCAGAACTCCGTCCATCGTTGTATTTTGTTTGCCATTGAAAGTTGCCTGGCAATTTGCATAGTTGTATTGGCTTTCCACTTTCATTAGTTCATTCACCATTTCCTGCCCCGCACGTTTGTTGTTTCCCCCCTCCATGGTTCCTCAGCATTCTGACTTCTTTGCCTCTTATGTTGACCCTGCTCTTTTGATATCTTTTTGTCCTTTTTCAATAGCTGTGTTTTTTTCTACCCTCTCCCCTGTTCAGAATCGCCATAATCCAAATCTTGATCCCTTGATTTACTGACTTCGCTCCTGCTTGGTTTAGTTTCACTGTGTCCGGCCTTTCCGAAGACGTTGAGTACACTTGTTTAAGATTTAACTACTGTTAATGTTTTGTGCTTTTTATCAGTACTAAAATGTTGTGTATGCTCTCCCCTATTAGGATTAGTGGTATTCTATTACCAGAGATCCTCTGTGTATACATGTGCTGCAGTCAGAAACATGTCATCTGAGAGAGCCTTGCTAAAGAAGAATAGGACGTGCTGCTGGCTGTCTCTCTCTCTCTCTTACTCTCTCTATCTCTCTCTCTCTCTCTCTCTCTCTCTCTTTCTCTATCTCTCTCTCTCCTCTTCTCTCTCTCTCTCTCTCTCTCTTACTCTCTCTATCTCTCTCTCTCTCTCTCTCTCTCTCTCTTTCTCTCTCTCTCTCTCTCTCTTACTCTCTCTATCTCTCTCTCTCTCTCTCTCTCTCTCTCTCTTTCTCTCTCTCTCTCTCTCTTACTCTCTCTATCTCTCTCTCTCTCTCTCTCTCTCTTTCTCTCTCTCTCTCTCTCTCTTACTCTCTCTATCTCTCTCTCTCTCTCTCTCTCTCTCTCTCTTTCTCTATCTCTCTCTCTCTCTC